>NC_134584.1:92338231-92938231 GCF_037038515.1 Microtus pennsylvanicus
AATGAACGTAACGGGCTAACAGTGGCCATAGATACCCTTCACAACATCTACTGTGGCTTGAGTCAGAGAAGTCATGGATACAAATGAGAAGTAAGTAAATAAGTCAATAATTGAATCTAATCGCTTGCATTTTTTTTTTTCTGGAGAGATTTAGAAAAAAAATAAGAGCTTTGGCAAAAGTCTGTGATTTACATTATTTTTTTCATGACAAAAAAATGCCATCAACTATTCACATCATACAAATGTTTGTATGAAACAGGATCTTCATATTTCAGGTAGTTACAACTGTGCTTTGTACTTAGTATTTATTTTAGAGCTTCAGAAGTTCAAACAGCCTGGAAGCGTGGTTCACTCCCTTCTGGAGAAATAAGGCCATTGTTTCTCTCTATGACTCGGAAAGGCCAGTTTACAGTCATCAGGATGTCCGAGACTCATTAAACGGTTTGATTCACATATTGTAGGTATAGCCTGAATAAATTAAAAAAGGCAGCACATGACAGAGCGCAGCTTTCTTGTTTAAAAACAAAGGGATGTACAGTCAGCTAAAAGATGCTTCTCAGCTACACTGCAGTTCTTATTGCCTATCTAATAGACACTTGAGAGGACCGTTTGATCTGTTACACACTGCTGCATAACAAGAGTCAGCTTACAAGTTCCAGTCCGCACACCTTCCCTCCTCTGCCTCTCTCCTTGGTGCACTCAAATCCGTGTGTCACGTGCCTTAGAAAATACTGACCTGCGGTAAGACTTGAGTCTGTGTCTGCGACTGGATTTGAGGCTGGTGCTGCTGAGAGGCTGGCTGGGGGCTGCCGATGGCAGGGATGGGGGATGTGATCTGGGAGGTGACCGGGGAGTGCTGCCGGGGAGAAGGCTGAGACTGGTGCTGCATGTGCTGCAGTTGTTGCAGCTGAAGATGCTGCTGCAGCTGCTGCTGCAGCTGTTGTTGGTTGATCTGCTGCTGGAGATGCTGCTGCTGCTGCTGCAGGTGCTGCTGCATGTGGTGCTGGAAATGCTGCTGTTGCATCTGCTGCTGAATCTGCTGATGCATTTGGTGTTGCTGTAACTGCTGCTGTTGCATCTGCTGCATCTGCTGTTGCTGCTGCTGCTGCTGTTGCTGTTGCTGCAGCTGTAGCTGATGCTGCTGGGTTTGCACTGAAGGACTCACCTGGGTGGAGGCTGCTGAGCCAACCATGGTCGTCCCCATGGAGCTTATCAGTGGAGCCCCAATGTTCGCGGGCATGTTGGCTGCGATGGTGACTGATGTGACGATCTGGCTCATGGGCAGTCTCATGGTTAAGGGTTTGGGAGCGATGGACCTGGGGAGCGACTGTGGGAGAGTCTGAGGTGAGGCTGGGACTGTCCCATGCTGAGACAGCGGAGTGTTCAGAAGGAGGGATGACGTCAGGTTGGTCGATGCCAGAGTCTGCTGGACAGAACGGATGGTCTGGGCCTCCGCTGATTCGGCAGCAGCCTGCACAGACAGGGATAACGTTCCAGAATGTTAAAATCTACAAATATATACTATGAACTGACTCAGAAAATAGCCACCACTATTCAAGCTGCTCGGTCTCCATGGCCTTTGTCATGTGACTGTTTAAGCACTTCCTGCAAGCAGAGTCAAATCTGCTCTGCTTCACGGTGAGCCTTGGCTGGTGTGGTGTCTTTGCTTGGTTACCGGAACGGGATGAGAGTGAAACTATTCCAGTTCCATGTTCGTGCCCTAAGGGACAGCACCCCTTGCTCTCACTCTCTATACCTAGAGCTATCACAGAAAGACAGATCTGTGGTCCTGTCTCACAGCCCACTGTCCGCATCCAACCACAGGTGTGCTACTCCTTCAATCAGACAGAAGACAGGACTTCATCTGAAGGACCAGCCAGCTACCTGGCTTTCTCTGATATGGCTTATCTTTGTATGTTACCGGGGATTGTGATTGTTTGCTACGCAGCATTAACTGGGGTCAAAGATAACTGACACACATTCTAGAAGCAACAATGCTCCATCATTCTAACCATTATAGCAACACATGTGGAAAGACAATGGATTACAGCTCGACCAATGGACATCTCCAGATACTGGAGCATGTTTACCCGCTCATGTATCTCTCAGTTCCCCTTCGACAATATAGCATCACATGGTACTGAACATGTGTAGAAGTTATAACAGGAGAACTAACTCGTGCACTCTGCATTCAGCACAGTATCGACTAACAACAAACACCACGAGAGACCGAACTGCTAGAAAATGTCAAGACCCCATTAGCATAACTATTTTCCAGAGTAGCCACTCAAACACAAGAAAACATAGCTACAGTCTTCAAAGACCCCAAATAGAAGCCTCTCGTGATGTTAGAAGTGTTTTGGGTTCGTGATGTTAGAAGTGTTTTGGGTTCAACAACTATTTCCAAAGGCTTCCAGAATGTACCAATGAAGTCTGAACAGATGAAGAGAGAACACTAAAACTTCATATAATGCAATAACCCAGTAAACAATGTGCCCCAAATACACACTTCTGCAAAAATAAATTTTTTACACATGCAGAAGTGGCTGTAATATTTCGCCCTAAAAACTGCTTCACCCTTTGTTTTTCATGAAATCAGTAGTTTTCTTCTTTACTTGCTTGCCTTGACTTGTTTTTGGTGGTGCTGATGGCACCAGGTAGGCAGGTAGACCACCACTGAGCTGTTTCCCCACCCTTTGGGTTTGTTCTTTGAAATGGGGGGGGGGGTAGTAGAGGACACTGTGGTACAATCACGTAACATCAGACATCTTTAATGATTTTAAGTATTTACTTGTGCATTTTTGTGACTCAGACTTATAAAATTCTGCTCCTGGAAGGAACGTGGGAAAGGCCTCATACAGAGTCACCCAGTGTAGCTGATGGCTCTGGTTTGACAGACCACTGTGAAGCAACACCCTTAGGTGGGCAGCGCTCTCTGGTATAAAGACCCAGTGTGACTGAATGTTACTGGAGGGCCCTAAGGGCTTAGGGAAGACAATGCTATAGATACGCAACATTAGCTTTAGAATTTGTTAGAGGACTCACTAAAAAGAATACACAGGGTTTCATAATGTAACCCACGTGTACTCTGGTATTTAAAGATCTCCAGGCTAGTTTTCAGGAGGAAACTGTATGACAACTGTTAACACTGGACAATGGCATCAGGGAGCCTTAAGGTGACACTTCAGTGGTAAATGAAGCAGGGCTGGTGACTGTGGAGGTGCCTGCCTGATTTACTTTCTGAAAATCTAATTGTACACTTCTAGTAACTTCTGTGAAGATTTAAATTCGGTAGACATTAGATTTATGGACTGGGGTAGGGGTTCTGGGCTCTGCACACAGGGGCACACATTCTAGAGGAATATTCAAAACCATTGCCAGTCTCTTTCATTGCAGCCTTTATATTCGAAGACCAAGATCTCATGCCTCCAAATTCTCATGAACCAGCGTCTCTTACTACCAGGATTTGGTTTGCATCCATCCTCACCATGAAGGCAAGTCTGGTAGTCTTCAACTCATCATTTCCCACAGTCAATTCTTCCAAAGAGTATCCCTTTGTACCACTGGATGCTGCCTCCCGGGAGGCCACCGTCTCATTGACTACTTCACTCCTTGGTCCAGGCTGAAATTCTTCTGAACTCGGACCTCACCTATTACTTAATTCCTTTCAATCTGTCTAACTATAAATCCTAGGTCCCTGTGGACATCATTTACCAAATTTAAGAAAGTAAACTGAGCTTTAAATTTACCCTTTTGAAATTCTTTTGGTGAAAGGTCATTAAAGTACATTTGGAAACTCTGGTCCCAATATTTTAAGTTATCCCTTCTAAGTCTGTCACAGACCCTAGTTGTACTTGCTACTTCCCTTTCAGATAGTGATTCTCAGTTTAGACTCACACATGGTCACTTGCTGACACTCTGACTCACGAGGGTCACCTATCCTTGCCTCTAGGCAAACCAAAGGCAGACTCGCCCCTTGAGAAGCACACACTGCTGTTTTACCCACCTGTTAATCAGCCATACCTTTATGTGCTTGCATACACCCCAATCCCCATAGCCCATGGAGCCCACTCTCCATCCACTGCACACCTGAGTTCAGACTCAGTGTATTTGCCTGTGTGCATCTTCCAGAATCTCAGGGAAGAGGTTTCGCTATTGCCCTGATAAACGATTTCTCTCTAATGAAGTGGGAAGTGTCCTGAGAGCCGTCAACAAAGGCGGGAGGCCCTCTGTTGATCTCATTCAGCAGAACTGCCAGTGGTGGCTCGTCATACAAAAAAGAAACAGCTCGGGTGAACAAGAGAAGAAAGGGAAGAAGCCCTTTCAACGTGGCTTTGAGGCCTTATGGACTTGAGAGAACAATAAGGATGAAATGGAACTGGCTTCTTAGAAGAGAGGAGTCCAGTGTGAAAGCCCGCTAGTCTGAACTGTTTACCCCAGAACCCTTCTCAATTCTAGAAAGGCAAAACACCTCAGTAACTAATTGGTAAAATAATATAGAGGCTTAGGTCTGGTGGTGGGATTCCAGCAATAGAGTGCTTACTTGGTGTGTGTAAGGTTCTAGGTTCAATCACTAGGACTGCCAGATAGATGAGTAGATTTTGTGCGTGTATGTGTCTGTCTGTATGTATGTATGTATGTATGTAGGGGTGGACAGAGAGATAATGATGATGATAGGTAGACTGATTGATAATGATGATAGGAAGATTGATAGACATAATGATGATGACGGATCAATAATAATGATGATAAAGATAGACAGACAGACAGGCAGACAGACAGACAGAAAGAGAGAGTACACATTCATTTTGGATCAAGGGAATAATGACCTAGAAGAGAGCTGCTCTGGAATATTAGTGCCTTTTAAAATACATCACTGTATATTCTATGCATAATGCATATACTTTGTGTCTTAGTACTTGGAACATGATTTTATTTTAAATAATCATGAGACTTATTTATTTATATGATGTGAAACAAATGGCCAAAAATGCACCAGTGCTGATTACGATAATGTAACCACCAGAGAACTTATGGTAGGTTCAGAGATGCCTGACAAGCACACCTCCAGATACAAACCGGGGACCTTAACCTAGGTCCAACTCCTGACACAGGGGAAGCACAAGGGGCTGTTTAAAAGGTATCTATATGGCTACAAACACAAACAGAAAGAACAGCAAATCGGTCAGCAGTAATTCAGCCTCGGCAGCTTACAGGAGCTCCTGTTGTTCACACCATCAGGTGAATAGTGTCTAATGGAAAACTCTTAGGGAGCCACACAGAAGTTTCCAGCATACAAGGATGACTCCCACACTGCAGCAGGCTTACCTTAGAAACCAGGCTGGCCCGGTAGGCAGCCAGGGCCTTCAAGTATTCTTTCTTGGCAGCTTCTGTTTTCCTTTTATATACCTATTAAAATAAGACCACAATTAGCACCACCCTCAGGCTATAAATTCTTAGCTATAAACCTGCTGCACAAATTAGGTCACATAAACAGACCTCACCTAAAAACCTGGTCTCCCTGGCTTTGATTTTTCAAATGTTTCACACACACACACACACACACACACACACACACACACACACACGTATCAAGCCCTGTCACCTACACCCAAGTCCAAGTTTAGCGTTTACAGTTGAAAGGGAGAATGATCTCAAGTTGCTACTGAAAGCGTCACGCTAGGCTATCAACAAGCACCAACAAATGTCTCAAATTCTAGTAAAACTCGGTTTCTCCCCACAGGTCCTCCTAAACTGCATCAAATCAAAGCTTTATTGACAAATTCTAGGGGCTGATAAGATGGCTCAGCTGGTGGAGGCGTCTCCTGCTCACCCTGACAGAGCCCAGTCTTTGGAACTCATACACAGGAAGGAGAGATGTGCGTCCTGAAAGCCGGCCCTGATCTCTACACACATGCTGTGGTCTCCGGCACAAACTAAACATACATGCACATACATAATACATACATACACACACATAAACTTTTTTCATTAGACAAAAGGGAAAAGATGGAGGCATCTCAATCCTGGGCTTCTTTTGGAGAAACAAAGAGAAGTAGAAGCCGTAAATAATAAAAGATGGAAGACGGGCGGACTGAGATAAGGGAGTTTACTCAGTATTGAAACGTTACACAAGATTTGGGCTTCATTTTTCTTAAATAGTCTGATGGCTGGCCTTTAGAACCAAGTAGAACCCTTTCTTTAGAATATGGTAAGTTTGCGGTGCAGTCTCCTGGTTCCTTAGAATTGGGGGACAGAATGTGCTGTGCATGGCAGACAAACAGGCACAGTCAGCGGTCACACCACTGCCACGGGCAAGCTAACAAGGAGTTCGTGGTGTGCGTTTCCCCACTCCTCCCTTCTGAAGCAAGCGCTCTGTTTTAGCACTGATAGAAGTCTATTCTTCCATAGATACATAAAAGTCCTGTTAAAGGTAATTGGAGTTTTATGCAAGCAGGGGAGGACCAACTCCAAAGGACTCCATTCTTCCCTTCATTTGTGTTGAGGAGCTGAAGAGGGGAGCAGGCCCCTGAGGAAGTATCTCCCACCAGCATGGCTAATCTTTGAATACCTCTCGCACTACCTAGTTTAAAAAATGAACTTGGAATAAAATTTCAAATGCCCAGTGACAATAATGAGACATGCAGAGGCAGCTTCAAAGTTTAGAAACACACCAGGATAGCGTGAGGGTTCAGAACGATGATCAATGGGAAAGCAAGCAGGATGGATCTAATCCCTTTGTAGGGCCCTTTCTGAACAAAGGGGAAAATTCCACATTATTTAAAATGAAAAGATTATCATCAAAAGTTTAGGCTTGCAGGCTACTGCCCGGATTTCTTCCAAGTCTTCTGTGAGCAAATTTTGAACATGTACCCATAAGTCGACTAGAAAGCAATATAAGTAGAGCTGTTTGCATTTATCTGTGTGTGTTTCAGTTCATAGCTTAGACAAACGGGCTTTCTTACGAAGCAATCCTATCAGACGTAAGAAATAATCTGGTAGCTTTTTAAATATTTGCCCATGATGGACGCTTGCCTTACCTGCTTTTGCTCCTCTCCAAGGCTGTCCCACATAGATGCTACAATTTTTGAGACCTCTCCAAAGGTTGCATTGGGGTTTTGACCTTTAATTGCAGCCTGTGTGTCTCTGAAAAACAGGGCATATGCTGACACTGGCTTCTGAGGCTCATTGGGATCTTTCTTTTTCTTTTTCTTTGGAGTCTTGGGCTTCTTGCCAGCATCTGGGGCCGTTCTTTTCTCTCCAATGGCCTGTAAAGCAGGAAGAGAATTCACTGCCTGGAATGAACTTGCAGAGAATGCAGCAAGACTTACTCCAAGCCCTGGTTGCTCTTTGAAGGTTTTGTTAAGGACCATCAACAGATGAATCACCACCAAAGGCGGGGGAGGTGCAAACTTGCTTAGAGTTAACTGGACAGCCGAGATTAGCATTTAGAACACTGATTAATGAGACCCGGAAGTAGCTTCAGTATATTCGCAACATATGCTTTCCATGGTAATTATGAGTAATGAAAGCCAGAACACTCTGCACCAGGCTACGCTGTCTATATACAATGCTGCACCCACACGCAGGAGCACAACAGTTCAGTCAGAGCGGTTAGAAGGAAAACCTAATAACGTCTTGGATGTGGATCATATTCCGATATTTTAAACAAGGTCCCCTGCCACAGTTACGTGCCATCTGTATGACTGGTCAGAATTGATTTTTGTATAGCTGATTGTTTTTTTTTTCCTTTTTTACAAGAAGGTTGCTGTGCTAACGAGCCTCTGGAAGTGCAAACAGAAATTAGCTGTAATCACTACACTTGCACAATAAGAGGAAAGGTCACCTTTATTTTCTAAAACACTAACTTTCTAAAGGACAAGATAACGAGAAATAAAAAAAAATGTCACTTTAACTAGCGCTACAAAAGAAATGAATATGCTTCGTAACATTAACAGCATGTAAAAGAACACCAGCTGATATGTACGATCACCAAGACTAACAGGGGAGCTACAAGAAAGCTACTCATTATACAAGGTAAGCAACCCTGAACCCAACAGCACTACAGAGACATGGCCACAGTATGGACTCTCAAATTAGAAGCCTACATGTGATGCGGGTAGACATCCAAATGTATACACAGGCACACTTGGTGTTCATCTGCGGCTATCAGCCTTGTTTATTTACTGCATGTAGGTTTACCCACCACATACACGCACTGCTCATGGGAGCCAGAAGAGGGCACTGGGTCCCCGAAACGGGAGTTACAGAAGGTTGTGGACAGTCATGTCGGTGCTGGGAACCGAACCCAGGTCCTCGGCAAGAGCAAGTGCTCTTGACCACCCAGCTTTCCCTGCAGGTCCTATCGCCGGCTTCTTATTGACCACATCATAGCCACTGGTGAAGGAAGGTCAATGACCCACCAATCTCAGCTATCTCAGGTCTAGATCACAGGGCAAGCACAGTAAAGACATCGTCTGTGCTTAGTTTCATCAAGAATCCTCACGTGTTAGGCAAAAATCTGTTTAAAAGCCAGGGTTGGACCCGATGAACAATAATTGATCCAAGTTACTAAAAGATTAGGTTTTAATGATCTCGAATCTTAATTCAGATATTACAAGAGTTTTAAAACTTTCTAAATGGGGGTCATTTGGGATTTAATTCAGTTACTATAAATTCTTAGGGAGGAACAGAATAAACAGTAACTTTTCTTGGAGAACGCTGAATATTTAAACCTTTGAGAACCGCTGGCTGCCTTCCAGACTGTACTGTTTTTGAGTGACAGCCACATCTATAAAGCAATACAAATGGACTCGCTTCCCTTCCTATTGAAAGACCAGTCCCCATAACTTACACAGTTAGTTTGATAATTCTGTAGACTCCATAATCTTTTTTCTAAATTTTCACAATAAGTGAGACTTGCTTAATTCTACCCAATGACCTAAAGCTTGCTGGGGAAGCAGACATCTTTCAGTTGGACACTTTATGGGAGCAGGATTTTCTTTCAATGCAATGAGGATAAAGCAACGCAGCTTCAAATGGAGTCAAGTTTATTTCCTTCCCAGAGCAAAGTCTGGCAGTGCTGGTACTAACAGTATGCGGATTTCCCATGTCCTCTGTAGAGCCATATTCAAAAGTTGGCAGGTTCTGAGGCCTCTCTTGGCAAAGTACAATTACAATTTGTCCTAACCATCATTGCTTTCTAAGACCAAACTAGAAATGGAGACTCCCACGGTTTAAACAACTCATCAGGACACAGCCTCAAAAACCCCAAATAAGACAAAACCAAACCTCTTATATAGCTGACTTCAAAAGGCTAAGAATGCTAGAAAAATACCTTCACCAAAGAGTTATATGGTGATTACTTGAATCCTCCTTTTTCAGATAACTGGACTAAAATCTAACAAATTGGATTCTTAGTCTTCACATAAACCCAGACCCTCACTTAAAATGGAGTAAGGCAGGGAGCGGTCTTCTGGACAATTTCTGTTAGACACAGGACCTGAGTGCATGCAAGTGGAGGGAAGGATTCCAGCTGGCCATGAAAAGACAGACTTACCTGGCTAAGCAGTCACAGCCTGTGCCTCTTTCCCACCACCGTCAAGCCTCCATGAAGAAGCATATCACTAACTCTGCACCAGTCAGCTCTGTACTCGGCTGGGTGCTGATGGGACACTGTACAACCAAACCCCCCACTTTAAATCCCTGTGCCTTCTGCAATATCATTCTGGCTTCCCTCCTCTTCTCCTCGTCTCTCGTTCTTCTTTAGCTCCTCTTCTTTCCTTTGCTAGTTAAGATAACGATGCTCAGAGTTCCGGCCGTGACTTACTCCTTACATTGTCTGACACGTGGTCTCCAACTCCAAAGTTCCAACTCCGAAGGACTGGGGCCCAGTCTCAAATGTAAGCACCTCGAACTCCCTCGACTGTAGGCCAAACCCATCTACGCTGGCTCTCAGACCAAAATCCAGTTTCTCGTTTCCACTGTAGTACCACACCCCATCAGCACCCCTCATTAACCTGGTTTGCCATGCCCATTCTCTCCTCGGATGAGAAAAAACAAGCAAGCATAACAGTCTCTCCTAACTCATCTCCTTTTTTCCCTGACCTCATTGTGTACTGTGTTCCACAGAAGACCAAAGTGCTTCTTCTAAAGCATCAGTCTGATTACATCATCCCTGTGTACAAATGATCAGTCTTCAATTACTACGCCAACCACACGCCCAAACCATTTCTTCTCTTTCTGTCCTTTCCTATATCAAACTTCATGGCACTCATAAATGGACACACAGAATGCTGGCCCCTCTCCTCTGGCTCACAAACCTTTATGCATCCTCCCAGACCTAATTCAAATACAATTTCCTTAATAAAGTCTTCCTTAATTCACTATCCCAAACAGAAGTGATTAAAATCTCCGCACACTTGGTGGCATCAATTACGCCACTAATCACACCGAGAGCTAGTCTTAACGTTGGTATTCAGAACCAGAAGAGGAGTCCTTTGGGCAACATTGCTTTCTTTTTTCTTTCTTTTTCTTTTTCTTTCAGTGGTGCAGGGATTGAAGCTCAGAGCCTTGCACACCCACCACACCCACTTCTTAAAAATCTGCACACCACTAAAACCAAGAAAACTGACACACACAGAATAGATCTAGAATGCACTATTAGTAAAAGCGTAATGGGTAAGCACACATCACAGTGCTCATTTTCATTGACGATACCTGTTTGGGCACCCAGAGAAGTCACACCTACAATCTGTATGTACTCAAAAGTGTATTCTCCGTGGTAAAAGCAAAGGCACAGAATAAGTCAAACCCACCAAGCGGCCCTCCCTGAGATACGGCACTACTGAAATGGGGCCTGCCAACAAAGGGATGAAACTTTCTCATATCAGCAACCTGAACACTTTTGAATTCCTGAAGTGTCTAGAGTATCTGGAAATGGAGTATAGGCCCTCATTTGCAGGGCAGAACAGTTAAGCCTAAAAAGACTTAAGGGATTTGCCTTATAGCTTTTGGAAACCTGGTCTCCCAACTTCTGTTCCAGGACCCTTTCCCCAAAAGTTGTGTGAAGAAAAACAACATCAACAGACCCCAAAACTTGAACCACCACCAATAGAAAGGTCTCTCCAAATGCATGAAGAAAAAGGTGGTACCATGAATGTGATCTGTAATATAAGCAGGCACTTGGCTCAACTGTCCGCTAGGCTCCACACTAGGCCACCTCTGACTTACTCTGTTTGCCTCATCAGCATCCTCCTCGTTGATGGAGCTGGAAGGGGAAGGAGTGGCTGATTTGCTTGCTGGAGGGGATGGAGATGTGTGGGGCACACTGGCCCCTCCCAAATTCAAGCCCAGCTGCGCACTGAGCTGAGACTGGTTGATGGTGGTCAGCTGGGCAGGAGGCATGATCCCGGAGCGAGCAGCATCGGTCATGTGGACAATGGACCTCATGATCATGGAGGGATCCTGGCGGTACTGTGCCACTTGTGGGTGGCTCTGGTCCTACAAAGAGAAGAGCAAAGGGGAAAGGAGTTTAGTTTTCCCCAAGAGCAATGACCTTGCAAGGCTAGCGACTATGTAGGTGGGTCAGAGCCACTGCAGCTTTGACAAGACGTTTAGATACACGCCACGAAGATGAAAAGTCAGAAGCACAAAATGCGAAGATGCAACCCAGCTGTCTTGCTGTAAGCCAGTCCTTGGATGACCTTCTTTAAAACACAGTTTTCCAAAGGAGACCAACCCTCTAGGGGTTCAGCAATGAGTATGCATCCTTCTCACACCCAGCAGTGGTCCCATGACCCTCTAGCCCACTGTGTGCGAGGAGGACCCGTCCTCTGATGTACCCTTGTGGAAATGTAAATTCCCAGCAGAGAGCAACCAGAGAGACATGGAGCTGTGGTTTCACAGAACAGACTCTGTCGGCAGCGTAGAGAATCCCTTCTGTGCAGTCTCGCGCTAACCAAGGTCCTCGTGGTTCCGAATTACATGGCCAAGGGCATTTGGAAGTCATTCAGTGTCTTGGCTCCCACACTGGTGCTTTCATTTAAACCCACTTTGTTTTTCTTTACTTTGGATAACCAACCATGATTTAATGTTCTAATACTTCTAAAAATATTTGGGACGAGCAGGTGGGGACATCCCCGTCAACATTAGTTTTCTGTGAAAATTATTTCCCTGACTTCAGAAGTAGCCTTCCTTGTTTGGGGAAGTTATGTAAAACCATTAAGGCTATTGCTGCCTTGTTCTATTTCCTTCCTTTTTAATACCAAAGAAAGCGAAATAAAGACATGCCTTTCTGGCCACTTCTTTCAGACTTGTCATTTGCAGTGAGCCTTTGATTTTACTAAAACCTAATTCTCCTGACTCCCAGGGACCTAGAATCTCACTTTATAGACAAGGTGAAGGTTTCCTTCCTGTTCCTCTTTGGATTCTTTCTGGTAAGGCTTTTTTTTTCCTTCTAAAATAAGCAAACGAATTGTCAGTAGCTACACTGAGCAGTCTCAATTACACAGTCTTCCTGCCACTAAGCAAGAAGCCATGTCACAGAAAACTGGCTGCATAAATGATGACCTCACCATGCTACAGAGCATGAGGAAGCTTTTAAAGCAGGGATTTAGAGTGGTGTGTACAGAGCTAAAGCTGGGTTTCTCAATCTCGGCTCTACTGACACCCTGGACCAGGTAACTGGAGGTGTCGGCTGTGTCCTCTGGGTTCTGGGGTACCTCTGCAGCATCCTCAGCCTCCGCCCACTAGAAGTTAGCAGCCCCCCTCCCCTATAGAAATGGTTTGGGGGGACAAAATCACTTCCATGTAGTGTCTATTGGGCTAGAGTGGCATCCAAGATGGGAAAAGATAAACTGGGGTATAACTGTAGAAAGTCCTTTTTTATGTTTTAAAAAGTAACCTTAACTGTTAATACTGGTCACACTATAAGAGAGGATTGGAGGGGCTGGAGAGATGGCTCAGAGGTTAAGAGCATTGCCTGCTCTTCCAAAGGTCCTGAGTTCAATTCCCAGCAACCACATGGTGGCTCACAACCATCTGTAATGGGGTCTGGTGCCCTCTTCTGGCCTTCAGGCATACACAGAGACAGAATATTGTGTACATAATAAATGAAGAAAGAAAGAAAGAAAGAAAGAAAGAAAGAAAGAAAGAAAGAAAGAAAGAAAGAAAGTAAGTGAGGGAGGGAGGATTGGAGCAACAAGAAGAGGTCTTAACTTTTCCTCAGAAATATAAAATAAATACATAAATATAAACACAAACAAAACAAGTGGAAACTAAAGCACGACTCGGGCAAAACAGAATAGAAGAGAGCACAAAAGATTAAATCGAAGTTTAATAATTTTTGTTTTGTTTGAAAGAAGGTCTAGTGTAGCCCAGGCTGGCTTTAAACGTAGCCATGGCTGGCTGTGAACTCTTGATTTTGTTTGAAACAGGGTCTCATGTAGTCCAGGCGGACCTCAAAATTACTATGTAACCAAGGCTAGTCCCAAACATCTAATCCTCCTTGACTCTGTCTTCAAAGTGTTGGGGTTACAAGACATTTCCCCCCAGAAATCCTGAGCTATTGACCAGTCTTTCATGTTCTTTTGAGCTTCTACCATTGTTCATTGTTACTTCGACTCTCAGTCATAGCTTATTGATTCATGTTATTTTAATATCTTCTGGGATGTTTTCTTACTCTTTTCAGATTTACCTCTGAACATTTTAAAGCTGTCACAAAGCAACTTCCAGAGTATATACTTAAATACATTTAATTTTGACTGGGCAATAATGCCACAGTTAACTGCCATGGTCATGTTAACTAAGTCTGAGTATAAGGCTTCAGCCTCCACAGAGGAGTGACCTGACGCTCATTGTTCCAAAGCCTGCCAAAATCAGCCCAGGTAGGTGCTTACTGGCTGGCCACCAAACGCAGCATTTCGGATGGATTCTCATCAGCAAAATGGCAGCCAAGAACCAAGCCCTCCAGACAGAGGTCACCTGCCACTCATATCTTTATTATGGAGCTGGCTGCTCTGGGGCTCTCTTGATGGGGGACTGGCAAGGAACCCTCTCTGGGTGTTTCCTGGATGCTGTGATCTGGGCTAACCTCAGCATGTGCTTCCTCATTTAACCCCTGGGACTGGGTACTAATACTGCTCCAGTCCTTAGACAGACATGGCTGAGTCCATGGGTCACTCCTCACTGACTGGTGACTCTTGCTCAATAGAAAAATGGGGCTCTAATGAGCCATGCTACCCTAAGGGCAGATGTGCCAGCAGAAAGAAAGAGAACGGACCCCGGGCTTTCCACCGCCACCATCCATTTGCTTTCTAAACTGAGTTCTCTAACTCATTATATTTCATTTAAAAAGGCAGTGCTTGCCTGCAGTTGGGGAATTATTGTGAAGCATATTGGTGGCAAGGCCAAGGCTTTGCCAAAATAAAGTCTCCGAACCCAAAAGTTGTCAACCCCATTCTCCCATCCTTTGTATTTCCCAAAGGACAAGATATCCGCAACTCTCTGGAATACATTCAAGGAAACTCCCATTCACATAATCTACTCATCGGAATGTGCCAATATTCCTCATGGCTCACGGTCACCCTGTCACAGCTTCCTATGTTGGAGGACTATCATTAAGATGAATGGACATAGTGCCTATAGACTACACTACAGATTTTATAGCATAGAGGTTCAAGCTTCTGTAGAGCCACCCATTAACAACTGCTCAGAAGCACTTGAACTCATCAGTTCCCATCATTTTCTATTACAGAAGTAATCTTTAAAAGATATAGGGAGTTCTTAGGACTCCCTATTATTTTCCCCAAAGAAGGTCAGTTCCTCTTCCAAAGTTCATACTGAGCATCTAACAGGCACCCATTCTCAATCTTTGGAAACTAAAACCAGTCACACATGATTCTCTGAAACATCCTACAGATGTGAAGATGGCACGTCATATGTTTACTGTAATCAAGCAAGGGACAGAAGACCTCACAGCTTTTCCCAGTAGGAATAACAAAGAAACACACAACCAAATCCAAAACCCAAAGAAACATAAC
This sequence comes from Microtus pennsylvanicus, assembly GCF_037038515.1. Taxonomy (NCBI): domain Eukaryota; kingdom Metazoa; phylum Chordata; class Mammalia; order Rodentia; family Cricetidae; genus Microtus; species Microtus pennsylvanicus. Next base: position 92,353,273 of record NC_134584.1, read on the forward strand.
TGGTTTTTATAAATCATTTCCTCTATGCAAAATTAGGTCTTGAAAGACCTTTCAGCAGTAACTTTCATGGGCAAGCAAGTCCTGGTCAGGAAGAGACCTCTGTAAAGTTACACGATTTGAATAGTAGGCACCCTTACATTTATTTATTCATTTGTTCATCTGTTTATTTAAATTTGTATTTGTGGTTCTGGGTTCAAACTTAGGATCTCACTCACGTTAAGCAAGGACCATAACAATAGGTTAATGTGTTCATTCAACACTTGAGAAAAAAACTCATGATCCAAGCCAAGGGAGCTTCATGTGCAAGCTGAGGGTGACAGTAGAGAGTGTCACAGGTGCTGGGGGCAGAATTATTCAGGGGAGGAAAAATAGGACAGGAGTGGACAGATGGCAAAGGGCCAGAGGAGACAAGGTAGAAAGATAACAGGATATTTCCTTCACAAAAAGTCCCAAGAGCTAAGGCACAAAATGTTCAGGTAACCAGCCAATCAGTGTCTGAAGAGAACTCAAGGATTAATATCCAACTGTTGAAGGTCACTGGGGATGGGCAGACTTGGGTCCTCATGATCTTTCATGGGCAAGTATTGCTGGCCATCTCTGGGCCTGGGAGTACCACACATCTACATGGCCCCAACAAAAGGGTCGCTGCTATGAGGGTTGCTCCTCCCTGCATTTGGTCAAGGGGTCTCTTCATTTTTAAACAAGAAGCTTAATCAATGGCCATTTCTGGAAGTAGTTCCATGTTTCCTTAATTTGCCCAAAGCCCTGCCTATTATTAGATATTAAACATTTAACTGCATTTTATTTAAACTGTGTGTGTGTGTGTGCGCGCAGGCATGTGTGTTTAGCTATGCACACATGAGCACAGGTACCTGGGCAGGCCGGAAGAGGGCACTGGATCCCCTGAAGCTCTAGTTACAAGCTTTTGTGAGTTTGTAATCTAGTGTGGGTGCTGAGAACCAAATTCCAGTAATCTGCAAGAGCAGCAGACAATCTTAACCACTGAGCCATCTTTCCTGACCCCAAATCGAACTGTTAACATGTGGACAATTTTGTATTAGTAAACAAACATCTCATCACTAAAATAATGAAAGACTCAGCCCATAGGTGGTGAGCCAAACACCAGATAATTACTCAGAGGAAGAAGTCATAACCTGGTGGTCTATGAACCCTGAGAGCTGCCTAAGTTTACAGCCCAAGGTCTGCTTTCCTTCATGTGGAGACAAAAGAAAGGTGTGAAAGGAACATTATCTCCCAACACGATTTTCTCCTTGACTTGCCAACACTAAAAGACCACTGAGAAAAAAAACCTTCCTGACCATGTAAGTCCCCACTACACAACCATGATCGCAAATGGCACATAAGACTAGGGACAGGGGCAGGTCTGTACAGTGTGCTCTCATTGCCTGAGCCAGGAAAACTCAAATCTCCTTCATATTGAAATCCTTGTCACGCCTGAGTACTGAGCAGCAGTTCATCTCGACAGAGAGAAATATTCCCACTAGCATTTCTCCCCAAATGTAAACTATAGGCCTTTACTTTTATTTTTTCCTTTAAATATTACATATTATTTTTCTGTTTCTTACAGTCATTAAATAAAGCTTCCTCCCATCTGGGTTGATCTCATCATAAGAGGCATTTTAAATTTCATATGCAAATGTATTTAAGTGCCTTCTACTTGCGGTGTCGAGGAAATTTTCTCTCTAACAACCCAACATCAGGTTTTCACACTGGAGGACAACATCTAATTAAGAAGCAAATAACCCAAATATGAGAGAGTGTGACTAAATAGATTTTCACCAAGGCAGTTTTTAATCAATATTTCCCAAGAACTGGAATAATTAAACAATTATCTGTAATAAATATTACATTGTATTAAAAATACCCGAGTAGCTGCAAATAAGAAATATAGGCCAGCAATTATATGCTCAATTATTCAATCATGTCCTATAGCAATGTTAAAATTTTATTTATAAATTAACAACAATCATGCAAACAGTTATGCTTACCCAGTAATACTTCCAATCCCTAGACCATGCAGCAGACGCCACTAAGCAAGCCAGCAAGAATCACAGACTCCTACTGGACCAATTGTATTTCTAATATTTACTTTTCTATACTTAGTTGTGTGTGTGTGTGTGTGTGTGTGTGTGTGTGTGTGTGTTGTGGTGGGGTACAGCCACATGAGTACAGGTGCCTATGGAAGCCAGAGGCAGTCATTCCCCTGGAACTGGAATTAGAGGTGGTTGTGAGCCACCCAATGTGAGTGTGGAGGAAAAAGGGACCAAATTCGGCTCTTCGGCAAGAGCAGTCTGAGCTAAGCGCTGAGTCATCTCTCCAACCCCCATTCCACCAACTTCCCATTCAAAGTATCTGCGCTGGTCAATGTTCCTTAATCGCGACTCTCAGGTTTATGATCTTATACATGATCTCATGTTTATGATTTACCCACAGGGAATTTTATACAGAATCATCTCACTTTAATTAGCAGTTTCTCTGCAAAATGAAAGCTCCCAGTTTGTTATCAAGCACTCAATGGCTTGTCACTCACATCTCCATGATGCTTCTTTGTCTTAGCAGAGTCAGCACCATGATTATTTCCTATATTAGGAGGAATCCCAGCTTTCCAACTGTTTATTCTCTAAGTTTCCTTCCCTTCAATTTGGAGTCGCAGTCAAGTATGCCTTATAATGAACAAATATGCTTTCCCCGTCCTTCCCTCCCTTCATTCAGATATCGGAGAGATGAGATAGCCCCAGACCCAGGCCAGCCCCCGATGCCAATAAGTAGCAGCAGGCAAGCTCCCTGCCCTCCTGGAGCTTCTATATTCTTGTGAGGGTAGGGGAGGGAGTGGTGGCAATCTGTCAAGTGCTGCGGCAGTCAGGATCTGGGACCAGCACCCAGAGTGACCTCCCTTCAACACTGTGCCATCACGTCAGGCTGTATCCAGGAACCTGGACTTTCTAAGATGGCGCCTCTGTAGTCCCCCAGCACTGACTGACAAGGTCTGGAGACAACTAACTATAAAAGACACAGGCTCCAGAGAGGACACATGGTACTAAGGTGACCATGTCACTGTTGAAGAAGAGCTCCCTTCAAAACTCACCAAGTCGGCTGCCATGCACGCCGGCTAACTGAGATTATTAGTTCTGAGCACATGCCTGCTTTTCTAGATAACCCTGACTCTGACCTTAAAGGCAGCATAGCACCCCCGTGAGAGGGCCAAGCAGAAAGAATATTTCAAGCATCGGGTGGTTCGAGGCTATCTGCTCCACTGAGAAGGGCGACAGGAGGAAGTGTGTCTGGTGTATTTGCCTGTCAGTCCAACAGAGCAAACTACGTGAAAGGTGTCTTTGATGATAACCATCTCTAGGCATTGAGACTGTGAGTTTTGATACTCTAGAGAGGATGCACTGATTGTAAAACAAACAAACAAACAATACCGTAAGTAATAATATAATCCATTTCTAATAATTAATCGCCCACAGTGCTTAGTAGGTGCTAGCTTTTGCTAGTGGTTAATGGGCTTGGATTTTGTAATTCAGACTTGGCTTAGTGGAGGCCTTGCCCACTGAAAGTGAGGGATTTGCTTCTTTTTCATTGTTAACGAACAGTGTAAATGGTTTTGACAGCAACCTGACTTAAAATACACAGGCACAGCAATCATTCAATCTGTATGAGAACTCGCCGGTCCCCGATGGCTGAGCGGTAACCATCCTATGGAATTCAGCAGCACAGCCTCTGTTGACAATGGCAATGAACATGTTCATAATAATAATAAGGGCTTGTTTTAATAGAACGTTCCACACATTAAACACATTAATGACCCATGAAATAACTGTTTTATCTGTAACACATTAAGCGACATTACTAAAAACAATGTATTAATTGGTAGTGGGCTATTTCTTTGAATGTAAGCTTTTTTTTTTCTTTGAAAGTATAAGAGAGCAGGAAAATCATTTCAGAGAGACAAAAATAACTTAATCAAAATTAGAACCATGCCGACTGTGTAAAGAAAGAAAAACTTGTAAAATACGTCACACTGCAATAAACTCCCACTTTTCTGATCATAAATACTATCTCCCTGGACTGCGGGTTAAGCATGATATTTGCATGTGAAGTGCTCAGACTCCGAAGCCTGAGTCCTTCCACAGCCTTTTCCCTCTCTCTCCTGAACTTATCTAGACACTTCACACTCAAATGTGCTTCCTTTAACCCCCCTTCTCAATTTTCGACCACCACCTCTGATGCGCTCGCTACAGCACCAACACACCATGTACACACACACACACACACACGCTACCACAAATAAATCCAAAGCAACATCAAACCGAACACACAGACCCTCTACATAGGAAATATAATGCAGGCAAAAAAACGTGTGTGAATTATCAGTGTGTTTTATAAATTCTCTTTTGGGGGGGTGGCATACAAAATATCAAACTAGAGACAATTACTTCACTGTCTGTTTCGCAGATATCAAAGCGAATTTTGAAATTCATCAAAGCTAACCTTCTGTTATGTACAACAGGCTGAGCTGAAAGGAATGTTAACAAGTTCAATTTTCATTCAATCAGCAGTACTGCTCTCCGAAATGTTTCATTGCAGGACAGAAATAAAAATAATCTATATGGTAATTATGAGAATGAATCCCCCAGTAACTTTCAGCTACATGAAAGGTCAGTTCTATTCAAGATATTTTATCAGCCCCCTGCACATACTCCTGTCCTGTCATTTTAAATCTGAACAGCATTTTATTTTCCCATTTACAGCTACCTGCAGAATTAAGTACTTAAGCCAAATAAGAAAAAAAAAAGAGGGGGGAAAAAAGAATAAGAAATGTTGAATGCTGGCAAAGGCTATAATAGCATAGAGATAAATCGTTCATCTGCTCTCTCTCAAGCCTCTGGGGCTGCAGATTTTTCTTCTCCTGGTGCACTGTGGGTATTCAAAACTTGTTCAACATGATTTCATTTCATTTCAGGCACTGCCTGAGAAAACTAAATTACAGAATCAATCATACAGAAGGTCAGAGTGAGACTTCATTACAAGTATTGCATGCTTGCATGAATATCTTTCATTTATGACTGACCCAATATGTCACAATAGCTGTCTAGTAAAAATAATCCACTTTCTGAAATTGATGTACTACTGATGTCGGTGCTACTCAGCAGGCTGGGCAGATTATGGAGAGGTGTTACAGAAAAAAAAAAAAGAGAAAACCTTTGGAGCTTCATTGTCGGTTTTCAGAACTGCAATCTTTTGTAGATTAAAATAACTTCCAGATGATCAGCCAAACTGACAATAATGCTTAAAGGTAACAAATTTTTAAGTAAAATCTACTGTTGCTTTCGATCTGCCCAACCACATCCTGTTTTAAAACCTCCGTGCCCCCTACAAGCAAATCAAGGTTCTCCTTTGAAGCTCCAAATGCAGGGACCTTCGGTTTTTCAGCAGTTCTCTTTTGAATAGCAGAGGGGGATTTGCATACTCTGAAATGGGAATGCTAATCACTGCATTCTCCTTACTCTCTTCCTCTTCGCTCCTGCTTTCTGTTTTTAAATATAATGGCACAAATTTTAGGAAGAGAACCGTGTTGTGCTTGCTGCCAGCAATAACGCCGCTGATCAGCCCGGTGACAAACTGTCAGTCTCCCTTTTAAAGCAAAGGCGATGGAGCTCTGAGGAAAAGCTGGTGCGATGTGACATAAACAAACTGGCTTTTCTTCTTATATGATAGACTTAATTCACCATAGCAATCCCGCACAGACAGCCATATTCTTTTGGATAATAAAACATGTTACTTGCATAAGGTATGGACTATCCCACGTGCACTAGGATGCTGGGTGTATATATACAGTATTATTTATTATTTCTGTGTTGACCTTCCTACTGGAAATCTCCGAGGAGGTTTCTGTAGAGTATTATGATGTAGCCAGCAACTCGGTACCCAGAGGGAGATAGAGAAGAACCTTGACATAACCTATTTTTAACCATGCCTCTGGCGATTCTGAATTCAAGTTTACAGGTGAACATGCCAGGAGTCTACAGAACAAAGTCTATGACACATTGTATTCATCATAATTCTGTCCTGGTACATTTTATTTTTCCCAACATTTGTGATTTAAAATCCCATGACATTTTTCAAGGTGAAATTCTACTAGAATTTCCAACAAGATTAGTTTGCTTCAAGCCAAAATAAATAGCATTCGGGTTGAGCGGAACTTCAAACCAGTACCCATGGCCGTGATGAGGTCCATGTAAACACAAGAGCCTGTACTTAAAGTACCAATACTTAAAAAAAAAATCAATGGAATAATTGAACTGCTTTAATGATTAGCCATACATACAAAGAAAGCATTAAAAATTGAGTCCTTGATTCCAGCGGCAGCCTGGGAAAGCATTGTCTTTAAGTGTATGTGAATATCATAATTATTTTATGATTCCATCTTTAGTTCTTTCCAATATAGTAAATTCAATTGACCATGAAATGAAATTTCATAGTCAAAATGCCTCCTTTACACTTTTTTATAGCAGCAATAACAAGTTTTACAGCTCTGAGGCAAGGTAATTCATCAGATGTTTAATTTAAAGGCAGATTCTTATATTACTAATAAATATTTACCAATTTAATAAAGTACACATTTTAGCATATATTATATGGTCTTTTAAGTATTTCTGCAACTTGAATGAGCCTGGCTGAGCATCTCTGACTATGGCCAGCCACAGTAAACCCCCTTGGTGACTAAACACCCTTTTTATCTTTATTATTTTCCAAGTACATTACAAGCTAGACTGTAGAGGAAGATAGAACCCTCCATTCTGTATCAAAGGGACAAAAATGTAAGAAAGTCCACAGGAAACAATTATCTGTGATGTCAGGGAACATTTATGAATACTTAATGACTATTTCCTGCCCGCTCACTGCCTTCTTCCCTCACCAAAAAAAAAAAAAAGTAAAAATGAAAACCTTCGGTTTAGCTCAAACACAAAAGATCACAGGCAAAGAAAATTATATTGCCGAAATCCTATTTGGGAAAGTAATCTTACATTTCAGAAAGCACACTGAATCTTTGCACTGTTAATCCACTACATATTTTGCAATCATACGCTGTTATCTGGGGAATTAAAAATGAAACCAATAAACATCACTACAGCACAGAGAAATATGTAAACAAGCAGTAGGATTTGTTTTTGTTATACCAACACATCTGTCTCGTTTTATCAGGGTTTTAAAGAAAGGGCCCTATACACTATTAATCTTGTTTTAAGATGCCTGGTTAGTACCTTACCTCCACAGGCACAAATGCACTATGAACTGTGCTGAAATACAAAGACACAATCCCAGCAGAAGAGTGTAAAATACTTAAGCAGATTTACTCCGGTGATTGCTGACTATAATTGCACACTAAGAAAAATAGAAATAAAATTATCGCATTAGTAATCTTTGCTCTCTGGAGTGTCTTATTCGATGTTTGTGACAATGAATAACACAATTAGGTATCTTTCACACAGTAACTCAGGCCGTATTTTCCTCTGCTGGTTACAAGCAGCCTTTCCCCTGTCTTCTGTATCACAGTTTGGTGTTTGATTCAAGAGGAGAACAAACTATGTATCATACACATTATGCTTTAACTCAAGTTCAAAAACCCTGGGCACGTAAGACAGGCTTGCACATTTAAAGGCTCGCCTGAGTAAACTCTCACTACCAGCTCACCTTCCTATTGAAACAAAGGCAGGAGAAGACCAGCTAGCTTCAAAAAGCAGTGAGCAGCCTCCCTAAAGTTCATTTCCTATGGGATGACTCTTCTTGGCCATCGTCTATGGCTGTCAATCACCCAATACCAGAAGACAGTAACCTAGTACTACCTATGTCTAAAGGGTAATCAGAGTATAATCCAAGTGCCCATCATCAGACCGGCATTATTTGTGAACACAGCCCCTCAGGTCCTCACCGCGTGAGGACACGCGATAAAGAGCAGTCACAGGTAACAGGTGGCTTGCTTACCATCTGCAGCCCATTGCTATGCAGGACGCCATCTTGCTCCACCAGATTTCTTGAGATGGTAATGGAAGGAAGATCCAGGCTTTGTGGGGGAAACTGGGGTGTGAACTCATTTCCCTGGGAAGGCAACGGATCGCTGAGAGCCTGAAAGGGTAGCAGTACGTCAGGCATGCCCAGGGTGGGGTCCGACTCCGGAGGAGGCGTGATTGGTGGAATTTCAAACTCTTCATCCCCAAGGCTTGGTGTGTGGAATGTCTGCTAAAAGGAAACAAAATGCAGACACCCTCACATGCGGTTCCTGTGTTTTATCCCTCCTTAGAGAGACGAAGAGAGACTTACCGTGAAAACATTACATATCTAGGCCAAATATTTATTTCTCAGATGAAAACATTTTAAACACAGATTTCCATATATAAAGTTTTGCTGATCATTCTGATTAAAGATTTAAGTCTCATTATCATATGGTTTTAATGGAGTATCAGTATTAACAGTTTTTTAATGCGTACTTAATTAGCAACATCTGTCTTTGTTGTTAGCTGGAGCATCGGCGACATTAGATTTGGCTATATAACAAATTGCCACTTTATTGATATGTTAGCGAAACAGCTCAAATCGCTTACGCGATCCACATGCTTCATAAAACGCCGGCGATTTTGTGGCACGCACGCACACACAACATTAACCCAGAAGTGAATGGTACACGTGTTTACTTTCTGCCACAACCTATAAAACAAGTAATATTAAATTTGTGGTTTGGCTTTTAAATTTTTCTTTATTGGCGTATTCCCAAGTGGAATAAATGCCTGTATGGAGATTGTTATTGTCTCATGCAACGGTTTCTGTCAGGACTATTGTGGCTCATATTAAAAGATGCCGGTGCTTTTATTGAAACTATAAGGAGAATGGTGTCCTTTTGCATGAACATTTCCATATGCATTTATAGGAACACCATCTACCAGGCTGCAGCTTCTAAAGACTACCCGGAGAGTGCAAAGCCATACTGACAGAGCTACACTAATCATATGGGCTCTGTCTAGTCACTTAGTTAGATAATGCTATGTTTTAGAACCTATGAAATCTTAGCGTGTTGTTTTTAATGAACGGTACTGACGTTCATACAGGCTGTGTTTTAAAGTGGGGTCTTTGGAGAATTATCAGGGCTGCCTTGCATTCCAACTACGTGAAACATCTTTCTTGTACCATGTAGTTCATGTGGGGAGGGAAGAGAACAAAGATCCAGGATTATTATAACTATATATACGTATATACACCTACATTTTGGTGAGGTATGGGATTTGGGGGGATGTTCAGATATCTTTTTTTTTTTATTATTCCTAGCTAAGAGGGTCACAGATGCAGTTCATTTATTATTAATAGTATTTGAAAGACTGAACTGGCATGGGGTAATCGGACTCTGCTATTATTGATAAAGAGAGCTAATTAAGAGCTGAAATCATCATTCTTCAAACTCTTAATTACGATGCTATAGAATAACTACTACCTGAAAGGGACAGAGAAGCAAGGTCCACATAGGGGTGGGGTTCAAACAGAAGCATTTTTTGCACCTCACCAAAGGAAAGAGTTCATGAACCAAAGGACTTGATAGCAGGGCAAGTGGCCACCTTGAGGACCTTGGTAGACTCAATAAACGCAAAACCACTGCAACCTCATAAAGCATTTTAGAGCGAGAATGAAGCATTTGATACTCTGACATGGGCATTCTTGCAAGGATTCCCCCCCCCCCCCCCGCAATGTCAGCCTCTTACTGTGATACCCTGCGTTCTTAGCAACAAAGGGATGAATTGGCCACAAACGCGGTTGGCTAATGAACGTAACCCTATGGCTGCGTTCACTGTTATTTTGGCACTAATGTGGTCTAGTAACAGATGCAACTGTAATTTGTGACTCATTTGCTACTCCATTACTGCTTAATGAAATCTAACATATCACATTAACAATACGGATAAACACTCATTCTTGATATGTGGCATTTGGCTGTTTTCATTACCACTGTAATTAACACTTGAAATATTATTTCAATAAATATTTAAAGTACTTTAAAAATGGTCAGAGTAATCACGACACAGAGAGAAAACATGGCGCTAATGTGTGAATTTCAAACCTAGAGCACCCTGGTCCCTGCAGTGTTATTTGCAGGACACTGCCCACATGAAGGAAACTGGTTTCAGGCACTATTGAGGCTTTATAGCATGCCAAGCTAAAGTCCTCCAGAATTAGTTCACACTCATTAAAATGTTTAAAAGAATACAGATAAATTTACTTTGAATGTAGTGATTGGGAAATCAGATGAACACTATCACGGGGCGCATTAGCATTTACTCTGCTTTATTTTTTTGATCACGGAAAGTTGCACCGTGAAGCCGTTACACAAGATCTTAAACTCCAATAGAAAGCATACCTCAGGCTAGGCACTCAAAATTAAAGAGGTTTTCAATTTTTATTTTTGCTAAGGAATATAGAGAGACATGTTATATATAATATCTCCCCGTGGCATAATCCTTTTTAAAGACACATTAATTTTAAGTTAGAAGCTATATATGTCTACATTGACCTAATAAAACAATGTAATGAAATAACATTGTAATATGTAACCAAGGAGATGCTAAAATCTTAACTGCGTTTAAAGAGAGGTAAAATATTACATATGAAGTCTTCCACGGAGAAAGGAGAGATAAACGTCAAATTTAATATTAAGTACTGCAAATCCCAAACGTTGTTTTCTGAAAGAATACAAGTCACCACAAATTCCCATCAACAATGAAAAGACATGGCCTTTCGATCAAATTAATCATTTAGCATTTATGTGATCAATTTCGACAGATATTGACTTTCCAGTGTTTACCTGGAACATGTTAAAGTAGTATGTGCATGTTTAAATACCATCTGTACTGAAATGTTCAAAACATTTGTTCCTTTTGATAAGAATGCAAATCTGGAGAACTGTTGTATCAACACATAACAGCCGACGTCTGACACGGTGAATTATCACAGCTGGAATTAAATTGTTTCTGAACAGCTGCTAGCGGCACAGCTTTCATCAATGTTTGATTCAAATGTAGAGGGGAGAAAAAAATCCCCCAGAATGAAACATCATGTTGTCCTTACAGATGGGGTTTGTGTTCATTATCCCAAACAGCACAGCAGCCAGTGCCAAACCGTATTCCTGTATCTAAGCTCTCTTCTGGCTGGAGAGATGATGGCCATCGGAAAATGATTAATTGACAAAGACCCTTACTTTTCGAGTCTCCACTTCCGCTCAGAATTTTTAGACATTAATTTCTCTCATATCACTTGCTCCCCTGTACCAAGATCATTTGCAAAGCCATTATTATTTTCGGTCTCTGGGGTCAAGCTAGTTCACTCTCCAATATCTGAATGTATTTGGAAGATGAAGACTTTTTATTGCCCGAGCCGCAGAGGAACTGTTCCATTTGGATCCATTTCATCCTTCTGTTAGTTCTTGTTTGAAAATGTTCAATCTCACACAATCTACCCTTTTAGGAAAGCGTTTTTCCTGATCTAATCAAGTACCTTGAGGTGGGTTGTTTTTGTTTTTGGAAGGTATGCCAATGAGACCACACAAAGGTGGGAGGTCACTGGTAAGGAAATAGTAGGAACAGCAGTTAAGACAATACTTATCCCATGGATCTCCACAGACCAGCACAGAGCAGGAGTTGAAAGGGCACTGTGTGGAGAGCCCATCACCCAGAACCCCAGCTACACCCAGTGACAATCACAGGCTGACCATGTCTATCCATAGATTCAGACACTAAATCGTCTCTAGTTGTACATCTACTATTTGAGCATTGTGGTAGGTGATGGGGCTCTAACAATAAAATACTCATTGCACATCACTCTGGAAACCTAACACTGTCTGCCACACCTCCCTGAGCCACGAGACTCAGGAAGCTATCCTTAGAAAGCTAGGAAGCAAAATACTTTCTATTAAAGTCTCCAAACTTAAGTTCTCTGCTTAGACAGTCAGGAAGGTAGGTAAGTAGGTGTGTGTGTGTGTGTCTGTCTGTCTGTCTGTCTGCATGCGCATGTGTGAGCGTGCATGCGCACACTGTCTATTACATATTTATTACTGCTCGGGCATGTCTTTTATTCCATCAAGAGATTCTCTTATGCTCCAAATGTTAACCACAGCCTGTGGATAGCTATAAAGCCTGGCTGGGTTATTTTCTTTTCCAATTGGCTTTTCTCATTTTCCTCCAAAGTTGTTACCCTGTGCCACAGGAGAGGAGAGAGAGAAATCTGATACCATGCTTTTCCCTTCAAGCCTATTAAATTATCTACACAACACATAAAACATGGACAGACACGGTAAGACAGACACCTACCTCGCTGGCAGCAAAGAAGGCATTGTTTGCTTCAGCCATGTTCATGTAGTTATTATTTCCAAACTGAAAAAAAAATTGATTTATGTTAATGGGGAGCGAAGTAGAACCTGTAGTTGTTTATGTAATACTCAGAAGTGATTTGGAAAGAAGGCCGGGATAATGGGGCTCATGGGCCAAACTAGGAATGTGAAGCTGTACCTACTGTCAACCAGCTCCTGACGCCACTAGAGCACGGAGCTCTGCTGTCGATAATTCTAGAAAATAGTTGCATTTCTCCCCATGACTGATAGTGAAGGGAGACAATTAGAAACATGTGGCTGTCTGGTCACTAGTGTGCCATTTATTAAACTGGCATTTGTCAGAGATTGGGGAGCCAAGGTGTTCCCAAGAAAACCACTGGGCCATGTTTTAAAGGAAGTTGGAGTTTTCTATCTTACTTTTCAAAAACAGGTGTCACAAGTATGGGCAGGCTGAAAATGTGAATTAAAGGGAATACAATTCAATTTCTAGGACTCAAATTCTATGTGCTGGTGAGTGGGGTGTGGTATTAATATAAATAAATACGACGAAAGACTATTTCTAAAATCTCCCAGCGGAGCTTAGCGTCCTACCTAGCTCTATCAGAGCGACTGAAAGCCGTGCCATTTGATCTCTCCTTGTAACATTAAGTGTAAAGAGGTTTAGAAAATAAGCAGGATGCGATGAATGCAGCCATTTTTATTTCATTCCCTAACACAATGGCCCGTTCATATCATCACAAATAAGACTGTATCAGCATTTCAGACATAAGCTCTTTACTTCCAGGGACCCGTTACCAAAATGTAAAACTTGGATTTGGGCAGAAATGTATTTTTAGGTTCAAATGGTCTAGGTAGGCACATTTCATTACTTTCAACATTCTGCTATCTGTCTGGCAATATGGGAAGGCTCTGTGGGCATAATTATCTGGACTTGTGTTCTTTTCATGATGTTTAAATGGTAAGAGAATGTCCTTGTATCAAGTATTCAATTAATTTCATTTAGTGCATCAAAAGAAGCACAGGTGTGGTCTCCAAGGGGATAAATGTATATAGTTATTTTCTAATATATATTAAAGCTAGCAGTTACAGTACAGTAAAAAGTATAATTTCCCCAAGAGATTAAGTAGGTGGATCAATGGATGGTTGAATGAATGGATGGTTGGATGGGTGAACGGAAGGACAGGGTTAGAAATATGTACATAGATACTCAGATACATATGTAGGTTGATTAAAGGAGAAAATAGATAAGCAGATATGGAGAACCCACGTCACCCTCCCCTCAGTACCACTTATTTCAGAGAGGCTCTCTCCAACTCTGAGCCCACAGGAAGCAGGACTGACATGGTACATGTCATGTGTCAGGGACCCAGGAACAAAACAAGACTTACAGGAAAAACACTAATGACTCCAGAGTGTTGCTAAGGTTTACAGAGGCAGCGTCAACCACCACCCAACACTTCAACACACACAATGAGCTACCAGACAGACTCTCCTCCAGTCCTCCTGCTCATCCGGGTGGATGTCTTTAAGCATTTCTGAAAGGTGTACTCATTAGCCCTTAAAGAAGACCTTTATCTGGCTTGTCTGAAGGCATGTGATTTCAAAACGTACGCAAGGGTGCAGAGGTTCGCATACACGCATACATACACACACACACACACACACACACACACATGCATGCATGCACACATACATTTCTCCATTTTCCATGTGTTAAAAATACGTCAGAACAAAACCCCACAGGCTTCTGATGCACAATTTTTTTCATGAAATGTTCAGGCCTATAATCAAATATGACCCATATCTTAATCTATATACTTCATGTTCCAATCCTGCCCTGCCCCACCCGCAAACTGCCTGGCAGCCAGTATCACAACTTTAACATTATTTAAATGTAGGCTTTGTTGAGGAATTAGAAATCCATTTAAGGCGAAGAGCTCATTATCAGAGAGTATTTTTTTTAAGATTAAACTCACTTATTATCTAATAGCACCTAGAACAACAAAGGAAAATAAAATGGCCATTAAACTAAAGGCCTAAACAATTCAAAAAAAAAAAAAAAACCCAAAAAACAAATTAAGCTCAGAGTGAAATAAGAACTGGGTTAGAAATCCTCTTCAGAACAGTTAGTATGCGAATGTAATTACTGAAGAAACTACAGCTAATCAGCTGTGAATTGTATCCATTAATTAGTATTTGCCCTGGAGGAATGAGAAAAATCAGTAACAACACTGGCACCCGCACAGCTCTGAGGAGCTGCACGCGGCCGAGCCGCTGCGTTTAGTCAAGCAGGTAGCTCCAGCGGTCCACGTAATTTGAAAAGCTCTCACCTGGAGGGGGGGACTTGGAGCGGACAGAACCCTCCTTGCGTATCTCTTGTATCTGCATAAGGCCTTAATTAATGGCTTTTAATTTGGAAGCACTTGATGATCGGGAGGGAAGAGTTATAAATCATTTCAAATAGAAGCAAGGGTTTCTCTTCCACCTGGGGTAGAATATGTCCTGCTTAAAAGCAGCCTCCAGACACCGGCTGGTGGCAAGAGATTGTTTTTCTTCTGCACATGGGACTGTAGGGGTATAGTTATACCAACAACAAAAACAAGACAAACAAACCAAAAAACCAACAATTCTTTATCTGGAACCCACATTTTATTGAGTGCTGTGTATTCCTTATGGGCTACGTCCAGTCATTCTAGGAGTCAGAAGAAAAGGAGTGGCCCTTTGAGATTTTGTTTTTTGTTTGCTTATTTGTTTGAGACACCATCTTGCTATGGAGTCCAGGCCCTCAGAACAGTTCCTACTCATCTTGTGTCCGCCTCTTGAATGCTCAGCCTCCATGTGCTCCCTGTTTATTTCATGTTCAATCCTCCTTCGGTTGTCTGGTGTTTAAGAACAGACCGAATTCTGAAAGGAAAAGCACTCCTTTGGGGTAGAGTGCGAATATAATGACCTAAGAACAATTAACTTTGAGTTGTGTACAATTAAACTTAGGTTATCTTCTAGAAGGCTGTGTGATAGTAAAAGCATTATACTATACACAGGCTCCAAGTCTAGGGGAAAGGGCCTTAACTGGGCTCCCCACTAACTGTAGGACTAACTGTGCCTGGCATATCAGAAGCAGTTCGGTATTTGTTGAAAAGATGAAGAGTTGATCCCATCAAACCTGAAGTAACCCATAATCACCGCTGCTCCCCAACGTCACCTGTCAATATTTTAATGGTAACTAATAATGAGTGGTACCCGTGGAAGCCTTCTGTACGTATTTTTTCTTTTCATTTCCAAAAGTGGGACTAAATGCAATCCGTTTTTCCTAACAGTCAACAAGACAGAGGTATCATCATACTTATTTGCTCTAGATCATCTAACCAAGGGTCCCAAGAGTCAAGCCACCCACCCCAGCTGACTTGAGCATGCATCCTCCAGCCTCACTCCCTGCATCCCTCCCATGCCAGGACCCATATACACTTGCTTGACTCTTCCACTTGGCAATCAATTCAAATTTCAAACATTAGCGTTCACTCTCTGATTCCTAGCTGGACTTTCCCGGAGGGTATTCTGGTGTTCCAAGTCCATTATGATGTTCCTCAAGGAAAGGGTTCCACAGTCCCACATATCTCAGAAAGGGTTTGTGATGAGCCCCAATGTTTTCTATGAATCTAAAGGCTGTTGGTTTGTTCAATCTGCAAATGACTATATGCCACTGTTTAAGCTGCTACGCTAGGCCTGGAGACACAAGGGTGACACAGACGAGGTTGCCATTGACTACTTGTTTTTTTTTTTTTAATGGAGCCCACAGATACCTTGCACCCTCCAGCCCACACCACCAAAAAGAACAATAACCCTGTGGACCTCTCCTTTTGTTTACCTCATAGTAACCAAGCTCTTAGGGAAGCCTTGCTGCAAAGACACTGGCAATGCCCCGCCCCCCCCATCACATACCTAAAAGCCCATCTTAAATATACACTGTATCAACATCTACACACTTAAAATATACACTGTATATACACTGTATACACTGTATTAACATCTACACACTTAAAAACCAATCATAAGTTTCTAACGTTCCCATCCTATGTCACCTTAACTTGGTCTAGCTCCAAATTTCTGACATTCCTCCAAAGACCCCTACTCAGTCATATAAAGGTCTTCATGCATTCTCAAAGACTCAAAGCAAAATATTCTAAACAAGTACAATGCATGAGGGGGCACTTAATTACTGTGAAGGACACACAGAAACACCATCCAAGAGAATATCTCAGTTCCTACGTCTTAACGAGAACACATATGTGGGGCTTTTAACCTTCACAAGGAGCACACAAGCGGTAACAGGTCCTTATTCACAATGACAAACTCCAATAGATGCTATCCCAAAGACTCCACCCCTGAATACGCCATTACAAAGGAGAACCCTTTGCACGTGGAGCCCGTCTCCTAACGGGTTCATGCAAGAACATCCCCGCTGTATGCAGAGGTGCATGTGCTTTAGCTGCATGGTGAGCAAGTACGGCTTCAGCAAACACAATTTCTGAAGGACATCAATTGAAAAGGAACGGTGTGGGGTTTTGTAAAAATGCACCTAGGAACATCATGGCCGTGGCCCATGTGACGGTGGGAAGTGCCACAGTGAATTCATGCGGATTGCAACGTCTGGCTCAGCTAGCAACAGGCTTGGGACAAAATAGAACTGCAGAGACAAAACCCCATCTGTAAGCAGAAGGTGGACACTTGAGCTTGGCCAGGCCGCAGCATCATCGTCACTGAAACTATTGTGACACCCCTGTGAAGAACTGTATAGACCTCGAATAAAGCAGCATTAACAATGGGATCTCAAACAGCTAAAGGGCACAAATTTAATAGTTTAAAAAGGTAACCCTTCAAATTCTCCTCGTTCCTCATTAAATTTGTTAGCAGACACCATCCAGTTTGATGCCTCACCCAGGCATCTGTCGAGTTACTTCCACAAACTATGTAGTTACCGACCACGAGTGCCAGGCCACCTGGTCGTGGGATGGAGAGGACAGCAGGTGGAGGCCACTGCCTCTTGATGGCTCTGATAACTATATTCTAGGAAAGGGCTGATGACGCCAAGCTGCAACCCCACTGAGGACCAGAAGTCCACAGGGAAGCAAGGCTGACATGAAACATGGGGGCAGTGCTGAGGGCGGCCATGGGCAGATTCAGGGCACCCTACTAAGAAACGAAGGATGATGTGAGCTCGAAGACCATCTACGGTGTCACCCAAGGTTGGGGGTCCAAAGGGAATCTGGGAAAACACTTGATCACAGGTGCGGGAGTGGTGTGTATTACACATACACTGTACACCTCTTAGAGTTTGAGTTCTGATCCCAGGCTAGGTTTGTGAGAATTTTTGTACCTATGAATAAGTTATCTGACAGGATAACCTGAGGCAAGAGTGACTGATTTGGGCTCCTGGTTTCAGACCATGAGAGTAAGATGTGAAAGAGCAGAACAGATTAAATTACCATGGTCTAGAAACACTAAGGTACAGGAGACACAGGAAGTGGCTACTCACAAGGGCCTGCCTCCAGTGTCCTGCTTCCTCCTGCTAGATCCCACTTCCTAGGGTTCCTAGAATGTTCAAAGGAAGTGGCACACAATGCGGTACCACGTGGACAAAACATGAGCCCATGGGCAATACTTCCTATTCAAAGCATAAAAGCATTTGCAGTATGCTGACTAGGCGGGGATGTTTGGTAGGCTTGATGTCTTAATCACATTTTCAATTTAGGATATCCAAATTGAGATATTTTTGATCTATGATATTTTCCAACGTAAATTTTACCAGCAAAGAGCATTTAACTATATATATAGTTAAATATATATGCTGGTAATTAAGTATATACAAGTATATGTGCATTTATGCAGAGAATCACACACATACGCATAATTATACGAACACACATATGTACGTGCCTTTTGACAAACTAAAATTGCCCATGTCTTCTGCTGAACCTTAAAAAGTATGACTCATATATTCTGACTTGGATGGCAGCAGGCATTTCAAGCATATAACCAATGCTGAGCCCCTCGTTTGCTCCCTCAAGCCTGACTTTTGCGGTCTTTTTCATCACCTTCCATGGGGAACTGCCTCAAGTCAAGTCATTCTTGAATCTATGCCTTTTATCCCTTTGTCCCATCAAATTATTAGTAGATCCTATTGGCTCACTTTTCTAGTTAAATTCGAGCAAACCACTTGTATCCACCTTCTATGTCTCCTTCCACAGAAGACCACCTGTGCCCACTTCCTACGTCCACCTCCATGAGACCCAGCCCTGCCTAAGTCCACTGTCTTTTGGCTGCAGGAGCCTCCTAGCAGGTTAATTCTACTCCACCAAACTTTCAACAGACACTGCCACAGAGGCCTGGGTCACCTGACCCTGGTTCAAAACTTCCCAGGACCTTTGCATTGGCTCAGGCAAGAGGACACATCCTTGTAATAGCTCTTGCTTCCTTCCTAGCATCATGCAAACATTCTTATTGCTCTTGTTAATTTATCCTGATGACCTCCTTGCTGTCCCAGCAACACCCCCAGACCCATACCTACCTCAGGGCCTTTGCACTGATTGGTCCTTTCATCTGGATCACTGTCTCTCCAAATAGCCCCACAGCTTATTCATCCCCTCCTTCTGGGTCTCTGGATGCCACTGTTCAATGACAATCACATTTCTGTACAGCCTCCTTCTCCAATGCTCTTGATCCTTCTTTTCCCACTCTACCTTATCCATTAACACTTTATCTTTATCTATTTATTTACTTACTCATTTATTATGTATGCAGCATTCTGTCTGCATTCCAGAAGAGGAGACCAGATCTAATTACAGATTTTTGTAAGTCATCATATGGTTGCTGGGAATTGAACTCAGGACCTCTGGAAGAACAGCCAGTGCTTTTAACCTCTGAGCCATCTCTCCAGCCCCGCCCCCTCCCATTAACACTTTCAATATTATACAGTACAGCCATCATTTTCCTCCGGTTATGATGTAGGAGGGTCTTCTATCTATCTATTGCTTTCATTGGTTAATTAATAAAGAAAGCTGCTTGGCCTGATAGGTCAGAACATAGGTAGGCAGGGAAGACAGAACAGAATTGTGGGAGAAAGAAAGCAGAGTCAGGCAGACACCATGAAGCTTCGGCCCAAGATGGATGCAGGTTAGGATCTTTCTCCTTAAGCCACCATCTCATGGTGCTACACAGATTACTAAATATGGGTTAAAGCAAGATGTGAGAGTTAGCCAATAAGAGGCTGGAACTAATGGGCCAGGTAGTGTTTAAATGAATACAGTTTCCGTGTAATTATTTCGGTAAAGCTAGCCGGGAGCCGGGCCGCAGCCCACGGCTCCTTTCACTACACGGCTACCAGAATATAAATTCAGTGAGGGGACCATTTTGTCCCTTTGCTACACCAAGCCCTGATGTCAAAAAACGGTAAATAGTAGATGCTCAGCAGATCTGTTCTGAATGACCCAATGAACTTCTGCATGAGAAGCCACAGTTTTCTCCAACAAAAAAAAAAAAAAGAAAGAAAGAAAGAAAGAAAGAAAGAAAGAAAGAAAGAAAGAAAGAAAGAGAAAGAGGGAAACATACATTCTAAGAAGTACTGCCGCAAACTCTAGAGACATCCATCTGGAGAAACACTGTACCCTGAAAGAACTATGGGGCAAATCTGGAGCCACACTTAGCAACAACTCTGTGCATTTCTGAGAAGCTAGCAGGGAGTATTTAGAATACTCAAAATGCAAAGAGATAATGCATGCATGCTGGGACAGAGGTGCAATCAGGGTCATCCTAGACCTGACCATTACAAGGTGAACTGAAATGCCATACTGTGCCTGTGAGTATGGACAATTACTGAGTCCACTGAACAGAAAAGATCCATGTGTTTGTTTAGGAGGGTAGGGTGGGCTGTTGGGGATGGACCCATTGGTGGCAAAATACAGACGGCTATGACCAGGTGCACTCAGACAGGCAGAGTGCTGAGAGAAAGGGACCATGAGACGTCAAAGCGGAAAGGCTTCAGATAGATATTCAACTTAATGACTGATTTTTTTTTTCTAATTTGAAATACTTTCTTTGAAAGAAATGATCTTCGGTCTAAATCAGTGTTATTCAAAATGTATAGCCAAGGACCAGAGACTAACTCAATGCCTGCCCAAGCATGCAATTACCTGACCCCACCATGGACGGACTGTATCAGATTTTAAGTCCATGGGACTCTAATTTAATGTTTTATGCTTTTCTCAGGAACTGTATAACATGCCAATATTTGTCCAGTTTGTTTTTGACTAATACTTTGAATTTAAAAGAGGAAGAGGGAGGGAGGAACAAACAAATCTTTTTTTCATCTCCTTCCTAACATTTTGGTTTTTGTTTTGCGATGGGATGCCAATGCATAGTATAGACTGGCCCCAAGTTGGCCATTCTCCTGCCTCAAGACTCTTGAATACTGGGCTAAAGAGTGTGCCTCATCATTCTGGCTTTAAAGGAGATTTCCTAAGCCTCTGGAATGATCTAAGGGAGATGCTGAGGTTACATAGTATTTTGTTATTGTTTACAGTGATACAGGAGTTTGTCATCTCTCACTTTTCTCACTCACAGGAAAAGGTCACCGTTCACGAGGCGGACATCCATCTAACTCTCTTACCCTCATCACCAGGACAGCCAGAAACACCCATAGCTGTATCAAGAAGGCAATGTAAGCTCTTCTGTTGGAGTTTTAGCAAGTGGTGTGGTCACACGAGTAACAGTAAAATCCTAAACATATGGGCGCAACTCAAACACAGAGGCCTTCGGATTCTCATGATCTGGATGCATTCGAGTTTGTGAATTGTACAACCATCTGGACAAACTAACAGTGTTAGGGGAAAGAGACACTTGTTTAATATAAAATACATACATCTATATATGTATATATGCACACACACACACACATATGTGAGCAAAACGGTTTCAGAATCAAGAGAGCTAGATGCCAGTTAATAAGACTTATCTGGAGGAATGTATTCTTTCTCTGCAGAGGGTATCAAAGATGCAGCTGCTGCTTTTGCAGGAATGGCAGTGTGGTAGAGACAATGGGCAAGAAAAATAAGGCAACGTAAGGACCAAGTTGGCAACAAATAGTCCTCAAAGATAGGGAAGAAAGAATCAAAAAGAAATGGCTGCGCAGGAGAACAGGTCTTAAACTCAGGAAATGGGCAAGGGGACAGAGAACCTCAGGCAGGGGTGAGTGAGGTGGGCAAAGCTGTGGACCTAACCATGCACAGGGAATGGATAAAAATCTAGATAGGCAAGTGAGTAGGGAGAGGAAAGACAGGCAGGGGCAAATGAGGGCCAAATGGTGTGGAAAGTCCTTCTGTATATGTGTTGTTTTTATTGGTTAATAAATAAAGATGCTGCTTTGGCCTGCAGCAGGGCAGAATAGAGATAGGAAGGAAAAACTAAACTGAATGCTGGGAGAAAGTAGGCAGAGTCAGTGAGAAACCATATAGCAGCCACAGAAGACAGATGCCTCCACCAGAGCCTGCCCAAACCTTACTGGTAGGTCAAGAAGCCGTGCTAAACTCTGTTCTTTTGTGTCTAGAATTCCTTTCCAAGCTTTTTCGGGTTTTACATGGATTTAACTGGCCCACACTGGCATGACAATCTGTTGACAGAGGTTTATTCCTATCCAGTTCTGCAGCCGTTAAGTCCCAAAGAAACACACAGAGGCCTACATTAATTATAAACTGGCTGGCCTATTAGCTCAGGCTTCTTTTTAACCAACTCTTACATCTTAAATTAAACTATTACTATTAATCTGTGTATCGCCATATGGCTGTGTCTTACCAGCAACGATCTGGTGCATCTCTCTCCTGTGGGTGGTTACATGGCGTCTCACTGACTACGCCTACTTTCTCTCAACATTCGGTCTAGTTTTCCCCACCTAGCTCTATTCTGCCCTGCTGCCAGCCAAAGCAGCTTCTTTATTCATTAACCAATAAAAGCAAAACATACACAGAAGGACTTCCCACTCAATTTCTCTTTTTTTGTTAAATAAAAAGGAAGGTTTTAACTTGAACAGAGTAAAATTACACATAACAAAACAGGTATCAAGCAAGAATTGCAGTTACAAAATTTATATCTACTTTAACTCTTACCATAACTAAGGAACTCTATAATTATCCATTCTTCAACTCCATCAAAGACCCAGAAGGATATATTACCACCTAAGTTAACAGGAAGTGCACTGTAAGCAACTTCCAAAACCTTAGAATTCACAGAGTCATCTTGCTGCCTGGACAGTCACCCAAAGTTCTTCTGTAATGTTTCAGCATCCATCTTCAGCCTACAGGTCTACAGTGCCCAGCAGCTTTTTGCTCTGTTTACTTGTAGAAAGCATAGATGTAACTCCTTTAAAGAGGTTTCCTGACTCAGTTTTGGCAGTAAAAACTATGCAGCTTCCTGGTTTGCCAGCACGAACAGGTCTGAATCTTTCAGGACTCACTATAGAGCATTTAAATTGGTC
Source organism: Microtus pennsylvanicus (assembly GCF_037038515.1). Classification (NCBI taxonomy): domain Eukaryota; kingdom Metazoa; phylum Chordata; class Mammalia; order Rodentia; family Cricetidae; genus Microtus; species Microtus pennsylvanicus. Next base: position 92,376,183 of record NC_134584.1, read on the forward strand.
TGTGAGAAGTGTGCTACAAATTGCTTAATGGTGACACAGACCTGCTGCAACCCTGGATCTGGGGCAGAGAGAATGGCTCTCAGAGGCAGTGAATATGTCTCTGCCATGTTGGACTGGGTGGAGCAAGCAGGCAAGACCACAGAATGGTCCTAGCAATGCCTGCTTAGCATTAAAAAATAAGTGCCCCTGGTAAAAAAAAAATCATAGATACATGTGCAATAAAGACAAATCCAGATGAAAAAGACCTCTAAATAGGTCACAGTGTTGGACAAATGTATTTAGGATTGGAAGAGAGAAAAAAAGAATACAGACAGTTATAAAAACTAAACAAAGTCTTTAAAGAGACAGACTACAGACAGTCACAGATAAAAGCAGTAAAAAAAAAAAAACAAGTCACATAAAGATGGAATATACACAGAGAGTCTGGGCTATGTATATTATTGTGCTTTCTTTGAATTTTTGACTGTAAAGGAGCTAAGTACAGAGAGACATTTAATAGTATGGGCTGCTAAGCTTAACCAACATATATATTTTAAAGGTGTCTTGACTTCAATATTTAGGATTAAGGATATGTTGCTTTGGAAAGGAGGTTCTGCTTTTGTTTCCACAGAAGATAAGAACCTATGGATTCCTTCCAGGCTAATGCGGTTTGATGGACCAAGACCTCCTGAAAAGTCTTCATGAACACCCACAAGATTACTTCATCCAACAAAAAGCAGGAAACAATTTGGAAAGAACTATGCCCAAATTCCCAAATATTGTTTATAAATGTTTGTATACATTTAAAGGGGGATATGCTATAGAGATTTGCATTGGTATGAATCTTGGTTTATTGATTCAAACTTAAGGTCAATTTTGTTATATGTATATTTCTGCTCTTAATTAAGATATTGTGTTTGTGCAGCTCATTTAAAAATATAATGTATAATTAAGAAATATAGGTTAATATATAATTATCTATAATACTCAATCTTGTAATCATGTTAGTTAGGTTTTCTAGATACATAGAGATATATTTCAGTTAGATATACAATCTTCAAACCTTTGAAAAACTTAAAAGAATATGGCATTTAAAATGTTTTAAGAACTTAAGACGTTTCATGACAATGAGACACATCTGCTCCTGGCATCACCAATTACTTCAAGAGGAAGATTGGCATTGAAGAGGCTCCTTATAGAGTTTGTTAGCCATTTGTACAAAAAACTGTTCCTTCCTGAACTGCTTGATGTTATGTTGTATGAACTGGACATGCAGGACCCACAGAAAAATGACTGCTGATCTTGCCTAAAGGTGAGACAGTCCTTCAGTATTCCTGATTCATGAAAGAGTCTGCCAGACATTCTGCAGGTCACAGAAGAAAGCAACTGATGGACTTTGCCATTACAAGGCAGAACAGATTTTCAAATTTCCTGCTTTATGGAAAAGTCTGCTGGATACTATGGGCCTGTAAGCCCATAGATAACATTAGATGCCCCAATGTTACAGGAGAACTTTGGGTGACTGTCCAGGCAGCAAGATGTCTCTGTCAATTCTAGAGTTTTGGAAGTTGCTTACAATGCCCTTCCTGTTTACTTAGGTAATATTATATTCTCCTGTGGTCTTTGATAGAGTTGAAGAATAGATAGCTATAATTATAGATTTCCTTATTTATGATAAGAGCTAATGTAAATATAAATATTGTAACTGTAATTCTTGCTTGATACCTGTTTTGTTACATGTAATTTCACTTTGTTAAAGTTAAAACCTTCCTTTTTATTTAACAGAAAAGAAGAAATTGTGTGGGAAGTCCTTCTGTGTATGTTTTGCTTTTATTGGTTAATGAATAAAGAAGCTGCTTTGGCTGGCAGCAGGGCAGAATAGAGCTATGTGAGGAAAACTAAACTGAATGCTGGGAGAAAGTAGGCGTAGTCAGTGAGACGCCATGTAGCCGCCCACAGGAGAGAGATGCACCAGAACATTGCTGTTAAGACACAGCCACATGGCGATACACAGATTAATAAAAATGGGCTAATTTAAGATGCAAGAGTTAGCCAATAAGAAGAAGCTAGAGCTAATAGGCCAAGCACTGATTTAATTAATATAGTTTCTATGTGGTTATTCTGAGTCTGGGCAGCCGGGAATGGATGTGCTGCTTCTGCCAACAGCCAACTTTTTATTCTTAAATGTATTCACAAGGGGAGGCCTATAAAAGAGTCTGCTGGGAGGGGAAGATATCTCTCTATAAATGCATACTTGCATATATATGCCAATAATCTGAGGCACACAGAAGTCATATTGAAAGAGACCATGAGTGCTGGGGATGTGGCTCAATGGGAGGTATCTTCCCACCATATGCAAAGGCCTAGATTCTATTCTTAGTGCTACACACGCAGAGACAAACAAAAAAAAACCCCAAAAATGGAAATTTCCAAGTTGGGCATGAGGGTGCACATGTCCACACTGCACACAGACAGGTGGAAGGGAGGATGAAACATAGGAAACACTTTATCATGAGACTGTCAGGATCCTAGGCCCACCAAACTAGCTGGGGGATGAGTTCAAGATCCTTGCCGAGGTACAGACAACCAGGTACTGGTACAATCCATGTAATTCAATTCTCTGACCTGTAATACCAAGATAAAAGGTCAAGAGCCTTGTGAGATATTGAGAATTAAAGGGGTTAATGCATAAAATGCCAACTCTTTAAAATCATGTTAGTAGTCAGGGGAAAAGTCCAAGACAGATCAAGACTGACTGCTGTGGGCCCTGTGACAGTCAAAGAGAGCTCATTACTTAAAAACCCCAATGGCAAGGCTGGGGAGACGGCGTTTCAGGAGAGTACTTGCTGCTTGGGCTCAAGCATAATGGATCTAAGTATTGATCTCTTAGGAAGCAAGGTAGTGGGGGAGGCGGAGTAAAGGCACCTGGAATCTCAGCATGCAGGAGGTTGAGACAAGGGATCCGTAGAGCAAGGTAACTAGCCAGACTAGTCAGGATGTTGAGTTCCAGCTGCAGCAAGGGGACCTCCCCCAGAATAACTCAGAGAAGAAACCCAGTATCAACTTCAGGCCTCCACACATGCACCAGAGCACACACATGCCCACACACATACATACCACATACACATACTTATGCAAAAACAAACAAACAAGACAACAAAAAATAGACAAGGCTTCCCTGTGATATCCAGATCAAAATGCAAATCTTTTTCCAGAGTAACAAGTCACCACACACCCTAGCTGATCGAGCTTCCCTGAACTCCCAAGAGGGCTGGTCTTGCCACTAGGCTTCAACCACATTGCCCTGGATGTCTCCTGGGCCCTTCCTTGAATCACTGGATCAGAGGTCCTGGCCTGGTTCATTCTGCCGTTTCCTTTATGTAAGTTTCTGTATGTTCATTCCTCAGCAAGGCCTCTCTCTGCTGAAGTCACCTACATCCTACACACCTACCTTCACTACACTTCCCACAATCCCATTTTCTGTCTTGTTGGGATCACAGCTCACTCATCACAAACTGCCTTTCCTGCACTGACGTTTGTTTACTGTTGGCAAGGTCGGTGATGACAAGCATTTCTTTTGGTTCAGTGATGTTTCTTTTCACCACGAGATAATTAATGTCTGGCCCACAATTGGCGCTCGGTGCATATATAGGATAGATAAACAAATAGGTGAACAAGAGAGATGTCAGTTCAAATCCCAACTCTGCCATGTCAAGTTGGGCATCGTCAGGTGAGTCCTGCCCTGATATCTTTGATTTCCTTCTTTGTAAGGATGAAAGGACAGAATTTTGTGGGAATGGACTGTGTCAGGGGAAGCAGAGCGATGCCAAACCGCCAGTCAAGGACCCCATGAAGAAAGAGCCACCGAAGAGGAGAAATCCTGGAATGAAGGAACTCAATAACATGGGTAAAAGGAGGTCTCTTTGAGGTGCTTTATGTAATATTTATAACTAGCCCATTATATAATAGAGTGCAATAGATACTATGCTAAAAATAAGTTCTGATTTCTTCCCAAGACTCTGCTAATGGGAAAGCAAGATACAATTCTCCGTGATGGGAACAGCATTGGGTATGTATGAAAGAACTCTCCCTAAAAAGCCAGAGGGCTCTGAGAGGAGTCATGTGAGAGAAGTATTGAGGGGCCGTGGAAACTTGCCTGGATATTAGAGCATACTGGGAGAGAAAGACACTAAGGAGAAGCCCAGTGTCATAGCGGTGGGTGGGGCACACCAAGAGACAGGAAGACAGCATTCATGGCAGAAGCAGTGATGGTCCAGGAGCATGTACATGTGTACTAATGGGGAAGATTGAGCCTCAACATCAACAAGGATAATGGGAGCCATGTGCATGTCTGTGGAAGCAGAAAGACTGAACATGGACCATCTGGACTGTAATCTATTACCATGCCTGTCTCTCTGCTGGACTCCTTGGGGGCAGGGGCTGAGCCCATCAGAGCCTGGCCCACAGGAAGTCCTCAAATAATAATGCCCCAGCCTCAGAGTGGTTAGGGATGTGTTACTAAGCCACTTAATATTTTCCATTTTCATCAAATGTCAAGGATGAGTCAGTCCACACTGAAGTCAGGTGAACCACTGTTCCTGCGATTCAATGAAGCCATAAAACAGAGTAGAAATGTAAAGTCAGAGAAGATAAAAATCCAGCTTGTTTTCCTTGTACTGTCAGACTTTGTAGTTTTATCAAATGATTAAGGAGCTCCAGCACTCAGAAGGCAGGTGGATCTCTGTGAGTTCAAGGCCAGCCTGGTCTACAGAGGGAGTTCCAGGACAGCCAGGGCTACACAGAGAAACTCTATCTCAAAAAAAAAAAAAGACTCCCAAAGGGTCTCTGAAGGCATGTTTATACTGAGGACCCTTATTTCCTAAAGGACATGAAGTTTCAAATTATAAAAAAAAAAAAAGTAAAATGAATCTCTTTATGTTTACATGAAGAGCTTTTGACTAGTTACAAATGTCTTCAATTCAGTGATTAAACTCTAGTAACCAATGGAAAAGCGTCTAATTATGATTTACTACGAGTGCCAGAAAAACATCAATGCCTCCTAGAAGGTCTCCTGGCATTGACTTATAAAGTCTAAGATTTGATGTTCTATAGCCTTCATATGTTCAGCCATCTAAACTAAACATAGATAAACATGTAAGCAATAAGTAGTAGATAAAATTATGCACACAAGTATATAGATTAGTGACTCTCAACCACGAGCAATAGTGTTCCCCAGAAAGTGTGATCATGTCTGCTGTTTACCCAGAGGGTGGGGACCCAGGATGCTGCAGGAAGGGCCTCAGTAGAACCATCGTACCCAGATCAAGAGTGGCTGAGAAACCCAGACTCCTCCACCCAGCAAGCATAAATAAAAGACCAAAGGCAAGGTATTAAAAAGATAAATAGCACAGAGCTATTGCCTCTACTCCACCTGAGCACCAGTGTGCTTTCTCAGGGAGGTGACTAGGCCGATTCCGAATATCTCTATGCACAAGATTATTGATCGCAATCAAGGTAAATGTGTTTCAAATCTGTATCGATAAGTGGGTTGTCAGCTATAAGCTTTATGTGTATAAATATCCACTGGTTTTATTTTCTTTCTGATGAGAATAAGTCCAGAAATAGAAATAGTTAAAATGTCCTTCTAAGGCTAACATTTTCCCCAGAAGATCAATAAGCCCATAAATCCTTCATGTAATATTTTAAGTGACTCAGTGTGTTTATTCTCCAGACTTAATCACATCTGATAAACCAGAGATCTAAGGCTTCCTTAACTGAAAAAACACCAATGACAAGCTCACAAGCATATATAATACAGACTGATGTATAATCATTTAAGTCCAGCAGGATTATACCAGCTCCAGGAATGTCTATAATTCATGACCATGACTTCTGAGAGCAAGCCTCAGAAACTTGCTTAGAAATTTTCAGAATCTGTGCAGGCACAGGTACCACTTTGGTCAGAAAGATCATGCCGGGGCTTCACTGCATAGCTGAGGAACCCTCTCTGCACACACCACAAGAACACCTCGGTGCCGTACATCTTCTTGTAGTTTTAGGATGACACAAATACTGGAAGGACAACTTTTTCTTTTTACCAAATGGAGGATGGTACAGCCCGTACTATCACCTTTCTCTGTGTGACCAGTGATGTTTGTTTGTCTAAAACCTTCACGTCGGGAGGGCTCACCCGAGACAATAAATCCACTTTTGATGTGGTCGTAGGACATATGGGGGCAATCACATTCCTCTCAACCAACCATTCCCAAGTGTATGAGTTAAGAATTTATAGCTTATATTTATTTTTAAGGGCGGGCTTTTTGAAAAGCAGTTTTTGAGTATGAGGCTAATTATTTCTTAAACATCACTATAAAAATAAAATCTCTTCAAAGCAGGGCCACTGGCTTCTATCTTGAAGACAAATAATGAAATTCGGCCAAGTTGTCCAGTGTTAATCTGGTACACAGCTCAAAATTATTTCAGCGTTTTATATAAATAACTGTGAAAATAAGTATTTCTAAATAAAAGGCTTTTTCTTCTTAGGCTCCTAGGCACAGCACACTAATACATTCAAGATTACCTTCATGTTTCCTTTCATGAATCCAAAGGATGTGATTATCTGGCAATTTGTGAGCCGCTCTTCCTAAGTCACCTATCAAATGTACTCACCTCAGCAAAAACTCAATTCTATTCCACAAGAGCGCCTCAACCAGATGGAGGCACCTGAAGGAAGCTGCCGGTGCTCACGCACCCAAAGGGAAGGAAAACACAGGAAAAAGCACGAAGCATTTCAGAAGACTATCGGTGGTGATGCTGCCTTTGAACCCAAGGCTATGAACACTACCTTTAAAATACTGTCATATTATCTCTATTATATTATGGCTACATTGAAACATTTTTAGGAAAAAAATTCCTGCTTAGGAAACAAGGGCGAGCTCCTTGGCTCGTCAATAAAAGGTGAGTTCCTTGTTTAGAGCGACTTCTCTGTAGCCTGTAGCTACCACTTATTCTTAACAAAAGGAACTATTTTTCTTGTTATGACTAGCGGAACAGTACATGCATATATACACATACACACATACACAATATATGCATATGTATGTGTGTATAGATATATGCATATGTGTGTATGTGTGTGTATAGATATAGGCATATGCGTGTATGTGTGTGTATAGATATATGCATATGCGTATGTGTGTGTATAGATATAGGCGTATGTGTGTATATGTGTGTATGGATATATGCATATGTGTGTATGTGTGTGTATAGATATATGCATTGTGTATATGTGTGTATAGATATATGCATGAGTGTATAGATTATATGCATATGCGTGTGTATAGATTATATGCATATGTGTGTATAGATATATGCATATGCGTGTATGTGTGTGTATAGATATATGCATATGAGTGTATAGATTATATGCATATGCGTGTATGTGTGTGTATAGATATATGCATATGAGTGTATAGATTATATGCATATGTGTGTATAGATATATGCATATGTGTGTATAGATATATGCATATGCGTGTATGTGTGTGTATAGATATATGCATATGCGTATATGTGTGTGTGAATAGATATATGGCACATAGAAAAATTACTGCACATTCCAAGGTGCTGGCTAATAACTGAAGGAAAAGCTGAAGTCATCTATTAAAGCCAAACTATAAAATTCCTTGGCCATAATAAAAATAAGTCAGAGGTATAATATTTTTAAGAACAGCAGCTGCCTTCATATCAAGATTAATATTGAAAGTAACCCCCATCTAATGGGGCCCCTGGGATCTGTAGCAGATTCCATGAGGGAGATCCATCTGGCACTGGCCGTAAGCTGCTCCCCGCGACTCCACCACACATGCCACTCCAAAAATACACCCTTGCTGATAAACCAGGCCCCGGGGACCACGCTGACTGCCCACAGCATTTCACTTGTATGTTTTAACAACTGTATCGAGAGTATAAAAGCTGAGTCTGAGTATCAAAACACACAACTGAAGAACTCCATCAAACAGGTGTGGAACTGCGGAAGTCTCCACAGAAGGCATCAGGGTTCTCCACAGGTGGGGACCACTCTTGGGGTAAGTCAGAGTTCTTCACCAGACTGTGAGGAAGGCACCAAGAGCAGAGGGTGCCTCCCTCCAGCTCCACTGTCACCTCCCTACAGGTGCTTTTGGGGTGAGAAAGAAACCTTCACAGTCCAGTGTACTCATGCTAGACACGATGCCAAACTGCCAAACGATGGGAAAAATCAGACATAGCTGGGTTTTGTTTTGTCTGGAGATTTATTTTTACGTGTGTGTGTGCATGTCTACAAAGATGAGGGAAGGTACTGGACCTACTGGAAATAGAATTACCAGTGACTGTGAGTTGCCTAATGTGGATGCTGGGAGTTGAACTTGGATCCTCCGGAAGAGCAGCAAGGCCCTTAACTGCTGAGCTATCTCTCCAACCCACGGGCTAGTTCTTAAATACAAATTTGTTTTCTTTCATCAAAGAGATGGGATTTAGTTCCTCGTGAGGGAACCTGAAGCGACTATTCTGTGTGTCACGTGGAACAATATAGAGTGTGACTTTGTGACAAAAACTGAGCAAGAAATCTTCAAGGCAGCCTTAAGAAAGATGATGGGAGGTCCAGGTAATAACACGGAGTTTCTGGAAGCAGCCACATTACTCAAGAAGAAAATGGCTTTGACACTAAACCAAATGTAACACATTGTGAACAAAACCTCGGGGTCATCAGGCCTTACAGACTCAGATCCCATAAAAAGTCTCTCCTAGAAGAGCTCTTTCCCTAGAGTTAGCCCCCATAAAAGCTAAGCAAGCACTCAAAAAGTTTATCTTCAGTATGTTAATTTTATTTTGAATCATTCCAAAGGGGTCGTCTGTAAGACAGAAGAATTTTCTGATGTAATGGAGAGGCAGATTCAAAGCCATATATGATAATCTATTTCCTTCCTCCTTTGCTTTTCTGTTCTATGCTTTCTAAAATTAACACTTATCTGTCACCAGGAAAATGTGTCTACAGTGGGTCTTCTCAGAAAGGATATGCTTAAACTCCACCCGCTGGAAGCAAGGAAGTAAACACCAGTTCTGAAGACAAAAGCAGCCCCGACTTTACCATCCTTCATTTCCTCATCTTAGGACACATACATCCTAAGGAGTTCGCTGCAGCTGACAATACAAAAGGAGCCTCCAAAAGATGGCTGCTGACTTCCAACACATCCAACGCAGTTAGTACGGAGAAATCAGGCAGGGATGAATGAGTAACTTCACTTGTAAAGTGCGCCATGAAGCCAGGGAGGAGAGTGAAGCAGACTGGCTAAGAACAGGGAAACTGAAGGCTCCACCATGGAGCCTGCATTCAGAGGACACCAGGGTGAAATGAGAGGAAAGGGAAAGGACCACAGAGATTTACTTGGGGACTTAAGGGGTGCAGAGAGGGGCGGGGGAGGGACTGTCAGCAAGACTTCTAGGTTTGGCGCTCCAGAACCTATTGTGTGCCAAAGTCACTCAAAAAGCAGGAAGCTGGGGTGCGGTGCATTTTAAACTTATTAGAACTGAGAGATCTTTGCAGTTGATCAGAAAGTTCTAGATTCGCTTTTCCATGTGAGACTATTGCAAGATCCACAGGGACAGAGCTTCCATGAAACCTCAAATGTAAGTAGAGCTGAGAACTGGGATCTCCCAGAAGCCCCAGAAGATCCTCTGTGAACTCCAGTAGTTCATGGCCGCAGGCTTGAGCTCAGGGAAGAGTAGCCAGAGCTGTAAGGAAAACTTAGGAAGATGGTGTTCCTGCTGCCAAGAGGAACATAAGGAAAGAGCAGCGATGCTAAGTGCCGCAAATTCCGAAGAACAAGGAGATTGACATATGCCTGCCAGACACCATGATGCCGAGGACATGGACCTATCCAGGCGCAAGGAGCAGGGATATAAGGGAATAGCTGCAACCACTGCCTCCGGGAAACTGTGAGACAAGACAGATGTCCACACAAAACCAGACCCACAAGAAACCATGCAAATACTCAGCTCTGGTTTTGCTGAAACAGCAGAGAGTCCCTTAGGGCAAGAGAAGTTTGTGCATAAAGAAAATACAAACTTCTCCCAGGAAGCCCTGATTCTGATAAGGGAACAGATTATAAACATTATGCCCTTAGTGTACAAACTGTGTCTCAATAGAGAAACAAGCCAAGATTTTACAAAAGAAAATCCCCAAGACCAACTGGGCAAACTGATCTTCTTATATTTCAGTAGAAGATCTAACATGTGGGATTAGTGAGGGGGCTTGGTCACCAATGAGACAGGACAATGGGTATACAGCCTACGAATTGCTCATTTGGGGAGCTAAGTGCAGAGTGGGACTCCAGGCCTGCTCCTCCATGCTATACCCCCCCCCCCACATACACACAATAGCTCAGATGCTACCAAAGCAGCTGAGCCACAGGATAAATTCAAACCACATACACACACAGGAAAGAAAGGAGGTCTACTTCATCTTGATGTGGGAACGCATGCTCCCTTGTGCCCTTCCACAGCCAGGAAACACAGTGTTTCATAAGGCAATGTGGATCCATGTCACCTCATGTAAGTATAGTCCAAAATTAAAAGCATGTGCACTGAGCAAGAAACACCTCTGGTCCCTGATTTTATACATGTATGAGAGCTGTAAGGATGTGTTCATAAGAAAATGACACTGGGCTGGGCGGTGGTGGTGCACACCTTTAATCCCAGCACTCAGGAGGCAGAGGCAGGTGGATCTCTGTGAGTTTGAGGTCAGCATGGTCTACAGAGCGAGTTCCTGAACAACCAAAGCTACACACAAAGAAACTCTGCCCCCCCCAGAAGAAGAAGAAGAAGAAGAAGAAGAAGAAGAAGAAGAAGAAGAAGAAGAAGAAGAAGAAGAAGAAGAAGAAGAGAGAAAGAAGGAAGGAAGGAAGGAAGGAAGGAAGGAAGGAAGGAAGGAAGGAAGGAAGGAAAGAAAGAAAGAAGGAAGGAAAAGAAAAGAGGAAAAGAAAAGAGGGAAAGAAAGAGAGAGAAAGGAAGGGAGGGACGTTAGCTCAAATTAATGGAACTAAAGGATTCCTTCAGTGGCTGGGGCACAAATGTGTACGTTGGAAAAGGACAGTGTCCTACATTTCAGTATTGCTCTGAAAACAGGGGTGATGGGAGGGGAGGGAAGACTATCAGACTGGATTTTACAGTGAAAGCTAATACATAAAACGTTAACTAGAAACTTGAGAATACTTCAAATAAAATTTGAAAGCATTTTTCACAAAACAATGGACTTAGATAAGCAATGTCTGGTCACTTTCAAATGACCGGTTTTATCTGTGGAACAATGAGAACTCCTACAAGCCTATGGTATTTGGAATCAAATAATAAACAACTACTAGGGAAAGTTTCTCTCCATTCTGAAAGTTGGAACAGAGAAAATTCACCCACATCAAATCCTTGCCCTATCCTGGAAAAAAAAAATCAACAAAAGGTAAAGCTTCTAGGGGACAAACTCCAAAGGGAGCTCACTGTGGTCCTCTCTGCATGTGACTTATCTGGATATGGAGTCTTGCGTTTATTTCAGCTGTTAAATACATCCCACACCTCTTCAACTTCAGCCATGGCCTCCATCGGAACCTCTTCCTCTTCCCACATCCCAGCATGAGTCTGCCTTCCACCAGTGGCCTCCTCTGAAGGGCCAAGCAACCATCTCAGCCCAGGACTGGCCAACTCTTCCATCAGCTCATACGGGCAATTATCCCACCTTTCTGCAGAATCTTCAAATATTTCTTCCTCTCTATCACGCCAGACCATGTTAATAAAGTAACTTTCCCCATTATTACATCCCCCACACTGGAATCTAAGAGCCAGGAGCACCACGGCCCCAAAGATGCTCCTCAGAACTGATAGCATGTAATGTGGAGACGGTGTAAGTATCTGGGTTTCACGTCTCATTCCATCACGAACTCGAAGAAACAAATTTACTGGGAGAGAAAATGCAAACTTTAGGGAAAACAAAACAAAGCAAAAAGACCACACCCAGGAAAGCAAAAGACAGAAAAAAGGCCCTAAAGTTGCATATTACTTGGTTCTATCTAGAAAAAGAGGAAAATCATATGGTTTAAAATCTATAGCTGACTATACTATTAAGCAAACGGGAACTGGACTCTTACAAAATAGCATACATGTAAACAAACATCCATCTGCCCCACCACACACACACATAGAGAGAGAGAAACACACACTTAGTGATCCTTGGAGGTGTAAGCACCAGAAATAAATATTCCCCCTCCTGAAGGCCCCGTTTTCTCATCATGAGGTCTCTAGTTTCAGCGGAGCCTCTTGGACACCCAGCAACCCCGTAACTGCCTCCAATGGCTACCATCCTACACAAAGGTGCTTGGCTCCAATTCCTACCCAACCCATCAACAAAATCTCAGATCTTCGCATCCAGACTACATGTGCAAACATACATGAAGTCTCTGACTGTCGCCCCAACTACTTCAATTGTCTCTTCTTCCTTCACCAGGGGAAATGCCCTCTTCTGCCTCAATTTACCCTCCAGGGTCTACAGTCAGCCCCGTCCTCACTTCTCACCTAATTCCCTCTGATTATCAAAATGGCCCAATCCCATTCAACCTTAAGTTAAAGCAGGTGAGTAGCATGGTAGCTCATGCCTGCAATCCTAGCACTCAGGCAGCTGAGACAAGAGGGTTCCCATGAGTCCAAAGCCAACTTAGGCTTCACACCAAGGTTCAAACCAGCCTGTGCTAGTGTTAAGATCCTGTCTCAAAACAAAAGAAAGGTGTAGGGGAATAAAAACGGCGGAGTCTCTCTCAGGTTCATCTCCGAACTCCTTTCCCCCAGACCAACTACTCCTTTTCCTCCATCTCTACAACCCGACTTCCCTTCCCTCCTCATGTTCCTCTTACCTGTGTCCCTGTATGTACTAATGGGTTATCATTAGTTTCACTGGGGACCGCTCCCTAGAAAATCTCACAGACATCTTCCCCTTACAGCTCCATCTCAACAAAGACCCTTCCTCCTCTGACGCTTTCAATCATCTGCTTTGAAGAAATGTTTTCACTTGGACGTTGACACTCAGTGTTCTTGAAAAGTCCCTTCTATTCTTAACACAGACTCTGGTAACCCACCCCCCTGTGCCTCACCTGCCAACAACACTTAGCCAGTCCACGCAACTTTCAAGACACTAGGTTTCAACCTTCAACACCTCACACCCCTCTAGGCACCCAGAGCTTATTCCTTCCAATCTGCGGCATGTTCCTCTCAAGCGACCCATTACTATCTTTTAAATATTTCATCTAAATGGCAAGCAACCTCTTTCTTGTCTTTCTTGCACATAAAGTCATTCCATTTTGCCATTGTCACAAAAAAGTCCCAAGGTTGTAGTTGGTGTCTTTTTGTTGGTTGGTTTAGTTGACTGGCTTGGTTCATTGAGACAGAGTCTCACTACATAACCTAGGCTAGTCTTGAACTCCTAAATCTCTTGTCTCAGTCTCCTGGGCACTGAAACTAGAAATGTGTGCCACCTCCATAGGTCCTTCATTCATTTGTAATAAACCTCATCATCCTAACTTGCCTTCCTATTAGTTTATCTTCTTCTTATCTACTGCAAGTGCAGCTGTCTTTCCAGTTATCATCTAAATAACATTTCATTATGCCGTAAGAAATGGGCATTACTGAAAAGGTGGAGAGCATAAAACCCTTTTCATCCCAAATGTGACCATTCAGTATTTTGATATTAACCTTCCCGTATATGCACCTTTCCAACCCTCTCTCTCCCCATCCTCTCTCCCACTCTTTTCCCTTGCCCTCTCTCTGCAGTATAAATAATCTTAAAGATATTTATAATCTCAAAACCTTAAAATGTTTATACTCTTAGAGCAAGCCTGGGATGAAAGTGTCAGCCGGGTATACTTTTCATGGCATTTCACAACTGTTCTCCTCAGCGAGGCCTTCTAGCTATCCAGCTGCCATGGCTACAGAGTAACTGACTACTTTCGTAGGGTTAGCCAACCACACTGGAGACCTGATCATGCCCATCCCTGTAACTGTAACGCAAGCACTGATCACAAACTCCCTTTCTTATTTGGGAAAGGACATCACCATACCTTCTCAGCCCAGTTCCTCCCATATATTATCAACCTCATCATCTCTACTCCCAGGGCCCTTCACTGCTTGGTCCTGTGTCTTCTGTCTCAAATTTGTGTTCAAGGATGAATGAGAGTTTGCTTCTTAATTTAGATATGCAGTCAGAAAAGGACTTACTGTGTGCTATTTCTAACAAGAGCCCACATTTATAAAGAGCTGACTGTCAATGGATGCAGCCTTGTTTATTCCTCCAGGGTTGTGACTTTACATGTATCTGCAGCATTGTAGTTTGATCTGTTTGCCCCACCCATCAATTATAAATGGTAAATGTCACAAAGAAGTTGCATTTCTTTCTGTTTAGTCTTTTGTTTCCAGTATTAGACATGCTGTGTAGAAGGTGTGTAGGTGCTAAATCAGAACTTCCTGCACAATGAACAGGTGACCCTTCGTGTAACTAACAGTGTTAGGCCATCCCTGGGGAAGAGAAGTAGAACAAAAATTCTTTGGTTGGGGTTTCACATCAAAGACCAGGACCTGACAGATTTCAATATCCCACTATAACTTTTCTGAAAATTTCTAGCTTCTCACAAATGAAGGAACACATAACCATGTGCCAAGCAGTGTTCAGAGCTATGCACCATGTAACTAGGGGCAGAATCAAGCTGTTGGTCCATGAAGACCCCAATTTGAAGGACTGAGCCTTGCAACCTGACTGTCCAGTTGTTCCTGGTCTACTAAATCAAATCTCTCAAAACAAATATGCACAATGAATCTCAGTATCAATAACTGTGCAGCATCTGGGGAAATTCGTGACGAGACTATCAGTGTGATCCCTGGAAACTACGGACAAATGTATCCCTTAGCTTCCACGTTCATGTAAAAACTAAATTTTCTACCAATTCCGGAGCCTATGGCCAGCAGCCAATCAAAGTGAAGGCACTCTTCTCCCCTTCCGGTTCAGCCCAACTGGGCTCTATGGTCAGCAGGTAACAAAAGGCCTTTTCTTTATCTCTGATTGTGGGAAGACGAAAGCATCTTTGTTTAGCTCCCTCAACATAAGACTCTCCCAACTTCCAATTTCTTTTCATGAGTCATGAGAGACTTGGGGGAGGGGAGAATAAAGGGGTCACCCACCTTATTTTCTGTAAACCATTTTTTGTAAACAGTAAATCAAAACAATTTTTCTGAAGGCCAAACAGGAGTGTCTCCTCCTTGATAATCACAGGTAGGGTCCCACCTTCACACTCACCAGTGTAGCAAGTAGAACACCAAGTAGACAGAACCCAGCTTCTCTTTGCCTACTCAACATTCAGACTTGCAACCCACTCCAGTAGGTATCTGAAACCAATGACTTAAAACCAAGACAAGGATACCTGGGAACAGATACTGTGAAACAACCTGTGTGCAATTATGGCAGCTGGAGGATTGTTGAGTTCCAGGCCAGGCTAAGCCACATAATGAGATCCTGTGTCAGAGCAACAAAACAATAGTTGGTGCAAAATAAAGTGCAAGTGAGCAATAGGTATGAGACTGTCTAGAAACGTCACTTCGGACCCTCATGCATGTGCACACAGAACCGCACCCCTGTGCACACACAGACACAGATCTACTTCCATATACACACTCACCTGCTTCCTGTCCAAAATCTAGGTCTATGGGGGAAGAGCTACAATATTTACTTGAATTCAGCATATCTATACAGTCAACTATAAAATGGACGTAGTCATGGTGAGCTCCCAGGAGAGGTTGAAAAATAAATGGGTAAATAAACTGCTGACGAAAAGCAATAGAGCACATTTTGTAGCAAGGATCAGCCGAGGAGCACTGTCTACTGGCAAGGACAGAGCCAGATGACTGGCTATAAATATTTGACAAGCCTACACACTCTCGTCACTCCTCCCTAAACCCTCTTCCCCCAGAAGATGTCCCCAATGTCTCATCGTCCCCAAACCCACAGTATTTAGAGACAAAGCCTTCTCATCCAGGTAATCTCTGTCTTCACCTCTTGAAACCAAACCTTTCCTGAAAATTCTTCCAGTCTCTCTGGAAGAGAAGTGGTGATTATTTCCCAAACCCTGGCCAGCACACAATTAGTCAGGCAGCTTCCCAGCCCCTACCACACCCTAGATGTTCAGCGTTAGTACAGGAGACACTTCCTCACTATAATTCTCCCTGTGAACACCTGTTGGCTAAACATTCATCATTGCCAACACCGAATGGCCTGAGTTTCATGTATTAGAAGAACAGAAGTTTTTCTGACTAATAATCCTACTCTACCCCACTAAGATCCATTCACCCACAACTCTTAAGAATAATTTTGACTTCGCTTCTCCCAGTTCCCCAAAGAATTCCTTAACTTTGACAAAGAAATGTACTTGTTATTGGAGCAGGTATGGCCTGCTCTTTTCTGAAAGGTGGCTCTGCTTTTTCTGGGTCTGTCCTGTCTCCAGGACCTTTGCATCTGGGCCAGGCCATGAAACTAGGTCTTGCTGAATGCAAAGTGAACACAAGAGGAATCTTACTGAGATGCTGAGAAGCAGGTGTGACCACTCTGGCTTCCATTTCTTCTTCCACTCAAGCTGGGCGTGGACACTCAACAAACAATCACAGATTTAATGCCGGTACTAGGGAGGCAGGGGCAGGCAGAGCTCTCTGAGTCTGAGGTCAGCCTAATAGAGATCATGAGTTCTGGGGCTAGAGTGAGACCTGTTTCTTACTGCAATCCTCACTCTTCACCAAGGAACTTCTCTTTGCAACACGTGAAGACCATTACAGAAAACCACAAGCCATCGAAATGCAGAACTGAAGAGCTCCACCCAACAGACACATCTCCAATAGAAACTCTGGACATCGGGCTTCGGAATCACTGCAGTAAGGTGGGGAGGAAGATTTAAGAGCCCAAAGAATAGGGCGTTTGCTGTGAAACTGTGTCTCCTAGAAACTGCACAAAGGCAATGCCCATGAAGTCTCATGAGTTTGACTGCTTAAACATGACCTGGACAGGAATGGTACCAGTAGACAAGCTATCAGGGAAGGGGAAAATCTCATGAGGCCTCAGAAAAGGTCTTCCCCAAGATAGAGGGACCAATTTGTCAGCCATGAAAACAGAAACACACAAGAATACCACATTATACGGACTGAGCAGGCTGTACACACACACACACTCACACACACACACACACACACACACACTCACACACACACACACACACCAATTAAAGAGGAAATGAATTTGAAAGAGAATGCACATAGGAAGACCTGGTGGGGGAGTTGGAGAGATAAGAGGGAAGAAATAACATGATTATATTATAATGAAAAAAAACATTTAAGATCTAGAGTAAGCAGTCATTTCTGTGCCTCCTCCCAGATAACCAGAGCAACATTCACAGCTCTGAGAACACAAACATTACCCTTCCAGCACATTCCCTGGCCAAACACTGTGGGTCTCTTCACTACCAGTGGTGAATCTGAGCCACTGGCCTCTGTTTACCCTGTCCCACCTCTATTTCTGTAGTCATATATGTTCTATAAAACTCTGGATTCCTCTGCTTTCCTTGGCCTTCAAATTTCCCATCAAGTCCATTTCTCTAATCACCCCCCTACCCCTCCCCTCAGCACTTATGCGCTGGCCACGGCGAGCTGCTCTCACTGGCATTTAGTGACATCACTCCCTCCATCTGCACCAATCAATATTTATTCAGCAACTCTTGCACCAGGCAGTTACCTCACCAGCCTGAATGGGGGACACTGGAGGACAATGGTTTCCCCTTTGCATGTTATCTCGAGACAAGCCACCCACCTCGGTCCTGGGCTAGTGAGGAGACGTGAGATAGCTTTGCGGATTAATTATCTCGTTTATTATCACACCGTCCTCAGCATCCTAATGGTAGTCTTCGTAAGTGAACAAGAAACAGACGTCAACTGCATTTCCTACTGCCCTCTGGACTGCAAGTCCAAGGACCAGGGTTCAGATCCCACCTACCAGCTTCCTGACCCCTCAAGGTGCAATTCCTTGCTGCCTTTCCTTCAAGGGTTAAGAACGGCAATGTGGTTTCCCAACAATGATCACCTAGCAGTTTGCCAGGCAAAGACAAGAAGGGACAAAGTTGCATCTCTGGGCCCGTTTTCCAGGCCTCAGGGCCGTAGCATAGAGTTGGAAAGACACGCTACAGCAATGGCAGCAAATACGGCCCTCGCAGTTCACCTCACCTTGATGATGACCCCAGAGGGGAAGTATTACCTTCCCTCCTGTGTGCAGGTGCAGTGCCTCTGAGAGGCTGGATAGTTGCTTGTTCAAAACTCACCTAGCACATGAACCTGTGGTAGGTCCAGGATTTGAAGCCAAGGTGCCTGGTACCAGATGGTTAGCTCTTAACGACCCACGGCATGAGTGCACACCCATGCCCTTCCAGAGGACAGCTAACACACAGATACTCTCCAAATTCTTGCAGCGGGGTACTTGATCCTGAACCAAAATTCATCTAGAAATTACCCAATTTAAGTCACGAGAGGCAGAAGATTGCCTCCGACCTCCATCCAGTACACTGAAACTGTGTTTTCAATGAAAACTATGTTTTCTTTCATTTATTCATTAGAGTTTTAGTAGAAGCAATTCTGAGCATGCTGTCACCCCCTCATCAATGATCAAACACGACCATCCCCAAGAGCCCCTATCCAGTTCCACTGGATGCTACTCGCGGGGTATCACATTCTACCTATCGATTTCGCTCATTCTTTTCTGACTAAAGACATCTCTAAAAGCCTACATAAAATGGTAACGGGGAGCTTAAAAAACATGTAAAATACCATATAATCAAGATTGTTTAAATGTATAAAACTGTCAAGCAGATTATCCTTCATGCAATTCAAATGAGCCTTTGGGAGACAGAATTAACTGAGGGCAAACAAGAGCTTAACTCTAAAAGACAAAGAGTTGGCTTCTATCAAGTTGACACTTCCAGATAAGACACTGCATTACACCAGGTTACACTAGCAATAATAATTTTTGATTGGCATATCATTTGCCACTAACTACCGCTTGGCTCTCACTGAGCACAGGCAGCATACTATAAACTGTTATGAAAGATGTCTTTGTATTGTTCAATATTTACAGAATATCTTATTTTATAAATGCTCCAGTTGGCAGAGGTAAAAAAAAAAGAGCCCCCACAAACCAAAAACAAAACAAAAAAAAAGCATTAAAGTATTTCAGATTAAAATGATCCCTTTGCCTTAAAAAAAAATTGCTTTCATAAGACAGGTGACAATTGTGTTCGGAGAATTTCACACCCAGACTCAGTAAAGGCTCGGTGGTAAGAACAGAATTGCTTTGTGCAGCTGCGCACACAGATTTCTACACCGCCTCTGTTTGTGGATCCCTCAATATCTTCTTTCAGACCCCATTTTCACGGAACGCAAAATCAATTTTCTTTTGGACAAAAAAAAAAGTGCGATCTGGTCTAATGATTTTAATCTTTTAAATAAACATGAACTGAACTTGGACCACAAGCTCTTCTCTCAAGAAAAGATCTTTGTTCAGAAAGGTCTCTTTCATCATGTGAACAGCTAGGGCCAGGGACACAGTCCAGCCTGGAAAACACGGCTAAAATACACATCTACACCCATGTTCCTTGAAAAGAAACAGCTAATGTTTATACACGTACACGAACACATGCAAAACCGCAACCAAATGGTCTTGCCCCAAATGCTGACTGATGTTTACTTTAATTTTTGAAGCAAATTAGGTTCCCCAATTCAATTTTAAACAAATGGAAAATGAGAAACAGAAAACTATAACATAAAACTTTTATGGCTACTAAGCTTTAAAAAAATCATAAAAGAAGCACACTCGTGATTATGGAAGAGAAGTCTCTTAGCCTCAAAAGGAGAATCGTTCTAAACATCACAATCCTTCAGGACGCTCACAAACACCTCCCCGGCATGGCCCTTGCAGGCGGTTTCAGCCCTGCTAACAGTCATTGTTTGTAGCACTGTAACTAAGTACATTACCAACCAGTTGTTCAATCTATATAAATTTAAGAAACACACATTGCCAAGGAGTGACTCATACATCAGACTATTATATGGTCCAGGGCTGACTGTATTAAACAAATCACTCTGCCTACAGCTGAAGAATGGGAGCTATATTCAGAGCAGAGGTTATTGTCTAATTTAAATCTTGGCTCGCTTCCCAGTGCTGTACAAGATTCCAATTTGTGGAAATGTTGCTCTTTGCTACTGCCAGAAAGGCTGCAGAAAACGGCATTGGGAGCCTTCCAGAAATATGTCTGCAAAATGCCAATCAACAAGTCACTGAAGATTAACAGTATGACTGTACCAAATTAATTTAAATTATAGAAACATATGGCTAAGATGTTTGCTCTGCACTTAAGACAACACCTACTTCACAAAGAGCTACATTTGTTCCAGGGTATAAAATAATACCCCAACATCCAGATGACTACAAAACGTGAACGTCGGCTGATAAACAGGAGCGAGCTGTTCTCACCGAGGCTATCTTTTTCAATATTTAGGGTCTTAGCTTTCATATATTCTAAACATGTGGGAAAATGCTTTCTGTAACAAGGTACTCAGTCCCACAAAAATACATAGAAAATAATCAACATTATTCACCTACTAAAACAATCTGCTCTTGACAATTTTAGCTTTCTTGAGATTCACCGTCGAGCCCAAAGGATGGAGCAATCCCTACAATACTCTCATTCTAAAGTATGATGTTAAGAGTAAGATACTGGATATACAGCCAAGAGAAATTCACCAATTATATGGCCAAATCATGAAATTCAAAAGACAACACAATTTATACCCTGCCAGCTGCTCTCGATCTATATTATATTCATGCAGCTTCCATTATTTCCATGGGACTCTTTAATATATACAATCGTGTCATCAGCCAAAGGGGGGGGGGGGTCGCTGGCACTTGGGGCAGTAGTGCCAGACCAGTGTGTGCTGTATTTCAACCAGGAAGGAGGGGAACTGTTTCATGTCTCTCTCCACTGCTTTTCTATTATTGCCTAGCTAATGGAAATACATCAAACAAATGTTCTACACGAGCAGTAAATATTAAAGTTGACCTATCCATCTGGGAAAAATGAGAACAATACTGCTCACTTTTAGCCCAAATATGACACTGATAAATGAAGCGATGAGATTCCATCACACTTCCAACAACCTGGGCTGGGAGCCCCTGCATGAACCTGGGCCTGGCAATCCTCTTCATTCATCTTCATTAGGCAGTCACTTGACCTGCCTCCCAACATCCCTGTCAAATCGGAACCTTCGGGGGGTTTGGTAGCCTCTAATGATGTAGCCTAAATATGCTCTTCATGTTTAAAAAAAAAAAAAACAACAAACCAAGGAAACAAAGTAGATGAAGGCCTTGATGAGCAAGGGAGAAGGCACAATTCCTCTGCAAGCAATGAGACATCAAATGTTCCTCATGATTAAAAGAGAAACCACAGCATAAAACTGGTCCACACAGCAACCCTGTTGCCAGCGCATTGGCCACTGTGGCAGGGGGAGAAGCCTCCAGGTGTGCACACAAGTACCCAGAGCCATCAAAAGATAATTACGTATTCAAACGAAGGATGTTCGCGAGGCCTTATCACAGATGTAGAAATGCCTTCCATTTCCTTCCTCAATCACAGTTTCAAGTGAGCTGGAACAAGAAAGGAGGACATTCTTCCCCGAACACAATGAGCGAGTTTCATCACATTAGCCGTTTTACATTACAGTCCCATTATTTTCTATTTCGACGGCATAATAAGAGAGGTGCTGATTTGATTATTCCATAATAGTGAAAATGAATACCAATGCAATATAAAATTGCTATTATAACACAAAGCTACTAATAGGATTCACAAGACCCCTTGGAAATTAGGTTTTACAACTATGATCACAGGGGTAAAATTAGAAAGCCAGTAAGCAACAGAAGCGAATTAGGTGTTCCACACCAGAGTCCCCGTGATTCAGACAGCTGCTCGAATGAAGCCAGGCAGCATTTACTTTAAAATGACCTGCAAAACCCAGACCTCGTGAATTACTAGCGAGACATCCCTTCAAGATATGTTTCTGGGTACCCGCAATGTTAAGTAAAGCATTGTTGAAGTGTGGCATTAATGCAAGATTTACTGATTTCAAAACAAAACCATAAATGAGCTGACGGTGGGGAGAGTATGAAGAATTCAATTGTTAAGGGGCAGATGGATTCTACAGATCAACAGCAAACAAAATGAGAAATAAAATGCCTGAGGATTTGGAAGGAAAGAGTCTCACATCCTTCGTCTCAAATAACAAGGATGCTAAGTCTCCTTGTGATTATTTCAACCTCCTCCCCAGGAGTCTGCAGGATCCATGGCCCACCTCGGGGTATGTTCAGCTGGCAGAACAGTGCACACCTGGGCTCTGCACTTATATCCACAAGAACGCATGCTTCTCCATGGCTTCAAACACATCCCTGTCCCAACAGGTAGAGGGGAGTGGGACGGCTGCTAAGTCCACAACCACCTCAGATACTGGCAAAGACATACTACCTTTTCCAAAGGCTGTTTCCAAGATTGTCCTCCATCAAGTTCTGGGAGTGACCAATCTGAAACAGCAGGAAACAATGCGAAGCATCCACCTCTAGTCTTAAACACTAGACCCACTGGCTTAAAGTGACAGCTGAGACAGTCTGCATCCAGCACAAAGACAAGCAGTACACGCGTGTTGACTCTCAGTCATCCACCTGAGCAGAGACAGAGCCCTCTATGACCGGCAAAGGGATAGCTGATCACGGCTGTCTCTTCCAAACAAAATGATGCCAAATTTTACAGAGTTCAACCCTGAACTTATTAGTGTTTACTAGGTAAGAGAAGTCAGACATCATCATCACCATCGTTTACCTTTCGTATACACATCTCTTTCTTGCATGCATGCACCTTCATTACTGGAGGAGGTGGTATTGTGTGTCCAAGAGAAATGGCAGAGCTTACGAATGAGGTAGTTTTGTCCTGGACACATCACCTCAGCACAGATGTTGTCTCCTGGCACAGACTTACAATAACCAGGACTCCTCTGATTGACAGTTACTGGGGCCACTTCATCAGCACTCCATCATGTAGGCCAAGAGCACCACACTGTGATGCGTCCCAGAGACGTTTGAAGTGTTTCAAAACTCTGCCCTCTTTCCCAAGCTGGGTACCACAGGGGTTCTTCTAAGAGGCATGAACGTCTGAAATCCTAGTTCTGTCAGGGCTGGTCTACAAAACCCTCCAACTCCTGTCGTGTTTTGCTTTCTCCCTTCCCTTTCTGAATAATGCAAAAGTCAACATGATGAGGAAGATGATGATAACATAATATCTATTAAGTAGCTTCTAGGCAGTAGGTATTCTCCTAATCCTTTCCCATTAATCACCCCTTATGTCCTCGAGAAGAACTTTATGAGGTAAAAAAACTATGATATTTTATAAAACCTATGACCCCAAAGATCATAATATAGAATTCAACTTCAGCATGTTAAACTATGAAAATTCATATCCCAAGTAAAAGAAACATAGTATTGTTTTTACCAACCCTGTCTACAGCTATGGAATCAATGTCCAGAGGACTTAAGTAACTAGCTGGTCCACAGTTATGAACAAGAGAGCCTGCACCCAAATTAAGAATGATTCTGGCTGAGCAGTGGTGGCACATACCTTTAATCCCAGTATTTCAGAGGGAGGCAGAGGCAGATGGATCTCTGTGAGTTCAAGGCCAATCTGATCTACAAGCGCCAGTTCCAGGACAGCCTGGGCTGTTACACAGAGAAACTCTGTCTCGAAAAACAAAAACAAAACACAACAAAAATGATTCTGAAGTTTTAAACTTAACCAAGTAGTCTTCAGTAATGTTCACTACTGTGGAGGTTTGAACAGGAACTGCCTCCACAGACTCATGAGCTTGGATGCTAGGCCTATAGGGAACAACACAATTAGGAGGTGTGGCCTTGCTGAACTAAATGTACCCGTTGGAGGAAGTGTGTCACTGTGGGGTTGGGCTTTGAGGTCTCACATATGCTCAAGCTACACCCAGTGTGGGACAGCTCACTTCCTGTTGCCTGAGGATCCAGATCTAGAACTCTCAGCTCCTTTTCCAGCACCACGTCTGCTAGCATGCTATGCTTTTCATCATGATAATGGGCTAAACCTCTGAGACTGTAAGCAAGCCTAATTAAATAATTTCCTTTATAAAGAGTTGCTGTGGTCCTGGTGTCTCTTCACAGCAACAGACCTAACTAAGAAAACTAAATTATCTCAGCCAAGGATTTTCATCTATGCAGTGGTGACTAATGGCTGCAGGTTTCCATGTGCCAGCAGAGTTCAAAGCACTTTCCATATTCACGAAAGCCCCTCAACAGCCAGTGAGCCGGGGCACCCACTACACGCATTCTGTAGAATACAGAAGGGATTTGGCCGAGGCTACATAGTGATGCAGACGACAGGCTCTTCGGTCCACTACTGCACTGTCTTTCTAGAACCGTGAGTATCCTCCTCCAGCGCACACAGGTTTGTCTACCGATAAAAAGATAGACACAATCTACTTCACTCCAATTTGTTATGCACGTGTCAGAACATACTAAAAAATGACGACAGCAAAAGAATTGCAGAAACATCAAATCATTAACATATTCTGCTCCGATTCTGATGAAAACTTGTAGAGCTGTGTGGACCAAGTTGGGGAGAGTATTGCCTCGCGTCACTAAGCTGAACAGGCCCCCTGTTAATGACCTTCCCTACCGAAGATGATCTTTGCAGGACAAATAGGTAAGCAACTAAGGCTCCCTCTGACACCTTCCTAAGGAAGCCTATGTGACACTACCTGAGGTGAAGGGGCCAGAGAAAAGGATAAGAGGGCATGGAAGCTTCCTGTCATTCAAACAGACAGCAAGCTGGACTTGCATCAATATTGGAGCCAGAACTTGCACTTTGCCGAGTGCCTCGGCAACACACAACTTCTCACACACTGCACATCTCTTCCTTACTAAAAGATAACTCCAAGCCCACCAGACAAATAAGCATCTACCGAGTACCTAGTACAGACCAGGAACACAGGAAAAAAAAAACACCGTCATCCAGGAACATTTATATTTCAGTGTAAAACCGTGTCCTGGTTAGTTGTTTGGCAACTTGACACCAACTGAGGTGATCTGAGAAGAAAGAACATCAGTTAAGAAAACGCCTCCGTTAGATTGGTGGTCCTGGGTGGTACACCAAAGCAGGCTGGACAAGTGATGGGGAGCAAGCCAGTATGCAGCATTCTTCCATGGAGTCTGCTTCAACTCCTGCCTCCGAGTTCCTGCCTTGAGTTCCTGCCATGACTCACACAGCAATGGAATATAAACTGCAAGCTGAAATAAAGCTGCACATGGTGTTTGTTCACTGTGCTTATCACAGCAACAGAACCCTAACTAGAACAGGGAAACATCTAAACCGGCTGGGGAAGTCCTTGTCTTTCCACGCTTTACATTCTGCCTCCGTTTCTGGTCATCTTTTCCCTTTTCTGTGTCCAGAGATCCAGCTGCAGCACAACTGGCAACGTGACCGATGTAGGTCACACCTCCAAAAGAGGGTCCTCAAGGAAAAAAATAATTCCTGTCAAAATATAAAAGCCTATTCTCACCAGAAGCACAGACTGAGAAATACCTCAAGAGCAAATGAAAATTACCACTGATTGACCTGGCTATATCTAATAAAAAGCAGAAAAGTTTTTTTTTCCAGAAAATCTTTAAGTTGAAGTTGAACCAAATTAATTAGTCAGAATGAAGAATTCTAGACATTTCTTTCAAATACAATTTCTAACAAAACCAAACAGAGTATTTTTTAAATGTAATAAAATATTTTCACGACAAACATGAATTTGACAGTATGCTGATAAAGGACTGAACCTCAGAGCTCCACATCTGGAAGCCAGATGTGGTGGTTCACACCTGTCATCTCAGGACTCATGAAGATGAGGCAGGAGAGCTGCCACGAGTTTGAGGCCAGTTTAGGCTGCACAACAGTAAATACCATACTAACCAGAGCTACAGAGTGAAACTCTGTCTCAAAACAACAAAAAGAGTCCTCAGTGTCTGGGAAACTTTTAAACACATTGTCAAATAATATCACTTCTGGCAATAAATAGAATTCTGGCATACCGGTAACATGGTCTCGGGTAGCCAGAGCTGTTCTCAAAACTCTTGAACTTCCTGCTTCAGCCTCCCAAACACTGGGGTCACAGGCATACCCCATCACACCTGGCTCTCCAGTATACTCTAAACCAGAGGCTAAGAAACTTTGTCTTAAAAGACCAGACAGTGACTTCTCTAGGGTCTGTGGACCATCAGGTCCATGCTGCAACTATCATCGAGGCTTTATGAAAGCAACAGAGAAGACAGACAATGCATAACTGAGTGTGGCTGTGTCCTAATGAAACTGTATTTATAGAAACAGGCACCCATCCCTGAGCGAGTCTGCTGCCGTTGGTTTAAAATGCCCATTTTTCTAAAGATGGTATTCATTGTGGTCTATCGTGACGGTTCTGTTCGTTCATTAAAGAAAACCGGCAACCATGGAAATGAACAAGCGAAACACACACACCCAAGCAGAGCTGGGTTCCTAAACAGTGTGTGTTCTCCAGATGTCCACTTCTCCACTTGTAAAACCAAGACAAGATGGTCCCAACCCGCGGGGTCTCCCTATCTGGGCTACACACATGAAGATGCATAGGGTACTTAGCGTAGGCACATGTATCCCACTAGATCACACCCCACCCCAATTGCTGTGATTAACTTCTAGCTTCTAACCAGAGATATCACAAAATACCCAGCACAACCCCAGACTGAGCAGATAGTCACCTAAAGGAGTGAGGGAGATGGCAAAGCGCGGCCGTAGTTTCCAGATTCAAGGATAATGAGTTACAAAATAAAAGGACGGCAGGCAGGAATAATCAGTATCTAAACTGTATTCATAGGTTTCTCTACAGGCAAGTCTATGTAGTCTCCACACCACAACTCCGAAGGAATAAGAAATGAGAAGTGAATGAAAAGACCTATTTAGTGAGGGGTGAAAGCTACTCTTTTTTTTTCATTAAATTTTAAAATTTATTTACATACCAACCAGCTTCCCCTCCCTCCTCTGCTCTAGTTCCCTCCCCCAACCCCCATCTTACCTCCCCCCACCCACTCATTCTCCTTCCCCATTCAGAAAGGGTAAGGCCTCCTCCCATGGGAATCAACAAAGCATGCAAGCATGCAAGTTGAGAGAGGACCACCTCCCCCACCACCACCCGCATCAAGGCTGACTGAGTGAGGCATCCCACTATAGAGAACAGGTTTCAAAACGCCAGAGGGGTGAGAGCTACTCTTTTCTGTGGGTCTAAGTATTTAGAATGCAGAGACCATTACAGGAACCTTGACAGGACAAAATGCAGAGAACAACCAACCATGGGGTGCCCATCTTCAGTGGATACATGTATATCACAGCTCAGGAAACACCAGGAAGAAGGCAGAGAGACTATGAGAGCTGGGGAACCAAGAAGTCTGCTGTAAGATGGGTCTCCTAGAATTGCCAGAGAAGCTATACACAATACCTCAACAACACGGTTGCCTAAACAAGACCCTGAACAAGGACAACATCAATAGACAGGAGATTGTGGAAAGGGGGATTCACGCGGGCCCACCCCTAGATGAAGAACTACAGGAACTAGATGAACAGCTAAAGACAGCTGATGGAGGAGGGTCATCAGTCTTTCTGTTGCTTTCATTGGTTAATTAATAAAGAAAGCTGCTTGGCCTGATAGGGCAGAATTTAGATAGGCAGAGTAGACCGAACAGAATGCAGGGAAGAAGGGAAGTAAGACAGTTGCCATAGCTCTCCTCTTCGAGATGGATGCAAGTTAAGAATATTCCTGGTAAGACACCACCCCGTGGTGCTATACTCATTAGAAATGGGTTAATCAAGATGGAGGGTTAGCCAGTAAGAGGCTAGAGCTAATGGGCCAAGCAGTGTTTAAAAGAATACAATTTGTGTGTTGTTATTTCAGGTATAAAGCTAGCCATGCAGAGCCAGGCGGAACCCCGCCACTCCCTCAACAGACAGCTGAGATGGGGAAATTTGTCATCCACAGGGATGAGCCCTTTACAGTTATCCAATACCAAGTTATCGTCCCTGAAATACTGGGCACACATGCAACAATAAATGGCTGTGTGTGTGTGTGTGTATATGTGTGTGTCTGTGGTATAACAATAATAATTAAAGAAAAAGAGACCATGAATTTGAGAGGTAGTGAGGGAGGGGAGTTACGAGAGGAGTTGGAAGGAAGAAGGGAAGAGGAAATGGCATAATTGTATCTTAATTTAAAAAACTTACAATTTTTAAAAAGAGATATTAACATTATTTGAACCAACAAAAAAGGCTTCAGCAACAACACACACACTGTAAATAAATTAGCCACTTCTGATACTGTAATTCAACACTTCAAGAACAAGCATGTCATAGAATTCAAATGAGTTCGTCATGGCAAGTAATTTAAATAAATACATTTAAGAAACACATCACATAATACAGACATCGATCTGAGGTCAGCTTTTTTTGTTGTTTC
This sequence comes from Microtus pennsylvanicus, assembly GCF_037038515.1. Lineage (NCBI taxonomy): Eukaryota > Metazoa > Chordata > Mammalia > Rodentia > Cricetidae > Microtus > Microtus pennsylvanicus. Next base: position 92,404,893 of record NC_134584.1, read on the forward strand.
TCAAATCAAGGAGTCCTATTCTGGCATCTCTTCTCCCACAAAAACATCGCCTCCCCATTCATTACTGCACGAGATATTTAATAAATAATAGGTCATGATAATCCAAAGATTAAGACGCGTCTTTTAGGAACATTGAACATGAGGGCAGCATATGCCAGCTACGCCTGGTTGTGCAAGCGTTAGTTGCTTGGAGATGTGGATGCTCAGTTTGTTCCTCTTAGAGGCTCACACTTAAAAATAAATGAGAAGTAGGAAAGAGCCACGCACAAATGGAGCTTCGCACTACCAGCCGAGAGCAAAGTCATCTCTCTACCGTTTCTGCTCGTGCGACATGTCAAAGCCAAGATGAGGTCTAACCGCTGAAAGAAGGCTTTGGTTCACATCGCTGAGGACTGTGGATGCACGAGACTCTTAGTGACCGGCGCAATGGACAAGTCAAGCGTCAGTGACAGAAGGAAGGGTGAGGCGAAGGGATGGACCCAGGGAAGTGGCCTGCAGTGATTCCTACATAATCGTGCCTAAAGTACATGCAAAGGCCAACAGCTTCAAAGAAGGAAGGCAGGAAGACTAATTAAAGGAGAACCAGATGGGCTAGGGCAGGCACGGCCAGAGATCCCTGCCACTCCCTACATCCCTGTCCACCTCTCAGTAATGATACAGCCAGGAAGCAAAACCAAATGGAATAAAGCCCTGGGTGATTTGTCTCGGCCACTCTTGCAGAGAGAGTCCCCTTGCTAACCCCATCATGGGAGGGGTAACTTGTTTATTGGCGTGCTTCTTTCTCCAGCTATAACAACTTCTGGGTACCAGACTCCAAACTAAGCATTAAACACAAGTCATTGGCCATCTTGAAGCCCCAGAGTAATTCAGATTATGACAGACCACATGACCAGATAGGATTTGCATAGAGCTGACAGCTAGGTTTTGCCACCAAAAACAAACAAACAAACAAAAAACCACTACTAACTGTTTTGGTTTCCATCCAATGAACTCAAGTTCTACCTGGAGACTACAGAGCAATAAAAACTGCACCAAACCGGTTCATGATTCTATATATAGTTAAGAACTCAAAACCTGTAGGACACACCTCAGCCTTTCTTCTAGCCTATCTGTAACCTGGAAGATAAGTAAGAACCTATAATTGATGCTTCAGAATTCCAGTCACTACCAGAGAAGAACCCTCGTGTTAAACTCTGAAGCGATTTTACAAACAACCAAAAATTTGGGGAGCAGCAATTAATTTTTGTTTACAATGAACAATGCACAAAGGTCCTCTTGGTATCAAGTTCTCGACAGTATAATATCTAAAACACAGTAAAATTCCCGACCCATTGCCTGGGCATAGAAAGGTCCAGCTACCTGTGAGTGTTAATTCTGTCACCTTGATTACATCAAAAACCACGCAGGGGATTCGTGGAGCACACCTCTGGGTATATCTGTGATGTTTCCAGGAACAATTAGATCATGACAGCTGGAATGTAATCAGTAGATTAACCCCTTGAGGAATTCATGACATGATGACAATATTGAGAGGCTTTCTCTCTACTTCCTGTCTAGCATCAGGCAAAAATTTTCCCTCCACCACACATTCTTGTACCATGATGGTCTGCTCAAGAAGCCGTGGGCTTAACACTCTGGTTTTAAGGTAAATGGAAATAAATTCTTTACCCCTTAGGTTGATTCTATCAGATAGCCCATCGCAAAAACAGGAAACGTTGAATAATACACTGATGAAAGACAAAATAAGTAAAGGAGATAAAAAGAACTGACCCAACCAGCAAGATCAAGTCCAGGGTGAAGAAAGAGAAAACAATGAAAAGGTAAGGTATAGTGGCTCACACCTACAGTCTCACTCGCTAGAAGAATCTCACTCTCTACAGGCTGATGCAGAAGGACAGTCTCCAGTCAGACGCCAGCCTGGGTCGCAGCATAAGATGATGTCTCAAAACAAAAGTCAACAGGAGACGCGCAGATGAGAAGTGAAAACACACACACACACACGCATGCTCATCCGTCATTCAGAGCCGCCATCTCCACGGGCGCCCTGCCAGTGATGGGGTGCAATGGACTACGTATGGCCAGCTTGGAGACATTTAAAGGACTAAGCAAAAGGCTCAAGGAAGCAAGGCTATTCTTTTAATAAAGTGAGTTTCTGAACAGTGATATTCACAGAACCAGAGGCACTAGCCCCTTACCATAGATGATGCATCACCACAGGCACGCTGGTTATACACATCATCCAAACTCCGCAAAGGCTGTAAGTAAGGCACAGGACAGGAGATTCTCACTCTGAGAATATTAAAGAGGACTCCAACAACAACTTGTTACCTGTCCTCATCCCGGACACTAGAAGAGACGAGTAAACACATACCACACATATTCGTGATCTTTCGAAATCTCACTCTCCTTAGAATGTTTTCCTAAATGGACCTCAGCTAAGTCCTAGTTTTTTGTTGGTTTTTGTCTTTGGGTTTTTTCTTTTTTGGTCATTGTTGTTTTGGGGTTTTTTGATTGTTTAATTGGTTGGTTTTGGTTTTATGAAACAGGGTTTTCCTGTGTAGCTCTGGCTATCCTGGAATTCCATCTGTAGACCATGCTGGCTCTGAACCCACAGAGATTCATCTGGCTCTGCCTCCCAAGTGCTGGGATTAAAGACATATACCGCCGCCGCCACCACAACAGAAGAAACTAGAAATAACTAGGGTTTTCAGAAGGTCGTTCTGTTGGTATTGACTTCACCAAAGTCACAAGGGCTAAAACCTTGGTTAAGTCAGACTTCCTCAGAGATATAAGTTTCCACCTAACAGTCCAAAACTTCCAACAAAGTTGTTATCAACTCACGGATTGAAGAAACTGTCCAGTTCACATTATTTAATGTTAAAATGCATGGTATTCCCTAATTTAAAACTGGGGTGCACATACACATGTACCATATGGGGAAAGAAAACTTTCCAGAATTAGGGAGTGACCTTGATGGTTTTTCAGCTCATGCATCTTACACTCGGAGAAAATGAGAGATGTGCTAGGACTCCCGCAGCAAACACGGAGTCACGGACAACTCCCATTGAATATCTACTTAACTACACATTTTAGTAAGCAAAATAAGTCACAAGAGGTGACTCCAAAATCTGATTTGAATAATACTAAATATACTTCATACTCGCAGATCAGTGAAGCAAAGGAATGCCACCAATTACTCAACGTTCTGGTCAGTCTAAGAGTCATACACTAAGGATAAAGTGTTGGAAATTTTTTACCTAAGTCCATGATCTTAACTATATTTTACTAAGACTAATGCTTTTTTTTATTTTCCTTTTTTTGTTACTTCCAGATTAGACTATTTGAAAGTGGACAATGTCTTCAACTCTTGTTCAGTGGCAAAATAAGGTCCAGGAAGAAACGAAAGTGAATCTATTGGCTGGACAACCTTACAACTAAGCTATGACATTAACCATTAATGTTACAAATGAATTTGAAGTTTATTAATAACTGTGCTTAGTTCTTGCTTAAAACTACCGAGACTGGGCACGTGTGATGAAGAAAAGCCCATGTATCCCAGGATTTCTGTAAGTTTCCACTGCATGTTCCTGGTGATATAATTTGAGTTGGTTAATCAAACAAATATCCGGAGATATTATCATAAAACCCAACTTGGAGAAAGTATGCAACACAGAGAGATTCAGTTCAGAAATGCAGATTAGCATCACCATGCCCTCTCCTAAAAAGGAGCAAGCAGAAGTTTCTGAACAAATGTTAAGGACATTTGCAACGCTAGTGCTCGTAACAGCAAAACACCAGCAACAAACCAGGAGTCCACTGACAGAAGTGATCAAGAGCATAAAGCCCAGATGAACACGGTGGTGGCGCATGCCTTTAATCCCAGCACTCAGGAGGCAGAGGCAGGTGGATCTCTGTGAGTTCAAGGCCAGCCAGGACTACACTGTCACTAAAAAACAGCAAGGGGAGAGAGGCAGCAGAGGGCAGGGGTAATATACTACCAAGTACCAAAAACAAGAAATTTAGGCATGAGGTTAGGCTTAGACATGAATAAGACAGAAATAGTACTAAAGGAGGAAAGAAAACATACACACAGGATGGCCCCACTCCAACAGAGATCACATCCATGAAAAAAAATCAAAGAGGAACAAACACATATAAATGATAAAGAAAAATAAGAGAATGACAAATCTGAAAGTCAAGAAAATGACCCTTCCTAGAGGGAGGAAAGATTTGAGTTACAAGTCAAAGGGCACAGGCAGAGATTCACAGTGACTGACAACGTGCACTGAAGCTGAGTGTTGGGCAAACGGGTGACCCCTCTGCTGTTCTTTCAACAGTCTCACTAACTACACTGCTATAGCTAAAAGCTTTATCATTTAAATCCAAAATCATGTTACCATAGTTTGGATACCTAATGTCACCCAAAACTTCATGTGCTAAATGCTTGGTCCTTAATCTGTGCTACTATTGGGCAGTGATGGATATTTAAAATGAAGTAGGGCCAAGTGGGAAGAAGTAAAGTCACAGTCAACATGCCTTTGAGGGGATACTGGGAGTTTAGACCCTTCTCTTTCTCTCTGTCTCCAAGCTTCCATGAAGAGGGCCGGTTTTCTCTCACATGCCTCATCAAAACAACAGGGCAAACCAACGTGACTGCACTCTCTGAAACCACAAGCCAAGTGAGATTGTTTCCTTATTATGTTTATACACACACATCCCACCTCCCCCCGACACATATACCACATCCCCCCCAACACACACACCCTACCCCACACAGACACACACACATACACCCCACCCCAAAGAGAAACTCACACACACATATACCCAACCCCACATATAGATACTCACCACATACACGCAGCACACACCCCATACACACATTCTCTCTCTCTCTCTCTCTCTCTCTCTCTCTCTCTCTCTCTCTCTCACACACACACACACACACACACACACACACACACACACACACCACACACATGCACACAGAGGAACTATGAAACACAGTATGAGGACGCATAAGCAGAACTCAGAAGCAAAAGAAGACTGTTTATCCATCGGGTATTTCATAATGGAATATTGGAGTATTTCCAGAAATCGTGATCATTGTGATATTCTTTCAAGCCAGGATAAACTTTCTGAAGGTTCCTCTCTGTGTGTTTTTTCATGTAAGCGTCAAATATGTGCAGTGTTTATGTGAACCGCCTGTGACTATGCTGGAAGCAAAGGCTCCAAGTCAAGCTATTTATATGGCTTCATCGCTGGTGTGAACACTCATTGCTGCAGCTTTATTACAAAGAACAGCTAAAAGACTTTTTTTTCAAGCTAAGAAAAATCAGGGCTATAATAAGGTATCTTCCATTTGCGGGTAAAAATACTCCTTCTAGAGAACATAATATAATTAGTTTCTATTCCAAGTCTGTCAGTGTGCACTGTTAACCTCTGACAACTATCCTTGAACCTTCTCATTAGCATGGTATCTTTAGTGCAATTAATAACTTGTACCTCATGTTATAGGCAAATTAAAGTTTTCCCACTAAAACTAAATTCTTCAGCGTAGTTCTAAGTGTTTGCCATTTAAATGAAATTTTAACATTCAGACCTCTTGTTCCAGTTTTTCCAAGGCTAGACAGCTTAGCACTATCAACGTTCTTTCAAATATTTTACCTAAGACAGAGAATTTCATACTAAATTCAATTTCACACTTGCCAATCACACATGCCCACACACAGTTTTTCCAGGTGCCGTGGCCTAATGTGGATGCGTGTGTGTGTGTGTGAGTGTGCACACACAATGCTTAAATGCATATAATCATATTAGCTGCAAGGCACTGGTAACAACAAACTTTCAGCACACCAACTTAAATATATTAAACCTAATGACTAATAGTCAGAGATCTACTAATGTGATTAACTGGGAATCTAAGATCCACAGCAATGTCCCCAAGCCAGTACAGTAATGGCCAGGACCCGTGGTATTCAAGAGATGAGTCTAAAAGCCCTTGGGACTACCCTCCCACAAACCATAGATATTCCTACTTGTAATGCTGAAAGTGGTTTTTCTAAACACAAGATCTGTATATTCTTTCAATTCCTGCAGATATGACCATCCCTTGTTCCTTAAAATAAATATGGCTACACATTACCAAGGAAAGATGAAAGCCTTTGCATAGCACCATTTACATAAATGATGCTACTTAGGTATTAAAAAAAAAAAACAAAGTGTTTTGTTTTTTCTTCTCCCTAATGACAATCTCAGAATATTTACATCAATAAAGTAATTACAGTAATGGGCAAGAGGTAGAGATTAGAGAAGAGGACTCAACATAAAGTTTATGGTCTTAGGGAGCCAGAGTTAATGAAGGAATACACATATATGTGTGGTAACAACATAGTCACAGATTTGGGGTTGCTAGACTTAAATGTAAAATAGGTATTTGAATTTATGACCTAGTATCTGGATATACCTAATGATACATATATCCTTTTTCTAATTCTTTACCTGAAATGGCTTGACAAGAAGCCATTTCTTTCATCTAGAGGTCTTTGAAAAGGACTTCTAGCAGTCAATTGTTTTGTTCGGTGTGACTTTAATTCTATTCTCTAGTAAAAGGAACTGGGCCTCCTGGGAGAATTGCTGATTCCATGTGTAGAGATGAGAAGGAAAAAAACAAGATCTGCAAGAATGCGTGCGAGTCTCAGAAAACAAACACGCTGGAAGGAATGGCTGGAGAGTGACCCTAAGAACACCAAAGAACCAAGACCCACAAACACGGGCTGTACTGGGACAGTCTAAGTATCCTCAGAAGGGCCCCAGTTATAATCTACGCGGACCAGCACAGCCTATGGAAGGCTGGGGGGCCAATACAAAGATAGAAACGGTGTGGTATGTTTTCTACAAAAGCATCCATGATACAAAAGAAGAGTGATGCAACCACTCTGGAAAGCAGTGTGGCGGTTTCTCAGGAAATTCGGGATCAACCTACCCCTGGACCCAGCAATACCATTCTTGGGAATATACCCAAAAGAGGCCCTATCATACAACAAAAGTATATGCTCAACTATGTTCATAGCAGCATTGTTTGTTTGTAATAGCCAGACCTGGAAACAACCTAGATGTCCTTCAATGGAAGAATGGATGAAGAAAGTACGGAATATATACATATTAGAGTACTACTCAGCAGTAAAAAACAAGAACTTCTTGAATTTTGCATACAAATGGATGGAAATAGAAAACACTATCCTGAGTGAGGTAAGCCAGACCCAAAAAGAGGAACATGGGATGTACTCACTCATATTTGGTTTCTAGCCATAAATAAAGGACATTGAGCCTATAATTCGTGATCCTAGAGAAGCTAAATAAGAAGGTGAACCCAAAGAAAAACATATAGGCATCCTCCTGAATATTAACCTTCATCAGGCGATGAAAGGAGACAGAGACAGAGACCCACACTGGAGCACCGGACCGAAATCTCAAGGTCCAAATCAGGAGCAGAAGGAGAGAGAGCACGAGCAAGGAACTCAGGACCGCGAGGGGTGCACCCACACACTGAGACAATGGGGATGTTCTTTCGGGAACCCACCAAGGCCAGCTGGCCTGGGTCTGAAAAAGCCTGGGATAAAACCGGACTTGCTGAACATAGTGGACAATCAGGACTACTGAGAACTCAAGAACAATGGCAATGGGTTTCTGATCCTACAGCACGCACTGGCTTTGTGGGAGCCTAGGCAGTTTGGATGCTCATCTTACTAGACCTGGATGGGGGTGGGTGGTCCTTGGACTTCCCACAGGTCAGGGAACCCTGATTGCTCTTTGGGCTGATGAGGAAGGGGGACTTGATCGGGGGAGGGGGAGGAGGCAGAAATCTTTAATAAATAAATAAACAAAAGAAGAGTGAGTGTAAAGAGGGCACTCAAAGGCACACGTTAGCAGAAGCAAGGTGTTCAGATTTGGGCGTCCGGATCTCCTGTGCTTCATTATGAAGAGCAGGCTTGCACTGTTGTTCCTACTGTGTGTAGAAAGAATAAACACAGGGAACTCTAACCCAAATAGGTCCAGTGAAGTAAGAGGATGTGATGCATAGCCCTATGGCCTCAGGGAGTTTGACAACTCTAATCATTTAGAGTTCGGTGTGTTTGAAAACAAACCACTTTCGTGTGAAAGCAGTTCTGTCCTAACAAATTCAGAGAATTCTGAATTCACACCAAAAGAGTGACAGGTGACTGACAAGTGCCAGCATGAACTTGGACCTCCTGAGAGGTGGGTCCCCAGTAGAAAAGTGAGCTTGCAATGAGATGTCCCAGGTCCCAGCACCAGTCTGCCCAGTCCCTGATCTTAAACAATGACAACCCTGGTTCTCTCTCTACCCCAGGGCAGGGTGACAAATGGGCTATGGTTTGCATTTGCTTGACTGTGTTTGGCAATTCATCTCTGACCACACAACATGCATCTGCCCACAGAAAGAACAAGATGCTTCTTACATGAACCCTCCAGAAATCGGGGTACATTCTAGAGAAGACACATAAATGACCCAAGTTGATTTTGTTTGAGCTGAATCGAAATGATAAAAAGAATTGTCCCAGACCAACAGTTGCCAAAGTGCCAGGAGGTTTCTATAGAGAAACAAAGGAAGCTGGTGGATTGAATATTCACCAGGCTTCCAAGGATTGCAACCCAAATGCAGAACTTCAAAGATGTCCCACCAATCTGAGCCTCTGTCTTCAATTTACCACACACATCGTTACTACTCAACACATCCACTCACAGCACAAATGCCAACTATATGACCGCCTTCTGGGTACTACTGTGTGTACCCGTATGCACCCCAAAAACTTGCCTTGATGAGTCAGGACAGCTGAAGGTAGAACATAAGAGTTCGGTAAAGGAATTAAGATTGTGTGACTATAAAAGTGACCCATTGGGTAAGACACTCTTGACAACACTTCCCAGGGAACGTTGCACCTTTGAACCGAGACACAGAAAACAGCATGCTAGCCTTACAAAAGAAGAATCTACAAAGACCATTCCCCCCAGAAGAAAGGAAGTCCTGAGTCAGGACTATGCTGTCTTGTTAAATTTAAAAAACAAAACGTGTTGGGGGGGGGAGGAGGTAGGTGGAGGGAGAGCATGGAAGAGAGATACAAGCAAGTAAGCAGTTAAGATGGCTTCTCCAAGGTGAATACCAGAGAATGTTTAAGAGGACCAGTGAAGGACGGAAGGGGCTGAAGAATACAGTACAAGGTGAGCCCCATTCATTCTTGGCACAGGTCAGCACAGCTAAGACTAACATTGTCCTCCACGCAACAGATGATGAGAAACTAACAATAATTCCTTATGCTCTGCATGGTTTGACTGCAGTGATGGAGGGACTATTTCTGTATATTTAATGTATAGGCATTTCTAGGGTCTGCCCCACTCTTCCCAAACATTCAAATAACTGGAACTTTCACAAGGGTAATGGCATGAGATAAAATGTGCAAAAATACATTTGGAATGGAAGCAGAAAAAATGCATGGAAAACGAAGCTTCTAGTAGTCACCGTGGGATAATCTGTGTGAGGTTTCCCAACCCAGTTCATGCCCGCCCCAGTCAAGGTCAGCTCCCTCAGGAAATGTGGACATCTGGGGACTACTCTGAAACTACAGTTTCCCTCTAGTCCACTGACTACAGGTAGAGGATGGGATGTCCCAGCTGCAAGGCAAGCATCTAAAACACAGACTTTGAAATACGAGGAGGTCCGCGACTCAGATCCTTTGACTCCTTACAAAATGCAAACCATTGTGGAAACTCTTACAGCTACACAAGTCATGATTTGTTGTCCATGTCATCCCTTGGCAAGAAGTGTCAAATAGGACAGGAAGCCCACTTTAGAGCATTTGCCCACACGCATCTGGGCACACTGAGAACACAAGCTAAACATCTGAAGGGAAAATCTAGCTAGCAAACATGATTTACCACTACAGAAAAAAAAAAAGAAGCGAGGCTTTGCACATGTTTTCAGGTGTTTTTCATCTACTAACTTCACCATGGCCTCAGGTTGGTAGTGCCATGCAGGTTTAGGTTAAGTGGGGAGAGCCATGCGCGTGCCCTTGTCCTTGGTCCTGAAGACTGTATTTGCTTAGATAGCTTGTGAGCCCACGTTCTATGAGTTCTTGGTCTGAACTTTCCAGCCTTCAGCACTGCTTTGAGTGTCTGGTGTGGTTTTGTTAGCATGGAACAGAGCATCCTGTGCGATTTTTTATGAGTTAGGTAACTAGCTGTGTGAACACTTCAATGATTTTGTTCTTTTATCATCTGTCACACAAATATTTTCCCCTCTCTCTCCTGGAGTTTCTTGTCCTTCCTGATGATAAATTTCAGTTTGAAGGTAACAGTCATTACCCAGTTGTTGAGTGCAGTACCAGATGCAAGAGGACTTTCTGAAGACCCTAAGGAATCTGTGAAGCTCAGTGACCCTGCTCCTCTGCCTAAAACAGGTCAGCCAGAAGAAGAATATAAGCTAGTTTCCCCCACTACTCTTCTGACTTCCTTTCTGTGGGTACTGAGGGGACCTACAGCAATAGACACTAGCTTTTGTTTTGTTTCCACTGGCATGGAGCAACTCAATTCTTCTTATAAATTTATCAGCATCTTTCTTATGGCCACAGTCAAACTTCTCGACCAGGAGTTAACTTCTAATAATAGGGTCATTAACAGTAGGGTTTCCCCTTTTCCTTACCATTTAAAATCTGTATTAAAAAAAAAAGCCTTGCTTTTAAAAACATTTATGATTGATTACACACACACATGTTTTACATATAATTCAAACACATACATTTAAAATGAAAGAACTCTCATGGATTACATATTTCAGATCTGAAAGGGTAAGTTCATCTAGTCTAAAGTTTTGATACAAAGGTCATATTATTCAAATTTCACAAGGATGAATGTCTGCCAGTCAAAAATTAGCATTAAGACACTAAGACTTAAAACCGTCTTATTTAATATTTTTAACTGACTATCAAGTTTGAGGAGCTATGTTGGCATGCTACTGTAGCTCTAACTAGCTGGACATCGAAGTAGGCCCTCATCACCGTAGACTCCAGTTAGCTGTGTGGAAGACAGATCACAGTGTTTCCTTCAAATACAGACAGACACAAATGCAAACCTTTAATTAACTACAAGAGAAAGGAAGTGGACCGATGACCTCAATGCACTTAGAAAGATCTAGCTCATGCAATGAGAACCGCGAAGGAGAAAAAACTGCCAACAGCAATGAATTTCAACAAATCGTTTTCACTACAAATGATATAAAGTCTTATTCAACCCCAAATCCCTCACACCTCCTCGTCTTAACAATAACAGTACCAAACATTAGAATATTTAAAAGCAAAACATATATGCTACCCACTAAAAGCTTAATGGTTTACATAAGCATTTAGATAGTAATTGATTTAGCTTGGTTGACTTATGATAAAGGCTTATTGGGACCTGAGGACCAATAGCAAAAGAACACAAGGAAATGGTGATGATGGAAACGCCTTCCCAAACCGTGCACTCCAAAGTGGCAAATTGTAATGTAGGTAAATGACAACCAATGTACTGGGCTCCTCTTCCCACCGCAGAATTCGAATTACTGACTCTTCAGAGTAACGGCTATGGAGTACCTATTGAGGTCATGAACTCTCACAGAACATCAAAACCCAGCATACTATGATGTGTTCACAAAGCAATGTTCCTAAAAACCCGCATACCATATGGATAGAGAGATGGCTACTTTTGCAGAGAACCTGGTTCTGCTCCCGGAGCCCACATGGCAGCTAACTACTGTCTGCAACTCCAGTTCCAGGGGATCCGATGCCCTTTGCTGGCAAAGGGCACAGACATGGTACATATACATACATATATGTACTCATACACAGAAAATAAAAATAAATACTAACTCTTTAAAAACACACATACCACAAAGTATTAGGGAAAATAAGTACAATATTCCAGTCTGGGGCTGGAGAGAGGCTCAGCAGTTGAGAGCACTGACTGCTCTTCCACAGGACCTGGATTCTATTCCCAGCACCCACGTGACAGCTCAAAATCACCTATAAGACCAGTTACATGGAGTTTACTGCCTTCTTAGGCGTCTCAGGCACAAGGAATCATTCAGTTCACACGCATACACTTAGACGCCACACCCATACACATAAAATAATAATTTATTAAAGAATCCAGTCTGACACCATCATATATGACAAAAAATAGATTTGCCACCCCACCACACTACTAATTCTCCGTCTGATTCAGACTGATACTGGGGGGACTTCCAGGCCTATCTTAGCTTATTACCTCTAGACACGACCACACAAACACGCCCTTGGTTTCTGGACACCTTGGCTTGGTCCACCTTGGCATGCATATCCTTTTAACTGAAAAGGAAAGGTGGCCTCCCCACCCATGCCTCTGTCTCTACAGCAGAGACAAGCCAAGCAACCAGGGCCAGAGGAGGAGCTCAGGGTGTGTGGTGTGCACACATTTTCCTCCCGCCATCTCCTCTTCCTGGTGGTGGCCAGGTTACCCTAACCTATAACTAGAGCAGGAAAAATGACTAAGATTGGCTACTGTTAACAGAATTTTTAAACTATGAAGGAGGAACTACCAATGTTGTACACACTAAAAAAAAACAGACTACGTGTCTCTTTTTATATTTTTTATTTGTGTATAGATGCAAGGCTCCAAGAGCACATGTGTACCACATGTGTACGAGATTGGATGTCTCTTACCTCTGAGCTCAATATTAAATCCTAACTGTCCTCTGATGTGCCATCCTATCAAATCATGTAACAAATCGAAACCACCGAGACCTGACCACACACAACACATCAAGGCCACTGGGAAAGGATGAAGCAAAACACAAGAGTAAGAACAAATGGTGGTTGAAAATTAGGAACTTGTTTAAGAATATCAAAACCTTCCTATTCGGGCCACCAATAGCCCCTTCTCCCAAAACCCTAACCAAAATACACACGGACTTCGGCATTAAAAAAAAAATTCTTGCACACAGAATAATACACGTGCTTCCAATTTGGCTTAATAAGAAAGTAGGACAAAGCAGGAAAGCAGGTGCCTGTGCAGATGGAGTATGCTAAACACATGTAACACTTCTGATAATGTTGAACCACCCCCTTTTTGGAATTTAAAACACTCCTTAAAACCTGCATTTTCAAACACTGCTAAATATTTGGAGTCTAAAAAGATGACATTCATTATTTTGCACAGTAACACATCTTCAAACATTCCAGGCTAGTTTTTGAAGAACTGCAATTGATATCTTTTCCATATATACTTAACCTCCTACAGATTTATTTGATTCTCAATAATTACTGCTCTCTGGTAAAAGGCATATGTTATTACAGTACGCTGCGCTCCCACAAGCTGTCCATTCAGTGTATTTTAATAAATCTCTGCCAGAGCTGTATAAATTTGATCCTGTTTAAATTTAATAAGGATCAGAATATATCAAAGCGCAAATACCCATGGGAGAAATAGATATTTTGCATAGTTATTGAATGGCCTATTCAGGGTTACAATATGTAAGACCCAGACCATCAACCTTGAATTAAAAAGAGAGATTAATGTGTTCAAAGCCAGCTACTTGTTAAATAACATATGAAATTAGTATTTAATAAAACATTTTCTCTACATTGCTGCTAATGGCATCTGTCCTAACAAAGTCACAATATCGGTATTATTCTCATACAGAATTCCAATATTTACAAGAATTGTCAGCAACATATCTTAAATGTCTACATTAATTTTGTTAAAATGTAATACTACACGGAAGGAGAATGAAGAGGAAGGAGTAAGGCTGGAGTGGGGGGATTAATGTGCATTTGAGCAAGACAAATAATAAGACTAAATAAATACTTCGCTTGATTTATTTCTCCAACAACAATGAACTGCTTCCTCCAAACATTCCCTTTCTGATAGGATGACATTTCTGATTTGAGTATGACGTCAATGATCTAAATTAATGGTCTATGGCTGGGCAAATTCTTTTGATTTTTCTCTCCCAAAATTTACACTTGAGTGTGACCACAAAGGACAGTGACTAATTAGCCTGGATTTAGAGGCTGAGGGAAGGTACAGAAGGGCATGATGTCGGCCACCAGGAAATCCTTCCTCATAGAGAGGATGAATTATGGGGCAGCTATTACACCAAGAAGATCAAAGGGGCTTGTCTCCGCCAAAGCACATAAAAACAACCTTCTTAAGTCCTGGCTGTACCGGGCAGACAGATGGGACTAAACTATCCTCTCTTATCTGCAAATATTTGGAGACCACAAATTTTTAAAGCCTATCATACCTACATTAGTCTGTGATGTCACATTCAAATCTACAACTACTTTTCCCCAACCACTTTCATCTTATTGAAACTAGAGGCATAATGGCCAGTCCATTCATCAAACAAACGGACAGAAAGACACCGTCGGGTGGCCTACTGGGATGCATTAACCAGCTTACCAAAAGATTAGGTCCTACTATCAGATAGGTGGCTATCTGGTAATGATGACACTAACCAGCATGCTTGGCTCCCTGAGTGCGCCAGGCTCCAATCACACCTCACTGGATCATCTATGCATATCTGAGTCTTTCCTGTCCTCCCTCCCTCTGCCAGAAGGAGCGACAGAAGTAAATTCTAGTTGCACAAAAGATGATGGAGATGAGATGGTTGGGAAACCACCCATCTCTCACTTCTTACAGGGAAGAAGTGGCATAGTGGGGCACAGAAGCATTGTACCAATAAAGAAAGGAGTCTGCAACACAGACGAAGACACGGCCTGTCCAGTGTGCCCAATACTATGAAGGACTGGGAGCAAAACCCTGGTAAACACAACCCGACTATGGAATGCAGACCCATGAGAGTAGATAGCGCAATGAAAGTTCCTGATATAATTTCTAAACATACTTTTAGCCAACTAGCTCTTAATTGAATCCCTCTGATTTTACAGTGAAATAGTGAGCTTTATTGTGCTATCACTGTTCTGAGAAACTCTTTCTACAAAGATGCCAGGCAGCAGGCTTGTCCCTTATCATACGCAGGACAAAGAGTGTTGCCCCTCTGACAGCGATGCAAGGACTCCCGGCAGTTTACAGGGAGCAGGCACCAGAAACACTGTTCTGAGCTGTGTGTGCTCTGCTTACGTTCCTATGCAGCTCTACCTTCAGATCAGTGCCTGTCAGTTTCCGTGACTGATAGACCACCTGCATGGAGTTGGTCACTGAGAGCAGGCCCACACTCTTTTTACACAAAAACTTGGAGCCAGATATTTTGCCCTTGAGAGATTTTAAGATGCGAAGTGATAAAGGAGCATGAGCCAACCTCATATAATCTCTCTAGTTGATGCTTTTGCAGCAAAATGTCTAAATGCTAACACACAAAAACAAAAATAGTCTCACAGGCTGGCAGAGATGGCTCAGTAGGTAAAAATTTTGCCCACACAAGCCTGATGACTTGAGTTCGATTCTGTAGGTGCACACAAAGGCAGAAAGGGGAAAGAGACTCCACAAAGTTGCCTTCTGACCTCTACATGCATGGCATGGCATGTGTACTTCACCCACCATACATTACATGCTTACACAATACTAATGGACAAATTATTATTTTTTAAAATTGTTTTTACTGCAAACATGATGCTATGGACTGTTTTCTTCAAAGCATTTATAATGTTAAAAAGATATTTTATGAAGGCCTTTATTTCTCTTTAACTCAGCCTCGTGGATCAAAACAAGTGTGCACTTTTACTCAGAAAAGGAAAGTTCGTACCGTGAGATGGAAAACCAATATGGCAAAGGCAACGTCGTTTATTTAATTCTAGCAACCAGCAGCTGCAGCACTCCCCACCCCCTCTCCCTGTAGCAAAACCACTCTGTTAAAAAGGGAGATTAGCGAGTTGGTAGGTGTTAAAGACATGTTAGCACCAAACAGATCTTCTCGCTGGTGTAGTAAGAGGCTGGAAGGGAAATGAAAAGTTGTCTGTGTGACTCGGTGTGGTTTAAAAACACACTGTATTTCAAATCTTAGCCAGGCCCTACTGACAGGAGAAACCTAGTACTGCCTAGCGTCCTCCAGTTCTACACTGCTTATCAGAGCCCCAGTTCCTCTGCTGGATATTTGGAAGCACACAGATGCCATCTGTGTTCGGCTGGAGGAAGATGTATCAATGGTGTAAGACCACGAGCCTCCAGGATATGTTTCATTGTATATGTGGTCTATTTATGATTTGGATGTGGTTAGTTCTCACTGAGCTTATATTCAGGTATGAGTGTCAGAGTAAAGATGTTGGTAAGAAAGGCCACTGAAATGTGATTAGGTCATAAGGGCTCTAAGTCCTCAAGTGGGTTAGGATCTTTTTTGTGAGACTGGATTCCTTCCTACATAAGTAACTAGTTCTTACTCAGCAAGCCAATCACCACCCCTCCTGGTCACGTGCTCACTTCTTTCCACACTCACTTCCCTTCCATTCCCTGAAAGGAGCTGAAGCAGCTTGCAGCCTTCCCTGGGAGCAACTGCTCCATCTTTGCTCAGTCTAACTACTGAAACCATGGCAAGGCACGTTTCTACCTAAGTCATCCAGTCTTGGATGTTCTATTGTAACAACAGAAAATCAACTAAGGCAAGAGCCACGAACGCACTGTCTCGTCTCTGTCTAGGTATGCTAACCTCACCATTATCGTTGGAGCGTGTGAGCATAGAGGCCAACTAACCTACACAAGTTCCAGTGGGTACAACTGGTTCCTCAAGGAACCCTGGTCCCCTCAGATGTCTCTGGATGGTTCAGGACACTGAGACTCAAACTGTGGGACAGCATGGCAGCACGAGCACCCCTGGGAACTGGTAGGAAGTGTCAGTTCTTGACCTCTGCCCAGATCTACAGAACCAGAACTCAATGCCCCCAGCTTCTGTCATCTAGCTTTAACAACCCCTGAGACTCTGGAGGGCTCCAAGAAGAGCCTAGATAAGAGGCACATAGGGGCACAACCTGTGGAACGAGCCTAATGGCTGTAAAGCCCCAACCTATTCAACAATTTTGGTGTCTTCATATAAACATAGCCAAGCCTCTATTATCTCATTTGTTAACTGGGACATTCATAGTTGCTGAGGACTAAATTTATTAATACATACAAAGTACTTACAAGAGTTCCTAGAGACGTTCTACAAATACCAATAGCATTTCATCTAACTTAACTAAAGCATTTACCTTCTTTGTTGGGTGCTTAACATAAGCCTCATAGGCCTTATCTCCTAATGAGTCAGAATCCTGGGTCTACTTCAACCTATGTAGGCAAATGGGCCACAGGTCATATGCAATCCTCAGAATTTCTGGTTAGAGCCAACAATTTTTAAAATATTATCTGGGCATGGTAGTGTATACCTGTAATCCAAGCATATAGTGATATGGAGGCCAGAGGATGAGGAGTTACCGCCAGAATCCACTACACAGCGAGTTCAAAACCAGACTGAGCTATATGAGACCCTGTCTAAAAATAGAAACAGCAATAAATATGAAAAATATAGTAGAAATCAAAATACCTGGTTCCCACTTTGCAAAGAAGCTCATTATCTCAGGAAGTGAACAACTCAATGGCTTCAGGAAGTCCCTGAAACTTACCAGATTCACTAGGACTTTCCCTTTCCAAGTGTTTAGGAGAAGGAAGAACCTCCCCACCCCACCTCCCAAGACGTTCTTAGGCAAGCTGAGTTGCCTAGAAGAGGCTCAGACGAGACAATACCATTTGCAAGATGCAGAGATCTGCCGAGCTACCTGGAAGAAGCTTAGGTAGACTGAGTCACCTGGGAATGATAACCTCCAGCCTGTTGATCTGCCTCTAAGTTTTACAGTGCATTTGAGGTTTCCAGTTTTCATGATCTGTCACCCACGCTGAGGAGGGCATTTGGCGATGCATCTGTCTTTGAGTCATTGTAAATAACCCCTCACCCACATTCCTGTAAGCAGCCCCAATGAAACTCAATAGTTCACCAAATTTGGCTTTGGTCTGTCGTGGCTTCCCTATCTGGTATGAGTCGACATTTGTCCACATCTCCCCAAGAACAGTGTCACACAAGGAAGCCTGGCCCCTGTTTCAGACCACCATAAGCATACTGTCTTACAAATCCCAAGTGTGCCTCAGAGCATACATGCTTGTGATTCACTCATGCACTGCAGACCCATCTGGAATGCCTCCTTTAGAAAACACGGTCCTGGGCTCTGGGGACTAACTAAAGCCCAAAGGAGGCAAGACTCTCTCCGAGAGGTTACCTGAGCCTTGGGGCGTCAACCAAGATAAATAAAAACACTAGGTTACCACAGAGCAAAGTGAAACAGGAAAATGGCTGAAACATACCAGGCAATGGAAAGGCTTCTATCGGAGACCCGCTGGTCCCTGAGGAAAAAGGACACTGAAGAAGAGAGATGAAGGATCTAGAAAAACAGGCTGAGGGAGAGAGGAAAAACGTCAAAACCTGGAGGTGAGCTGCGGGATATTCTGAGTAATGGTAACAACGTGAGTCTGTCAGACCAGCAAAGGCCCAGGGGGCACAACCGGATGATGGACTCGCCTTGGACTTTCAAGGGAGCCACAGAGGAGTTCTGAGCAGGATGGGGGTGCACCAGGCTCGTGTAGTCTAGAGACTAAGTACCTAGGCCTAGCTGTTTTCACTCTTATTCAAGTAGGTGAATGCAAGGCTAGAGTCTCCTCTCTTGATCATTTCAACCCTGTCACCAGATGCTGTGGTCAGCTGGGACAGACACTCAATCAGTGGAAGAGAAGACTCACCTCAGTTTACCTACAGAAATTTATGCACTGCAGGCTAATGTTCTAGTTCCCTAGAATATTTGTATTTATGAAGACATTGTAATGAATGATACTTTCTTTTTTAGTTCATGAAATTTTCAACATAAAAGAACTCTGAGTTCCTATTTTGAAATCCATTGTGCCATTTTTATTCTGCCTGTATTTTAATACAGCATCAATATTTAACTACTCATTAAATGAAGTGTGACTTTTATAGTGAAAATGTCAGTCTTTGCAGTTCATTAAATTCGTTTAAAGTATAGCTGTTGGACTTTTTTTCCCCTGGAAGAATAAAGGACTATGCGCTGAAGGCATAAACTTTAAATTTAAGCATGTGTTTTCTTTAAAATTAACATTCAGGATCTGTGACATTATTCATAAGTCTGAGGGACTGTTTGCATTTTCCTGCATTTACTTAGTGACTGTCGTCTTTTATAGCGTAGAGAGCTGTTTATCACAGTTGGATATGACCAGTGGAATGTCACTGTGGACATTAAGATGTCATAAGCGATTATGAATCTCTGGAATTCTGCATGTAGTATTAAAAAAACATTATCTTGAACTATGGGCATCAGAAAAAAAATAAGCCCTGGAAGATATGAAATTTAATAACTTGCAGAATCCAATAGGGCCTAAAACTGGTCATTTCGGTTGTAAAAAATAATTCTGATAAGACATTTGACTGCCTGAAAGAAATGGATATATTAAAGTGGAATTTGAGGAATGCGTTCAAATGAATTTTTTAGATGTTTGCAATTCTTTCTTCCTAAAATTACTATGATTTACACAGGCGAAGCAGTAAATGCAAATGACTTCCAATCACCACGGTACGTGTGCATGGTGACAGCGCCTCGTAATGAGGACCGAAAAGATCCTGGCACTCCCGGAACAGGACTCAGGGAAATGCACACTTGCGTGGCCTCTCTCCCCCCACAGGAAGGAAAACACAACAGTTCTTATAAAAGCCTGGCCACTCCTTTTCTTCCTTAAACCAGCCTACCTCTCCCGCTGATTCCAGCAACCTCTCCAAACAGGGGGGAACACTTGAATCACAGGGTCTTTTATCTTGTTTTAAAAGGCCAGATGCTTAAAAAGCTCAAGTACTTGAGAGGCCGAGGCAGGATAGTTGGTTTTCCAGACCAGCCTGGTCTACACAGCAAGACTGTCAAAAAAAAAAAAAAGTCCAAAACAAAACAAACAAACAAACCTGAAAGAGGAGGCCAAGGGAAAAGAAAAAGAGGAAGGAAGAGGAGAAGGGGGTGGGGCTGGTCTTCATAACAAGACACAAGGACTTTTGAAAATCTCAGTCACCTTCTATAGTTCCATTCTTTGAGCCCCTTTCTCAGCTTTCTGACCTTGGCATGGCGTTATTGCCTCTCCTTGGCATCGTCACCCCAAATATATTTCCATGCTATGGTAAAAATCTCCCAGGAAGTATCCAGAGCTGGATTAATAATCACAAAAGAAAAAAAAATTCCTACTTGTTTTATTCTTGCTTCAAAATTTTAAAACACAAAGCAAGAAAAATGCATGAATCTGGATGATGCCACGCCGTGGTGTCTTACCACACTACAGTTATCAGATTCAGTAGATAAAATGAACCAAGAGCCTTTTGAATGGTGCGAAACTCGGTGACTGTTCTGAAGGGCAGCTGTCCACATACACCCTTTGAATAAGACACGCTTAATGGGGGGGATCCGGGGGGACTCATTTTCCTCTTTCTCTTTTTCCCTTTTCTCTGAAATCAGTCAAGGAAATAGAGAACTTCTCTGGAGTCCAGAGTACCTACCAAAATTATTGAAGTCAAAGAGCACAAACAAAACAATATAATCAAATCCTACTCTAGGCACCTAAAGAGTATACTTAGGCATCAATGACTTTACTGACGATGTACAAAGGGAAACACTAAAGTCTAGCAATGGCTATGATCAAGCTTTTATGAGTTGATCTTAGCTAATCTTTGCTATCAGAGATGGCGGGGGCATGTGCTAAGAAGACAGTAAGGGGAAGGCTTTTCTCATGACTTCACTGCTCTGTAGCTCCTGGCAGTCCACACGTCTGTCTTATGTATCACATGTAAATGCTTATGTTCTCTCAACAGCTTCCGATATTTTTTTATGTTCTTGCTTTAATCTAAATATCTCATCATTCTGCAGGACGGATTCATGTTGTCCTAAAGTAGCGACTGTTTGTAAGAATTTCCCACCGCTGGTTAAGTCATTCTCCAACATTCCCACTGGCTGAAGTGGTCTCATATTTTTATACGTAAGCTTGTAGTTTCCCAAGTTTTAATTACCCCCAGAACAATCTGGTCTCAACAAGCAAGTAAGAGAGGAGGGTACCCCCTCCCCATAAATCTATTCATCAAGATTCCACCAAGCCTGGAATGTCTAGGGAAAGCTTCAATAATCAGGGGGAAAATGAGCTGCAGAAACTCAAAGAGAATGGAAGGGCCAAGGCAGATTAGGAAGCGGGAGATGAGGGCACACTGACTTAAACATTCTTAAGCAGACTTACATACATAATGAATTGGTCAATTCTGCCCAATGTTTCTGAAAGAGATTACCCTTCCAACAAGCCAAATGAGTGCCCAAGGATGCTGGCTCAGATGGATTCCTGAACAAAATAAGTGTTAATCACTTTATCTCCCCCAATCTTTTTTTTTTTGTGAAGAAGAGCAACTTTTCATTTCCATAAAGCCTTGAAATCGTCCTGCGGCAGGGGGCCGGGGTGTGGGGCTGAGGGCCGGTTAGAGGATGCGGACAAAGAAGTCCCTGAAAGGGGGGATTTCCTGACAATAAAACCCTGATCAGAGCCAGAGAGGGGACACTGTTGTTGTCTTCGCGCTCCCCTTTCCTCTGCAAATTCCAGGCATAGTAGAGAGGGGAGGGTCACAGTGATGAGGGCTTGAGAAGGATCTAACAGGTATGCTAAGCAACTAACTTCTTGGGAGACAACTGGACCACTCCTTCTTGGAATTTGCTCTTTTGCATGCGTTGATGGGCTTAAGACACCACATCAACTGTTCCTAATAATGTCCAAGTAGCTAATAAAAGCGGTAAGTAAAGAACTCTAAAGAATAGTGTAAAATTTTACACCTAGTTGTATACTGAGATTCTCCTGCATGCTGGGCACAGTGCACCAGGCAGAAAACCAAGTGTATGTGCTCAATGTTCCTGAAAATTCAGTTTCAGTGCTCTCCATGCCAAACACAGTGGGCATTCCGTGAACTTCTGGGGAACAAAAGAAGAATGAATGAAGCAAACCAAGTTTCCTGATCTTCCATGTGTATGTGATTCTTAAAATAAGAAAGTCGATAGCAAAAATTAATAGATATATTTAAAACCAACCATGCAAGTAATCAACTTGTGTGCTGATGTTAAAAAAAATGCACAGGAAATTACAATTGATGCTATATTGCTCCTACTTAATATTTAGCTATAATCTATACACAGATTATTCATCCAAAATACCTTTGTAACTTAGTTTAAGCACCCAAAAATATAGGTGGGGCCCCAACTGAGCCAATTCCCCACGGATAGGCAAACATTTCCTTTAGTGAACATCAACTTTCTCTTTCTTGATCCACTCTATTTGCACAGCTTTGTAAACCCAAGAGATATTTTTATTAACCCAGAGATGTTCCCAGAGAGAAAGAAAAAGGAAAAAGGGTAACATTTGGCAAATGTCAAGACAAAGGTAGATTATTTTAGTCAAACCAGTAGCCTCCTTCCCTGGGGACCATCTCATTGGAATGAGCAGTGGCTTTTTTGGCTATTCTGGAAACACACAATGATGGAGCCTCTTTTTTATCCTTTAGACCCTAAAAGGATACCTGCCCTACATTTTGATAAATTCCCTTTGTAACAACAGAATAAAGCTTCCCAGCTAGTGCTTTCTTAATGACACTACCATTTCCCTCCCCCCACCCCCAAAAAACACTTAAAAATAAAAGTGTTTCCAAATCAGCAGATGTCTGGCAGTGTTTAGAGACATTCTTGGTTGCCACAATGGAGGAAGGGAAGACTGGTCTCCAGTGGGTAGAGACCAGGAATGTTACAGAACACTCTACTGTATACTCAAAGAAGTATCATCCCCAAATATCAAAACTGCTCAGGTTAAAAAATCTCACCCAAATGAAACATTAAACAAGAGCACAGAGTTCATCTGTCATCTCAAGATGAAAATCCTCCAAACAGTTGCCCAAAATCTTGGGATATTGTGAGGCAAGGGGTCTCTGATGGTCTGTGTTAGCTGTGATCTATGTGTAAAGACACTGAGCTGCTGTTAGCATGTCACGGAGGAAATGTTGATAGAAGTTAACATCATCTTGGATATCTTGGGGTAATAATGATGGCAGTATTATCACCCATCAGTAGAGTCCTCCGTAAGAGTTACAGTCAATATTCCAATGATCCTATGTTGTAAATACCAGTGGTTGTCCCTAGATGTGAGGGGACTCATCACAGGAACTCCAAGAAGAAGGTGTTCCTGGGAAATAAAGTGCCGCAGAGCATCACAGAATCTGTTTCCGGTCACCACTGTTTGTCCAGATCTAAATAGAATCTCTAGAAGACTCAGGGGCATGCTAGAATCACCCCTACATGGTTGAACCCTGGATCCAGCTGGCAGCCTGTCTGGTTTTTCAGCCAGGTTCACACTCTGCCATCATCCCCATGATATCTAACCAGAGTCACTGGAACCCATTAGAAAACTCAGGTCTCACCTCTGATAAGCAAAACCAACAAGAACCTAAGGAGGGAGTTGGGCTGCTTTCCAGAGGTACAGAAGTTAAGTTTTCCAATTTTCAGAAAGCTGAATAAACAAAACAGTGACCCCCTGCCCCCAAAAATGGTCAAGTACATTTGCATTACCATGAGTCACTTGAAAGCAATCTAAGAGAGTGGCTGGCTGCAGAACACATCAACTCTTTCTCTTCAATTAACACCTGGCACCAGGCAGGGTACCTGAAGCCCTGGACAGCCCTTTCTCAAAGGGAAACTCTGGATCCTCAGAAGCCAATTTTTAGATCATGGAATCCACACGTGGCTCTGTCAATCCTTGATAATAGAACCTCAATGCCAGGCCCATCTTAGCACTGTCTTTAGGTAGAATCCAGACAAGTCCACTCTCAGGGATTAATAACTCCTGGATGATGTGAAGGTTCAAACATTTAAAACTAGTGAAGGGATACCAGTTTGTACATTTTATTGCTGTAGAATATTCTTTTATGCTATGTGACTATAATTCACTGTGTTTGCTCTAATAAAGAAACTGATTGGCCAATAGTTGGACAGGATAAGGTTAGGTGGAAAAACCAAACTAACAACAGGGAAGAAGAAGGGAGGAATCTGGGGAGATACCAGCAGCCACTGAGTGAGCAAGAGATACTAGAGTAACAGGTAAAGCCACAAATCATTTGGCTATACATAGATTAAAAGAAATGCATTAATTTCAATGTAAGAGTTAGTTGGTAATAAGGCTGAGCTATTGGTTGATCATTTACAATTAATATAAGCCTCTGTGTGGTAATTTGGAAGTGGCTCCCAGGATGGGAAAACTCCACCTATATTTTATCATGCCAGTAAAGGCTAGAATTCTGAAGGAAACATCCAATAACAAACTTCTAGCAAATGTAACACACTGAGAATTGTATTATATTAATAAAGACACCAAACGAGGAATGAATAAAGTGGAATAGGAGACTTAGGTTCCTTCTCTGATGGGGAAATTTGGTTTTAGGAAGATGTAAGTGCATGTTTGTTTAATGTCAAGGATCTTACATCTTTATTAATATAATACATACGTGGTGACTCACAACCATCTCTAACTCCATTTCTGGGGGATCGGATTCTATCTTCTGACTTCTGCGGGCACCAGGTACACACATGGTGCACAAATATGACATTCAGGCAGAACACTCATACACACCAACAATTAGTTGCATTTTTTAAAAAAAGGAACTAATAAAAATCTAGACTGGCGGTCCATGGGAATATATCTTACAGCATCCTAAACATCTACTACAGAGCTCTCCTGTTTGTCTCCAACTGGTTGGCAGCCAATGTAAAGACAGAAATGAAAATGACAAGGTCAACACACCCACAAGATAAAACTGAGTTCTCTCCAGATCCTCCTGTTGATGTTTTCTAAGAATAGTCTGTTGAGTCATCCTAAAGACTCGCTGAGATACAGAGAGCCACATTCAAAACCAAAGAGTGAAGGATGTTTAAGAGCCTGCTACACATACGTTCCCTCAAAGAGAAGAGTGCACAACAATAAAGGAGTCCAGCGCATAGCCCACCACTGGCAGCAGTCGCCTCTGGAATTCTGTTATCTGGACACACCGACACAGCATAACTTCTTCACACCACTGCTATTTCTTAAAACAGACTTTTAAAAAATATGGTCTGGCCAGCAGAGATGTTAAGATAATCATTTCTGATAAGAGACTGAAGGACACAAATTCTGTGGCAATAATCACATGATGGCAAAATCTGTCATTAGAAAAAAAAGTTCTCAGAGCATTGAATTTTAGTGGATTGGAAATTCTGGTTAGCAGCTATAATCAACCAACGAAATCTCATTTGTTATCAAATGAATTTAACACTGTTGAACTAACCTCATTTTCACAGGCCAAGTCTTCCAAACTTCCTCTCGGCAACTAGATGCCACTCTTTGTCATTTTCTAGATCTTTATCATCCATCACTTCCTTTCGGTCTTCCCATTAACCCAACAGATTTTCTTCCTCTTTGACTTGAGGTCCCTCTACCTTGTCCCTACCTTGAACTTCCTCAAGCTCCACCCTCCACGGGTATGCAGGCTTTATTCGACACATCCAGCACAGGGAATGCTGACTGCTACCTGCCATTCGCATTTTCTGGAAGCTCTAGCATTGTCACAGTACCTGAAGAGGGAGAAGCCAGATGCCCAATACAGTGTCGTTATGACCACAATGTTTTCCAAAAATCTGTGGTTGATAAGCCATAAAACCTGGCAGCTCCTGGTACATGATACGTCCCCACTGATAATCAGAAATTTAAGACAAAGCCAAGAATGGAGAAAACATTTGAAAAAAGCTACTAACACGGATGGGGCAAGAAAATTACTTTCTGTAAATAAATGGGCTTGTAGGCAGTAGGATATTAGCTATTTCAAATTAATATTTTCAAAACCAACAAGATGTCTGAGCAAGGTGGAAATTATAAAGGCAGGTACCCCTGGCTTGTGGGGATGAAATGGCACCAACTGTGACCAAAATGACTCAAAGAGGTAAGAAAAGTCACCAGCATCTTGCTGAGGACTTTGAGTCAGGCTTACTGTGGTAAATTTGATGTTAAACATGTAACCTCTGCAATGACGAGTTGAAGACACAGCAGGTTACCATGTTAGCCAATGTTTCTCTGTAGCTATTATGCAAAAGCAGTACATAAACAAATGCTTAAAAACACAGCAGTTATAAATGTACTAAAAAAACTGTTGTACATCACAGCAATGTCCGGTTGCCATATGCAACAAGGTACAAAGTAAATCAATATGTTAAGATGTTGGATATATAATACCACTGATAGGAAATACTGAAGGATGCAACTTAGAGGAAGCATTGCTATAAACAATGATAGCCAAGACTATCCTTGTGATGTCACATGACAAGTAGAACACAGGTTTAGTCAGAGGGAGGGCAGGAGGAAAGGAGGGAGGGGGAGGGGGGGATTGAGGGAGGGAGAGGGGGATTGAAGGAGGGAGGGAGGGAGGAAGGGAGGAGGGGATTAATTCAGTGTAAAGAGGCAGAAAGGAATCTGAGGCTAAGCAGGAGATACAGATTTGAGGCCTGAGGTAGATTACACAAGGGTTACGGTTCTGTACACTTTTGTAGCCATGTTCTTGTGTAAGATAATTTTGCTTCTCTGTCAATCATAAATGGAATCTATTTCCTCTTCTCTGGAATCTGGGCTAGCCCAATGACTCACTCTGGTCCACAGAATATGACAGAAGGTATTACATGACATTTCTCAGCCCCAGTACCAGCCCTCTCAGGAAGCCACCATGAAAACAAGCCCCAACCATCACACAGTAGTAGGGGATAGCATGCCAGAAAAACAAGGTCCCTAGCAGACAGCCAGATGCCCTCCAAAAACAAAGTACCCTGGCAATTCCATAGTGAGTACACACAGAAAGCTCAGAGGAAATAAAACCTGCCCTGCTAAGCACAGCCTAGATGGCTGACCTATAAGTCACAGTATACTTAGAAACTGTTTGTTACACAGCCAGAGATAACTGATGCAAGTATCAGAAAGGGACCAATGAAAAGCACAAAGATCCCTACAAAAGTTTTGCTGTTGTTGGTTTATTTTGTTTTTTAATACAGAGGCAAAGGAAAACAAAGCCAAGCTTGAGATGAACAGTCACAGTCTCTGGGAAGATAAGGAGAAGCAGGAAACAAGTGGCAGAGAAGCAGTTACCAGAAGCATCAAGATATACAACATCAGGATCTAGGAATGAAGGAAGGGGACACAGAGGGACAAGAAGATAAAGGAGGGTCTAAATTATCATAAGGTAGAACTCTAGGATTTGAATAATACAGACCCTGAGAGTGGCATTCCATGTTCTTGCAGGAATAAGGAAGACTGAAATAGCACTGAGAGATCACTGAAGGAGTCCCAGTTCCAACAACTTAGAAAGAAAGAGAAGTGGTTCAGGAGGAGGCAGGGGATGGGGGTTCTGGGTGAGACTCTAGGTAAAGATTATTTGCTTGAAAAATGACTCATAGAAAAGATATTCAGGAGGGAGTCGACAGAGGCGGTTAGCTAGAAGGTAGGATGGCTAACAAGTCTGGCAGTTACGTGTGCAGGGTCAAGATGAAAGGCAAGAACCAGGAGGTTAAGTGGGGTGAAGGGACATTCAGGTCTGGGGGTTTCTGCAGAAAGGGGGTTTTGGTAGATATGCGGATACAGGAGTCAGCAGCAAACTGGGTTTGATAAAAATTTTCAAAATCTCAGGCTTCAAAACATCGAGAATGATTACTACTCAAAAGCTTGCTCACCTATACTGAGACTTGAGAAATAGCATTATAAAACTTGAAGACATATTTTGAAAAGAGGAGAAATGTGAGCCTGAAATATAGGTAATCAATTAAAATTAGGACATGATGATTTGCAGTTTCTGCGAAGAAGAACATAAATTACTGGGTATTTTAAGCAGGCCCAAAATAAAATGCCCAAACTAAAGAAAGGACTCAAGAGCCTCCATCTTGGCACAATGCGCCTCTCACCACAGGTTTTCCAAGAAGCAAATGTCAACAAAAATGTGCAGAAACTGGACCACTGCACACAATCGCAATTTGGAACAACCCAAGAAGTAGGTCTAGGCCCTCACCTGGTACACATCCCCACACACCCACTAATCTCCATGTCTTCTCGTGCACTTACTCCTTCCATAACGATGGGGTGCTTAGCTTGATCACATGGCCAGCAGCAGTAGAGACTTCTGGGAATTCAGTCACCACAGGTGGACAACTGACTCAGTCCGGCCAGTGAACTATAAGCAAACTATTTATACGGCAGCTTCTGGAAGCTCCTTTAGCCTCCTCCTTCCTGCTGGCCTGACCACTGGCAACTGCACCTTGAACCAGGAAGACAAGACTCATGCTAGCCAGAGCACCCTGGTTCCTAGGCGTCTATGAAGCCCCATAGGATCCCTGAACTATTTCCTCCTGGACTTGACTAAGATGGACAGAGGTAAATGTTTGGGTCACTTAATCCACTGCTATACAACTTTCGCTTCTGCTCCTTGGTTTTCCTGTTTACCTCCCCCTGGGCATGCACTGAGGCTACCCTTTCCTTGGTCTTTTCTTGGCCTGCTTCGTTTAAGATCAGTCTCTTTCATTCTTGCTTTTCTATTGTTGCTACCTCAGCAAGATCCACCATCAAGTCACCTTCATGCCCATTGCTCTGTCCCTGCCCTGAACTCTGAACAAATTACTGATACAAAAGATTATCAATTAGATTTGAATTTAGAAACTTTGAAGCAAATCATTACCATTGCAGACCAGCATCTCCTTAAAAACTAGACAAGCGGGTCTTCTCGTCTATGCTTCCATTGCCTAGAGCTTTCCAGCATGTGGTGGTTCCAATACATGTACATTCCAAGATTAAAGTACAATTATATCTGCTCAACAGCATTTTTGTTCCTATCTTTCTCATGACTTACCACATTTTCTTTATTGTGAAAAGTGCTGTTCACAGACCCCCAACCTAAAGGAGTTCAAATTCCAATGAAAATAGACAAGAATTCAAGCCATTAAATTACATATTAGAAATAAAATTATACAGAATCACTAGAGTCCTAACTGGAAGGATAAGAATGGGGTATTTTAGAGGCTAGGGTATTTTCAGGTGGTTAGGCTATATTGGAGAATGGCATTTGGCCATCAAAGGGTTGAGGAAGTGAAGAACGTCAAAGTCTAGAATGGGAAATGGTTCTAGATACAGTAAGAGGACATAAAGGCTGGTGTGGTCCAGGACACACAAAGCAAGAAGGACAATAGGGGAAGAAGTGAAACAGAATTAGGCAAAGATAGATCCCGAGCTTGTCAATCAGAACTCACAAGACAACAATATCCACTCTTCTGTCTATCTTTGTGTCTGTCTTTGGGTATCTCTTCCTCCTTTCCTCTCATCATTTCTACTCAACTGGATGCGCAAATATGCTACATAAACCCCGCTGTCTTCCTTTTCTTCTCAGTAGTTAGCAAGCCTTTGTGGAAGGCTAAGCTCACTTTGACTCTTCACTCAACAATACCCTTTGAAGCTCACATCCTCCCCCATCTTCCTCAGACATTCTCAGAGGCTGCCTTGAAAGTATCTTCTCATTAGGGCCCCCTTCAAGTTTCATCCTCCGCCTGCATGCACGTCTATAAACACACAGGGATGTACATGCATGCATGCATGCATACATACATACATATACATACATACTTTACTCTATTAGAACCTACTAAATGAAATCTTGGACTTTCCCCAGACATTCTAGTGCCTCCATAACCTGGTCATAACAAACCACATCTCCAACCTCCTCAGAAAGTTGAGAATCATCTCCACATTTAGCCTGGGACCCAACCTATGCAAGCCTCTAAATGGACTTTTGCCCATGTTTAGGTTCATGCAGCAGATTCTACCTGAAATTCTCTCACTCTCTCTTCTTCTCTCAAACCACATTTTACTCACTTATCCACTCTACACCTGAGAGCCCCCATGATCCCTTCGACCTGACTACAACGCCATGCCTATAGAACCTTCTTCCTCAATGTGCAGCCTAGAACCTCTGTCTTATAAGTACATATTCACACACACATACTTTAGCACCTGCCCCCAGTCAGGCCAGAAACCTCTTGAAGGCAAGCCACATCTATTCTCAGTCCCTAACAAAAAGTTTACACCTAATACAAATGACATATATGTGTGTGTATATATACACACAAATATATGTACAAATATATAATATGTACAAATAGGCAAGACACATATATGTGTATATATGCATGTATATATGCATGCACATACACACACATACTGCCTTACATAAGCACAGGCTCACTCTGGTCTCCAGGAACAACCACCAGCAGGATAACGCAAATCTTCTACTGCATCAAGCATCACCCGAGTTGGCATCTACACAACTTATTTTCACCCTATCTCCAAAGCCAGTCTTGTGATAGATGTTCTTTGCTTTTGCACACAGGAATCAAGAAGGCTCCCCGCTCTTCAGCCATGTGGGTCACCACATGGTCTCAAGGGAAATGGTATATGAACGCCCTCCTGAGATGCCACGTGACTCTGGGCCTGGGGCCAGAGTCTATCCAATGAGATTGGATCCATGAGCTGCTGTTGGCCATCTACACACTCCCTGCAGTCAGAATAGCAGACTTGAGAAGCCAAACACTTGAAAGCAGAAGTGATAAGGAAGTCCTCTGGTGTCCTTTGTGACTCTGGTTCTAACTATGCCTAAAACATTAAGTGACAATTCCAGCTGCCTTAACTCAGCTGGGTAACTTCTTCTCACTTGCAACCCAAAGGATTTTTAAATAATACAATTCTTTTAACCATGTCTCCATTAAACTCTTTCATTAGAATTTTTTTTTTAAGAAGCCAAAAAGAAACTGCAAGTTCTTCATTAAAGAAGCAGACATGAAAGGGCAGAGATGTGCTGGGCATATCTGTTAATGGGTCAATACTTCTAGACTTCCAACCTTGTCTACAAGGAAAGCAGCCATGTATTGTAAAAGTACACAAGTCAGCCAGGTTTTTTTGTTTTTGTTTGTTTGTTTGTTTTTGACTTCTGTTTTTGCTTCCTACAACAATTTTAAACAAACTGTAGGACCTTTATCATTCCTGAGCAAATCCTTGGCCCGTTATAAATTAGCGGCAGGAATCATGGGGGGAAGTCTCCCATTCTAGTATAACTATTTATGCTAAGTCAATTTTAAATCAGTTTGAAAAATCACCCACACCATCTTTAGTACAAATCTCCTATATAAACAATTGAGCTCATAAAGATGAGGTCACATTAAAACGACCATATTTGGAATAGAAGGGGCCAGTTTAAGATCTGGCACCTCTGAAAACATAAGTTCCACATTACTTAAGTATGTGGAACCCCAATGTGTCTTGATATTGGCCTATTGGTTTAATTTCTGGATTACCAGACATTCAAAGTATTCTTTAATAAGCAAAGTAAAATTAAATTAAGATTAAGGAGAATTTTTCAGTAGCTTATATGTCTTACATAGTCAAGGAATACATTTTAAGAGACTATGGCCTCCCTGGGGAAGGGATTAAAGACACAAACCCAGGAAACAAAGGAAGCGAAATGATCTGCCACCCCAGGAGAAGATTTAAAAAAATACCAGAAGCTCAGGGACACCTTGAATAAAAGCCTCCAGTACTTATTTTTCAACACAATTTTTGTTCCTTTTCTAAGAGACCCTAATATACCTTCGAAACATATTTGAACTTATAAGCACACTTAGCAAAAAGGAAATCCTATCTCTCTTTAACAACCAATCTGAAAGATAATCTCTAAGACCCTTAAAATTCACCATTTATACCTCACAGAAATCCACTGTGAAAGTACATTTCATTACAAAATGAAATGTTTTCCTTCGTGGCTGATAGTGTTTTCAATTACTGCAGCTTTACATCACCGCTCATTAGTAGTAGCTATTTAAAGGCGTTTCCCACCAAATAACGATCAAATGTATAAATGATGTGTCATCAAGCAGACACAACGCCTTAAGTACTCTGGTTTTCCCCCACAATTATTACAATAAAGAACTGGCTCATTGGGTAAAGGTGCTTATCACACAAGTTTGATGGCCTAAGTTCATGACTTCGGAACATGGTTGACAGAGAGAATCAACTCCCACAGGCTGTCCTCGGAATTTCCATGTGCACAGCACGGACACGGACACACACACACACACACACACACACACACACACACACACACAGATTTTCTTCATTAACCATGAATTTGGCAGGATTTCTAAATGAGCATAGTTAACATTCTACTTCCTAAATGACAGCCTCACTAAGGGAAGGATTGTGTTAAAACTGCTTACCAGCCCTCAAGGTCACAGCATGTCCCAATTCCTACCTCCTCACTTCTGAAGAAATCAAATCCATTTCCTCTACTTTTTTGCATAAAGATTCCCATTTTGGTTCCTCACCCTGAACTCTTTCTTGAATCCCAGCACATGTGTTGGTAGGAATATTCCACCAAAATATCCAATGCCACCTTTATTTTTTCTCCAAAACTAGCCCATGAATCAGAGTTTCTAAGAGTGAAATCCCAAAGCCAGTTTCCTAACAAGTTCCTTGGATGATCCTGGTGTGGGGGAAGATAGAGGAATATTGCTCCACAAAATGGTCACACCGCCCCTTCTACCATCTCCTCCGCCACCTGACAACCATCTACCATTTCCTCCATCGCTTTATAAGCATGTACCATCTCCTCCACTGTCTGACAACCATCTACCATCTCCTCCACCACCTGACAACCATCTACCATCTATTCTACCACCTGACAACCACCTACCACCTCCTCCACCACCTGACAACATCTACCATCTATTCCACCACCTGACAACCATCTACCATCTCCTCCACCACCTGACAACCATCTACCATCTCCTCCACCACCTGACAACCACCTACCACCTCCTCTATCTGACAATATCTACCATCTCTTTCACTGTCTGATAACATCTACCATCTCCTCCACCGCCTGATAACCATCTACCATCTCCTCCACCACCTGACAACCATCTACCATCTACTCCACCACCTGACAACCATCTACCATCTCCTCCACCACCTGACAACCATCTACCATCTACTCCACCACCTGACAACCATCTACCATCTCCTCCACCACCTGACAACCATCTACCATCTACTCCACCACCTGACAACCATCTACCATCTCCTCCACCACCTGACAACCATCTACCATCTCCTCCACCACCTGACAACCATCTACCATCTCCTCCACCACCTGACAACATCTACCATCTCCTCCACCACCTGACAACATCTACCATCTCCTCCACCACCTGACAACATCTACCATCTCCTCCACCACCTGACAACCATCTACCATCTCCTCCACCACCTGACAACATCTACAATCTACTCCACCACCTGACAACCACCTACCATCTCCTCCACCACCTGACAACATCTACAATCTACTCCACCACCTGACAACCATCTACCATCTCCTCCACCACCTGACAACATCTACCATCTATTCCACCACCTGACAACCATCTACCATCTCCTCCACCACCTGACAACCATCTACCATCTCCTCCACCACCTGACAACCATCTACCATCTCCTCTATCTGACAATATCTACCATCTCTTTCACTGTCTGATAACATCTACCATCTCCTCCACCACCTGACAACCATCTACCATCTCCTCCACCACCTGACAACCATCTACCATCTCCTCCACCACCTGACAACCATCTACCATCTCCTCCACCACCTGACAACCATCTACCTTCTCCTCCACCACCTGATAACCATCTACCATCTCCTCCATCTGACAATATCTACCATCTCTTTCACTGTCTGACAATATCTACCATCTCTTCCACCGTCTGACAACCATGTACCATCTCTTTCACCATCTGACAACATCTACCATCTCCTCCACCACCTGACAACCATCTACCATCTCCTCCACCGCTGACTAGCCAAAAAATGCATTCAGTCTGTAATTTCTCCAATGGCAGTAACCTTATCTCACTTGATTTCTGTGCGAGTTCTCTCTTGTTTAATGAGATCTCCTTGCAATGAAAGCCTTCAAACACCAAGCCTCGTCTCACAGCACCTGAGAGGAATATGGAGGGGCACAAATACCCCCTCAGAAGTGCTTCCAGAAGAGTGTTAACAAATCTGTGACTATTTCTAAAACACACAAACACACACAAAAAATTATATGCAACGATTTTTTAAAAACAGACAACTAATTGAGGGTGTTTTCTTTCTTTTAAATACTGTGGTGATTAAATAAAGTAACTCTTCAAGTGGCTTGGACTTCCAGCTGAGCTTGTGCCCTGCAGGAGGATGGCACAGAAATAGCAACATTCTTTGAACACTGTGACCACATACATCCATCGGCTTAATCTAAAATCCCTAGATTAATTTTCCTGGCCTAACTATAGGCTTGTCCCTACTGAGCAGAGGGTTCCGTTTATCTTCCCACTGTTTGGGGTGACCAGATGAAGAGTGTGTAGACCTCTACTTTGTGACCACTGGGCTCCTTTATCCCTTAGTCACTATACGCCAGACAACTTGGACTGTAAGCTTTTCAATGGCCTGTAAAAAAATGTTTCAAGTTTCAGGGAGGAGGATATCAAGCAAGCAATAAAATTAAAACAAGTACATAATCAAATGGCTACAAAATGTACACATACAACAACTGATCAACATCAACCCAGATACACCACTGTACCATGACACGGAATTCGGGACAGGGTTGGTGTTAATGTCTGATATGGTGTAGAGGGTTGCCCAGACCGTAAGTGTACATACTAACACACACTCTGCACAAAGTCTAGACAACTCTACAACTGTCACAATGCCCAGGTCTTTGCCCATGTCCACTCCAGCACTACACTGACCACACTGTTGGACAGGGGAATAAAATGTCCCATATAACTGAACATTAACG
This sequence comes from Microtus pennsylvanicus, assembly GCF_037038515.1. Classification (NCBI taxonomy): domain Eukaryota; kingdom Metazoa; phylum Chordata; class Mammalia; order Rodentia; family Cricetidae; genus Microtus; species Microtus pennsylvanicus. Next base: position 92,439,962 of record NC_134584.1, read on the forward strand.
ACAAAAGACTTACCAAGAAAAATAAAAAGTTCTTTGAGTCCTATTCTGCTTATAAACCAGTCTAAGACCAAAGGAACACAAAAGTAGACTATGAGGGTTTGGCACAATTATCCTAATTACTCAATTTACTATCATCTTTCAAAACTATGGATATAGTTTTAAAACTACGGTTATTTCACATGAAAATCCAGATTATCATTCTCTTATAAAGAGAACTGTAAACTATGGATTACAGGGCCCAAATGTTGCCATGGTGAGAGTCTAGCTGATGCTGAGCAAGGCTATGACTTTACATAGGTGGTGTTTTCAGCTTCTCACAAACCCTGTCCTCACATGGGTCCACCGTCTGCCCCTATAGACATCTACATGTATGACCCCTGAGAGGAACTCTTAAAAAAAAATCCACTTCTCTCCTATCATGTGGCTTTGATATCTCATTTTAAGACCTGTCATGGAAGGATATGGAAATATCTCAAGAAGTTTTCAAAATTCAACAGTCTTATACTCCAGATCCTAGAAATAAAGTAAGTTACCTCATGACAGGGTAAGATATTGATCTAAGAAATATCCATCAAAATCTCCTCTCAGTAAGTTTTCAGTTCAAAAACATGGTACCCAAGAAGAGAGGCAAAAAAAAAAAAAAAAAAAAAAAAAAAAAACGAATTAGCCTTCAGTCTCTTACCCTTCAAGGTAGCCAGAATAGAGAGCCAATGAGATGGAATGAAAGGACCAGCAAGAGTATGTCTTAATTAAGTACGGGTGATCAATAAAAACACGCATAAAAAGGAGAAAGCAAGGCTTAGGGCTGAGGCCTTAATCTACATAAATGTAAAAAGCCCTGTTTTGCCAAGGAAACAAAATGCTAAAAGTATTAAGCAAATCAAGCAGAGGTCAGTCCGAGTTCACTATTAACCTGAATTATTTTATCTCACACCCATGTTAGATGTACGATCTTATTCAGAGACAGCAGGTTCACAACAACTTCAACTGGTATTTTATGTGTTACTGTCCTGCTGGTAAAATAAAATTAACTAAACCCAAGGGAAAACTCCGGGTTAGTCAGTGGGTCACCAACTCACTTGAATAATATAATGACTTTTTTCCCTTTTTAAAAAAATACAGATTTTGGTTCAATTTGCTAGTCACATCATAAAAATAAATAAATAAACGTTCTAACAGTGGATTGAAATGAAAATGAAAACTAGTCCTTAGAAAACAGACATGGCTTTAAGTTTATACATCAGCGGCTGATTCATGAATTATTAACTGATTTTAATGATCCTGGCTATATTTTATTTGAAGTTATTCTCCTACTTGCAATGACTTTTGAACCCTCCAAAGCCTTTTATCCATTTTCCATAGACAGTATACTTTCCTGAGTACTGACATTTAAAAGGGACCCATATACTCACAGAATGTAAAGATAATACAGTCACATATAATTTATACAAAGGACTCTGGTCATCTGTTAAAAGGAGAAATGAATGGAGCCCTATTATTCACGGCTTGTAAATAAATGTAGAGATAAGCGCGGGGTTTCACTTGGGAAGCTCTGGCCCGGAGAGCTCGCTTTCTTCTGAAGTTTCCCAGATGGTCATTAAAACAAGAAAAGGCAGAAACATACTTTTTTGTAATCCATCATTTCTCATTCAGAAGGATAATACAGGTTTTCGAAAGTCAAGCCTTAAGAAAGATGAATGAATTCCAGGTACTTTCAGATGAAGTAAACGCCTGTCTTTGTACGCTGCTTTACGTCTTCAATAAATCTACTCTGTACGGCAAACACCACTTCAGATGCAAGTTAGCTGTGAAGCAAATGTTGTAACCCTTTAATTAGCTCTAGCTGCTCTGTGCTCATAAAGTTAATACTTCCTCTTCTGCTACATTCTCTGCACAAAGATAAATTGTGGGGAATAAAACTGGCTTTTTTTTTTTTAAACTCCACTCCAGAAATGAAGAATACAGGAATACTATATCTGACCTGTGGCTCAGTCTAAAGGTACTTACATTTTTACCTGTAAACAAGTCAAAGCAAACACACCTTGAGAGTAAGTACGATTTGACCCCTCCCAAAGCTGATCCCAACTTCTCTAAGTTGTCTCCCTCCAGTCCTTCCTATCATCTGAATTCCCAAGAGCAGGTTATTTCAGGGCCATTGCAGAACTCAGAAAGGGGCACCAAATAAGCTTGCTTCCCCACTGCTAAAGTTGACCCAGCAGCTAGACAAATACTGTCTGATTTCAGGCTTTATATGCCTGCCCTGAAGTCAGCTTCGTGGTTTAAAATGACTCAAAATAACCCTTCTCAGAAAATAAAAGGAGATACACACACACACACACACACACACAAAACCCACAATTTCGTCAGTCCCTTGAAACCCTTGGGATCCCAGTGAACAGAGATTTGCCATGCATGGCAGCGACTGGCTTAATACAATAGGTTTCTATTTGGATGTCATTCGAGTGTTGCTGATCTTAAATCAGAGAAAGTAGTTACATTAGACAAGGTAATGGCTTCCAAAAATAAGAGCATGCCCAGTCTACAGGAGGATTGCATACCCAGGCTGCGCTCCGAGGAGATAAGTAATAGCCCACTGGAACAATTAGGCGGATTCTCAGAAACAGTACATACTTAATTAGGCTGCCTAGGTCCCTGACTGAGCATACATGGGGGACTTTTTAAAGCATTTAATAACCTGAGTAAATCCAAAACCAGACGACAGAAACCGATCCTTTACTCTGGCTACAGCCTTCGGCCTTTTCTTGCCTTGCTTTCGACGCTTAAGGCATTGCATTCTCCTCAGATTTTGGAAGAGTATGAATGGGCACCGGCACCACTGGACTAAAAACACTGAATAAAGTCCCTCGTCCTCCCTTACTGGAAGGGCCCTGAGTGCCCAGCTCAGGGGTACCCACCACGACACGGGAGAGAGTCAGTGAGACTCTGATGGTCTTTTGCAAACTTTAGCACTGGAGTTGGGAGAGGGCCATAAACAATAAGGCACAGGACCTCCATGAGCCAGGGGCACAGCCAACTGTCCGGGCTCTAGACACAATCCCTCCTCTTCCTGTTATCTATTCATTAGTTTTGTATTGCACCTTTCTTTCAGCTGCCTCCGTATTTCCTCCTCCGTTATCCAAGCAATCATAAACAAACTAGGATTTGAAAGAAAAGTCGGAGGGGGAGGGAGGAGCGGGGGAAGGGAAAAGAAAAACACATTCAAAAGGCTCTTTCTCTGAATCTCGCCCTCGGGGTTACCGTCTCAAAGCTCTGTGGTGGGAGTTTAGGAAAGGTAGACAACCCCGGTTCCTCAAAGCCCACCGACTAGGTCCAAGGTCCGCCTATGGTCACCTGAATCTCTCGCTCCTGGAGTTAACGCGACGAGAGGTGCAAAAGATGGGGTGACCCTGGGGCGTGATGTGAAGCTGCAACTCTGATCTCCCCCCCCGGGGGGGGAGGGGGACCGCCACCGCAAAAAACAATAAAAATAAAATAAAACACGAGAAGCTCTTTGAGCTAACTCAGGAGAGGCGAGTACCTTCGTCTGTTAGACCAGAGAAAGCTCCCTAGAGAGAAGGAAGTAAAGGGCACCTGCTGGGGTCCTACAACTTCAGGTTTCCCAGACCCAGACCCGGAACCCGGGCACTCTCTAAAGTTTGTTCCTCTCTTTCCCTGAGAACCTGGGAGAAGCTTCTGACTGGGTGGGTTAAGTGAGATGGGCGGCAAGAAGAAGGAGGTCCATGAGCTCTGGGACCCCTACGTGGCGTGCCCTCCATACATACACACACATAGCAGAGGTGCTGCAATCGTGTTTACTAATAACATCTACAAGGACTCACGCGCGAGTCTCGGCTCAGTGCAGGGACTGAGCTTCGCACAGCTTTGGGGGGAGCGGGGGAGGGGACCAGGAGGGCAGAAGGAGCGCCAACAGAGGGACAAAAAGGTGGGTGGGAAGGGGGACAGTAAGAGAAGACGAGGAGTTGGTCAGAGACGAAGGCGCACCGAGAAACCAGCGTATGGGGAGAAAAGATAGAAAGAAAGTGCAGCGGGCTAGGCCGGACGCGCCCGGGATGGAGAAGTGGCCCCCGCCCCCGGCCCGGTCACCTTGCTGTAGCCGTAGTACCCCAGGCACTGCGCGAAGTCCAGGCCAGCGGGGTCCCCGGCCGCCGCGGGGTAGAACCTCACATCCATGCCGGGGCCGGGGCCGGGGGCCGAGGCTGGAGCTCGCCGGGGCCGCTACCCGCCTCCTTGCGGCCGCGCGATCCACCGTCGGGGACGCCCGGCCGGGGGCGCCCAGGGACAGCGCACGGGTTGTGGGACTGGAGGGGTGTCGCGCGGGGGCCGCCGACGAGCCCGGGAGCTGCGGCCGCCGCACACAAAGGCGAGGCCACGCGAGCCGCGGGAGAGCGGGAGGCGGCCCGGGGGACGCGCCCCACCGGGACACCGAGGCTGGCTAAGCACGGGCCGGGCGCCCGGGGCACAGGGCGCAGCGCGGGGACCCGGGGCGGCCGGCGAGCTCAGGTGCGCGGAGAGGCTAGGACGGCGGCGGCGGCGGCTGGCCCCGCTCCTCCTCCCCGGGCGGACTGAGCCGAGGAGCCGCGGAGACAAGGGGCCCGGCCCCTCCCCTGCCGCTCCCCCTCCTGCCGCCGCCGGTCCCCTCCCCGCGCCGCCGCCGCTCCGCCCCTCCCACCCCGGGCAGCTGGCGCGCCGCCCGCCCCGCCGGTGCGCTCGGCTGCCGACCGCCTCCGGGCTCGCGCCCCGCCCCGCGGCCCGTGCAGCCCGGGCCACAGCGCGCCCTTCTCCCGGCCTCTCTCCGTCCCACCCCTTCCCTCCCCGGTCCTCTTTGTCCCCGCGGCCTCACCGCTCTCCTCGCTCCCCGGCCTCCCTCGGCCGCCCCGCGGCTTCCAGCACTGTCCCCTCTCGTGTCCCGCTCTCCTCCTGTGCGACCCTCGCTTCCCTCTGCCTTCGCATCCCCAAACCGTCCACTCCCAACCCAGTGCCTACCTTCCTGTCCCAATCCTTGCTGGTGGGGACCTATCCTTATGCCCGGTGTTCCGGGTGTAGACCCAGTCCAGAAACTAACCTGTTCAAGTAGCTCCTGGTAGCCAGGACCGGGAACCCCATGTACACCTGTGGTATTTTCCAGAAGGAGTGTTAGGGCCTGACCTTTCACAGGTAGGCAGACTTGAAGCTTCCCGGGTTAAGGCTCGAGTCGGGTCTCTTTGTATTTTCTTTACTCTTGTTTGTTTTTGAAAGGCATTTGAGTAAGTGATCTAGGCGGGATCACTCGCCGCTCTCTGAGAGAAAATGTCCCTCTTTTCCCAAAAGGTTCTGGGTGATTAACTTGCTCACGCTGCATCCACCCTCCCACCCCCCTCTTTATTTCTTTCTCTTTCTTTAATCTACGTTTCACCCTCCCCTCACTCCCCCCCCCCCCCCAGTCTCCACCACCACCAGCACCACCACCACCCTCGGCTTTATTACTCTGAGTTAATTTGAAAGTTTGGCCTTCAGCCTTAGTGATAGAAAACGTCGGTGGAGCTGTGAGATCTCCCTTTCCCGGCTCAGTTATCAGCAAACTACTTAGGGAAAGATGTTGATATATTTCGACTGACAAGTCTCTAATAGTGTGGTTCCTGATCACTTCCCTGGCCCCGGGGCCTAAACTTTTCCAAACATACACGGGTTTCTGTATGTTCTCCAAAGTAGACACTCCAGTTCGTAACACCTGTGTGTGTACCTTCGCTCAACACTGTATTCAGGAACCAAGCAGGGAAAAACACACACACACAAAAAAAAAAAAAACTTTAATTAGGTGAAAGTGTGTGTGTGTGTGTGTGTGTGTGTGTGTGTGTGTGTGTGTGTGTGAGGGGACTGAGAAAGTCATGTGTATTCAGGGAAGGAACAACTCCTCACATTGTCCCTGGGTTGACTCCGACTCCCCCCCTCCTGAAAAACGCTTTGGTCTCCTCTCCTGAGTCTCCATTTAATGTTGACAACCCAGCGGCGCTCCCTAATGGCCCAGCGGGTTGCACAAATTGGCCGTGTGCTGAGATATTATCAGGACAAGACCCCATTGAGTAAGTTCTTGAAACTCAGAAGTACAGGCCCTTTCTCTGGGCCACTGGGCGCCGGTGGCCTTTCCACCAATCAGAACTGGAGGTTGCAGTGGCCACCTGTTGTCCCGAAAGAGAACATCTTTTAAGTCCTCACTAGGAGTATTTAACAATGGCGGCTAGTGCAGGGGTCCAACCAAGGGGCAGAAGCAGATTGCTGATCCAGGGTACCAGAAAAGAATTTTCCCACCACTGTAAGCCTTAAAAGGGAGCGAGCCTCAAAGGCCGGGAAGATGTGCTTTTCTCTGCACGCTCACATCCCTCTCCGATGCATCTGGAGCAATCTGAGCTTGATTATGGAGGACGAAGGAAAATATAATCAAAGTTACAGCAAGAGTAGCAACCTGGAGTTGTAATCAGACCCCAGGATTAGGCACACACATACTCTGCGGTAGAAATCCCACTAGCTGCCGGAGCTGGAATTACATGCGCTGGTGGGTGGGTTGCACTGCCAGAAACTCTGAGAACCTTGCCACGAGATGCCTGCTCATGTCCCATACCGCCCTTGGCCACTATTTTTAAACCGTTTCCCAGGAAGTCTCTCCCTGTCATGTAGAGACTAACTAGGAAAAGTTTTTGAGAGGAGGCAATACTCACAAGTCTGCATATTTTTTTGATAGTTTTAGGGTAAGAGGTAAGCAAAAAGTGTTGTGGGATTGGGTGGCTAGTGGGCCAGCGAGACCTGAGATGTGCTTGAGGCTTCAGAACGAGGAGTTACGGGTCATTTGGGGAGTCGTGCATTTGACCTTTCCCGTCTGTCTCCATGCATTTGAGCACATAGTACATGCCAGCCACTGTTGATACCCTTGCGAATAAGAACATAATCCTGGAAAAAGAGAAAAGATTTTAGAAGGGACCATGGACTGTACCACGCACACAAACACGTGCGCCTGCGCACACAGGTCTCATCTCATCCAACCACCTGGAGTTCCTGTCATGTTACAGCGACTGCCGCTATTGAGTGATCTGACAAATTCCCAAATAGCCAGCCTGGAGGGTGCTGGGGTCTAGGCCTTCAGAGTATTTGAAAACGAGACTCCGCGGATGAGGTAGTTACGTAGCAAGGTGCTGAGTACCCCCAGAACTGCAGACCGTGCCTGGGACATACTTTGACATGAAGAAGAGGAAGTTTATAAGAAAAGCGAAAAGGAAGAAAGATGAAGAAAGGGAAGAAGAGCAAACACCTCAGTGTTGGAACATTCTTTGCAGGCCATCTGGCTAAGGTGGGATTTAAGACTACATGGGACCTCTGACTTGAATAATCTCCCTTGAGGAGACACTAAGACACCCTGATGCCTTGGAGCTTTTGCGTACCTAAGCACTAAAGTTATACTGTTTTGTTTAGAGCTGATTTGATTAAACTTTTCATTGCATTGATAATGACACCTCATTTTAGAAGTTCCGGGGGATGTAAATAAAGCCCATCCTCTAGAAACTAGACAGTGGCCTCTAAAGTACTGACAGCAATTGCGAACATGATGTATTTTATAGGGTGTCCCTTTTCCTCGTCTATCTGCAGTTTCCATTCTGTATCCCATACCAAAGGTTTCCTGCTACCATCTTAGCCTTGAACCTAACTAAAGAAGCTTCTTCAAAATTCCTCTTGAATGTGGTTTGAATTTATGTTGAACAGTGTTAGCATATATTAAGAAGGGCCACAGAGGACTAGAGTGGGGGATGGTTCCGTTGACCTGGCTCTTGCAATGCAAGCATGAAGACCTGAGTTCAATTCCCAGAGCCCACATGAAAATGCTAGACATTGTAGCAAAGCTTGTAACCATAGAGCTGGGAAGGTAGAGACAAGATCTTGGGACTTGGTAAGCAGCCAGGCTAACTTCACTGGTGAGCCTCGGGTCCATGAGACACCCTGTCAGAAAGAAAAAGGTAGATGGTCTTTCTGAAACACCCACGGTCTAAATTTCACAGAGATGGGCCTGCACACGCCCCCCCCCCGTAGCAGCACACATGAAAATATACATACATGAATAAATACACACTTAAAAAATAGTAACAATAGAAGAATTCTTGTGAAGCCAAAATATAACTTCTGAGCATAAAGAAATTCCTTCAGGATTTGCCTATGACTTGGGTGATTACTGTTAATTTGATTAGCCTGCTGTCTCTATTTATCCAAGAATATATTTTTTAATGAAAAAAATAAGCAAATGTTACAAAGTGTGAAAGCAACTTTAAATCTTAGCAGAACTGTGAAAAAATTTCCCCCTGCTTTCTGTGGCCTCAAATTAAGCAAGGACCAGAGAGGACTGTATTCAACCAAAACCTGCTGGATTTTGTAACCAGAAATCCGACTTTTAGGAATTTTTGAAAGTCACATAAGCCAGATGAAACAGATACTACTAGACATTATATATGGCTTAGTTCTCTTGAGTTGGGGTGATGAAAAGCCCTATCCAAATATTATGATCCCCGTTTGCAGTATGTAATGTAGCCAAATTAACAGTGGCTCCAAATTGAAATTAACAAGGCCAGAGTTTCTCGGGTCTCTGTTCCATTCCCACAGTAACAGCTAATGTATTATAAGCGTAAATGTCTGGTGGTTGGTTTTGTGTCTGAACTTGGCTTCGCATCATAAAGCACAGGGTCTCTAGCCAGCCTGGATTCGTAATCTATGTGTAAAACCCGTTGCCACAAACTTTAGGTTTCCTGTCAGAGAACAGGTCTCTCACATTCATAGTTGGGGTCACAAGCAAATAAAATCAACCGGCCAACATTCTCACAACAGCCAACATGTAGGGGGCGGGAGGGGGTGCTCGGGGAGATCGGAATTACAAGTCATTATTAGCACAATACCCAAGTGAAGCCAGTTGACAGGCAAGGGTTTCACCAGGAATTACAACCTGAAAGTAACCTCCAAGCCCAGGGCGTTTTGTTTCATTTTTTAACAATTCCAAGCTTCTAGTGTAGAAATGCACATTAATTTTATATCTTTACTTCAATTAGAAATACAGAAACATAGGCAGATGGAAAAAAGCAAACCTTTCCTTCATAATAAATATATATTCAGTTGTGTACACGAGGTGACTTCTTGCATTACTAAGACAAATTTTGTTCATACTGATCTCTGTACCAGGAGATCCAGGAAGGACCGTCCGATGCTAACCAGTTCTCCTTCTGACTGTCACCTTCACTAAGAATAAAGTCACCCTTAGGTTCTGACAGAGTACAAGTAACCTAGAAGCAAAGAGTACTAAACAGAGAATTAATTCTTAGGAATAGGAACTGCATCACGCATTTGATTGTAGCTTAAGCAGTTCTTCAATGAAGCTATTTTAGAAGTCAATACACTCAATGCAATCAGGATTTCACTGTCTCTACCTTTAAAAAACAATTCCATATTCGCAGAAATCCTAAGCTACTGGCCTGCCTGCTTTCAGAAACATACTCTATTTCTTCTAAAGTGAAAGACTGACCTCTTCTGCAGGAACAATTTTCAGAGACAGCGTGTTTATCAAATGGTTTCTCTGTTTTCATAAAAACAATTTATTTTCCCTGAACTCATCAAGATAAGCATCAAAGCCAGGAAGAATGCACAATGAAGTTTATAATTACACTCTAGACACAAATCCTAGGTAGTTTTTATTTTGTTCAAGTGAAAAAGATTTTTTGTTTTTAGATTTTTGTCTTTTTTTTTTTCCTCGAAGAGACAAAGGTAGTGATGGCTGGGGACGGGGGCATCCACCCGCGTGGAAAGGAGAAAGCCCAGCCGGTTTACAGCAAGAGGCCCCGACAGGGCTTCCACAAAGCCCAGCTGAACTGTGGGAGCCCAAGACCCAGGACTTTCTCGGCAAATGGGTAGGGGTCAGTCCAGATTTTGTTTTTCGCTAAGGGGTAGCTACAGGGGCATGAAAGAGAGGAAATCCTTAGACAGATGTACCCTGAACCTTCTCATGGCAGATCTGAATAGCCTTGCATGTCAATGCATCTCCATGACATCCTTTCTTGGAAAAACACCCACATTCCTAGTCTCCGTTTATATGGAACAGTCTCTTTAAGAAGCAGAGCACAGTAAACTTGTAAAATAATAATAAACAAATAACTGAGAAGGACCTGAACCCAGTAATAACGAGTGCGTTTCTTCAGAAAGGAGAAACAATTGCCTTTGCTCAGAGAGCCACCCAGGACGAGCTGCAAAATCATCTCCCTTCATTTACATAGACCAGTGTTTGCTTTTCCGGTAATAGTGCAGGTGCGTCTCCTGCAGGGTCTGAATCTCTACCTCATCAAACCGTTTCGCCGGAGTGGGACATGCCCTCTTTCCTGGAACAGTTTCAAGTTTTCCCCCCTAGCCTTCCAGCCACCTGTTTGTGGAGTTCATCCTGTGGACTCCATGCATGCAATCAGAAACAAGAGAATGAGAATAAATGACCTTGTTTGTTATTTATAACAAAGAAACTCAGCAAAATTAATGCTGTGGAGCTTGACCTCGTGACCTGGGAGAAAGGGCCACCTCATGGCTTTGTGGCCAGCACACAATAGCCTGGCAGCTCCCATTGTCCAGCCACCGTGACTTTTGGATGGTCATTAAAACCGTATATCCAAAATATTAAATGTTTTACAAGTTAGATTAGAGGATTTGCACTCATTTTAAAAAGCATGTTTAAAGAAGTGAGGCCAGTTAGTCCAACAGCTTTTCCTTTAAAGACAGCAAGGAAAATCACTTAGCTTTATCTGCTTACTCTGTACTATGTCAACATGTTGAAGAAAAGGGAAATATTAAAAATTTTCAAATGAGGACCCTGGGAATTGAAGAGAGTTAAGCATATAATAGAAGCCAAACAGAAGAATGATCACTGTAAGTGGTCCCGGGAAAACACTCTGTTTCCTTCCTGTTGAGGCTACTGCTGGGCAGGGAAGACACAGCTTCCTCCTTTTAGATAAACGGGATGTGGATGCTGCCCCAGGATGGAATAGCACCGCCATGTTCTTCCACCCCCCCATCCCCATGTATCCAACCACACACCCTACAAGTTCTCAACAGGAAAAAAATGACAAACACAAGGAAGGACCTAAAGGACTTTAAAGGACTTTCAATACTGATCTTGAGATGAGGTGGCTCAGAAAAAGAGACAACTCTGCATTTAGGGTGATGAAGCTCAGACTTGCCATGTCCCTACCTGTCGGCCACCTTGCCTCCTTTTTGGTTTCTTCCCCGGTTAACACCAAGCAGTGTTGGCATTGCAGTATCGAATATTCAAACAAGACTGAATTTTCTCCATAAAAAGAATCATGTGTCTCCAACTTATTGGGTTTTGTTTTTATCTGTAGTAAATGAGAAAATTAGGTGACCCGCAAATTATTTTAAAATACCCTTTTTTATAATTTATTATCAACAAATGTTTGAGATGTATGTCCACTTAATAGACGTATATACTCAGGTCAAATGAACAAGTTATGGGTATGAAAAAACTCCAACATGGAATAGTCTAGGAATAGCTGCCATAATGCATGCCTCTTCAGACATGTTGTGGTCATATGTTAGCATCTAAAGCAAGAAAAATGATAAATTATACTAGGAAAGATTCAACCGCCTGGTGGACCTCTTTGAGACTAGCCAATTCCCAGGTGCCAAAAAATGACATTTTTGAATGTAACTAATCTAAAGAAACCCACTGGACAGACAAAGATGACATATCAAATTATAATTTGTCAGAAAATCTGAGCTACTTTTATTTATTCTTTCATAACTTCATTCCCCCCTGCACACACACACACACACACATAATGTATTTGGATCACAACAGCCCTCTTTTTCACTCCAACTACTTTAGGACTCTATCTAGTCTGCCCCCCCCACACACAATACATACACACACACACACACACACACACACACACACACACACCTTCTCAACTTCATGTCCTACTTTTTTATTTTTTCTTTTAAACTACTGGATCTAATTATTGCTGCCTCATATGAACATGGATGTAGAGCCAACCACTGGCAAATGGGCAACCTACCAGGGACAATACTCCTGAAGAAGACTGACTCTCCCTCCCCCAGAAGCTATCAACTTCTAATAGTTCCTCAGCTAAGAATGGGGTCTCATGAGCTCTTTCCCAGTCCCTGACAGAATGTTTTATGTATGTATGAAGTCTTATATATGCAAATACAACCACGTACCATATAAATGAATGCAATTGCCATTTCCTGTCCAGAAGACACTGTTTCCTTCCTGTCTTCCCTGAACTCTGGATCTTACTGTCTTTCTGTCCCTTGTCCACATTCTTTGAGCAATGGGGGGGGGGCAGTGTGACACTAATGTCCCAGTTATGACTGAGCACTCCACAGATACTTTCTGTCTTCATTTTGACCAGTCATGTATTAATCACTGTCTGTTGAAAAATGAAGGTTCTCTAATACGTACCGAGAGCTGCACTAATCTATGGGTATATGCACTTAAGAAGCAATTTGATTCTATGTCCTTTTATTGAAATAATAGTCGGAGGTTCTCCTGTAGGTTCAATGAGCTCCCCAGCCAAGGGTTCTTAGCCATACTGATAGTATGTGTTTCCTCTGGTAGACAGAGCCCAAGTCCAATCAGAAAGCCCTTGGTTACCCCCATAATGTTCATGGCCCTATTGCCCCCATGGGCATATCTTGCCAGGCCAGTGATGTTATTGTAGCTCACAGGTTCACAGCTGGGTAAGACTGGTGATGACTTTCTCGCTGTAGCAAATTTTCTGTTGCTGCGATGAAACACCAAAATTAAGGCCACTTACAGAGGAAAGTTTATTTGGGCTGACGGTTCCAGACGGTTAGGGTCCATAAAGGCAGAGACAGCTTGGCGGCAGGTTGCAGGTATGGCTGCAGAAGCAAGAAACTGAGAGCTCACATCTTGAGCCATGAGGATGAAGCATGGTGAACATACTGGAAATGATTTGAGGATTTAAACCCTCAAGGCCCACTTTCCCCCAGCAGGGCCATGTCTTCTAAATCTCCCCCAGACAGCACCATCAGCTGAGGATCCAGTGTTCTGTGTCTGTGACTGGGGCTGGAGGAGAATTCTTAGTTAAACTACCCCCTCTCCAGCAACTTGTGCAATACCTTCTAGGATCATGAAAGTCAGCCAGCAGGAAGGGTTCTTCTAGGTCAATACTAGTTCAAGACCAAAGTGTGTTCCATCTGCAGCGATAGGGTCTTACATCAAGCACTGGTGGGCGACTGAACAATGAGTGACAAGAGCTTGTATTGTTTCAGGAAAATCTCTGGTACCCCTACTGACCAACAACCTAAAGGGAAGCCTCTTACCCCAGACACTGGGCTTTTTTTCATTTGAAAACCTATGTTTTCTGGAAGGAATATTTCCCTCCCTGTAGAGTAATTTCATTTGTGCTCTCCCCCATAGATATTCACATATGGATATGGATGAATCAGAGAGCATACATACAAACTTACAAAACAGTAGCTTCCCCTGTGGCTTTCCACGCGTCATTCAATTATCTCTCCCTTACCCCCCGTCCTCCTTTATAGCGCCTGTGTCCCACTAACACTCACCCTGCAAGGTATTGCCTCCCCCACCTCCCAGCTAAGCCCTCTTACATGGAAACATCTCAGGGCTGTCACTCCGTTCGTTCCATGGCTGTGTTTCGGTGTAAGCAACAGGGCAGAGAGGTAGGCATTTCATCTCGCCCAGAGCCAGAACCCACGCCAAGGAGTTTTTAAATATGCTGCTTTCACTGCATGTGAAACCAAGTATGTGTTCCAAGGTACCAGAAGAGGAAAACTGATGACCCTGTCTGTACTGAAGATGACAAGACATGAGGAGAGTATCATAACGGTGACATGATACAGTCACCGTTCACTGGGAAAACATGCAGAAAACCTGTTTGCAGAAACTGTTACAGATAACATGTTGTGGCTGCTTAGAGAAAGGAAAGGTCACCTAGGATCCTGGAAACAGAAAAGGGAAGACTCTGTCAAGAGCACATAACAAAACAGCATTTTCAGGAGGTGACAGAGAAGAAAGAATGTGCTAACGAGAGAGTTTCTAAATAGTTCGAAAGAAGTCACTTGAGTGGTGGGGACATGAGGTTCCATCAGTTGTCTCTTGGATAGCTGATGCCTTAGTACAGGGTGTGACAACTAGAAAGGACAGCTTCTCACATCCATTCCTAGCAACCGATTCACCACCCTCAGCTCTTACTCTTCTGTGTGTTTTCATTTCAGAATCCAAACCGAAGAAGAGGCTGTTGTGGAACAGACGCAAGTGATTCACACAGCTGCCCACCCCAGAGAGGGAGCTGGTGCTAGATCGAAGTATGGACACCACCAAAGTCTGACTTGGTAAAACAATGTGTTTTATTGGGCTTTCTCACAGGAATATGGGTAAAGGGTTACTAAGACAGCTCCACCACCAAAGTCCACCCTAGTGGAGTGGCAGTTCAGCCAAGGTGGGAACCTAGAGCACCCTGAACAGCCCCCAGACCGTTTATCAGGTTGGAAATTGTCCTTCTCAGCTGGCCCAATTGATCTCTCCCTCTTCCCCAGCAGCTCTGCTGGTTTCTACTTTATCCAGGTAGCCTGGGTGGTCTCAGCGTCTTCTTTGCAGCTTGGGTTTTCTGAAAGTGACTTTCAGTAGTGTTTATTGTTTACTTTGGTGAGGGAGAGGCCTGGTGAATCTGGTCAGTTTCAGGGACTTCCTGGAGCTGTGTTGAGTTGTTTACTTTCTGTCTGAAGGGTGGAGCTTTTTAATCTTATGGGGTGGGAACAGAAAAGGATTGCTACACACACAACAGAGGCTTTTATACAGGTCCAGTTGGTCTTAGGGTAAAATAAAAATCAGTGCATGGAAGGATGCTGTATTGCTCAGTGTGCAGAAGCTGTGGGGGTCACAGTGCAGGTGCTGTGGTGCTCAAAAAGTAGATATTGTGTTGCTCACAGTGTGGACCCTGAGGTGCTCACAGTGTGGATGCTGAGGTGCTCACACTGTGGATGTTGTGGTTCTCACAGTGTTGATGCTGAGGTTATCACAGTGTGGGTGCTGTGGTGCTCACAGTGTAGATGCTGAGGTGCTTACAGTTTGGATCTTGATGTGCTCACACTGTGGATGCTGTGGTTTTCACACTGTTTGCACATATCACTTCCATCCACCTTTTGTTGGTCAAAGCAGGTCAGACAGCCACATCTGATGTCAGTGAAGGAGAAAGTGTTGCTTTTCCAGAGGGACTGACCTGGTCAGGGACCCCTTAACACAATAATTGTGCAGTGACACTAAGTTTTATAGATATTTATCAAAGTTCTCAAACAAGTAGAGGTTGTGCTGGAATAGTGAGTTAAAGGACTTGGCAGGGTCGGATGCTGGGAATCAAAGTATAAGGAAAAGGAATGGGGTGGGAAAGGGAAGCCTTATAGATTCTGAAGGCCGTGGCAAACAAGTCACACTGAAAACAAGAGGCTACGTGACGGATCACATGAAATCACAGCAGGAATTATACCCGAAAATCTGACCCTTATACAAAAGGCCCACTGAACATGAATAAATTTGGGCTGCATGAAAGCTGTGTGCTATAGATACACACACATGTGTGTGTGTATCTTTATGACATCTCTCCAGGTAGATAAATATTGCTCCATTCTTTCATGTTGAGGAAGGGGTGTCACAGAGGTAAGATATCTTGCTTAGTGACAAAGAGTAGAATGGTGTGCTGGCTAGTTTTATGCCAACTGGACATAAGCTAAAGTCATCTTCAAGGAGGGAATCTCAGTTGAGAAGACACTCTCATAAGATGTGACTCTCAGCAAGTCTCCAGGGCATTTTCTTATTTAATGATTGGCAGGAGAGTGCCCAGCTCATTGTAGGTGGAGTCATCCCTGGGCTGCTCCTTGGTTCTATAAGAAAGCAGGCTATGGCCCAATTGTCATCAGAGAGGTGTCATCTAGCAACTGACAGAGGCAGATGCAAAGACCCACAATCAAAGAATCCTGTGGAGGAGAAAAAAGGAGTGTAGGAGTCAGAGGGGTCGAGGACACCATGGGAAGGCTTGCAGAATCAACTAACCCGGGCTCATAGGGACTCACAGAGACTGAACCAACAACCAGGGAGCCTGCATGGTGTTGTGATCCAGCTGCCCTCACTCCCACTGACCGAAAACGGAACTTCCTTGTGGTCTGTAATTGACAAGGATGTTTGTTTTCTTTCTGGCCGGTGGTTTTCCACAGAAGCAGTAGAGGTATAAAAGGCTTTAGCTTGGGGAAAAATAAAGGTTCCACCTGAAAAGAAGCCTTCATGTCTCAATTCTGGCACCACCCCTCTCCACCCTCCCACCCCATCCCCACCCCCGCACTGGCTCGGCACATGGAACTGATCTAGGCACTCTGTATATATGTTATGCTACAGTTGTGTAGCTTGGCCCTCTTATGGGACTCTTAACAGCAGGAACTGGGTCTGTCTTTGACTCTTTTACTGGCTTTTGGGACCCTCCTTCTCATACTACATGGGGAGGTGCTTAGTCTTACTGCAACTTGATATACCATGTTTTATTGAAACTTATATGAGACCTGCCTTTTCCTGAATGGAGATGGAAGAGGAGGGGATGGGTGAGGGGGGAATAGAGGAGAAAGACTGGGAGGGAAGGATGGTGAGGGGGGCTGTAGCTGGAATGTAAAATAAATAGATGAATATTAAAAGAAAGGCTGAGCAAACCAGTAAGCAACACTCCTCTATGGGCTCTGCAGCAGCTCCTGCCTCCAGGTTCCTGTCCTGTTTGAGTTCCTGTCCTGACTTCCTTCAGTGATGAGCAGCAGTGAGAAAGTGTAAGCCTTTCTTCCCAGTTACTGTGTCCGTGGTGTTCCATCACAGCAACAGTAACCCTAACTAAGACAAACAGTGCTAAAAGTTCAGGGCCTTTCTTTCGATTCCATCACTGTGGGGCACAGAGGTAAACATGCCTCTTCTCTTCAGTAACAATGTCTTTGTCCTCTCGGAGTCACGGCCTGGAAGCAAGGGGATAAGCCACTCTGCACAGCCCCGAGCAGAGTTTGACATTAAGATGCATTTTCTATGAGCACGCCTTGCACAGTTCAGTATCCTAAGTGACAAGAAAGCAACACATTGTTCTTGGAGGTGTCCTCTAGAAAATCCTGTGGCAATACACAGACAGCTTTCCAAGAGTCTCTGCCACGCGCTGCCCAGCTTTTCCTGCTGTTACTGAGGCTCATGTGAGCAGTACTGGGCAGTGGGCTGTGCAACAGCATATGATAAGACAATGGAGAATTCCTCAACCTCTTTCTTGTCCTACAGGGGTGCCCTTGGGCGACATTAGGTATCCCAAAGACATAAGTACAAGATGTAAGATGTCATGTATGCTTTGGGATGGACATGAGCAGCATCATATATCTTGATGGCATTCAGCTTTGAGGCACCAAAGGTTGTTTGTTAGAGCAGCCTAGTCCTTCTAGTCTACCCTTGTTGGTGGCCACAGGACTCTACAGTGAGTGCACAGCTGGCAGACCAATAGGCAGCTCCACGGGAAGTGTGCATGCACACATGAAATAACCATTTTGCAGAGCGACGGAACACTTGTCTTTTGGAAAAGTTGCTATCATATCTGTGGAAACCTTGTGAGGCCGTGATTCTCCCTTCAAGATGGGATTCCTTCCCAAAACACCTCTGCGGTGTAACTTCTGCACAGGCGATGGAATGGCCTTTCCATTCCCCCACACACCATGAGGCCTTAGAAGGACAACATTCACTCTTTCTTCTAACAGTCAAATTTGCATGGAGTCAATCCCATAAAGTTACTTGGGAACAGACCACATAAAAATGTCTAAAGAAGACAGGTATTAAGTGGGAAGGTAGCGTGCCCCACCTTTGCTAACAAACAAATCTGGGTGTTTCCAAAACTGGTGATCATAAAAGAGCTTGGATAAGGAGAATGGGTGGATCCAGGATTCAGGGATGTTTAGCAACTTTATCTAATGGTTTGGAGTATCAGGTATTTCCCCTTGGATACTGGCTCTTTCCTGGGTCGGGCCACCTGTTCCGGAGTACAGCTTTGTCAGGTTCTACCTGCCTTTTTTGTGATATTGCTATGCATATTATTATTGTCTTCACCTATGGAGTTTCCCAGCTATGTCTATAAAATCTAGAAACCTCAAGGTGATCGCCTTTTACTCTCCTTTCTTTTTCTTATTTTTCCCTTTCTTCTTCGTCCCCTCACCTGAAAAATAAAGAACACACAGAGGTAGTGTGCTTGAGTTCATTTGTTTGCCATCCGATCATTGCTTGCCATAGACGTGCTGTCCTGAGTCCGAGGGAGTACTGAGGCTGGTACTCACGGCCCCCAGTCCACCCTCACTAACAAACATCCTCTGACCTTGTTTAATCTAAGAAATGACTGTATTTGTCCTTCTCGGACACTCATTACCAATACTAAAGATAAACCTAGGGCTTTTCATACTATACACTAAACATGTGGTTGGGATAAAATGAATGACTCTCAAGGTTAGCTTCCTCTTTGTATGCTATCCACTTAAGCTACCCACGATCATCTTTGGAAACCAGTGATTGACACATCTTCCTAATGTATCATTTCATGCTATTACCTCTAAGGTTAAGGTTTTATTTTTTTTACTGTCCCGGGAGCAAACACTCTGAGGTCTCGAGGAAGCTGTTTCAAGTGTCTCTGAACTTCTCGTGCGTGAGCTCCACAGTCTCTGTAATTATCTGCCGCAAACGAGATAACACATAGAAGTTACCCAGGAAGATAAAAATCCACCCTGTTTTTGGTGTTTAGTTTTGTGAGGCTATGTTAACAAGATGGATAAAGGACAGGAGTGACGGTTTAAAAGATACCTCTCTTCAGGGACACGTTGCTCAAACTTCCCTTGGCAATCTCATTCATGAACTTGCAGTGTGAGGAGACACTGTTGATTACCTCCTCCAAACGCATGCTCAGTTCTCTTGGTTTCATCTTACCCATGGAGCACACACTCACATCTTCCTCTTTAGGCAGCAGTGTCCGGCCAGAGTCCATCTTTCACCATTAGCATTACGGCCTTGTTTTCCTTACCAGGGGTTATCAGTTCACCACGGTGGCTAACCTTGGTTATGAACGTGCTGGGATTGGAATGCACCCTACAGGGTGTCTGTGAAGGTGTGTCTACAGACCATGGGTGTGAGCAGCACGGCGTCATAGACTGGGGGTTGACACACAACTTGAAGGAGGGAGAGGGAGAAAGTTAGAGAGCGTGAGAATTATCGCCCTCTGCTTCCCAGCTGGAGAGCAGGGGTCCTCCACTCCACTGCCTCCCACCCCTCACTGCAAAACCTCTGCAACTGTGAGCAAAACCTATCCTGCTCTCACAACCTGGTTCCTGGGTGTGCCCTTGCCGTGAGAAAGTGTGACTAACATAGTTAGCCACTGACCAGGATGTGTTTCCAGCCCGTGAGACCCGTATTAAAGAGCGCAAAGGGTGTATAACAAGGGTTTCTTTGCTTTTATAGGAAATCAAGAAACAATAATTTCTTCTCCAGACAACACCAATGCCATGCCCTAAAATTCCATGTCATGTTATGACTCAATCCCCTCTGAGCTCGGAGCCACTGTGCTAACTAGAGGAAATGGAAACAGAAACAGGCGAAGAAAGGAGATGCTCGGCGGTGCTGTGAGTTAGCGACGGACCGAGCATGTGCCTCTTTTCATCCTGATTGCTGGTTCTGGGAAACAAAACGGGACTCCGCTTTTGATACAATTGATCCTATTTTCTGTTACACACAACTGAAGGCAATGAACCTACTTAAACTCACTACTTCAGTCAGTTGGGGATGCTGTAACAAAATACTGCAGTCTGAGTGGCTTTTGCAACAGAAGTGTCTTGTGGGCTGGTTCTGGAGGCTGCAGTGCCAGAGAAAGGAGTTGGCAAGACACTGCTTTGCTTTGCATTTTGACCTCTTCTCTTGGCTTATGGATGGCTATCCTCTCAGTGTTTCTTCACGGATCCTTTTCGATGTGTCCATGTTCTCTGTGTCTCTCTGTTCTTCCCCCCCCCCTTTAATAGCATGCTGGTCAAATTGTTTTACAGCCCACCCTGCAGACCTCACTTAAAGGCTCTGTCTAAAGCAGTCACTTTAGGGACAGGGGATGATGTCTTCAGCATATGAATTTGGGAAAGATGCATCCAGCTTACAACATTTGCTTATGCACAAACTTTGGTTAGTTTTGTTGTGATCCAGCTGTCCTCACTCCCCCTGACTGACAGAGGAACTTCCTTGTGGTCTGTAATTGACAAGGATGTTTGTGTTCTTTCTGGCCGGTGGGGCTCCACAGAAACAGTAGAGGTATAAAAGGTTGCTGGTCAAAATAAAGGTTGATATTCTTCCACATGAAAAGCAGCCTCCGGGTCTCAATCCCGGCACCCCCCACCAGTCTCTGCTATCCAGGCTGCGCTGGCTGCAGCAAGTTTTAAACTACAGAAAACCCCTTAGAGAATTAAAGGTTGTTCTGCTAGTTTGTCTCCCTTTTGCAGTGGTGGGACACTGGCTGAAAGGGAAGGAAAAGATTTGTTTGACTTATAGGGTCCAGCTCCGAGAGAAGCTGGAGCGGAAATGCAAGGCAGGAACCTGATGGCAGGAACTGAAGCAGAGACCATGAAGGAATGGCAGAACCCACAGTGAGCAGCCCTCCATGCTGAACAGGAATCAAGAGATGCCCCATAAGCCAGTCTGATGGAGGCAATTGAAACACAACTAATAAAAACTCAGAGACAGATATTGGGGTTCAACCTGAAGGTCAGAAAAGCAAAACAACCAACCACTGGCTCTTACCTCTACCCGAGTCTGAAAAGGTGTCTCAGAGAGTAAGGACCAATGGCTGACTGTCTTACTTTTCTGATCCTCAGGCAAGCTTTACTTATTAAAATACAGACGAAATGTCACACAGGCAATATCTTAGTTGAGTATCTAGGTTTGTGTGAAGTTGACAAATCAGTTACGAAGTCTGGCTTCCTAGAAACAGAGGATCCCATAGACCACTGCTTGCTCCACCATCTTCCCCCATTTTGGTCTTGGTTTACAGCCAATGGCCGTTCCTTCACCAAGGAGATATGAACGACAATAGGTTTTTGGCAATTTCAGTGGCTCATGGACATGTATATACATTTATGTCATAGTTAAGTGTACTTAAGGCAAATTAAACAATCCCACACAAAGTTGTCGGTTTAGTATTGATAAGATAGAAGAAAGTCTTTAGTGATGTCTCACTTTATTTTGCCATTAGTTCTGCATTATCTTTTAAAATGATAATATTTTAATATAGAGATCAAGAAATAGAAGGCATGCTTCTGTAATTCTTAATTGATAGAATGACTGAAGAATGAGTTAATGTAGTTGGAAACAAAACTCAAAGTAATCTTTAAGGTCTAAAAATCTAGGTAGAATCAAAATGAAGGAAAATTAACTGAAATTAATATTAACTTCCAAATTTGGAAATACTGGCAGGATTGGCTGGCAGAATAATGCTGTGGAGATTAAATTAAGCCTTTCTGCAAATTACAGATCTCAGTGGAGATGTGCTTTTCTTTCTGAGACAGAAGCCCTTTTTAATTTGTTGTGTGTTAGTGTACAGTTGGCTGAATAAATGTCTTAGAAAAAAATATTTCTGTAATTTTGATTTCCCTTTTATTTAACACCAGGCACATAATGAGAAAATAATTTGGGTCCCTTTGGGTAATCCAACAACCTGGAAAATCCCTGAGGAAAGAGGCCCCTTCCTACTAGTGTAGTGTGGTCCAGTTACAGTAGGCCATGGTGTACGTCTACCTCAGATGCACTATCTTGCCCTGCATAGGTGATTTCCCTGAGCACATTCCCTTTGAAGTATAAAAAAGAAAGATACATATATCTGTGTGAGGTCATTTTTTATGTTATTTTTATTTCTTTGCTTTTTCAAAATAACCATATTACATTTTTCTTGCCCGAATAGATAAAAGATAGATCCTTATTCAGAACTGAAGCCCAAACATTGTAAAAAGAGAGAGGTGGGGGCTAACACATACAGAAAATGAAACACTATATAATAAATAATCAACGTCACTATCTAGATGAGTCTTCTTTGGAGTTACAGTCCAGGGCCGAGTCACTTGCTTTTCCAATGTAACAATACACTCTGCTGTATGTAATGGTAGATTTGTTTATTATAGAAAAACCTATCAGCTATGAGCAACTAGAAAAGCAAAATAACATATTTGATTGATTTCATTTGAAGACAATGTAGAGCCACCAAAGGCAGCAAGGAGGTGAGGGACTAAGATCTCTAAGGAGAGCAAGTACAGAGTAGTGAGTTCAACTCTCATACGGCTTCTTCCTTTAAGTCCTTGATTAGATTCATAACTGGTATTCAAAACATTAAAATCTATATGTCAATACTAGGGAGGAAATGGCAATTCAGAACTTGCTGCGGTTTGTATACGCTGGGAACTTGATCCTCAAGGGCACTGTATTGGTAGGTGTGGCCTAATGAGAGATGATTAGATATAAGGGCTACCACCTGGTGAATGAAAAATATCTTCATTACTGGAACAGATTAGATATCAAAAGAATGAAATGTTTAATACAGAGGATAGCCTTCCTCTTACTTGGTTATGTTTCTTGTCTTGGTTTTCGGCCAGGGGAGAACATGGCACAGAAACCCTCACAAGAAGCCAGCATCTTTGTATTGGGCTTCCCAGCTCCCAGGATGCTAAGCAATGAATCTCATTCTTTGTGAGTTTTCCAGCCTGTACCTTTGGGTTGTAGCAGCACAACATGGACTACAGTAAAACCTACCATGGAAAAGATACCATGCCAAGCATCCTAGGTTTTCGGTTGCCATCCACAAAGGGTTATGCCCTAGGAGGAGGAGTAGACGAGAAATAGACCAGTTCTAAGGAAAACAAAGTCTAGCTCTGAGCAGTCTCAATCCCTGATCGTCTTAGTGATCTGCCTCTACACTGCTTACAGGGTGGGGCCGGGTATTGGGAGGGAGGAAGGGGAGAGAAAAATCTTTATGAAAGTACTCAGACTCTCAAATTATCTTGATTTCGTTTTGGTTTGTGTTTGGTTTTGTTGTTGTTTTGGTTTGGTTTTCACTACAGGATTTCTCTTTGTACTTTGGCTGTCCTGGAACTTACTCTATCTATAGATCAGACTGGCCTTGAATGCACAGAGATTTTCCTACTTCTGCCTCCCAAATGCTGGGATCAAATGTGTGCACTACCATTGCCTGACTTGATTTTGTTTTTATTTACACCTGAAATCCATTCCTATACCTAATATCTGGCTACCTAATATCCAGAGACAAGACCATATGACTGGAGATACAGATGTTGGTGGCATATCTAAAGTATGTCCAAATGTTGGACTTATTACATGTGGGCCTTTAAAAGCCAGTATTCAACAACTCGACCATTAGTCAAGAGATACAGGTGCTCCTTAGTCACAGTGAGGTCATGTCCTTATAAATCCATTGTAAGTACAAAAACCAAACAAAAAACCACATTGCAATTCAAACTTCTGTATACTTGGTATTAACAAGCATCCTAACTTAGCTTACCCTGTCTGGAATATACTCAGAATACAGATATTTACCAACAGCCAGCCAAAATCATCTGATCCAACACCTGTTTTATAATAAAGTGCTTGCTATATCATGTAATTTATTAACTGCCCATATTTTCCAATTCTGTCAATATGGTACCTTGCAGGGCACCTTCTTGTTTACCCTGGTGATTCCACAGCTGGGTGGGATATGTGGCTTGCCTCTGTCCGGCATCATTGGAAAGTGTCACGGCTAGCCTGGGAGAGGATTAAAATTCAAAAGTCCAAGTATACTTCCTAATAACTGATAGCACTTTTATAACATGAACAGATCAAAAAAAATGTTAGCCCCAACTATTATGAGTTGTGGGCTCCCTGAATTTAATACCCAAGCTTTTCCCTGTGTGTTTCCTCATGTGCACTTAGTGCACAGGCTCTGCTCGGTGTGTTTCCTCGTCTGTACCCAGTACACAGGCTTTGATCGGTGTGTTTCATCTGCACTCAGTACACAGGCTTTTGCTCAGTGTGTTCCCCTAGGAAATACTTAGTGATGTGTACTAGCAAATTAATCCAAAAGAATGGCACCGGTATGCTGACAATTTAACCCGAAATAATTTAATATGTACTTTAACTGAGATTTCTAGAGAACCTACCATAAACCAAAATGATTTAATGTGGTCCACAGGCACTAAATTACATGGAGAAAGTCATTCACTTGTCTGTGAACATTTAGTCTGATGATTATGTCATGAAGAAAGTTTCAGCTTACTGCTGTCTCCCATAGTAGCCTAACACAGGTAGATTTTCTAAGAAGGAAACAAGGGCCTTTAGACTGTCCCATTGGATAGACCGGTGTCGATGCTTTCTTCTATTTTGAGGTTGTTTAGGAAGACATCATGGGCTTCTTTGGCATCTAGCCTGGCTAGGACCTTTTTATCAGAAAATGAATGCCTAAGACAAAAGGGGACAAGTACAATGAGCTGGAATTCTACCCACAATTCCCTTTGTTCTGAGGTCTGTGACCATCATTAGGCATCCTCTTGTGACGACTTCTTATTCTGTGGAGAGTGTTTTTGATTTCTGTCATGAACGGACCCTACCATTATAATTTTCACGTTTCTTTGAAATGAACCGAAGTGAATTAAAGAAGCAATATATAAGAGTAAGAGATGTGAAAAAGACTGTACGAGAGTACCTCATGGCAGAGGACAGGTTGCTGTCCAAACCCAGAGAGGTGAGGTTAGCTTCGGAGCTACAGGCTATGTGCCAGGCTTGCAGAAAACCGCACGAGTCCATCAGTCAGCACTCATTATTGGACAGCAACGCCAGACACAGACACTTTTCCAGTTGTGGAGACAGGGCACCAAACAAGACGAGTCACTGTCAAAACATTGACAGTGTGGCCTAAGGACACAGACATCATGTAGGCCAAACCTCCTCAGTAATAAGTTGGTATTTCTCCAGGAAGGTGACTGAAGAGCCAATGATTTGAACAAAGAGTGGAGGAGCAAACCTGGGCATCTTGCTTGAGGCTGGGGCAGAAAGAGACCAGCTTCCCACTCGAAGGGTGCCTGGAAAAATGCAGAGTGACAGCTGGGCGCTCCTCACCATTACTGGGAACAAAGGCGGAAGTGCGAGTCCCCTCAGCTGCTCCTCTTGACACCTGGGCGAATGGTTGTTTACACAGGCAGATCACCCAGCCGCTCCCTGAAGGGTAAACAGCTGCTTCCTGCCTTCTTAGCTGGCACAGATTGGGGCCCTGACACTGTGTGCCCACCAGAAATAGGGGTCCTCCACTCACTTTCATTCGGTGGTTCAAGCAAGACAGCTTGGGTTTCTCCTAAGCACAAGGAAGGAGGTGGGTACTCGAAATCAAGTAAGGACAAGTAAGTGGCCACCCACCCCACACCTGGTCTCCCACTCCACTTAGAACCCAGGGCTGTCCAAGTTACAAGTGCCTGAGTCCTCAGCCTGCCCAACTACATATGAGAAGATCACAATAAGATGAAGAGGCAAAGAGACGTTCCCAAGACCCGGATCAATGTGGTTCTATATTCAAGAAAGTCAGGTGTCCTAGCTCCCTTGTCAACTGTATTCAATGCCCCCTGCCTCTCAGTTTGTCAATCTGGGAAGAATTTGGATGGATGCCTCTTAATTTTCCTTTTACCAAACTCTCATGGTTGAGCGAAGAGCATGAGTTCACTTCTGTAAGCACACAAATATTTAATACAGCATAAATCCCTAAGTTACCACGAGGACCCGTTGGACTGCTGACCGAGTCTTATGTCCGTCAGCCTTTCTTTCCAGGTGACACCCCCTAATCTTACTGAAATCATTACAGCCTGTAGTTAAGGCAAAGGCACGTTGTACTTGGTCACGTATCTATTTGCACAACATGTTGTATTTCCCAGTGCTCCTTCTCTCTGTTAAATCCACAAGTATTCATGAGCACCCAATGGGGCTTAATGGCCGTCGAAGTCAAAGACACCGCCAGATAGGATCTCTGCCCTATAGTCTAGTCTAAGAGTGGGTCAAATGATCGCATATAAAATTCCTCGGCACGGGAGATGCTCCTGTTACTTTAGCTTCTCCAAGAGTCATGCTAAATCAGGGAGGTTGAGTGGAAGAGATCCAAGTGGGTGAAAGGGGGTCTGGAGAAAACTGGCGAAGACAGCAGGTGAAGGACAGAGGATGGGGCGGGGGTTTCCATTTTATGCGGTCATGCAAAAGTGCCTGACACTGTGTAACGTACAAAGAAAAAAGGTCTGGCTAATGATTTTAGTGTCTTGAGAGTCCAAAGAGTCATAGGCTGTATCACAGAAGACAGAAGAAAGGAAAATGGCCACAGATAAGGAAGCAAGAGACCATGGAGGTGACAGCCTGCTCTTTCTTTGTAGGGCGATTCTTTCTTGAGAACTTACCTACTCCTAGCTAGATCTGAACCAGTCACCCCAAACAACATTAATACCCTCCTGAGACTGGAACCTCTGTGGCCAGATTGTTTTCCGTGACCCTACCTGTTAATGATTCTGGCTCGAGGGCCAAGCCTCCAGTATATGAACCTCTGGGGGACCAGCTACATCTAGACCTTTGTTTGTGGTGTCAGACCTCAGGGTGGCTCTGAGGAAGTTCTAGAAAGGTCACATTTGAATAGCTGGTTTTTCTTCTGTGCTCAGTGATGGGCTGTCAAAAGACTGGACCTTGAGATGTGGCATAAATGGTGAAGGGGCTGATTGCAAATGAAGGAATGGGAGTTAGGCCAGTAGGAGCCTGACCAGAACTAACCTCAGCCTGGAGGAAGATTGACGTAAAACCAAGACCAGAGTGTGCTAGTGAGACTTCCACAACCAGCTCCTCGGGGAGAGAAAGCCCACATTTGTAGGGTGTGCTGATTTTCATAATAAAACTGAAAGCCGGGGCTGGAGAGATGGCTCAGTGGTTAAGAGTATTGCCTGCTCTTCCAAAGGTCCTGAGTTCAATTCCCAGCAACCACATGGTGGCTCACAACCATCTGGAATGAGGTCTGGTGCCCTCTTCTGGCCTGCAGGCATACAAGCAAACAGAATAATGTATACCTAGTAAATAAATAAATATTTAAAAAAAAAAAAACTGAAAGCCTCCCACACTGGTGGGGCTCAGATTTCAGCCTGCTGTGCCGAAGCAGGGCGTTGGGAGATACACGTGTAACTGCACCTTGTGAGGTGGCAAGGCTGGCACCAGCTCACCACGGCTGTGTGTGAGGCTGGAATGGCTAAATTAGTGGAATTGGGACCTTCTGGACCGGTGCCTGGCGCATAGCAGGTGCTCGGCAAATGGTTGTTTACCCAGGAGCCATGTGCACTGAAGGCCACCGATGGGAAATCAGTGAGCAGCAGGGGAGGGCTGGGAGGAAGACGGGGTGTTGACCCTGGGACCATAAGTCAGGGAGAGGTTGTGATTCTTTTGAGCTTCTAGGTGCTTTTAGACTTCCAGACCCCAAGTGGGACAAATGGCGAGCAGGGGTGGTGGCGGTCTCTCTAACTCCTCTTATTACCCTATAACTGAAAATAACAGTTTCCAATCCTCGTTTTAGAAATGCAATTATCCTTCCAAACAAAATACTGCAAACAGAACTGATGAAGGGAAATGCCCTTCCTGCTGGGGGCCCTGTTCAGTCTTCCTTGAAAGCCCCTCTAGCAAAACATTGACTCCACGACTCCCGGCACACGCCTTCCTGTGTCCACGCCCTGTGAAGGTTCTACTCCCTTAGCTTTCAGTCTGGCCTGAGGCCGGGTGCACCTGAGGTGAAGAGCTGCTGACCTCCCTGCCTCCAGCTACCCTGCTGGAGAGGCCACGCAGGGAGGCCACAAAGAAATATGAACATGCTGAGACCACTCGGAGCCAGAGAGAAGAACAGAGTCGTAGGTAATCAGTGTCCCAGATGGGCCCAGGCCTAAATCATGCAGAAAGATTATAAAAATCACGAGTAAATAAGACAGTTGTTGTTTTAGGGCTTCAGATTATGTCAGTTGGGACTTAGATTATGGCAGAAAAACAAAATTATCTGAAAAGGGTGTTGGAGGGATGGCTTGCTGTTAATGGCACTGGCTGCTCTTCCGAGAACCTGAATGTGGTTCTCAGTGCCCATACGGTGGCTTTCAACCATTTGTAACTCTAGTTCCAGGGAATTCAATGCCCTCTTCTGACCTCCTCAGGCAGCAGGCACATATGTGGTACACAGGCACAGATTCAAACAGAACATCTCTAGACATAAAACAGCAGCAGCAACAACAACAACAACAATAATAATAAAGGGGAGCTGAGCATGGGGACACATACTGTAAACCTAGCAAGGGAGAGATTGAAGGAGGAGGATCCCTAAAGTGAAAAAGGGGGGAAGAGGAGGAAAGAAAGCCGATGACGAGTGTCAATCAATGGCTTGGTACTGGGTCCCAGTCCCACCAACGACCTCTGAAAAAAAGTGTAGAGCATTCTTGGGAGTTTTCCCACCCAAAGAGAGAAGAATTGGAGCTATTTATCTTCTGCCTCTGGGCTCGTCAATTCTGTAGGATTTCTAGTGAGCCTCACTTAAAGGCTGCAATACAGAAAAGGTGGGGGCACAGAAGTTGGAGTTCTGAGAGCTATAGGCAGGGCTCTAGTGTTTGCTCAGCTATAAAGCAAAGCCTTTGGCCAAAGCTCACGTACTCACAGGGTGAGGAAAAAGAGGGAACCAGACAGGACTATGCACCACACTTGATAGGATGACTACTTACTCTTTTTTCCCTCCCTTTGGTTTTTCGAGACAGGGTTTCTCTGTGCAACAGTCCTGGCTGTCCTGGAACTCTCTCTGTAGACTAGGTTGGGTTCGAACTCACTGAGATTCACATGCCTCTGCCTCCTAAGTGCTGGGATTGAAAGTGTACTTACTCTTAATGGGTGTTTTCTTGGAGAACATGGGAAGTTACCTGTTCACCCCACCATGCCTATGAGAGGAGGAAGAAGAATTTCTTAGTCCTTGATTACACTGATAACAGTAAATCTAGGGCTGGTTAGTGAGTGAGAGGCTCGTGATACCCGACTAGAGAAGAGGTACCTAGTAACTCTGGGAGTCCAGGAGCTGCTACCCCAGCAAGTCCTTCCATCTCTCCTACCACCTGCAGAAGCTAAGATCTTCAGGACACCCAGGAGGAAGATGCATATTTGCATCCAGGATTAGGATAGATCTTCTAAGACAAAATCAGGTGGGGTGTCCTGATGATTCATATCATGAAGTACAATGGATCACATCCCAGGACTTCACCAATGAGAAGGTTCATAAAACGCCTTTACAGGTTGACTCTCAAGGCTGGAGACACTATCTCAGTATTGCTTCCTGATAATTATAAAGCAAAGGATATTAAAGGATGTTAATGAACACACACAAGAGCAAAAGGAGACTGCTAAGACCAAGTCTAGTTCCCCCAGAATATCATGCTGTACCAAATGTTCATTCTTGATAAAATTATTGCAGTTACAAAGTTTGACCAAAGCAATGAATCTTTCCGACCATATCACTGATAATGTTCTTTTCAAGAATAGACCAAAACCCAGGAGCCCAGCAGCACAGTTCAAAGTGGGTTTGTGGTTCTTTGCAACCAACAAACAGTGCTCACTTTTCCAGAGCTCTTGTTTCTGCTCATGGGTTCCCCAGTGTATTTTCTCTGATCCTGTGAAAGAAGAGAGAACTGCCACGTTCACCAGACTCTCAGATGGTCTCAGTGAATATGGAGCAGTTGTGTCGGATGGCAGAACTGGGGCTCAGCTTACATTGATAGGCTGTGACATTAGGTGACATCAGGTTGGATCAATATTTAAGAATAATAGAATCTGTATTCAACAATACAAATAAGAATCAACCATGTCCAGCCAGGGTTTGGGAGCTGGATTGATAGCCAGTGAGTCACAGAAGACCTGAGGGTTTTAATTAACCCAAGACTCCGCAAGATCTACCAGCAGAACACTTATTTTTAAAAGCCATTCCAGGCGGCGGCAATAGGTCTTTTCAGCAGAAAGGCAGTGACGATCCTCATAGATTCTGTGCAGGCACACTGCAGCTGGAGCAGTGTGTGTTCAGTTCTGGGTGAAAGAGTAAGCAATTAGATGCAGGCAGGATTTCAAACACATGTCACGCAAGGAACGGTTATCAGCACCAGGGATAAATGAGAACAAAATGATAACATTTTACAGGAATAATAGTGGCCTCCATCTATCTGATGAGCACTCAGGTGCAAAAGGGAGTCAACATATCCTCCTTACTCTGCCTTTTAGTCAGCTGTGGCCGCGTTAATGCTGTGAGGGCCACAGCGATGTCTGTTTATCTTGTGTGGATCTACAGGTGAGCAGATTTCTCTGGCCTGATGGAAGGAGCTGATCTTAGGCTCAAGCAATAACCTGTGTTTTCAGATGTGCTCTGTGTGTTTCTCCTCCTCCTCCTCCTCCTCTTCCTCCTCCTCTTTCTTCTTTCTTTCTTTTTTGGAATTGATGTGCCTCTGGGAATAGTCTTCTCATGGTAATGTAAGAAGCACATGAAGGCATGCATTTTTAAAACCCTCTGCAGGCTTCATCTTGACCAAGATTAAGCCATTCAAAGTCAAAAGGCAGGGAGCTAGCTATACAGTGTGCACTCTGAGAGGCCCCCCAGAAGAAAACAAGCATGCTAATCACAGTAGACTGGAACCAATGGTCCTATTTTCCCTCTTGAAACTTGTAAGATAAACTAGAGCCCATGGTCTGAAGCTGCAGGAAGGCAGGTTTGGGTATGGGGCAGCGGGCAACTAAATGGTTGTTAGAAAGGGCCCAAGGAGGGAGAAGCATGGAGCAGAAGTTGAACAGAACAGAGTCCATCAGCTCATTCCTAAAAAGTTCAGGGTACACTCCTGAACAAGGAAGCAGGGTTCGTGGTAGCTGAGTCAAGGAAGCATGTAGGTTAATCTCTGTAGATGCAGCCCCTGTATGGGAATAGCAGGGGAGAAAGCTATCATGATGGTGCGTTCTGCACACAACACATGGACCACAGGAAGCGTTAGCATCCCTCTGAGCCTGACCTAGGGAAGGTTTTGCCATTTCCGTGGGTTGGAGGCGTTGGGTTCTTGACATGCCCATGCCCATGTCAACAGCACACGTTCACTCAGGACTTCACTCACTCCCTGTGCATTCGTCTTTGCTAACCTGTGACTGTAACCTCCGTTTACTGAGCTGCCCCTATGGAGCAAGCTTGCTGAGGGCGGGCTTATGTCCAGACACCACGCAGAGGTTTCACAGGTCTTCAGAGGCTCCCCAGCATGGGCGCAGTCACTGGGCCAATGCTACCTTAAAGTGCGCAGGTCCGAGTTCCCCTCACCTCGTTTCTGAAGCTGTGCTTCTCTCCAGGACCTCCAGGAAAGTTTGGTTTTCACTGAAGCTGAGGTCTCAGAGGTGTAGGAGTCCTGGCAAGACAAACTGAGTATTTAGGCTCCCAGGGCAGCATGTCTCAGGAAAGGAGCTCTGAGTTAAGCACAGCTATTGTCTAGGTTTTATTGCCTGCCATAAGGCAGGATGGGGTGTGAACATATTAGATAAATGAGAGGCCAAACCCCAATCCTAGCACCTCGTACCTGTGTGCTGTGGTTTGTTCATGTGAAAAGATGAGCCTTTCACTAGGATGATGACCAAGGCTAATAATGACTGCGTACCAGACCCTATTCTAGATGTCTGAGTTCAAAGTCACTTCTAGAATAAGTCAATTGCTCCATACTTGTCAATTGCCCTCTCTCCTGTCACCTGATACTCTCAATGTTTCCCAAAGGCATTCCTTGAGTGTCAGGTTGTCATTCTGTTTCTGATAGTCTTCTTCTGTCTCTAGGCAAA
Organism: Microtus pennsylvanicus; assembly: GCF_037038515.1. NCBI lineage: Eukaryota > Metazoa > Chordata > Mammalia > Rodentia > Cricetidae > Microtus > Microtus pennsylvanicus. Next base: position 92,471,976 of record NC_134584.1, read on the forward strand.
TTGGTAAATCTTTCTTTCTAATAAATGACCATATACTGAAAAGAGCCCTGGGGATATACCCTCTCTTGATAATCATGCTCCATTCAGGAAGCAGAAGAGTGGGGGGGAGAGAAAAAGAAAGGCCTCAAATGGCCTTTTCAGCCTCTCTGTTTTCACTTCAGAACGGTGTGTCACTGGGGAGTCTCCTCTCCTTCCCTGAATACCAGCCTCCGTTCACTTCCCCATTAAAGTGACCGTGGACTTTGTGCCCTGCCACTGTGGCTGCCTTGCTTTGGCCTCACCAATGGCGTGCTGTCCTTATCATCAGGATTCCAAAATGACACCGTGAAGTTTTGTACCCAGCCGGTCACATTCATCACAGATGCCACAAAAGTCTACAGTCTCCTGGATCCTCCGTCCCACACTTCTCCTCTTATGAGGGACCAGTTTCTGTTTCTACTCTGCCTCCTAAGAACTAGGATCATGCTGTCCCCAGTCCTGTGGCTGCTGTTTCCAGTCTTTGCTAGTACCCATTTTTGTGGGATGTGAGTTCCCCAGGATGCCCTCCCGGGACTGGGAAGCCTGTTCTGCATGTATTTCTAAACACCTGCTGGGCACACACACACACACACACACACACACACACACACACACCCTCTTCCTGCTTCAGGACAATCCATGGCACATCCCAGTCTTTCTTTGGGGACTGCAAGTGTTTTCTGCCACCATAAAGCAAACATTCTTACTTCTGGGTAGATAGACTCAAATCAAGCGCAGTTTGGCTTGAACGCAGAGTGCATATGTTCTGGAAGTTTAGAACAAATGGTATCATAAAAATCCCAGTAGGATTTTTTCTTCTGAAACATGAGCATAGCAAAGAAATCTGAGATAAGACTACAATCAGCTTCTTATTGCTTAACTGTGCGCAGGTGCATGCAGAAATAAATAGTATTGCTGATCGAATCCACGGTGCTGAGCAGTATCCTCAACATGTCCTACACGTAAGACCATTTGTCTGTCAGGTCTCAAAGCAAAACATATTAGCCCATCTCAGATTTTTTTTAAAAGAGAAGACGGAGGAAGGCTAAGCTATGTATGGACAACCACATCATCAGTGTATGTCAGAGGGATCTGAACCCAAGCCTTGGCTGACTTTCAGCTCCCCTTGCATCTTGTTCTACGTACTGCTGCTCAATGATGCTTCCGTATTGACCTTCTGGTTAATGTTTACTCCCTTCGCCCTGGTACATCATGTCAAGGGTGTGGCATGAGCCTTCCACTTCCTGAATGGTCGCTGCTCAGGTTAAGCCAGGTTCCACAGGGGCATTGAAAGTGGCAGCCCTGAGCTTGTGAAGAACGGAGAGCTGCCTGCAAAACACAGCCCAGTAGTAGGCAGGGGCTGGCCTCTCCTTTTCTGTAGCGGGGGGCCTCTTGAATGGCAAAATGGCCCAAGCACCTTCCAACCTTCAGATAATCCCAGACAACATATGGAAAACTGTCTAGCAGACAAGAAAACTTCGTGGGGGGATAAAGAGGTTCAGGAACTCTGGTGGGATGGGATTATTGGAACAGTGGGAGCTTGAGCAGGGGAAATTACAATGTTCCCCCCATCCTTTCAGTGTGGTGGAGAGAATGTAAGCCTTGAGCCCCAAGCCTGTGGAGTGACCTCATCAGAATTCTGGCCATGCTTGGTTGGCACCTCAGCCTCCTCCCTGGTGAAATGAAGAGAATGATACACAAGGAGCAGATCTGGCAGGAATTGCGATATTTTGTATATAAGGTACTCTGTAGACACTTAGAACACTGTAGGTATTCCCCAAACCAAAGCAGCTGTTATTCATGGAGACAGCTCAGGTCTCACTGGCATAGCAGGGGTCTGGGCACTGTGGTCAGCCTTTTTCTAAGCCATTGGGGGAAAGTAGTCTTGTTGTTCTACTACCACGTCCAGGCTCCAAGCTTGAACAGTGGAAGTCCTTGTTCCACTATCCTGTCTTCTCGTGTGTTCAGATGAGAATCACTGAGAAGCCTGTGGAACATTCTGAACGTCTAAAACACCATAGGGTTGTTCTCTGTTTACTTTGTAGAAAGGAAGAATGAAGGAAAGGAGAAATAGAGAAGAAGTGAATCCAAGACAGATGTTTCCAGATTTGCAAAGTGAGCAAGATTAGGGTTTGTTGCACTTTGATATCCTATCTTTCCCCCTTACAAAAGTGGGAGTATGTTCAAATAACCTCGTATGAGACCTTAAGAGAGATTGGTAGAGAGAGAGAGAAAGACAGAGACAGAAAGAGTCAAAGAAAGATCCCTTCCATTTCCATTTAATTAAACCCCAGAGTAAACTGCCTTCTTCTGTCGGTGACCCCACGGCCTCCATTTTCTCATCCACTGGGCCATAGATTTAGCTAGAGCTGCCCTGACATCCAGACTGGGAGAGGAGCATTCGCAGAGGTGGTTGGGAGACACGAGCAGTGTTCACCTCTAGGTGAAAAGACTCCCCAGTAGAGAAGGAGGAGCCCCTGGCCAAAAGGAGCAAATATGAACCAGAAGAGACTTTCTCTGGTTATCTCTGGTTCAGAGAACCCAGGGAGATCCCTCGGTGAGGTCATCTTGCAGATTCCACGCCCAGGACACATCTCCTCTGCCATCTTCTAAGGTCTGATCTTTCATAAACGTGCCTGTCTTTCCCACACAGTAAAAACACAGACATGTAAATTCTTTAGCTGTCTGCATTTTAGAAGCCCATCTGTGAGGGATTGCCTTGATTGTTAATTGGGAAAAATGGTTCCAGCCCATCATGGGTAGCACCATTCCCTGGGCAAGGTGGTCCTGGGTTATTTGGGAAAGCTAGCTAAGCATAGGTCTGCAAGTAGGCAGCATTTCTTCATGGTTTCAGCTTCAAGTTCCTGCTGGAGTATCTGAATTCCCTCAATAATGAACCGTGACCCGGAAGTGTAAGTCAAACAAATCTGTTCTTCCCTGAAATTGTTTTTGTTCAGAGTGATTTATTACAGTGCCAGAAAGGAAGCAGGAGGAAACCTCAAAGCAAGCTAAGTGTGGGACAAATCAAACACGGGCAGTGAGTTCCTAATGCAAGCCTGTTCTAGCAGGAGCAGCTGGAACCCAGTACCAGTAGATAATGGCTGTGAAAGAGAAGGGATTCAAGGTGTCCACATCTGATTTTCAAAGATTTCCATTGCTCTCGCGATCTTCAAATACAAAATCTGCTGGTTTAAAATAAACAAACAAAAACAAAAACACACATGCTAAGTAATTATAAACACTATGTAGGGTAAATGTTTGCATCATCTGGTTACAGTTGCCCTTGGTTGGAGGCCCGAAAGCCAGCTAGTAGTGAAGGTTGCTTGGCTGGTCCCCAAGCAAGAGCTGGAGCCACCTTTGCCAAGTGCAGCCTTTGTTCTTCTCTGCTGGTCACAGTCAGGTGTCCTAGGCAGCCTTTGTTTATGACTCTGTGCTTCCTTCCTACAAAGGAAACAAAAGAAGTGCTTGACAAGAGTAAGGGGGAAAGGAAGGTAGTGAAGGAAAGAGGAGATAGGCTCCTATCTGGACCACCTACTGTGTTCCCAGAGTGCCTTTCAGAGGAGCAAAGGTGGCCTCCTCTTTCCGGCCTGCTCCAGCACTCCCTTGGATTGCTAATGCCCAGTGTAACTACTGATCTCCAGAACCCAACTAGCCGGACACTAGCAGGACATCATGTTAGTCTTGGACTTGAAGGGACGTTTTCAAGAGAGACTTGGAGGAATGGCCTCTAAAAGGCCAGTGGAGTTGGCTTCATTCCCGCGTCCCTGCTATTGTGCCAAGTGAGGGGGAAATCGATTGCAAAGTACTTTGGATTTTATCACCGTTACACAGCCACCAACCACCACAGCGGATTGCACTAGGCTTGTGATAGGGGGCTGGAGGCATGGTTCTTGATATCCCAAATGATCCACCACTCTTGACTGGCCCTTGCTCCACCTGCTAACTCTGGGCGAGTTAAGAATACACTTTCCTCACTTCTTTCCTCCACTGTCTATCCCCTGCTTCAGAGGCCAGGTTAGAAAGGGTAGCATCCTGTAGCCAGCCTCGGTGACTGGTGTCAGGAAGGGTCAGAGCTTGGGCAGAGCCACTTCTGAGCTGGGTGGTTTATTATCTCTGAATCTTGATGTCTTTAGCACCAACCTCAATCTAAGTAACTGAATTTAAGTGCCCGACCCAGGACGAAACATGCAGGAAATATTCAACAAAGGGTGGTTCTAACAAGGCAGGGCGTCTCTAGCCTTCCACACTCAGGTTCTAAACAGAGATCTGTGTGAGATAGTCAAGGCTCTGCTGCCAAGCTGCCTGGATTACAAAAAAAAAAATCTTATTCTTCACTCTAGCAGGTTAAGATGCAAGGTGGAGTTTGTGGCAGGGTCTTTCTCGTGGGCTTGTTGAGCCAACTGAGACATAACTTACCCTGTGCTTAGCCCCACACTGGGCCATGTGCCAGGTCATCCGTGTGATAAAGGAGTTAATCAGGTGGTAATTACAAATACAGGCTGATACATTAGCTCCCTCTCGTCCTTGGGGCCCCTATAGTATGGAAAAGAAGACTTGATGTCCATCGCATTTTGCGAGACCAAGCTGTGTCTGCCTGTCTCGTCCCAGGCCTCACCTCAACAGCTAACTGGTGACTCAAGGAGGTGGCTGACATTGGTGATCAGATTGACCCAGCTCTCTTGCTGGTGTCTCTGCACTTCACTTCTCCGACAGCTTTAGCCTGCTCCGTGTTCACCAGAGTGGAATCAGGCAGGTTAATGTTCCTGCAGGAGCCACTTTACCAACAGCTGGTGGGAGCTGCTCGGTAAACAGCCTGCTGATGCCCTTCACCCTAGTGAGGGGGGTTCTGAGCTGGGTGTTCTTCACTGTTCTCAGTGGTCCCTAACAGGCTGGAGCCCAGATATGAAGGGCTTGAGAACACACCATCCACTGGCCTACTTGCCTTGTCTTAGCCCTTATTCTTCACCTAGGAGCTACTGGTATCCTGGTTTTCAGAGCTCTCAAATCTTTAAGTTCTGCTTGCTGAGAGACATATTGGGATGGTGGGTGAGTTACAGTCCTAGCTGCTGTGAGAAAATGCCCAGCGAAAGCACCAGAAGACAGGGAGGCTCCAGTTGAAGGGGTTGCAGTGCACAATGGAGATATGGCAGCAGGTGACTCCATGGTGGCTTGGGCATAAGTCAACTACACGTTACATACGTGGTCCCTAACAGGAAGTAGAAAACTTGGCTGAAATCTGGTGGCTAGAAATCTTCTAGCCCTGTCCCCACAGCCCTGTCTGCTAGCTAGGTCCCATGTCCAGAAGGTTCCACTTTGTCCCCAAATGGTACCAGCACCAGTAGTGGGGACCGAGTGTTCAAACACATGAACAGATAGACACATTGAAGGGCCGAGCTGATCCCCCGCACACACACAGAGTACAATGATGTCTGGTAAGTCTACAGGAACATGCAGTCTTCTGTCAGCACCAGGGGAAGAGGCCATGGCCCCATTTCCCCTATGTTCCATGAAACTATTCCATGAGTTCTTGTTTGGAAGCCAGCTTCCTTGGTGATGCCCCCAGAGGCCAGGAGCCATGGATGGGCTGATGCAAGAATCTGAAGTTGTGTCTCTAGGCTGTGACCACATCTCAGCTGTGGGCTTCTTAATTTAAACACAATATCTGTGAGCAAGAGGAAACATACTCCTTCCAGGCCAACTGGGGCTCTTTTTCTGTTTCCTTTTTTAACAGGGGTGATTGTAAAAACACTTAACTCTGGGCCCTTTATCTGTGTTAATAATAATAATAATTAGAACAGTAGGTCCAACTGAGAGGAGTTCATCTCACAATAATGAGAGAGATGAAAACATACTCCAAACAAATCAGGAGAACAGTATGCCAAAAAAAAAAAATCAACCTCAGAAGGGCTGCTTCTGAACTGGGTAATTGGTATGTGAGTGGGTCAAGTTCTAGTCTAATCTAGAAAAAGTAAAAATGGGAGAAGAGAAGAAAATGGAGACAGGATACTAGATGCCAGCTATGGCACTCAAGTACTCCCTGGAAAAAATTAATGGGCCAAAGACCAACCTGCCTACTCCAAAATGTTGACTGGCTCATAAAAAGCCTTCTCCTTGTGACGCCATGTTGGCATGACTTAGAAGTGCGGCAGTGATGACCATGTGTGTTTGCGGGGCTTGTGGCCCGCATGCTGGCATGATTTGGAAATGCGACCGTACCCACCATGTGTGTATGCAGGTCTGGGGAAAGAGTGGGAGGAGGAAAGAAGGGGCTTCTCTCCCAGGAAATTGGACTTTAGCAAAACTTCCGAATCTGGACAGGTCAATGCGCACTAAGAACACCCAGCCGACTCCCCTCGTTCAGCCCCTCCAAAATACATATGGTGGTTTCCAGCCACTCACAGATGTTCCTGCTCCCAAAACAAACACAGAAACAAATATTTACAGAGCTCTGAAAAGTCAACAGAAGTCACCTGGGCACAAGGTTTCCTTGCCTGGGCTCGAGATCTCTGGCCTGGGATTATTAAACAGAATGTCACACCTAAGTTTCCACCGCAGGACAGGAAACCCTTGCACCCAAAGAGGATTAGTTCCCAGAGTGTATTCATGAATATAAAGACCACATCTTCCCAAGGCAGGTGTTTGCAGTCCCGAGGAAGAATGGACAAGAGACAAAGATAATGCTGGTAACATTTCCTCCTCTGCCCACGTGTGCAGAAAAAGACTCAAGAGAGCTTGTGAACCCACCGTGAATTGACCCGCCGTGGTTACCAGCGGCACAGTGCCCACCTTGAATAATCTCTCATTCAGTCATTTGTGGGAAAGGCTCCTGCTTGCTTTTCCTGAATGTTCCAGATGTGAACAGGTCTCCACATTAGAAAACAGGGCAGCAATTGCTGTCCACGGTCTCATTTCATTGTGGTGCTTTCTTCCACAGGGCTAGAAAACCTGACAAGAATAGACTGATCGTGAGTGGCGTTATGGAAGGAAGGTGGTCGGGAGAAGGAAGGAAAAAGAAAAGGAGGAAGGGAGGGAGGGAAGAAAGGAAGAAGAGGGGGAGGGAAAGAAGGTGGTCAGGAGAAGGAAGGAAAAGGAAATGGAGGGAGGGAGGGAAGCAGATGGTGTAAGAGGAGAAAGAAGGAGAAAGGAAGGGAACGGGGAGGGAAAGAAGCAGACAGGTACAGAAAGGAAGAATGAGAGAGACAGAGACAGGCCTGCTGTTCTCAGACACTGGCTGGTTCACACGGAGGGGCCAGATAGCTTCTCAGTGAAAAGCTGAGATTAAGTCCACAACATAATTTCCATTATGTTAATGTTGCTTTAAAATATATTGCGCAGAGTGCTGCAACAATCAAATTATCAATTATAATGTCTACTCAGAGTAGAAAAGTGTTACAAACAGAGGCCTGATTACTGCTTCAGTACATCCAATCTGCATACTCATTGTTCAGTACGGAGAAAACAAATTATCTTGTGTTGGCCCCAGTTCAAATTTAATTAAATGAGTGCAAAGCAATTATAATAAAGTACAATAGTGTAGTAATGAAAGGAAAATAACTCATTAACCTATTAATCTTTATTTATGTTCCTCTCAAATAACTATGTAATTTCTTTATCACCACATCCCATAAGAAAACGCAGGGTCTCACTGCTCGTGGCCTGCTTTAAAGATTCTATTTGGTTAAGATTTTCTGTGGCTGTCGTTTATATCAACTTCCCTTACCTTCAGGGCCCACCCTTCCTTTCTCTCCCGTCATGCTCTGTCCACATGCTCACTTACATTGTCGGGATTTAGGCTCCTCTCCTCCTTGCCTCTGATGCTTTTCAGTTGTACAAGGCAGATCTCTCTGGAAATTGAGCTGTGGTTAGCCCAGCAAACAAGAGAGAGGTACCCTCTGCCACCTACTGCATAAGGCGAAGAGAGCAAGAGAGGAGGGGCCCTTCTTGGGTAGAAGGGCTTACCAGAGGATGGTAAGTATGGCCTCGCATCTTACTAAACCACTTGTGAGGGCATCTGACTGACAGATGAGAAAATGGTGTCTTGGAGTGAAGAAGTGTTTTGGCCCAAGCCTAGTAAGACTCTATACTATAGAGTCCTAGCTATAGCCTCTACCTACCCTCTCACAGACTTCATTTAGACTCTAAGTCATATCTATAGCCTCTGTCTACACTCTCATAGACTTCCTTTAAAAGCTCTCTAATCAAAGTGCCACATGAGAAATGGCAGCTCTGGGGTCAACCGGAAGCAGCTCAGAATCTTGCCCCTGTGGTGTCAAGGTTTGAACAGCATCATCCTGCAGGGTGCAGCCACACAACTTCCCGTGGAGGGCAGGACTCGGAAGTCCTCAGGGACACGATCTTTGGAGCACTCTACTGCCTGGCTAAGGACTTTCTGGTGACATGTAATGACACCTAGAGACAACTTCTGGAAGTCAGGCCTGACTCCGACTTCCCTTGAATAGCATATGAGGGTAAGGCTATAAGTGAAAATATTAGACAATCATAAAAATAGAGTATTTGCTCTTTCCAGCCTAATACCTGGCTCTAAAGCCTTCACCCTTCCCTTCAAGGAGAACAGGGAATCACCAAAAAGAGAAGATACCTTGATAGACTGACAAGTCAAACCCTGGCATGGTTTTTAAAGATGTCCCCTGTATTATCTAATTTAGTCCCCAAACCACTCCTTTTTAGGTGAGGTTTAAGTGTTGTGGCTGAATATGTCTACCCAGCTGATAACAAAAATATGCTTGGTTTCAATGCCAGCACATTCTCAATGCTAAAAGGAGTTGGGTGGAGCGGGGAGGAATGGAAGGTAGAGAGAGAGAGAGAGAGAGAGAGAGAGGAACTAGAAAGATTAGGGAGGAGGAGGAGAGGACATGGAGGAGGAGAGGAGGAAAGACTAAGGTAAAAAATAAAAGGTGGTATGGAAGTCGCAGGGGATTTTAACAAAAATCTGTATTTTGTACACTTTTATTAGGCACCCTGAGGATTGTACATCCTCCCTCTGTGGCACTAGGTGAGACTGCACGAATAGCTTTGACCAATGAAATGCCAGCAGGTTTCATCTTTAGATCAAATACTTAATTGCTTGTGGGCTGTCTCTCTGCTTCAGAGGTCAACAGCACTCAACATATTGGCGGTGCCCTCGGCCTGTGTTTCAAAGTGAATGAGGATCCTGCCCAAGGGTCCCATGTTCACCTATGACAGCCATGGTGTGAATGAAAAAAAAAAAAAACTAAACTTGGAATTTTTTTTTCAAGCCACTCAGGCTAGAGGTTGTTTGTCACCGCAGCACAACTGAGCCTACACTGACTCTACAAACACTACTCTTCACACACAGGGACAACATTCCTATAGGCAAACGACAGGGTGAGTAGTATTGATTTTGTATTGACTACTTACTATTTATTTTCCAGGTGATTTAATAAAGACCTAGAATAAAGTTCCCTCCCTACTCAAAGTCACAGAACTCCTAAGTGGCAGGGCTTGGTTTGGAGTACAAGTCTCCTCAGGACTCTTTCTCAGTACAGAACTCCTACACCAAGGAAGGTCTAGAGTCCGTTCCCCTCTCTGCAGTCCAAGGATGCTCCAAGTTCTTGGGTCTAGCTTTGTACTTAGGTTTCTTTCCCCTCAGCTCTCTGGAGGAACACAAATTATCTAGCACACACACACACACACACACACACACACACACAGAGAGAGAGAGAGAGAGAGAGAGAGAGAGAGAGAGAGAGACATACACATAGGGAGAGATACACACAAAGCCAGACAGAAGCACATACAGAAAGAGATACAGACACAGAGAGATACACACAGATACACAGAGAGACACACAGAGAGAGATAGAAAAACAGACAGACACACACAGAGAAAGGCAGACACACACTAACACATACAGAGACATACTGAGGGAGGTAGAAACACACAGAGAGGCAGACACACACTAACACATACAGAGACAGAGGGAGATAGAAACACACAGAGAGGCAGACACACACTAACACATACAGGCACACACACATGCACACACAGAGACATTACACAGAAAGAGTGATAATTTGTACACAGGAGGCTCTCTCTTCGATAACATCCACTTAACCAGCCCAGTAAATTTACTGAAGCTCTCCCTGCCTCCTCTAAAGCACCTCCCACCCAGGCTGAACACTCCTGGCAAGTGGGTTCCTTTGCAGCGTAGTGTGCCCTCGGCCAGGCTCTTGAATTCTTCGGGCGATAATGTGACTAAGAGTCCGTTAGGATTTATTCCCAATCTGTTTGCTTCGGTTGCACTCATTAGTATAATCACGGACATTAACGGGAGTGGGAAAGGAAAGAGCTGTTTCTGTGGAAATGAGAGTGCACTGGGAAGAGTCTATAAAGGAAACGTGAAAAACAAACAGAGGGAACTTGTGACAACTTAGAAGCAAACTGCCCGAGAATATTACTTCAGTCTCTTGAGGTTGCGCATCTTATTCTAAAGAAGCTCAACCTTCTAGGTAGGGTGTCGTGAATGTAATTTATACGAGGAAGAGAAGCTACAGGTCTCCCCAGCATAAAAAAAGTCAGAAGCCTTCGTCAAGTAATGCATTCTTGGTAGTAAAATAAAAGGTGCTAATCTCTCTCTGTGTGTCTCTGTCTCTCTTCTCTCTCTCTCTTCCTCTCTCTCTCTCTCTTTCTCTCTCTGTGTAGGCATGAATAGGTGTGCTAGCCTATTCATGCACCGTGGAGGCTGGACCTTGACGTCAGGGTCTTCCTCTGTTTCTTTCTTTCTTGAATGGGGGCGGGGGCAGGGTTTCCCACTTGCTGCACTACTCAGGGTTTGTCCTGACACAGGCAACAAAGGACTGAAGAAAGGACAGACACACAGACACAGAACAGAAAAGTTGGGCTTGGATGGACCATGCATGTTCTGCTGAAGCTGCACCAGCAACAATAGCCTAGACACTCGGAGAGTCCATTTTGTAAGTCTGAGTCAAGGGGGCAGGTTTATTGTACACAGCTGATCACGGAGACCAGTTTACGGTCTACAGCTGAGCAGGGGGGGGGTTTAGCTAATCTGGGTAGGATGTCTCTGGAGGGATGAAGTCTCAGACTGCAGCATTCCAGAGAAGGACTCTATGATTGGCAGCTTCTGCCTAACTGTCCGTATTCTCACTCGGACCACAAAAGCTTTGCGATCCCTCTGAGCCTCACCCATGCTTTGCCACACCCATGGGTCCTGGGCATGGCTGTGCTCATGTCAACAGCTCCCATTCACTCAGGACCTCTCTGCTCTGCTCTTTAGTCACTCGGGGCATCTTCCGCCCCTCCCACTGAACCATAAGCGGCACTGATGAGCTAGCTGAGAGGCTAGTAGTGGTGAGCCCTACAATCCAGTTTCTACCGCCCCAGTGCTGGGATCACAGGCATTGCTATCACATCCAGCATTTTGCATGGGTTCTGGGGGCCCGATACTCATGCGTATGCAGCAAGTGCATTTCCTGTTAAGCATCTCCCCAGCTCCAGTATGCATCAAGTCTGGTTTCAACCTTCCTTGTGTAGTTTCTTTGGATGAGGATTTTATGCTATTACCTTAGTCGCTTGCATCCCCTCTCACACAGACTCATTGCACAGTGTTCACTGTAATTGTTCACATGTTCTTTATTAAATTAGCTAATTCAAGAAGCATTTATGCAGTAAGTACCAAGCGTCGGGATGGGTGCTAGGGAGGGATCAAGAAACTCTAGAGTCATATAAAACATTAAATCATCACAGAATCCTTACCTGATGGAGGTTGTGATGTATTGTGGAAGGCCCGGACCCATTCTTTCTCAGGGTAACTCAGACCTGGGATGATTTTACTACTTCTGAACCAATGATCCATGCCCTCCTCTCCTTGTGTCCAATGTTGCCCAGTGTTTCCAGGGGCTAAATGGTCAATGGTCACTTTCATCCCTAGTATCCAAGACTGTAGTTCCTTAAGTGGTTAGAGCACCTCAGAATTTGGAGAATTCTCCCCAAAACCCTCTTCCCTTCATATCCTCTTTTCTTCTGCTTTGGGGGATGCTCTTCTCTCCTTTCCCACTCCACTCTGTCCATGCCATTGACTCCGTAAACTTCCTCTCCCTGTGACTTAAAGTGGAGGAGGTGAGGGCTCCTTAGGAGGCAGGAGACTAAGGCTATGGTTTTTATCCCCCATTTCCATATCTGCCAAGTCACCCTGGGTCGGTGTCCAGCAAATTAGGCCCATACTGGAGGGCACAAGCGAGCTGGCAGGATTAGAGGTGATGCTCATTCTCAGGGCTGTGCAAGGCCAGGCTGAGAGGCAGCAGGTTCTTTAAGTTTTTCCCCCACACACCTGGTTTCCATACCCTTGTCCTGGCCTTGATGTGTATACCTTTTGTAAAGGCTACATGATGAACATTTAAGCTTCATAAGCCATGCAATCCTCTGTAGCTATATTCAACACTGTCTCTGGAATATGTGTGCCCGTGTTGCAATAAAACTTTATTTTCATAGACAAGTAGCAGACCTGGTCCGCTGCGTGGCCTGCAGCTTGCCAACCCTCATTCTATGGGAGACAGTGGCTGCCTCTAGGGCACGGCAGCATCCTGGTTTCCTGTAACCCCACACACAGCTTCACACACACAAAAAAGTCCCTTTACTAAACCCCCTTCAAATTACCCACATTGAATGTGCCATCTGGTTCTTGCTAGGACTTAATTGATGCACTTGGCTTTGCCTTTCTCCGACACAGGCTTTAAATGCAAAGTAACAACAATAACAACAAGGAAAACAGACTGCGACCAATTACTGTGTGATGGGGAGACCCAGTTCTTACCTCACACACACCCATTCCCAAATGTGACAGAACATGTCGCCAGCCGCGACACACTCACAGAGTGGACCAGAGGTGAACTAAGCAAACCCCCTTTCTTAGAGCCTGCAGAGTCTGCCATCCTGCTGCCGGGTGTGTTGTCGTCTCAAGGAACAGAGGTCTATTCTAATTAAACAAGAAAACACATCTTTTCACAAGGGGAAACTGAAGGCATTGTGCTCTGTGCCTCCAAGAAGGCATGCTTTAATAAGAATTCTTTTGTAATCCCCGCTTTTATTTGGAGCTTCCCCAGGCTTTTGCTGCTAATAAAAGGATTGTAAAGTTGACAAATATAAGCAGGGACAAAGAAGTTTGGGGAGATAATGCCTTGGTGAATGGGCAAGGGCTTGAAAGTGTATTGATTCCACAACTCGGAGATGGTTGTGAGGCGCCAAAGCTGCCGTCGGTTAATGTGATATTTCTATTACAAAATAAAAGTCTCTATAGGCTGGCTCCCATGTCTCTCATGTCACGTCAAATTATGCTCTGTGTTGAGGAAAGCAGTCCAGGACAAAGATATCTGAAGATCTGTTTTCAAATCTGGACTCATAGCTCCTCCCATATCCCAACCTGTTATCGTATGTGCTTGGCAAATGGAATTCCAGCCAGTGTTGTGCTCTTGTCTGAGTTTGTCACGGGGCTCTGTAGTCCTTCCTTCTACATGTATGACAAGCTGCAGTAACTGTTTCGCCTTCCAGTGAGAGCTCCCAGTTTTCCCTGGAGGTTCCTTCATTCCTACATTCAAAGCCTGACATTCCCGGCGAGACCCCATTCGTCGTGCGCTCGTGACTAAATCCAAGCCAATCCTTACACGGTGTCCTTTGACCACAGAGATTGGTTTGATCACACCAGCACATAACATGATCTAGTGATGAAAAAGCGGGCTTTCTAGGAAAGTGAGCAGATGGACTTTCTTTCCCTACTGATCTTGCTTGTGGGGGCTGGAACTATTTTAGCCGTTTCAGTGGCGCAAGGAGTCGGAGGCTGAAGTCAACGGAGTGGGACGGTGAAGAAGACTAAGCTCCAAATACAGCCTTGACTAAAGCCATCCATGAAGACACTGATGGGAAATAGGAAAACACACAGGCACCTTGCCACGCTTTCCACCCATAAACCCTTGCTAATACCGCTTTTCGGGTTCTTTACCAAAAGCAGTGAGAGAGGGAAACCATTCCCTGCCCCCTTAAGTGTGAGCAGAAACTCCTCTTGGCAATGTAGTGAATTGGCGATATGTGTTTTCAGCTTTTCTCAGACTCCTATCACCATACAGAAAAACCTGGACTAACTCGAGGGAGCGCAAGACAGCATGGAAAAGAACTAAATGAAGCCAGCAAACAACCAGCCTGCTGCCGGAAGCAGGACTGCGCAGTTTGCCCACAGCTCCTGCTGGGGAAATCAAAAGGACCCAGAAGAGATGCCCAAGTGAGGCCAGCTTCAGCTGCTAACTTAGAGAAGCCGGGCGGGGGTGGCGCACACATTTAATTCCAGCACTCGGGAGGCAGAGGCACGTGGATCTCTGTGAGACCAAGGCCAGCCTGGTCTACAAGAGCTAGTTCCATGGGAGGCGGTTGCGGGGAGGAAGCAGAAATCCTTAATAAATAAATAAATTAAATAAAAAATAAAAAAAAATAAAAAATAAAAATAAATAAATAAAAAAGAAAGAATTGAGATTAATCTTGTCCTTTTGCTTCATTGAAAATTAAGGCTTTCATTTTTCTATTTGTATTCACCCTTGAAAATATAATGGGACAATTTGATCCATCCAGGCTTCAACTTCCCTTTCAAAAGCAAGAAAGAAGGCAATAAAGGACTTTCCTTCCTTCACAAAAAAAAAAAGAGCTAGTTCCAGGATGACCCTGTCTGTTTTATGTTTATGGGCTAATAATATACCTTTAGTTTTAGTAAAAATTGGATTTCTGCCTCACAGTGGTGGTGGTGCACACCATTAATCCCAGTACTCAGGAGGCAGAAGTCAGCAGATCTCTGTGAGTTGGAAGCCAACCTGGTCTACAAGAGCTAGTTCTAGGACAGGCTCCAAAGCTACAGAGAAACCCTGTTTCGAAAAACAACCAAACCAAACTAAAAACAATTGGATTTAAATTTTAAAAGCATGTGCCTTCATTCTTCAACAGGCAATAATCCCAGGCGCCTTATTTTGTCTGTATCCTCAAATAAGTGACTTATAACAATACTGTGGAATTATATAATATTGATGGATTCACAAGTTACATTTTGAAGAGCTAGGGAGATAATCACTGGAGTCTCTAGACCCATCTCTTGGAGAACGCGGTTTGCACAGCTTAGTTTGTTGCCCCCTGTTACTATCGACAAAATACCCATGGAAGGATAACTTACCAAGGAAAGAAATGAGTTTTAGCTCACGGTTCTAGAGGACCAAGACTGCAGCCAATAGTCTGCTTGGCTTTTTATGATGTCCTCATCCTCCATTGCATCGCAGTGGAGAAGCAGACAGAGGAACCTGATACATCTGAAAGAGACAGGCACGTGAGAAAGGTATCGGGCTTGCTTTATAGCAACTCGCCATAATGAAAACTCATCCATCCTACTAGAACTAATCCAATAGTCTCGAGAGAACTGTGCCGGTCTCTGGAGAAAAGCACTAGCTCAGTTTGAGGGCAATAGTCCTGTGAACACCCCTCCTCTTCCAGGGCCTGCCACCTCTTAGCATCGTGACACTGGGGACTTCGTCTCTAGCACAGGAATTGGGGTGGGAAAGGACAAAGCAGATTCAAGCCATCGCCCTTCTAAATAAGCCTAAAGGACGTGGCTCACCTCTCTAACCAACACAATAGCTGAAAACAGGCGCTTCTGAGAACCAGATTCAAGGGACCGTGCTCAGCCATTGCCCTGAAAGGAATCCAGAAAAATCCAGGCCTCAGCTACAGAAACCCGAAATTAGGAAACAATCCTTTTTTCTTTCTAAAAACAGGCAGGCAAGAAGCCCAGATCTATCTGCCCTCTCCTCTCCCGAATACTAGCTATTTACTGCAGTAACATACAGCACTACTCCTATAATTACATCCTTACTTATTTTTAAAAAGGCCTGAAGCCAGGTACCCACAGGGGTCATGCCCCAGCTGACCTATTTTCTGTATCAGAGTGGAAGCCAACAACCAGTTCTCGCCAACCGCTGACAAATTGTGTGTTTATGTGTGGGAAGGGGGGGGGAAGGATACTTGCTATTATTTTCATTCTTAGAAGTATCCAAGCTGTCTCTACCTGTTAGCTTACAACTTAAGTTCTTAGCTATCCCCTTCTCATCTCTGCAGGGGGAGGTCAGAAACCCCTGCTGAAGTGGAAAAGGATGAACATCCTCAATGGACAGAATACACCCGAGTACTACCCGTGCATTCCACAGCTTACTTCCTTGTTCTGCACATCCTGCACACAATCATCCCACTCTGAGCAGTGCGCCTAGCAACCAGTTAGCAACCTAAGACCCACACCTACGTCAGGCTACATATAGACCCTCCCAATAGTGGGCTCATAATGACCACCATTCTTAGCTTCTATTCAAAAGTACTTGCAATACACCCTGGTACAGGGTGGGAGAGCTGATCCAGTCAGAACTAGTTTGGATACAGGTGGAGAAAGACAAAATTACATTCTCAAATGAACTTTTAATGAGAATTCCTTATTTAACATGCTTGTGTATAATTAGGTGTACATATGATGAAAATCAGATTTCTTATGGAAAGGGACATGTGCGATAGAAAAATGATGACCGAATCTGTCAATCAAAACACAGAAACACTCTCATTACAACCCTTGGTAGCCAAACTCCCCTTGAACCCCGTAAAAGGGGGCCCCAAAGAATAATCAGGAGCAGCTTCACTTGTATGGTCCACTGTCCTCTTACAGTGTGTTCTGATATTTTTTTGTTGCTATGCTTGAAATGAAGTTTCCTTGATACTTTTGGAAATCTATGTGAGCCTTTAATTCTTTACATTAGAAGCTAAGAATCTGGCAAGACCCAGGGCCCACCCCAGGCCACAGGTACCTGATATCCCTCCCAACACCCTCTTGGTATATAGTAGAAATCCAGGACTTTCTTAATAGAAACAAATGGAACACAAAATAAGTATTTGAGAAGACAACAGCTGTTGAGCTACTAATTTAATAAAATATGTATTTATTTTATTAGCCATCAACTTGTTTCTTAAAATAAAATATTCATTACCTTATAACAATTATGTCCTTAGTTTTATGCTTTGGAATTGCTGAAATACAGATATAAAATAAAAACCCGTGATGGTTAATCTTGATAGTCAATTTGATGGGAATTAGAATCACCATGGAAACAAATCTCTAGCCATGTCTGTAAGAGATAATCTAGGTTGGACTGAGGTGGGAAACCGCAGTCTAAATATTGGTGGTAGAATTCCACGATCTGTCGGGGTGGTCCCAGACTAAGTGAAAAGGAGACAGAAGGTGCAGAAGTCACTTTTCTGTTGGGGAGATGAACTACCATGACCAAGGCAAGGCAACTTAGAGAAGGGGGGGAATTATTTGGGTTTATAGTTCCACAGGGAGCATTGACAATGTCAGGGAAGACACGGCAGCAGGTAGCTGGAGAAGGGAGCTGGAGGCTCACCTCTTGAACCACGGATAAGCAAGGAGTGAAGTGGAAGTGGGATGAGGCTATGAACATTCAAAGCCTGCTCCCATGGAAGTACTTCCTCCGACAAGGCTGCACCTCCTGGGCATCCCATAATGTTCTCCCAAATAGCACCTCTGACAGGGAGACATGTGCTTAAATATCTGAGTCTCTTCAGATCACAACAGAAGCCCAGCTGCAGACACGATGTGGTCAGCTGTCTAAAGTTCCCACCATGAGGGGCTGCATCACCTGGAACTATAGGCCAAAATAAGTCATTTTGTCCCAGAGGCGAGACAAGTAATTAGTGAGACCACTATGGGTCGTTTTTGATTCTCCGCAAACTCTAAGCCTCTCACTCCTACACACTGTGTGGACTGGTCCCTCCTTCCCTTCTTGTTTGCATGGCACTAGATTCATCTCTATTTTGAATGCATTCACTGTGAGAGTAGGTGTCTTGAAGGCACCCACA
Organism: Microtus pennsylvanicus; assembly: GCF_037038515.1. Classification (NCBI taxonomy): domain Eukaryota; kingdom Metazoa; phylum Chordata; class Mammalia; order Rodentia; family Cricetidae; genus Microtus; species Microtus pennsylvanicus. Next base: position 92,489,934 of record NC_134584.1, read on the forward strand.
GGGCCAGCCCCATGCCAGTCAGCACATCCTCAAACACAGGCAGAGGGGACATAGCAATGAGAATCCTCACTCTGGCTGCTGGGATCTGTGTGTTAGGCCACTGAAGCATCTTGGGAATTTGTCTGATGACTCCAACTTTCCATGCCCCGAGCAGGTGCCCCTTCCCTTGCCCATGACTCTGAAGGGCCAGCAACTCTATTAATGTCCAAGAGTCAGCCTAAGCCAGGGTGGAGAGTATCCCACTTCCACAGAGCTGTGTGGGCAAAAGATACAGGTGGGGTAAGTCACAAACAGGACATGAGCTAGACTCTGTCAGCACTGTGAGCCTCAAGATAGTGAGGGACTCCAGCGTTAACATTATTTGCTTCTTGTGTCTATTCCAGTTCTTTCTGCACTCAGCAAACAGTGACCATCAGTGCATTGAAGCCATGAACTACGGACCTGTCGCCTTGCTTCTGACCTCCGGTCACTCATGACCCAACGTCCGTAGTGTGTCTTAGTCACAGCAACAATCTACACTGTGTGCCACCACCAGTCCTGGGTCCCTTTTCCATATTCCTACTTCTTTTGACAATGAGCCTTTTAGAAGATTGTAAGGAATCATGGTGTATAAATCCAAGTCATTTTTCCTCGGACTTGACACGGAATTTGTGCTGCTTCTCAAAGACTGTGTTGACCGTTTTCACCCTTGACCACAGTCCTCATTCATTAGGGGCCTCTCCAAATGTCCTCAACCCATGCTGAGTTGAGTGTGTGAGAAACACAAGGCTCTTGGTGTTCTGTGCCCTGTCACCTTTATTCTTGAGGACACGTGGCTGCCTTCATTCACTACAGGACAGCCCGCCCAAATGATGTGCCCTCCACTTAAAGGACGAAGATAACTGAGCATCATTTCAACTAGACGAAGGGACGCCTCGAGAGACTGGAGAGCTGTAGGACTCAACATTGTATTACTGGCCTCACTTCAGGGCTTATCAGTAGCAGTGCATATAATCCCTTCCCAGAATTACATGCTGGCCAGTTCAGATAAATAACCCAGATCTCCACCGCTCATAATCCCAAGTGTTAACAATTAATTTCCAAAACCCGTCCTGAAAGACCCCAGACAGGCCTTGCTTGGTGATTCTCTCACTAGTCAACATTCAAACCTCAAGACTTGAAGCTGTTGTCAAGACACCGCTGGCTTAGACAATCAAGATCACAATAGTCAGCAATAACCCGGGTGAGGCAGGGACTAAGTGTGAATTAATAAGTCAGCTGACACCGGGGCCCAGATGTTTCCAGCACAGGCAATATGCTCGAAGTGATGCTAAGCAGATTTACATACTTAACTAATATGTTTATTTAAAGAAAATTTCCAAATCCCAAATACCATCCAGATTTCTTCTTTGGCGGCAGATCAAAAGACCGCCTATCAATAAAGACAGACTCCAGCGTGAACCTTCCAACATCTGCTTCCAACCACCAAACAACAGATTTGAGGGTTTTGAAAAGCTTAATTGCAGACAAATTTCACCGCCTCTTACATAAATATATATGTTCTCATCCCCCGGGGTGGTTCTGACCTCATCCTTTTTCATGCTGGCAGCACTCAACTGCGCAGTCACCAGCACCAGCGAGCGCTTCCACCAGCACAGAGAAATTTGAGAGTCTGGTTCTTACAGATAAACGGACCTTCTTCTCTGCCAGAAGACATGAAGCAAAACTCAGGGGGTGGGCATTTGAACATGGAATGTTGTCGAAAAGAAGGCTCCTCCCTCTACCTGCTCTGTTTGTCACTGATTGCCAGGGAAGGTTTGCTTGGTCTGGAGGTCCTGTATATTGGGGTGGAGGGTTAGAAGTAGTGGTGAGACTGATTATCAAGATGTCTGCTATTGTTGTCAGTGACTCCTCATATAAAAGCTCAACAACTAAATAAAAGAGACCATGGACAAGAGAGTGTTGGCTTCGTGATAGCTCTTTTCCCTTGAATTAATTCATTTAATTTATTAATTTAATTGAATAAATTAATTCATGTCCCATAGGTGGTAACTGCCTGAAACTGGACTGTGATTGTTGAGTGCAGAGGTATTCTTCCTACCCAACAGCCAATTGGAGTAATTGAAGTAAGGACTTGGTCCAGAAAGTCCCTTTGGGCATCTATTTAATGCAGGGACTGGTATTCATAAGGTGACACGGGGTTAGGTGGTTTAGAGAGAAAGTAGATATCTCATCCTGTTGGCTTCTGCTTCGTTCTTTGAACTCAGTCATGTTGAACTTCTAGAGCCAACCCCAACCCAGCCATGATAGTTATAGTTAGTGCCATAACAACTTCTATAACTGAGCATGCTCAAACACTTTCTTGTCATTATCCCCTAAGCAACTTTTAACAGCACTCTCAGATTGTATCAGATGTGACAGGTACCTTAGACCCAATAGAAAGTCTCCAGAAGTCCATGCCTAGTGACAGGTAAGTGCTGTGACATTTTAAATGAGGAATTTGAGGATTCCGGAATGTGGTATCTTCAGGGGGTCTTGGAACCAACTCTTCAGAAATGCGGAGGGGCTGCTATAGCCTGATAGTCAAATAGTCTGATTAAGAAAATCCTTCCTCCTTCCTTTGTCCTTCCTTCCTTCCTCCCTCCCTCCCTCCCTCCCTCCTTCCCTTCCTTCCTCCCTTCCTCCCTCTCTCTCTCCCTTCCTCCTCCCTCCCTCTTTTCCTCTTTTTCTTCCTTCCCTAATTACTTAATTTTTATCTTAGTACTAGCTTCAGTCAAATATGCCAGAAAACACAAATATCAGTGGTTGGAACAAGATAGAACTTTTCTTCTGAGACAAGAAATACAATGACATTTGTCTCAAAGCTGGTATGGTATGAGCTGGAGTCTATGAGAAAAGGTTTCTGTGGTCTTTGACTGCCAATAACAATTGTCAGAGCACTTTTAACAATGTCAAGATGTGAAATTCAGTGAAGTATTCACTGACAGATGAATATGTAGAGAAAATGTGGTACATAAACATAATGGAATATTACTCAGCCATAAAATGCTCAATTGTCAATTGTGGTAACATGGATAGAAATAGAGGTGGGCAGTGGTGGTGCACACCTTTAATCCCAGCGCTCGGGAGGCAGAGGCAGGCGGATCTCCAAATTCAAGGCCAGCCTGGTCTATAAATGAGTTCCAGAAAGGCCAGACCACACAGAGAAACCTTGTCTTGAAAACAAAGAAAAAAGGAAAAGGAAAAGGACATAGAGTTTATTGTGCCAAATTAAATAAGTTAAAGACGTTAGAATCAGTAAGACAGAGACTACTTGTTCTCACTTAAATGTAACATAAAATATTGATTTCATAAAGGTAGGAATTAGAACAGCAGTTCCCAGAGCCTGTGAAGAGAGAAAGAGATGGAAAGAGGGTGGTTAATGGGAACAGAAGTGCCCTGAATGAAAGGAATGGCTCTCCATGTTCTATATTTTAAGGAATTGCTTTGGTCAGTAATGGGCATCAGACCCACAGCCCTGCCTGCCCGTTAGTCTAATGTTCTACTGCTGAGTTCTGTCCCTAGTCCACTTCAGCTTTTAAAATCTCAAAGTAAGTCTGAGTGTGTGTGTGGATGAGGTGTGTGTGTGTGTGAGTGTGTGTGTGTGTATGTGTGTGCATGCGCGTGGTGTGTCTTCTTTTCACTTACTCTGCTAGAACTTGTTCAGGGTCTTTCATTCTGATGATTAATGTCCTGCAGTTCTTGGAAATTTTCATGCACGATTTCTTAAATAATTACCTCCCATCCGTTTCTATGTTCTTTCTTTCTGAACTCCCTCCCCGCCCCCACTTCTAATGTTCTACGGCACAGTAGAGTAATGATGGTTGACAACAATTAATTGTATACTACAAAAGAGCTCGTAGGGAGGATTTTAGATGTTTCCACACAGAGATGACAGATGTTTACGGTGGCAGATACACTAATTACTCTGGACCGATCACTACACTTGGTGTTCCAATGCTGAAATATCAGACTTCATGCTTTCTGCATATGCATCATTATTTGCAATTAATTTTTAAAAATATTTTTAAAAACAAAGCAGTTAGGAAACATGCTGTCCTTCTTCACAGAGTTGGGACTGTCTTCCTCTACTACAGGTACCCCCTCTACAGTCTGGGAAAGCCCTTTCTCCTCTCTTCAGCTCCTTAGTGTTCAGTGGAAGCCCAGCAACACCAGATGCCTAGCAGACCAAGCCAACACGGTGTTCACGCTGAAAATTGACCTGTCACTGAAACCATTGAGCACAACAGTAAGCAGGGCCTCTAAGCTGAACCTAAACAGAGCGACTGACTTGGAAGATAAAAGATTAAAGTGGGACCAAGAGTCACCTATCATAACAACCAAAATGTCTAGGACACAATCAAAACTCATCATATCAAAAGCCAGGAAAATCACAACTTGATGAGCAAAGATAATCAACAGACCTAAGGCTGAATCAGATGCTGGCATTGTCTAGAAAATATTTTAAAGCAGTCTTCATAAAAATACTTCAACAATCACTTAGAAATTCTCTTGAAACAAATAAGGAGGACTAGAAATTCTCAGCAAAGAAATAAAAGATTTTTTTTTTAAAAGAACCAAATGGAAGTTGTAAAAAACATAACAAATAGAAAGGATATTTCCTCAGGCAGGGTCAGACTCTTCAAAGAACTGTGGAAGGACAATTCAATGATTCTCATGCACCACATTGCTATTTCCTAGCTGCAAGGGAGGCTGGAACACAAAAGCCTTGAAGTTGGAATACCAGGGTCAGATTGGAGCTTTTGCTCTTGAGTGAAAGGAAAGAATAAGTTATTAATGTTCAAGTCTGCCATTGGGATAAAGGTGTGGTGAGAGTAACAATGGAGCTCTGGAGTGTAAACTGGAAAATGCGTTTACTTGCTACTTGCCAGAGAAATCAAACGCCCACCCATGAGATTGGTGTCACTTTGGGTTCAGGCTGGCATGATCCACAGTTACCATGGTTTCTCTGTCTTGCATAGAGGCAAGTTGATGTGACCTGATGTCACAAACACCTTGGCAGACTCACCTTCTGGGAGAAGGCCACTTAATTACCTGATTAATTTGCTCATCTTAATTAACTTGTCCCTATTGTTGATAACCTTATATTGATTGTTCGGCTGTTAGTAATTAGAAAAGTAGTGAAGAAATAAATAGAGAAGCCATGGAAAGGGTGGGGGAGCACAGACTCCTGTCTTTCTGGAATCTACTATCTATGATTTGAGCTTAATACTTTGGCTTCTCCTGCTTGGTGAATATATTAGAGATACTGCTAATCATTTCTGTCTACTCCTCATTCCCTCCTGTGGAATGCACCCTTTTTATTTCCCCAGAAACTCTAGTCTCAAACTCCAACATGACCTAGTCACTCAATCACAGCTGTTAAGACAATGGATAAGCACATGATGTGGGACAACCGTGTTTTGTTTTGTTCTTTTTTCTAGATTTATCAATAGGAGCGTGAAGATACAGAATCGGGCCATTCTGGGTGTTGAGACTACTGGATAATGTGGGTGAGGAGAGTAACACAGGCAAGCATTTTACAGAGCCATGAGGAACCTGTTGCCCGTCAGCAATCAGAGGACAGGCTTTTTAAGCTCATCAGACTCGTGGCTCCCTTGTCCCTGGTCTCCTGATCCATGTTTCTTACTCCAGGGTTTACAGAGCACCACTGGTTCTTTTAAAAAGTTTCCCTTATAAAATAGATCACTCAAGTCAGTGGCCACTTCTAGTGACCTAAAGGTCCCTAATATAATCAATCACTCTTGTGATTGACATCTGCTTCAGCTTTAAACACTTCTAGTGAAAATAAAAATCTATGGGATCTATTTTAAAACTGGCAAAGGGAGAGTTGCCTTTTAAGCCATAACCACTGGGCAAGTGCTCTGACTTCCCTCAGGAGCATTCTCTGTCTACCTCTCTCCCATCTAGTGAGTCGGAACTCTCCTACCTGTTACTAACCATCCCCCCTATCGACCTCAGTCCTATGGGATCCTCCGATGCTCAGACTCCATCAGTTTCCCAAACCCTTCTTGAAGTAATCACAGCCAATCCTTACTGCTAGTTACCTTGGCTGGGGGCCATGGCTTGCAAAGCTAGGACTGAAGTGAAATTTGTCTATCTAATATGACTGAAAGGAGAATTCCTGTAAGACTGGGGATGTGCTCTTGTTTTGGGTCCATAGGAATGAGCCAAGGCTGCCTGCCTCACTTCCACAGGGGGCTTTAAATAAGGGCTTGTAAGGAAAAATTTTACAAACACTTCTGGGTGTCTCTGAACTCACACAACATGGACACACATGGACATATGCTGGGAGATTCTAAAATAAACCTGATTCATCCTCTTTGTTAAGTTTCTCGTTTACAATTTGTGATATTGTGTACATGTGTGCACGCGCGTGGTGTGTGTGTGTGTGTGTGTGTGTGTGTGTGTGTGTGTGTGTGTTTCTCAAATGAAGTTGAAACCACCAACTAAAAGCCATGGCCCTCCAGAGTCCCACGCTCATGCCTTGTCTGGAGTCCTCAACGCACTGCCTGAGATTTCTCATGCCACCCTAACTAGAACAGCTCTGAACCTGGTGGAGACACAGGGACCTCTGTGAAGCAGGAACAGGGCAGTGTAGAGACTCAATGCTCAGCTCTTCATGGCTTCCCTGTGCCAAGGATTCTGCACTTCTCACAGAACTGGAATCTGGAAACTCCATTCTTGATGGACTAGCCTGATGATAGCCCAGATTCACAGAAGAGAGATGCTAGCTTCATCCATCTTGGGTCCCCATGACAAAATTCTATAAGGCAAATCATTTGCATTCAACAGAATTCCAGACAATCTGGAGGCTGGGGAGGAAGGCCAAGGTCAAAGCTGTAAGTCCCAGCATCTGATGAAGGTCTTATTTCCAAGTCAACCATGGCAGGAGTCAGAAGGCCAAGAGGAGGCAAACATGAAAGACAAAAGGGGCCAACCTCACTCTTCTATAAGGAACCCACTCTCATGAAAATGGCATTGACCTAGCCATGAAATCCTAAAAGAGGCAGTTCTCACAGCCCAGTAACCTCCAAAAACCATGTTGTTCCACAGAAAGTTGTTTTTCTGAATGTAGTTCTTCAGATTTATGGAGTATTCTAGATTGAACACGCGTGCACGGGCACACACACAGACACACACATGTGAGACTTTTACATAATGTGACACTTTTCTTTCCTGTTACCTGTAGCCTCGCCTACTTCTATTAAATGCACAAATGTCTATGCTAAGAAATATGTATCAATGGCTTCATGGTATTACAGGGTATGAAAGGACCCCATTTACTTTGCCAGCTAATATTGTGAGGGTGTTGAAGCTATTTTCAAATGTATCTGTCTGTTAAAGTATTAGTGCCCATGCCAGCTCTTTCCTTAGAATAACATTCTGAGCAAAATTTTGACTGCCTTGTTTAGCTGGACCTTGCTAATGAATGAATCTATTTAAATCTTTTGACGCTTATGATCAATTAGGCTTCTTCTGACAGGTGGTATAAAATTAAGCTTTCAGACCTTTCTGGGCATTGCCTCTTCATTCATATTCTCAAGCACAGGTGAATTTTATTTTGTAGCATTGGCAATTTGATTCATGCTGGGGTTTTGCTACCAAGTTTGGAATCATGAATCAAATCACTTCTCTGCTGCCATTACCATTCTGAGCACTACGCTTTCCTCTGCCACAGGGATAGCAATGCCAACACTTACTTCATTTTGGGCAGAAAAATTTACAACCTTTGCCCATGCATTCATTCCGTCAATGAGGACCCCCTTTTATGGAGCACACACTTGGATGTGGGTGATATACTGATCAGTGACATTGACAAGATCCTTATCTTCATGGAGCAGAAAGTCTCTGCCACCTTCCACACCACAGCTTACCTTGAGTCGGCCATCTGCTCCCATCTCAGCATATTGGAAGCAGTTTTCATTCCAGGCCCTACCTACTTCCCCACTATGGGCTTACTACATTCACAGAACTTCATGGACATTTCCTTCTTTTTCCTTCTTGGCCTTGATGAGAAGCAATCACTATGACTCACTGACCACCACAATGGGCCACAGGTGAATAATTTGATGGTGAGCCATCTCAGAGTGGTCCTCACATCCCAGAGAGGAGACTCAGCCAACCATCCCATAGAAGGTTGCTAGTTCCTCATATTCTGAAATGTTCCATGAATTGTGCAATCTTTAATGCGGATGATGCAGATGGAATTTTAGAAGAAGAGGAATGTAATCTTCCTATTTATTTTATTTACTTTTCACCTGTCCTGATTCTGATCAGCCACTCTCCATAATTGAGAAATAATTCCAAAGTAGGTACATAGGGACAGGACCAAAAGTCACAACTCTTTCCCAGATGCAAAAAGAGTCAACAGCAACAACAAAATGCTCAGATGTTCTTATAAGGCACCCTAAACAACTCAGGGTGTCTCAACCTTTTACAAGACTGGTTAATTTGTGACATCATGACACAAAGTCACCTAGTAAGAGGGAAACCTCAGTTGAGGAATTTCCTCCATTAGATCAACCTGTGGGCATTTGTGGGCAGTGCCACCCCAGGCAGGTAGTCCTGGGAGATATGAAAATGATAACTAAGCAAGCCACAGGAAGCGAGCAAATAAACACCATTCCTTCATGGTCTTTGCTTCAGTTCCTGCCTCCAGGTTCCTGCTTGAGTTCCTGCTCTGGCTTTCCTCAGTGACAGACTATGGCATAGAAATGCAAACTAAATAAACCCTTTTCTCCCCAAGCTGGTTTTGGTCAGCATTTTATCACAGTGACAGAAAGGCAAATCAAGGAGATTGCCATGCTTCTCTTTAGCGCCTGTTAGTCTAGCTCTTGCAGGTTTTGCAAAAAATAAATGTATAGTTTAAGAGCATCCCATGTGCAAGAGGAAGGCATGTGTACATGTGAGTGTAGATTGTGCATATTGTGTGTGTGTTCATGTGTTCCTGCGTGTGTGTGTGTGTGTGTGTGTGTGTGTGTGTGTGTGTGTGTGTGTGTTAGAGGTATGTTGGGAAATCCACCACATTCAGAAGGAAGAGTCTCATCTAATACATGTTTGCATGTTTCCTCGACTTTGTTATGTTCCACAGGATCAAGAGAAGGTAGAAAAGGTTGATCTCCAAAACACAAGATCATCCGCCTTCGCTCAGTCCAGTAGCTTCAGGGGCCTGAAATACCTCAGGAGATGAGAATGTACCCTTGATAGCAAGTTGCAAAATTGAGGTAGAATTTTATAGCTCCCAGAAATTCTGCATAGAACCAGAGAGGGCTGTTACCATAGGATCAGACAGCAACAATTTGGAGAGGAAAGATTTCTCTTCGTGCCCGGTTTCAGAGGAGCTCAGTCTAGACTGGCCAGGAGAAAGCATAGAGCAGCTTAAATTATGGTGCTGGGAGTGTGGCAGGGCTGTTCTCTCAGGCCAGCCAGGAAGTATAGCATGACGAGAACCAAAGGCCTGCCCCTAGTGACCTACCTGGGACTTCTAAGCCTAACCTCCTAAGGATTCCATAGCCTTCTAAAATGGTGTCCCAGCTGGAGATCAAATCTTCAAACAGGAGCTTGCGGTGACATCTCAGATTTAAATAGCCGAAGGCAATAGAAACAGTTAATTTATGGCCGACACTGTAGGTGGCTCTGTCTCCTTTCCCTAACCCACCACACTGTTACAGATGTGAGGGGTGTAACACCCCTGCCCATATACACATCCCCTCTACTCCCGTGCAAGCGGGTGGAATCACGCCCAGTACAAATACAGTCCTCAATTTTACCATCCCCAAATATTGAGTCTCAGCTATGATTGGATTCCAAGGAAAAGTCTTTCTCATCCCACCCTGAAGATCCTTTAAGAGAGGGGAAGGAAAAGATGCTACTGGCCTCAGCCTTCTCTAGGGGAGGTGGGGAGCAGGGTCCCTAGAAGACAGTCTGCTGAAGCAGCTTGTTGGTGATTGGCGGCGAGGTTTAATGGACCAGGCTTGGTGCCATACTGACAGATGGGCTCACGAGTAGCTAGCCAACAGATAATGTATGAGCAACAAATGTGTTTGTTGAGAGCAGTTTTCCCAGGTAAGAGCCTTAAAGCGGCCTCATCTGGAGTCGCCATACCTGCGCGTCTCTCTGTGTCTGGGACGCTGTGGGACTGTGGTTCCCGGTACAGAGACCACCGGGTTATGCCGAAGTAGGCTCCAGATCTTGAGGTGCACAGGAGATGCCTGAGGAGCAACAGGAGCTGCTGCTGCTGCTGCTGTTTATTTCAGGGTGGGGGTGGGGGTCGGGAAGGAAGGAAACTTGACATAGCAGAATCCCCATGCACCTGTCAGTGTTTCCCAACTCTCACAGATGGAAAACTGTGAAAACCTATTCTGTGGCAATCATGGAGTCATGATGGGCTGTGAGGAAATAAATGAAATGTTTGAAGAATTGACCGCTGGCCTGAGGTCATTTCCCTGGAAATAACCAGCTCCACTTCCATGAAATATAAATTAGGAATGTCAGGACAAGATTCCTGAGGTAACCAGTGTCAGCCTGAAGTCACCTTCTCCTATTCCCATGGCGGTCACTATTCACCGAATGCCACATAGTTAGCATTTCCATAAGAACCTAAGGCCACGTTTCAGAACCCTTCAGTAGGTGGTATATGTACCAAACGCAGAAACTATGAACGTATATACCTTGGAAACATCCTCCCACCCCAACCCCACTCACATAGTTGTGCCCCTACTGAGACAGAGATACCCTGTCTCTCAATTTGGGGGAGAATCCAATAGCTTTGAGAGGATGTGGGTCAGGAGTTCAATGGATCAACTTCAGAATCTACACTTTTCGTATCAGAAAAGTGACTGGCTCATTAGTACTTTCAAATGTATTTTATTTATATATTCTTTGAGATTGCACACAGACACACACACACACACACACACATATATATTGCATTATATATAATATATGTGTGCAATCTCAAAGAATATATATAATATATAATATATATATAATAAATGCTCTGACAGCTCTCTGCTCCCCTCCTAGCTTCACAATCCGTTTTTTTTTGTTTGTTTGTTTTTTTAATTGTTCTAGTTAGTATTTTTCCATTCCAGACTAGCTCAGTGACAATGATCTAGGTCCATGAAAACAGTTTTGCAAGTATAGATGGTTCTGTGGGTGGCCATGATGAATCAACTTGGATGGTACAGCATGGTGGGTAATGGGAGGCAGGAATGGGAGGCAGGAAAGGGAGGCAGGAATGGGAGGCAGGAAAGGGAGGCAGGAATGGGAGGCAGGAATGGGAGGCAGGAATGGGAGGCAGGAATGGGAGGCAGGAAAGGGAGGCAGTTGGTCACAAAGCATCCCTATGAGTGGGATGCAGTGCTCAGTTCTTTCCTCCCGTTTTACTCACTCTGGGCTTCCAGCCCAGCCAATAGGACATTGGTGTTCACATGCAGGATGGGTCTGAGACATCTCAGATACCCTCGCAGATACTCCCAAAGGTGTTTTCTAGGCGGTTCTAAATCCAGGCAAGTCTGTAATCCAGATTAACCACAGCTGAAGATGGAAAAATATCTCAGTGGCTAAGGACTCTTCGGGCTCTGTCAGAGGACCAGAGTTAGGTCATCAGCAACCTCATCAGGTGGCTTAACCATCTGTAATTTCTGCTCCGAGGGATCTGATGCCCTCTGTGGGCATGATGTATGCACTTGCTTGCCAGTGTGCATGCGTGAGCGTACACACAAAGTGATTATTAAAAATAAAAATATCAGTCATCACAGCTATCAATGACCCTGGTTGCTAAGTGACTGGAAACTCTTCCGTTGGCTGCTACTCACATGCTTCAAAGGCAGGGCTACCGGCTGGCTGTCACATTTAACTGATTTAATACAAATGTGTTGATAATGTTAGATGCTTTTATGAAGACCAAGCTTCCACTTGAACAGCAAAACATCACGTTAGCTGACAAAGAAACACGAAAACGAGCCATCTAACATGAGCTCTTGGCTTTTGTCCTCAGTAGACAAAATGTCAAAGCTGCGTTTGAGCTGTTCTAAAACACCCTGGGGAGGTGTTAATGCCTTGAGTGAGGACTGTGTTGCTATGACCCCACCCAGAAGACATGCACCCTTCATGATAGGCACATGATTTTGCATGTCATGTAACTGTAATCAGCAATGACCTCAGTTGTAGGACGCACCATTACTGTGTGTGACATTAAGGCAGCTTCTGCTAATTAGCTCTGACTAACAATGGTAGAGAACCACTACACAGTCTCAAAGATATTAAACTTTAAAAAAAAGTGCCTTAGAGATGGTGAAAAATGGCAAATGTTTGAGTAATAATGACCTTACATATAATTCTGATCTATAAAATAATCTAACCCTTATGAAGACCAACACAGAAGCGTCGGCACTGACCACAGACTAGGTTCGAGGACTGTTAGGTCCTCATGCATACAGAGTGGAAAGAGGGCTGAGGGGATAGGTCAGGCCAACGTCTCTGTACCCGAGGACCTTTGGACCATTTCCAAGGTTCCTAACAGTAGTAGATGGTGAACATCACACCAGCAGAAGCCAGAGCGCTGAATGGTCATGTGATCCACTGAATTTCACAGCTTTTGTTTGGATGCACTTTCAGGGGAGACCCTTGCCTTACCCTCCTCTTTTTGGAGTGCTTCAATGCAGGCAGTGAGGGACCTGAAGTTCAGTGAAGTTCACTGCATTGACCAAGGTCAACAAGTAATTAGTATCATATCTAAGATCCAGACAAGTTCTCCAACTGATGCCGATGGTTGACCCAGACTAATGAATAGGCATGTATTTAAACACTTGTTTAATAGAATTGAACCACAGGGACATTCTGTGATGAACATTCTTGAACATTCTAGAAACGCTGGACTCTCCACCCAAGATAGCATATCCTGAGTCCAGGTATCGTTTTACATGAACAAGTTACTGAGTCAATGTGGCAGAAGAGGGCTCTGGGCTCCTTTGGGGGTGCATTCTGAAGTAATTTGTTGTTTTCTTAAAGCCAGGGGAAGAGTAGGCAGTGATCAATAGTGAAATCTGAGGCTGGACGAAGGTGGTTTTGAAGCCCATCACAGCACTTGATTTTCTATTATTTAGTGCCAAGAGTTATTACTTCAGCAGCAGCCTGATGTCTAATTTATAGCAAATTGTTAGCCGAAATCTATTAAAGTTTATTAGCACCATCTCAGAATACAGTAACGTCTTGCAGTCTGCGCCTGATGAAATTGACCAGCTGGTTTAACTCTATTAGCTTGGAGACTGAGACAAACTAGCATTCGTGGGAGCCATCCACAGCACTGAGGGAGGAGCCGCACAGATGAGGTCTGGGTATTGGGGACAACCACTGCTATTGGATCGCTGCTGTCTCCCTGGATGCGGGCTTTAACCTGGCGGCTCACATCTAACAAGATGAGACACTGTCCTTAGAATGCAGAAAGCAGCTGCGGATGTGGTGGGGCTCCGTGGAGGAAGACACTCCCAGAACCAAGGCAATGTCAGTCCACAAGGGGGACAGGGAGCAACTTGATTGTCTGAAAGGTGGAATTGATTGTTCAAGATACTTTCCCCAGATTGCCAGTGGATCTGTGTCTTCTCAGGGTCACCTCCAAGTGGAGAGAGAAAGAACAACAGATCTGGTGTATTGAAGAGTGAGGCTCTGACCAGTCCGAGGACAGGACTTACCCTGAGTCAACCCATAAACACATGGAAGTATTTATGTCTAGCCAAATGAACTGCTGTAATGCAGCACAATGCTTGGTTGTTGGAGATACCCTGGAGCCATAAAAACATTGCCCTTAAAAGTCACCCAAATCTGGTCTAGAAATGACCCCAGTGCCTAGTGGCTGCCATTTTGGAAAAACTGGCAGAGCTTTCTGGGTCCTCTGGAAACTATGGGGCTTGGGTAAGAGTTTAGAGAAGTTACACACTCAGCATCTAGCCAAGCCAAGGCACAGCCTCTCTACTCAACACTGGTTCCCAATTTTTCCCCATGTGGCCCTCTGTGGTCATAACTGTGTCATTGTTTTGACCTCTAGTTCTCCTAAGTTACCTCTCTCCTATCTGACAGGAACTCAGAGTATAACGTGTTGGTGGCCCTGTGTCACGTTAGAAAGTCCCTCACGTAAAGGCAAAGAAGCCCCTGAGACACCACACCACTGAGACAGAAGGTAGTACAACAGCAAGAGTCCCAAGTTCTGCTCCAGATTTCTCCATGCCTCAGTCACTTCAACAAAGGCAACCAGCACGTTGAGTCCCAAGGCTAGGGGCAAAGCTTAACTCAATAGAATCACCAACAACTTAGAAGAGCTTGGATTCATGCTTTATCTGAGCTGGTTCTCTCCATGAGGACTCCAGAGGGAAAGAAAGCAGGAAGACTTGTGACATGTAAGAGACAAAGGAGGGCAAGGACAGAAAGCATCAGATTTACTTAGCCGCCTGTGATCATTCAAGAAGCACACGGAAAGTACACCCCATTCTAAGTCAAAGACAGACCGACTCCAGGGGCAAGATGCTGAGGCACTTAAAGCACTGAGTTGGTAGTGCCTAAGGGGTGAGCTCTCCAGGAGGTCAGGCATCTCTTCCCACACCTTCTGCCTAGGAGATAACAGCTGCCTCCCAGTACCCCAGCTTCTTCGGGACCCTCTGAACTTGTCTGGATACACTTTGCCTCCTTGTCTCTAGCACTACCCTAACTGCAGACTACCCTTGCAAGGCTTTTCCCATGGGAAATGATAAGGTCAGGGATGGCAGGTTTTATTACCTCTGCTTTATGGCTAAGGTAAGGACAGTCAGAAAATTTGCCCAGTGGGAGGTCATCCCTTTTTAACAAATATATTTAAATCATTAATAATCTATTTGACAGAAGTGCTGTCCCAGTGTCAGGGATGACATAGTGAAGTCACCCTCGGGGAGACAACATTCTAGAGAAGGGAACTAAAGAGAACGTGTGTCTACATTATACCACTGAGTGGAAAATTCAACCAAAAGTGGAGGCAGAGCATAGTGTGTCCAGGGAAATCTAACTGAAACAGGACAATCAGAAAGCTGATCTGAAGTACTAGAAGGGAAAGACTAAAAAACCAAAACACAGAAGAAAGAGGAATAGGAGGAAGAGGAAGAAGGACAGAAGAAGTATCTAGAAGAAAAATTAACTGTAAAAATGGTGAAAAGTAGAACCAAGAGCTCATTGTAAAACCTAATGGGGAAGAGCTGGGACAGTTTGAGGAAACAAAATGAAAGCCAGGGGCTCCTCTTGGGGGACAAGAGAAAGCAAAGACAGGATGGAACAGTGAGGCAGAGAGGCTGGAAGTTCATGGATTTTTATCATAAATATAGTTGAAACCACAATCAATGGAACAGAGATAATCACATTAACTTGTAACTCGAGGCTGCCTTCTACTGTGGGGAACATGGATGAGGGCGAAAACCAAGAACAGAAGGTGGCTGGCCAGCTGGGACCCTTTTCTGGTGGGATGAAGAGGAGTGATGGCTGAAAGGAGGATTTGAACAGAATCAGAAAGTTAGCTAATACCAAAGCCAGCTGAGTGAGGTGATACAATCCTATAGTCTTAGCCCTCAGGAGGCTAAAGCAGGAGAGTTGCTAGTGCTATGTCAACCTGGACTATATAGCAAATTCAAGGCCAGACTGATCTAGACAATGAGACCTTTATTTAAAAAAAAAATCAAGGATTGTGCATGTAACTCAGTGGAAGAGTACTTGCCTGGCCTGATTGAAGCCTGGGTTCCATCCTTGGCCCTGAAGGAGAAAGGGTCTGCAGCCATCTTCTTGGTTGTCTTTCAAATGGACCGTACTCTTTTACATTCGAATTTGTCTTTATTGCGTGTCTGTAATCCTTTTCTGACCAGGACTGCTTCTCAGAATGCTAAACAGCATGACTAGGACTAAGGTTGTTTTGCCTTTTGGTTCTGCCCAGTCCAATATGGCGGAGGTCCATTTAGTGCCATCTTTACGAGCCATGCTCACAGCCCCATTTTAGGCACACAGCGGATCTATATTGCCATTAACCAAGTTGTAGCACTCTGCTCACACACCCCATTCAAACACTCAGACTTCCGAAAGAGCCAGAGCTGTTCATGCAACTAGCATGAAACAGGAAGCCCTCTCTTTAAAAAGTCTCACAGCCTTTGCTGCCAATGCTGAGTCAGGAAGACCTCTCTTAAAGGAGCCATGTCATGCATTTGCCACCAGCAAACAGAGCCCATCCAAACAAACAAACAGAAAAAATGCAGCTAAACTTTGTGTGTGTGTGTGTGTGTCTAGAATTCCTTTCCAAGCTTTCTCAGGTTTTATGTGAATGTAGTTGCCCACGTTGTAGTGCCAATATGTAGTCAGAGGCTGCTAGTTCTTTTTCCAGCCACCTAGACCCAAAATAATCACACAGAGACTGTATTAATTAAACCACTGCTTGACCTATTAGCTTATGCATTTTTTATCTAGCTCTTGTATCTTAAATTAAACTATCTCTATTAATTTGTGCATCACCATGAGGTAGTAGCCTACTGGCAAAGTTTCTTAAAAAATTACACTTAGAACACTATATTCAAGCTCTTGAGCCCTCCCATTGGGTCTACACACAATATACTCTCTGAGAGAAAATCCTATGGTCACTACAGAGTTCAACAACAATAGTAATGGATAGACACATATGGAATCATTTGGATGAACATCTAATGAATGCAGCCACACCGACTAAAAATGGCTTCTGCTGATTTCTATGCCTATCCTGCAAGCAGCAAACACTGCTTCCCAGGTTTTTTTTTTCAGAAAAGGCTTAAAAACCCATTGTATAGATTCATAAGTTATGACAATTCTATACCAAGTGATGGGAAATATGGTAGAAAGAAAGAATCCATGCCAGTACATGGTGGCCTTGGTCCTTACTCCAAGAGTGCCTGTATCCAAACCAAAGAACATAGTCCTACTTAAAGAGGCAACTCCACTCCCAAGAACTTCAGCTTTTCATTGTTGCAATGAAATACTTGACACACTTAACTCATAGTTTTGTTTTTAAATTTTTGCACTTATTTTTATTTATTTGTGTGCATGTATTTGTGTGTATGTGTGCTTGCATACTTGCATAAATTCATGCATATCTTGCATGCCTAGACATACTTGTGGAAGCCAGAGGACAGCTCTTAGGAGTTGGGTTTCTCCTTCTACTATGTGGTCTTGACGATTGGACTCATGTCAGGCTAAGTCAGCTCAGTAGCCCCTTAACTCATATTTTTGAGGCTTCGGAGT
Source organism: Microtus pennsylvanicus (assembly GCF_037038515.1). NCBI lineage: Eukaryota > Metazoa > Chordata > Mammalia > Rodentia > Cricetidae > Microtus > Microtus pennsylvanicus. Next base: position 92,507,250 of record NC_134584.1, read on the forward strand.
CCAAATCAGACAACCCCACTTGTTTGATTTCTGGGGAGGATTAGAGATGGCAGAACATCATGGCAGTAGCACAAGTCAAAGCCAGTGGTTGCATCTCGAACAGAAAAGAGAGAGGCCCAAATCTCACAATCCCAACAGTGAACAAGAGCCCCAGTGGCCTAAGAAACTTCCACTAGGCCTAATTCTTAAAAGCCCCAAAACTAATCACTACTTCAACTACGGTAACAAACACAAGTGACTGTATTTATTTAATAGTATTGATGCCACTTTCCTTGAATCAGCAGTGATGTTTATATTTAACTTTTTCTTTGTTTTAGTTTCACCAGCACAGTTACTTTACAATTCCTTTCATGTTTATATCTATCACCATCTTAATAAAAATCTTTCAGAACCTCATTAGGGTCAATGATGATTTCCCCCTTCTCAAGAGTCTACACATTACTCAAGTTTGAGGAATCCCACTCTCGGTCACATGAAGAAGCAGGTCATAGGGGAACGCGCAGGGCTACTCCAGACTGCCTGACTCAGGGCTTGGGTGGCGTAGGTGGGAAGACAGAGCACCATAGGAAGGAATCATTTTCCTTCCTGGTACAATTCTCGGAAGGTGTAGCATCTGCCAAAAGTTAAGGTGTAAAGAGTGGGCTTCTAGAACCATGGGATACCGAGCCTTCCTCATGACTGGAACTGGCTCCTAGCTCTTCAAATGAGAAAGCAGGTCATTGTTCTCCAAATCCCAGCATCAGAAGCTCCCTCAGCTCAACCAAGCAAGTTTGTCCTCCTACACGAGGACAAATGTAGATCCTGCTCACTCCTAAGGAAGAAGTTGCTGTGGAACCAAGGGCTGTGCTCCAAGGAAATGCTGTGTCTTTAAACCTGAAACCTTGCATTTAGCAGCAGAGAGTACAGCTCAAGCTCGAGGGCCTTCCAGTCTCTCAGATCCGGACATACACTAATCCCTAGGTGTCTGGGCAAATATTAACTATAACACCTGAAAATACCGGAGCCCAGGGAAGGAAAGTGGGCTTAGGATGTAAGAGCAGATGGGGGTTGATGTCTTTATGATGCTCCAGGGTAGGATAAATAATCTATTCCAAAATTCAAGAGAGGGTAAAAGCCCAGTGTTTCAGCCCGTTGAGAGATGTGTCAATAAAAGAGGTCCCCCCCTTTTTTTTGAGGATCACCACTTCCCTCTGCCACTCATCCATCCCAAGACACACACAGCACCTACTTTCCCCGTTGCTGTTTAGTAAACATTAAATACCACTGGGCACAGAGAGCAGCCAACATGTTTGATAATTCATCCTGCAGTAGCAAAGCTGACAATCTCCATGCAATGTAAATTGCTTTGGCTTCCACATGGCTCCTGTCACTTCAAGTGCCGAGGTAAATAGCCTTCCTTGGAATTGTTATCAAGTATTCTTTGGAACAACATTAATTCACAATGTGTTTCCCCACTTTACGTCCTGCTACATGACTTATTCACATGGCTGGCCCTTTAGTGACACATAGATTCATTCTATCATTGTGCTCACCTAATATCTTTAGGTTAATGGAAACTAGACCAGAAAAGAATCATGCCTGGATTGTTTCTATGGAAATCATTGATGCCAGTGAAAGGCATTTCCTGAACAAAACTTGTCTGTCTGGCTGGGTTTGGAGGACGAGGCCACAGCTATCTGTGTTGTGGAGTATCATTTTAACTAGGCAAATATGTGTTACATTTGTTTGTGCTATGGAATATTACTTTAAGCATGTGAAGGTGTGTTACATGTGTTTCTGCTGACTTTGTTAAGGATGTAAAGATAGTTACATTTGTTTGTGCTACATTTGTTTAATGATGTAAAGATGGGTTGTATTTGTTTCACTTTGCCTACTTAAGGCACCTGATTGGTCTAATAATAGCTAGGCAGGTGAGGGATAGTCAGGCTTGTGGGCAGAGAGAATAAATAGGAGGAGAACAAGAGAGAAGAGGAATGAGAGAGGAGAGAATGAGGGGAAAAGAAAGGAACATGCCTGGGGGCAGAAGACAGGCAGCCAGAAGAAGAAGTGAAAGTAGAAAGACGGAGGGAGGGAGGGAGGAAAGAGAGAGAGAGAGAGAAAGGTAAAAAGCCTTGAGGCAAAATGTAGATGAAGAGGAACAAGTTATATGAGCTAGCAAGACCTAAGCTAAGGCCGCATAACTAATAATAAGTCTTCACATCATGATTTAGAAGCTGGTCAGTGACCTAAAAGAAAAAGCCTGGTGCAGACCTGAGTCAAACTAGTTTGCTCACCTGAGGACCCTCTGACATGAGAGCATAGAGCAGGCAACTGTAGCAGCACCGGCAAAGTTCAGGCCCCCTTGGCAGAGTACACTTCACACACCTCCTCCAGCCCAACCTTCCCATGATGACCACATGAGGTACACAGAGGGCTGACTCACGTGTGAGACCTAGATACTGATGTCTTGGATTGCCACTTAGATCTACCATTCCCTAGCCAGGGGACCTGGGGCAGATGGCTCCACTTTTCTGTTTCTTTTTTCTTTTTTTTTAAATTTATTTATTTATTAAAGATTTCTGTCTCTTCCCCCCCCCCACCGTCTCCCATTTCCCTCCCCTCCCCCAATTAGGTCCCCCCCCTCATCAGCCCGAAGAGCAATCAGGGTTCCCTGCCCTGTGGGAAGTCCAAGGAACCCCCACCTCCATCCAGGTCTAGTAAGTTGAGCCACTTTTCTGTTTCTTAATTTTGCCATCCTCATTACTTCTTGGGGACTGTTGACCCCAGGAGATGAGACATAGTAGTTTGTAAATGATTCTGACCACACGACTAACCCCCATCCCCAGGCAGTGAGGCTGTAAGCATGTGATTTGCCACAGCCAATGAGAGTAGAAGACTACATCCCAGTGTTCCGCCTTCCCTCTGTTGCAGGGATTGTGGAAGAGCAGTGAGGGTTTTATGGTGAACTTTCAACAGCTGAGGTCCTTGACAAAGGAGACAGGAAGCCAAGCTCCCAGCCAGCTTTAGTGTAACAGGAATGAGCAGTAAATAATACTTTATATTCCAGAAGATGCCAATGATACAGCAGCAGTGTTCTAGAAGCATATTGAATGCCTAGCTCCTAGAGTCATCCAAAGGGAAGCAGGGAAGAAAGACAAACTTGCTAATGATGAAAAATACTTACAGCACAAGTCCAAAAGCCACCCTCCATTTAGTATCAAGAAATGTGCATGAATTAAATAAAATAATACATGTAAATTCTACTCATAAGACTATCTAGATTCTAGACTATCCTAAACATTTAGCTATACTAGTTTTCACTTACACTCTTAATATTATTAAGTATCAATTATTATTAAACTATTAACACCATTGGGCCTACACAATCAGTGGTCTAAGCAGCTATGTTTGTGATATGTAAACAAGAAGTGCAATCAGGGGTTCCCAAGTGCCCCTATTCTGCCTCTCTGTGGGTAATTTCTCTGGCTGCTAAGCATCTTTTTGCAAGGAAGCCTCTCCTGTTGACCTGTTCCCAAACTGTTAAGCACCCCACAGAAGCTATCTTACTTCTTTTTGCGGTTATTCCCAACTACGGATAAAATGTACCAAACTCTATTATTACCTCCACTGTAAGTATAGATGGAGAGCAGCCCTAATAGACGGTGGTGATGTTTGAGTGTGAGGGCAGCAAACGGAGCAAGAACTGTGTCCATATTTTGAGAGGGAATTTAGCAATGTCTCTTCAGATGCTAAACACAATCTGACGTGCATTCTCTAGCATTCTGCAGAGAAATAAGAGCACTAGAAGGTAAAAGTACATATTCAAGAGTATTCATTGCAGTATTTTTGTCACAACATATGAAATGAAACCCATCTGTAATGCCCCTTCATAGGGAATTAGTTCAGTGGGACTTGTACTTCTATTTGATGGAATGTTGTATTACAAGATAAAGTTTTATTTTATAACCCATTAATCCTTTTGCTCATTTTATTTATGACTTGACCCCATAGGATACTGCTGTTCACGTCACCCCTCAGTCAGTCATCTCTGACTCACAACCGCACAAACACACCCACAGGTGTGCCTCACCAGCCTTCCAGGTGATTCGAAATCCAGCAAATACTTTGTCTTTTTCTCTATTGTGTGTTCTCAAACTCTAGGAAGGCATCTCGTACACAGCTGGTGATTGCTGAGTACATGTTGGAGAAAAGAACTGATATAGGCTAAGCAAAATATTTCTATGACAGTGGACAATATTTTCATCATTTTGAGTAGCAGTCAATTTTTGCTTTAGTGGGTATGTATGTGAATAAATAGATGAAAACTATATATTTGAATAGACAAACAAATGGATACATCGATGATAGGTTGATTAGATGGATAAATGATTAATAGATGATGATGATGATAGATAGATAGATAGATCTACAATAGATAGATAGATGATAGATAGATAGATAGATAGATAGATAGATAGATAGATAGATAGATAGATCTACAATAGATAGATAGATCTACACAGTAATGCCTTTGTCCTTAACTGAAAAGTTATGGCTGGAAGAGTTTTATCAATTAACTTTATATAATCATTTAATTATTAATATTATAGGTGATTGCTATCTTTCTCTTTTTCTTTCTTTCTTTCTTCTTATTATTTTTATCGAATTGCCAAAATAAAATAATGTAATAAATAATAATTGCTTGACTCAGTGATCCTAAGAAGGCAAACAAGTTTATTAAATAAGATGCCATCAACATCTTATCCATTAACTTTCATTGCCCTCAGAGAAAGATTTTCCTTCTCCATCCCACCCCAAACCAGCCAAATATACCAACAGTTGTTAATGGATTGGAAGAAGAAAGCTACTGACAATTGTGCTTTCTGAACTCAGCCCAGCAGGTATATGTGGCCTTTATTGTTTTCAAAACCTATCAAGCTCTGGGTAAAATAGTCAAAAGGGGAAGAAAATATGAAGAAACAATCCTCTAAACAATTGCCATTTTGGTGTGATTCTAAACGTATTCTGGAAGTTGTGACTTCCTAGGAATTACGACAAATTATCTAGAGCATAGTCCAAAGCCTAGCCCAAACACAACCTGTGACCATGAGACAGCTCTTAGACTTCATTCTCTCATCCACAAAAGGAAAACATTGTACAGTAGGGTGCTGAACATGAGTTATACCCTCAGGTTTCAATAGCTCAATATAATCAAAACTGATTTCTCCCTCACACAAAATTCAGTATTGATGTTTCTGGTTGGACATCTGTACCAGTCAGCTCTGTATCTTGCAGTGAGTTTTAACCAGAAGTCCTTACTTCGATGAACCTAAGTCCACAGCTCTGGTGAGTGCATGTTTGAGGTTGTGATAACGAGCAGTGCCTGAGAACAGTTTCCCATCACTCTAACTGATGTTTGACTTAACTGAAGGGAGGAATATTTGTTTTGGCTCACGGTTTCAGAGGACTCACTATGTAGTTCCTAGGTCCTGTGCTTAATAGCACAGCATCATGGTGTTGGGAAAGAACCTTCTTCGTGGTGGACTGGAAGCAGAGGAAACCAATGCTAGTGATCAGCTGTCTTCTTCTTTTTCTCCATTGTTTCCATATGGGATTTTATCTTATAGAGTGGTACTGCCAACATCTTTCCTTCAGTTAATCATCTCTGCAGGTATCCTCACAGACATACCCAGAGCCTGTGCCTCATCATTCTCCTAAGTGATTGGAAATCCAGTCAAATTGCCAGTGAAGATTACCATCACAGAGAATGGAGCAGAAGATAAGGAAAAGAGAGGAATCATTCATAGAAGGCTATTTTATTCAATTTTCTGCCACTACCTGTGTAGATATGTGGATGGACAGACCAAGAAAACTCATAACCAAAGGTCTTATGGCATCAAGGCAAGACATTTATTAACTAGCTAGGATCCTCATGTCCAAAGTTTATTCCCATGAGACTTTCACACCTCACCACACCAAAGTTATCTACCTGTGTACATAAGAATCACTTGGTTGAACTTATGGAGCACTGGTAACCACTGGAATCCTGTACAAATGAGAAAAAAAGGGTACATTTAAGGTACTTCATCCATAAATGAGCTTCAACATCTTCACGCATGGCCACCACACCATAAGAGGAAAGAGAAAAAAAAGGTGACAGGCCTGGAAGCAGCATATGTCACCCCACCCACATTTTAGTGACTATATTTGGTCATATACACCATCACCCTCCCATCAAAGATGATATAAAAATTCAATGTAATATTCCCATGAACCCAGGAATGGGTTATATCATCTTTGATGAAAGGAATGGCTGGGTGAACACAAACCCTGTTTCTTCCAATAAAGACATGTGCTTAGATTGAGATCAGGAACATTCAGGGACCAAGCGTTCCAGGTACGCTGTTGGTAACATGATAGTTCTTTTTAGCATCTGTAACACAAAAACACATGAGGCTTAAAGGCTTTCCTTTGTGAAGAAGCAATTACCTTGAGAGGATCTAGCAAAGATCTGACTGGAAAGTTGAAGGGTTGGTGTGAAAAATGTTCAAATCATAGACTTAGAGGTGTAGTCCCTCTTCAATGAGGTGCCCAAAATAGTCAAAACTACTTTGTACACAGGAAATTAGCACTCTTCCTATTGACTATCATCACTATTGCTAAGCCATGTGTATATCACATCCATACTGATTCTGTCTGACACCAAACGATCAATTCCTAATAAGGCAAAATGGCTGCTCCCAGAGGTTCAGGAGAAAGGGGCACACCTTTTTATAGCCTCTGCCTATAATTTTCTCATCTTTCAGGCTAAACAAGGCAAGGTAATCTTTGTGTCTTGGTGAGGAAACAGGCTAAATTGACTTCTGATGTTTACATCTGTGATGGGTAGTGTTAAGGATTAGTTTGACCAAACTGATGAAGCCTTATCTCTCTGGGCATGCCTATAAGGGTATTTCTGAAAGAAAGAGGCCTTTGAATTAGTAAATGGAGTAAAGAAGATCTGACCATTTTGAATGTAGATGAGAAGAATCATTCAATTCACCAAATAACTAGATAAAATGAGTCTCTCTCTCCTCTCTCTCTTTCTCTCTCCCTCCCTTCCTCCTTCCTTCCCTCATTCTCAGCCTAGCTCCCTCATTCCTGTTTTCTACATACCATCTTCTGGAAACTCCTGGATAATATAAGACTCATTAAAAAATAAATTGATAAGCTATCATGTGCCTAACTCTTGACTAAGTGCTGAAATAGGTCAGAAGTCTTAGTTTGGGTTAAATGAGAAAAATATCAAGCATACACACAAACACATAAACATATGTGATCTAATTATTAAGTACATGAAACAAGAAATGTATAAGGTCATAAGGTTACTGCCTCCCAATACATTCTCCCTCTTCTCCCTCATCATCAGAATTCTACACTTTCTAGCTGAGCCCCAAATTTTTATCAACAAGCCCATCTCTTCAAGACTCCCTTGCAGCTAGGTATGGTCACTTGAATAAATCTTATTCCATAGTTTTTGAGGAAAGGGGGAAGGTTGTTTATCTTCTCTTCCTATTTCTGTTTATTTGGAATTCAAATGAGATAATAATGTTTTTGGACCCCAAGAAAAAAGCTATGTTGTGAAGCTGCATACTAATCTTTAATTTATCCATTCTTTCAAAGACAGACGAGTAACCATTGCTATTTGGACATCTCTGAGAAAGCAGAGCTTTTCCTTCCTAAGACTATCCCATCTTTGAAATGAAATAGGAGCATATGAAGACTATAGGAAAGTGGCCCAGGCAGAGAGAACTTCCTGTTCAAAAATTTGAAAGGTCCAATGGCTTAACTATAAAGAGCAAGAAGGCAGCATGGTTCACTGAAGCAGATAGGGGTGGTCAGGCATGAGCAGCTTCCATCTTAAATAAAACTTCAGTAACCATCAGGCTATTACTTATTATTCTCCAGCATCTAAAGAGATGCTTCCTCTGGAAACAGTCTCATTTAAACTGACTTTTCAAGCAGGAAACTCAACAAAATGCTTTTAGTACAGTAATAACTCTCTCCCACCCCACTTCCTCTTTACCAGCAGCAACATGGGTGCCACAACCAATGCCTGCCCCGCAGGGCTGATTCCTAAGGAAGACATACATCTGAAGAAATGTTGTCAAACTTTTCCTAGAAAGGGTCAGACAGTAAAGATTTTAGCTTTGTGGGTCAGGTGATTTCTGATGCAATTGCTTAAGTACACCATAATAACCCATAAATGTATGTGGACAGAACTGCACCAAGACCAACTGAATGAATGGATTGATGGAGGGATGGATGGATGGATGGATGGATGGATAGAAATGATCTTTTACAATAGAATCTTACTCATGGGCATTGTAACTTGATTTTCATATAACTTCATGAATTGTGACATGTTCCCTTGTCTCCCCTCCCATTTTAAAAAAGAAAAAAACACTTTAAAATGTGAAAATCTGTCCGAGCTTATAGGCTATATGGAAATAGATAATGCAATGGACTTGGTCTAGGGGCCATAGTTGGCCAACCCCTACCCATTAATATTCATGTCTATCACACAGCAAGGGCTCAGCCGTTGTTCTTGGCTGATTTCTTTGCTAATGACATTGGCTAGAGTGCATCAGGCAGTGAGTTTTCCTCCTGTAGGAAAGTAGTATAACAAAAGCACATAAAGCCCACCCAGGCTGAAACTTCACTTCTTCCCCCTGTCCTCCAATCAGCTGGTCTTGACCTAAGTTGGGGCCAAGAGCTGGGATGAGAATAAGGAAGCAGGGCTGCGTGAAGTCAATGCCTTGAATCAGTGGCTTCCTAAACACTAGTGACTGGGACCCAAAACTACCAGCATGAGAAGGATTTAATAAACTGAGAGCCTGTAAGGCAGTTCAGAATCTGATTTTGCTATAAGAGCATGATTTTAGCAGCTCTGTTCCCAACCTTTTAACACTGTCTCTGGTGAGTCAAGAGATTCTAATCTTGTACTAAATTGACTCCACTAAAGGTTTGACATTCTTCTGGGTAATGTCTCCAATGTGACTGGCTTCAGGCCAAGACCCTCCTCTCTCTCTCTCTCTCTCTCTCTCTCTCTCTCTCTCTCTCTCTCTCTCTCTCTCTCATATGTGTGTGTGTAGATATAGATATATATAGATTAGACGTGTATATATATATATACACACACACACTCTCTCTCATTTTGTTCATATTGAAATATATGTTTTTTAAATTATTCTAATGAATGTCACAATCAGGTTCCTTTGGTCCCACACCTAGCATTTGTTTTTGGCAGGAGACATTATCTATTTGATCCTAATGTTAATATTTGAAGAAGTGGCCACGGTTTTCAATAAGGCATTTGCATCATGCCAGCTTCCACTGTATTCTCAGTACAGTCAATCATGACATGGCGATGAGGCCATTTCTTTTTATTTTCTTCTGGTTGTGGTTTTAAATTTTCCTTCCTGGAGAAGACTGTTAGAGAAAGTCAGTCACGATTTCAGAATGAGGGGCTCTGGGAGTCTCTCAGCTAGGGCCAAAAGCAGTGATTCTGCAATGCAAGCTTCTCTGGATGGCACAGCACCGTCCAAATTCTACGGTGTGAAGGGAGAGAGGCATTGTGTTCTGAGGCCAGAAGCCCTCTGGTCATGTGCCTGCCCACACAGCAGTGATCATGCATGAGGAACACAGCCCTCGGGGCTGGGCTGCTGAAACTAGAATGTATCTGTCACCTAGAGCTGAGGCCAGAAGATGACCAAGAGGAACAACCCCTTCCACCAGGAACAAACTGCGGGGGTGGGGGAATAGAAGAGGAAAAGATGAACAAATGTATTGAGGAGCAGTGGAGAAGTTGTGGTATGGGAGGCTCTAGGCTTTGCTCCTTTAGGGGACAAGTGTGCTTAGAAAACAGCCCCTGATACAATACCGAGAGCTATCACAGCAGACTTGGCGAAATAAGTAAATCTTACTAATCTAAAAGTCCTGTACTTCACAGGGAGGAGGCGAGAAGGAAGAGGGGAGAAAGACCAGGAACACAGGTGCACATGCATGCATGAGTGTGTGGATGTGTCTGTGTTTGAGTGTGTGGATGAGTGCGTGGATGAGTGTGTGTGTGTGTGTGTGTGTGTGTGTGTGTGTGTGTGGTGAGAGAGAGAGAGAGAGAGAGAGAGAGAGAGAGAGAGAGAGAGAAGGGGGTACCTTCCTAAACTCTATTCTTTCAGCCTAGAGATTATTCTGAAGCTCTGCTTGAGAGCGTTGGTGTCCTAGAACTCAGCAAAGCATTGTGTGGATACGAGACTGAGATGAACCATCTCCAGGGTGAGCGCACAGCAAGTCCGAGATGCAAGCAGAGAGAAGGATGCTCCACTCCAAGAGGACATTTCCTCCTAACAGCCTCAGGACTGTCCAAGGGAAGTTCTGGGTGAGAAGTCAAGACTCATCTCCTTGCTGGGCGGTGGTGGTGCATGTCTTTAAACCCAGCACTTGGGAGACAGAGGCAGAAGGATCTCTGTGAGTTCAAGGCCAGCCTAGTCTAAGAGCTAGTTTCAAGACAGCTAGGGCTGTTACACAGAGAAACCCTATTTCTAAAATCAAAAAAAAAAGGGACTCATCTTGAGGTATTCTCATCTTTACTGAGGAAGAAAATCTAATAAAATCTTTTCTTAAATAAAAAAGAACTGAAATTTAATTAATTAACCACAATCTTCCTCTCCACCAACACTTTGGTGCATAAAGACCTCACAAAGCATGTGAGAGGTTTTTGGTTATTGGAATAGCATGGTCTTACAAAATTATCAGAAGGTTTTAATAACAGTAATATTTGTCAAGACTGAGTACCTTACACAGGCAACCTTGTAAAGCCAATGCATGCATTACAGTGCCAGCCGCTCGTCATCGTTTGCTAGGCGAGAACACTGGGACTTAGAGAGGGGCGGGTGGCTTGCCCAGACTCCCCATCGAGAATGGGAAGGACTGATATTAGAATCCTGGCCAGTCAGTCTAACCAACACCAGAGCTCTTGTGCTTAATTTCCAAGCTATGCCATTTTTTTAAAAAAAAAAAATGCAATGGTACGTGCTTCAGGGAGATAAAATAAATAAAATAGCAGTCACCCTAGGAGGACGTTTTCTTGTCTAGTGGTGAGGATAATTTGTAAACGAATAAAAACAACTAATCCTTCTCAGATGGCATCAAGCCTCGGCGTGTGTGTGTTCAGCGACGTCACTTCTTTGAACCGTTCTAGAGGGGGTGTGACTGTGTACACACGCAGGTACATGTAAGGACATGTTGTTCTAAGGGAATGCTTCCTGGATAGGACTATACACGAGCCAGGCTTTCACAGGGAAGCAGACCGCAGTGTGGACTGGCAAGCAGAAGGACTTTCTCTAGAACAAGAGAACAGTGTGCCCAGCAGCACAGAGCTGCAAACACCAGACCCTGTTGCAGAGACGAGAAGTAGTTCTAAATGCCTGGGGCATAAAGTCCCCGTTAAGGAATGAGGATGGTTGGGAATCCAGATGTTGGCAGAAGTCGGGGTTTGCCAGATCCATGATCAACGTCAGACTTTGGGTTATCTGGTGGAGAGACCCTGAGAACATCCATGTATCCAATCTATGTCTCTAAGGCAGACATAGGTGGAGAATGAAATCATGGGAATCAAGCAAGACAGACTTGTGCACACAGTAGGAGCTTAAAGAAACCTTGACGTGGCCATAGCTTGAGCTCATGGAGGCTCATACAGCTGTCTGTCTGTCGGTTGGTTGGCTTGTCATCTACAGATCAGTAATGGTTTGCTCAAGTTTATTTGGTTTCTGTAGTCTACCCTTTCCTAAATTAATCTTTTAGAATTCACCTGTAGATGCCAGCGAAAGGAAATAGCATCTTTTCTCGAGAGGTGGAATGAGTATATGTATGTGAGATCTGCCCAGTCTCCCGTTTGAAGAACTTCCTTTCTGCCCACAAAGAACGGGCCACATTGGCAGGTATGTTTTTCACTCTGTGCATCACCAAGGAGACCCCTGGCCTAAGCTAAACAGGTTCTCCTTGCCAGAAGTGAAATCTGCAGATAACTGTAGCTCTCACCCCTCGTCATAGAAGCTTCTTTTTGCTGCAGGTGGAGACTCTCACAGAGATTCACAATTGGTCAAGATACCAACCATGGGGTGCCCAGCCTCAACTGATATGTCTACAACGTAACCCATATACTTACGGTTTAGGGAGCATTATGGAAAAGGAGGAAGAAATATAAGAGCCAGAAAGCCAGTACATGTGCTGTAATATGGTAACTTCTGCTTATGATGGGAAACTGTACCCAAAAAAAATCTCAATAACATGGTAGCATAGCATACACCCACACAATGACAACACCAGTTGGCATGCAGTGTGGCTGAGAAATCTCACCAGGCCCCATCCCAAATGATTCCTCTCCTCGAGTTCTATGGGATATTTGCATCTTTGTATAACCCCCCCTTCTTCTTGATTCTCTTGAATGAAGACCAAGAAGATAAGATATTGGGAAAAATATCAGATTCTAGAACAGTTAAACCACATCCTTCTATCTGAATGGTCTGAAGGCACTCCATTTTCACGGAGCTTTCTCCTAAAGGGTGTGTCCGATACCTAACCACAGCCTCTTTGATCAAATCAGTGCTGAAGTTGTGGCTAAAGTGTAGTGGATAAAGATTAGGTTGAATCACAATGGAGAGCCCTCGTTAGAGTGTTTTCCTCCTTCAAGAAGCTTTATTAATCCTTTGTCCCACGCCCATCCCTTCTTCTTTGGTCTGTACTAAACTTCATTTTCAGGTGTGTGGCAGCGTGGCGATCAGTCCGCTGCTGCAGCTGGATCTATGCCACCATCTATCTCCGCAAACAGTGTCTCCTGAGAAAGGTCTTCATCCTGTCTCTGTTTCTCCTTCACTGAATTGCGAAACTTTTATCCCGGGTATCTCTGTGCCCGAAGCAGCATGTTTCCTCACAGCTTTCCTACCTGTAAGTTTTCATTGACTGTCCCTCCACTCCCTCCTTGCCCTCACTGCCCAGCATCCAGCTCTCCCTAAAGCCTTCAACCCCCCATATTCTCCTTGTGTTTTCATACCATGCAAATATCTTTTAAATGCCTTTAAAGAGACATTTGACCAATGAATTGGATCCATGTTACCCCGTCTTCCATGTGCACTTTAAGAGAATCAGATAAAAGCCATGTGTGGAGTCCTCCCTGTTAAGACTGAACCTTCCTCCAAAACTGTGTGGAATTTAGATTTGTGCCATATCATTGGAACAAGGGAAAAGAGACAACATCACTTCAGCCATGGTACAGAACCCACAATGTCTTCAGAATTGTCCATCTTGATCTATTTCTCATTTCAGATTGGTCCTTACCGTATTTCGCTGAATTCGATGAGATGGAGATTTCCAATCCCCCAAGAAAGAATGAAGAAAAAAAATCTACATGCTATTTGCTTTTCATTTTTCCCTTATTACTTTTTTTTTAAGATGGGGCTTCCTGTGTAAGCCAGGCTGCCCACAAAGTTAGGGTCTTCCTGTGTCTGTCTCGCAAGTGCTACCACTGCAGACACGCACCATCACGCCCCACTGTCTCTTGGCCTCAACAGTCAGCCCTATCCAGACCTAGCATGCAGTTCAGCCTCTGCCTAAAGGTGGCTTTTCAAGCATCAGAGCGGTCCTGAGCCTCTGGAGCCTCTGGACCAGAATAAGGACCTTTAACCAGATTCTGTCGGCCACCAGCAAAACAAAGGAAAAAGAGTCCTTCTGTCCCCGGGGAAACCATTGCCTTCTTCAGAATTACAAGTGAAACACTTGATGAAGAAATACAAAAGCCAGGGGCAAGCCAACTGGTCTCCTAACCAAATGGGCCCCCATCAAGGTCTTGGAGGTTCCCCACTTTCTCCTCTACACTGACAGGGAACTTTTACAGGAAGGAACTCCATGACCTCTGGCTTATCAAACGGGGCTTCTAATTAATTAGTATGCTCTGTTCCTGAAAGGAAGAAGAATAGGGTGGTGGCGGCGAGGCCACCTCATGGATTTTACTAACATACCCCGTCCAGAGTCATCCCGGAGAACCCTCCATAACAAATTCTGCAGAGTAGGCTTTTAGCAAGCCCAGTTCCTGAGACCTCAGGGAAAGAATAGGCAGGCTGTATCTTTGTCATTGCTGGGGCTTGCTAAGTACTTGGCTAGTAGTCCTTCTGCAACCTGAGACCTGAGAGGGCCACTTGCAGGCAAGAATGATAGACCCCGTATTCAATAACCGTATTCGTGGGTTGCCTGCTCTACGCTCAGCTCCTTTGTAGCCACCATGGGAGCATAGATTAAATATAACGGCAAGAAAAACGGCGTTTTAAAAATGTTCTATAGATATTCCAGAATTTTCGGTTTATGAAATAGTTTTTATTTAATGCTAACAAGAACTGTCTTGAGAGACAAGCAATGTGGGTAGCAGGTCCATTTATCAAGTGAGGAAATAGATGCTCAAAATGACGCTTGCCATCATCTGAGTAAAGATGGTGGGGCGGGGGGGGGCTAGAATCCTAGTGTGATTACGCATTGCACTCTGCTCTGTCTATCCCCTGTGCCTCCACTTAGTACTATCCAGTAGGGGTCACACATGGTAAGAAACAAGTCAAGGTCATTGCCCACGAGTTTTTAAACCAGCAACCCAATAAATGGCATGAGGAAGGAACAGCAGGATGAGCCAGAGGCCCAGAGTAGGCTTCACGGAGAGCAAGTACCTGGGTTTGGACCGTAAGGAGTGAAGGCCGAGAGGTCTAGTGAAAGTAGTGGAACCCGAAGTGAGAAACTTTCTGAAGGAGGGTGGAAGGTACCCAGAGAGTGAAACTCAGAGAAAGGAAACAGAAAATGTTAAGGTCCAGTCAAAAGAAACCCGCAGAGGGCAGACCTTCCAGTGCCAAGCCAATAACACAGGCAAGGGGGACATTGCCATCCCTAGTGAGGCTCCATAGCAACCTGGGTGATTGGGACTCCTGAGAGGATGCCAAGCAGAGACTAAGAAACAAATTGACCTTTGGTGCTGAGAAGAGGATTTGGAGGTGGGTCTTATCCCTCTTTGTGGAACTCCATACTAACTTCTATTATGTTCTTGGCTCTCCTAGAAACTAACGTCATTGGGACAAAATAAAATCTGAGTGGAGTCTGGACCTGCTGGTCACTCCTCAGGGCCTCTAACTATTCCAGAACCTTGAACCAGCTGATCTGTTCCTGAGGCAGCCAGGTGTGAACACCTCTTCTGAGCTGCCCAGCTGCTGGCTCCACCCACTAGCCTCAGAAGAGCAAAGAAAAGTTCAGGTCAGAAGAGAAGGTGTGTTTCCCTGCCTCCCCCACCTGACCCACTTCTCCAACCACCTGCTTCAGGCACCTCAGGCCCAGGCCCAGCTGCCAGCTTCTCACCGAGGCTCAAACTGCTAGGAGAAGGCCATGCAAACTGTCACCCCATGCTCAGAAGGGGAGCCAGGTAACTGACAGCACCTGAGAGGGCTCTCATTTGGATTAAATCAAACTCTTTAAATATTTATAAAGTTCTGGTATCTAAAATAGCTAGTCTCTGCCCTGCACGTAAGCTGCTGAGATAGAGGCTTGCTAAACTGTGAATGGAACACACATCCAAAGAGTCACGTATTTTGTTTGTAAGAGTGTGTCATAGCATGTGAGAGAGAGTGTGTGTCTATATGTGTGTATGTGTGTATATGTGTGTGTCGTGTATATGTGTATGTGTGTGTGACCATGAATGTATCTGTATGTGTGTATGTGTGTGTACCTGTATGTGTGTATGTATGTGTGTCTGTATGTGTGTATACGTGTGTCTCTGTGTGTGTCGTGTATGTGTGTATGTGTGTGTGACTGTGAATGTATCTGTATGTGTGTGTACCTGTATGTGTGTCTGTCTGTGTGTATGTGTGTCTCTGTGTGTGTCGTTTATGTGTGTATGTGTGTGCCTGTGTGTGTATCTGTATGTATGTATGTGTTTCTGTCTTTGTGTATGTATGTATATATGTATGTATGTATGTGTGTGTGACTGTGTGTGTATCTGTATGTGTCTGTCTGTTGTATGTGTATGTTTGTGTATGTGTGTATGTATGCCTGTATGTATGTGTGTATGTGTGTGACTGTGTGTATCTGTATGTGTCTGTCTGTGTGTATGTGTGTGTGTATGTCTGTATGTATGTGTATATGTGTGTGTGTGTATGTGTGTGTATTGAAAAACCCACTGTATTACGTTCAATATCCCAAGGGCCCAGTAGAGAACATGACTGGAATGGAGACAGACCATAAGGAACTTTTTTCTATCTCATTAGATGGTCTGAGTTTTGAGATCTGTTCTGAGTGTGGTAAAGTGTGCAGAGCTGTAGATTAACGCACTGAATGCATTCTGCAGTTCTTGATGTGTTTCATAAAAGGTCCATTTCAAAAGTGTGCTGTATTATAGGTGAACACTCTCAGTAAATAATCTTGTTACAGAAACCTAAGCAATTTTTACAAGGCGTATTTCTGGCTGACTGAACAATTTATTCTCCAGATGTCACATTGTATTTTTCCAATATAAAATGAAACAGCTTTTTTTTTTCTTTTAAGGCCGACTGTGTTGCTTTGTCTGAGTCTAGAACAAAGGATCTCCCCTTAAGGAGGCTGATGCCGTGTTAAAGCCCATCACTTTCCGATAAACACCTCACCTGGGAGGGGCCGGGAGCACCATCACTGGCTTCCCCATCCAGGGACAATACTTGACAACCAAGTAGGATGATCCCTTGGGACACATGGTCTAAGAAAACTGACTGGTTTCTTAAAAAAAAAGGAAAGAAAGAAAGAAAGAGAAAGGGGGAGAGGGAGGGAAATTGGGAGGGAGGAAGGGAGGGAGGGAAGGAGGGAGGGAGGAAGGGAGGGAGGGAGGGAGGGAGGGAGGGAGGAGGAAGGACAGGAAGGAGCCCAGAGACTGAGCAGGGGACTAGGGAGAATGACAGGGGGATGGAGAGGAGGCGGGGAAGGAAAGGGAGAGATGGGAAGGCAGGGTAGAGTTGGGAGGGAGTGGAATGCAGAGGGCAGGAGGAACAGAGGAGAGAAAGGCAAACAAATGCTGGGAAGGTAGAGACAGAAAGAGGCAGGGGCACAAGAGAGATAGGCAAAAGTATGCTGACCTAAAGGTAACTGCTTCTGCTGCTTCCCCAAAACATGGAGTTCACAAAATGTTCTTAAAGTTTGCTTTGCTTTGGCTGGTGGTCCAAGATGTTGCTCAGTGGTAGAACACTTGCCTGGCCTGTTGGAGACCCTAGGGACAATGCCTAGCACCACAGGGGAGAACAGGGAATTTTCAGGAGAATGGGAACAATCTTCCCGTCCGCACCCAAACTCAAAAGACTTTTGTAGCAATGTAAACAGAAGCCTATCATGGGTCATCCAAAATTCCCCTCCCAAGAAATCACATTCTTTCTAGGAATTAGATCAAATTCTCACAGAATCAGGTCCTGAGGACGAAAGACATTCCCAAAGAATGGGTGTCTCCCTAGGGTTCCCCACTCAAGCTGACTTCCACAGTGACAGATTTACTACAGCAAATGGGGGCAGGGCCTGTGCACCAGTGTCTTCTGCTGAGGAGGCACCCCTGCATATCTGCCCCCACCTCCCCTGCCCCATCTCCCACTCCTGACTTTCTTCAGGCACCGACTCAGCATTGTCGTGGCAAAGAAGTCAACGTGATCCCTTGGTGAAGCTCCTATGGCCCCTGTCACTTAGCTGCATTTTCCTTTAGATTTCTCATGGCCATCTGCATCCATCAGTGATGGTAACAGGCGGTCAGTAAATGAGTAACAGCCGCAGAGTGAGCGGCGGAGTGAGCGAGTGTGTGAGTGAGTGGATGCAGATCAATGACCCTGTCATCCAGAACACAGGGACACAGTGGAAAACCAGCCTTTCTCATGCTAAAAATGGAAAAAAATAAAAGTTGAAAAGAAAATTCTGTGTGGTGATTTTAAAAACATTTCGGCATTGGATCTATGAAGTCAGGCTAGTCATAAAGAAATAAACTAAAATTAGGTGTCATTCCCAGGGTGTGAGCAATCGAATGTACAATGAAGAAAACTACCAAGTAAGCGAAGAAGAAAAATGGCAAATTCAACCTCATCTCAAAGGAGAACGCAGAGCTGGAAAAATGGTGGGCTACCCAAGAGATCAGCTGACCCGCACGAAGAATTCACAGAAGGGAGACTAGAAGGAGAGGAAGCCAAAAGGCAAAGAGCAGCTGTCTGAGCTAAACCAGCCTTGTGTGTGAACCGGAAAGGGGTTTTGAATACTAGGCAAACAAATGCTAGTGTTTCAAAAACTTAGCTTGGGTTGGGGTGCAGGTCAGGGGTGGGGCTCTTGGCTCAGGTGTCAGGCCCTGGCGTCAGTGCTCAGTACTGTGGGGCGGGGGGGGGGGAGGAAGAGAACCAAACTCATCTTTTGGGTGTTTATTTTGTTTGTTTTGGGGTTTGTTTTTTCAAGGCAGGGTTTCTCTGTGTCGCCCAGGCTATCCTGGAAGTAACTGTGTAGACTAGGTTGGCATCCAACTCAGAGATCTTCCTGCCTCAGCCTCCTGTGTTCTGGGTTTAAAAGCATCTGTCTTCAAGCCTGTTGAACCAACCTTAATTTGAGGACTCAGTGTGTGCTTCTCCTCCTTAGTGTTGACTGCGTTTTCAATATCCCTAACCTCAGGCAAGGGGTTCCAATGTGTACCCCTTCACAGATAAGGAAATGGGGGTCTAGAGAGGTTAAGTGAGCATCCCAGGGTCACACCCAGATCACTGAGCCTTGAGTCAGGCCTTCCTAGCACACTGGCCTGACTGCCAGCAGGCTCTCACCTCTGCCTCCTGGTGTGCATGAAGGGCTAGCACATGCTACCTCCTGGTACACATGAAGGGCTAGCCCACATTACCTTCTGGGACACATGACAGGCGGTAATGCAACGCTTGCTCTATGCACTATGCACTATGGTTCGCAAGTTGGGCAAGGGGCTGGAGATTGAAACACACACACACACAGCCAAGAATGTTTCAAGAATGCTCTCTTTATTGTGTTCCAGAGCTGCATATATAGGGTCTCTTTGACTAATGGTCATGTCCTAGCTCTCGGGATCTTTCAGCTACAAGCCCACCAGAAACCATTCCCCTGCCATCAGGAACTCCTGGGGGTCTCTTGCTCAGAGCAGCTACAAGTATAGGAAAACAAGTTGTCTACTCCAGTAGGCAGGGGGGTCACAGGAAATCCAGGGTCTGGGGGTCCACAGTCCTCAACAATGGACTAGCACACATTACATCTTGGAACACATGAAGGGCTAGCACATGCTACCTCCTGGGACACACGAAGGGCTATTCCATTCCTTTCCTACCCAATACTCATTGCTGCCTTAATGGACAAGGTTAGGAGGTCAGGACTTGTTCACAGAGCAAACACCGTGCAGTGGTGTCCCAGCTGGAGTTACTGTTGCTGCCATGAAGCACCATGACCAAAGCAAGTTGGGGAGGAAAGGGTTAATTGGGCTTAGACTTCCACATTGTAGTTCACTGCTGAGGGAAGTCAAGACAAGAACTCATGCAGGACTGGAACCTGGAGGCAGGAGCTGATGCAGAGGCCACGGAGGGGTGCTGTTTCCTGGATCTCATCAGGGCTTGCCCAGCCTGCTTTCTTGTAGAACCCAGGAGCACCAGGTGAGGGGCTGCCCGTGCCCATCAGTCGCTAATTAAGAAAAGGCTGCACAGTCGGATCTTTTTTTTTCTTACTTAGTTTTTATTCATAATCATAAACTTAACTCTGCAATCCAGCTAGACTTGAAGGGGAATGAGGAGAATATGGGACCCAAAGAACTTCAGTGAGAGCAGAGATTACAGGGTACTGCGAGCAGATGGGGCTGGGGTGCTCTCCTGAGCTACAGAAGGAATGGTCTGGTGGGTAAGAAGCCCGCAAGTCAAAAGAATTAGAGTTGTCCACAGTCGGAAATGGTGATCTTCTTGCTGGTCTTGCCATTCCTGGACCCAAAACGCTCCATGGCTTCCACAATGTTCATGCCTTCTTTCACCTTCCCAAAGACCACATGTTTGCCATCCAGCCACTCAGTCTTGGTGGTGCAGATAAAAAACTGGGAACCGTTTGTGTTTGGTCCAGCATTTGCCATGGACAAGATGCCAGGACCTGTATGCTTCAGGATGAAGTTCTCATCCTCAAATTTTTCTCCGTAGATGGATCTGCCGCCAGTGCCATTATGGCGTGTGAAGTCACCACCCTGGCACATGAATCCTGGAATAATCCTGTGAAAGGAAGAACCCTTATATCCAAATCCTTTCTCCCCAGTGCTCAGAGCACGAAAGTTTTCTGCTGTCTTTGGAACTTTGTCTGCAAACAGCTCGAAGGAGACGCGGCCCAAGGGCTCGCCATCGGCCGCGATGTCGAAGAACACGGTGGGGTTGACCATGGCTGCAGCAAGCGATGAGAGGGGACAGCGGCGTCTGCAAAGCCTGCACAGTCGGATCTTAAGGATGCATTTTCTTAATTGAGGCTCCCTCCTTTTAGATGACTCTAGCTTGGGTTAAATTGACCCAGAAGTAGCCAGCACAAGTAGATGGATACAGTTTCTGGAACCAGGCAGCCTGGTTCTGAGTGCCGCTCCCATCACCCACGAGCTGTGGGATATTCTGCAAATCAATTGCCTTCTCTGTATCTCAGCTCCCTTTTCAGAAGAGTAGTAATAGCCAACTCTGCCTAAGCGTTAAATACAGTGAGGCACATAAAATCCTTAGATCAGTGTCTTTGCTTAGAAAGAACCCTATGGATGTGAGCTTTCCTTGGGCGTGGCCCCAGCCAAGCTCTGGCCTCGGCATCTTACAGCCTAAACCACCACAAGGAACCGAAGGCCTTGTGGCCAACATGCAGATGCTGCGGCTGCCTGCAAAGAGATTCTAGCTCGGCTTAGCTGGTTTCCAGCCAGCCACACTTGACCCCCTCCATCTCGGACCGCAGCAAGTCCTGGGCAGCTGGCTCTCTCTCCTCCAGCCCTCTGCTCGCCTCTCCCCTTCACACCTTCTCCCCAGTCAATGCCATTAATCAAAATCCTATAGCAGAAAACGCATGCATAAGTCCGACACATTTATTGCTATGGTAACAATTCAGGCACTTGTCCCTGTGTCAAGCTATATCAGTGGAGATAAATTCTATTGTTTTCACGCTGGCAGTTTTCTCTGTGTTGGACTTAATCCATGGAAAAATATAGCCTTTCTCTTTATTTAAGAGAGTGAGAGAGTGCTCCAAAGAAAGAAAGTGACCTCTGGGTTTCTCACCCAGCACATTCAGGACTGAAACCAAATTCTGCCCTTTCTTTGAAAAATGAAGGCAGTGGGCAACCTCACCACAGCGACACGACAACCGGCAGCGGTCCCCACAACCAACCTCCCCCTAGAACCTGCAGTCCAGGGAGGGGTCTAATGGCTTGAGAGCCCTGCAGGGCTGGGGGGCCATGTGGTCTGCATCAGGATCCAGTCCTCATGACACCCCCAGGGATTCAGGCCATGCCTCAGCAAGCAGTGCGGATAAACAGAACGGGCCTGCTCATAATGAACCATCCTGCTGAATTCTGTTGCTACCCCAGAGAAACCATGGAGGGGAGACCCTGTCCCCATCCTCCACAAGTGCATGTGATGGTGGCCCACATCCCCACACCCACACTTCCAGAGAAGCTGACCTGCCTTTTCTAAGCTCCTCCTTCTATACTGAGTTTCTTTCCTATCATTCCCTGAGGAATCAAAACCCAAACGTAAGGTTCCTGCCAAGTCTAAAGGCTTTGGAGCATTGGCATGGGTCCAGCCCCCTACTAGGAAATGCTGGAGACGCTATGCTGGGGAAGCCTAGGACTAGTAGGAAAGCATAAAGATGCCCTCCTTTAGTCTTTGCTATCAAGTCAGTTGAGGTTCTTTCTTCCAAAATGACTCTTAGCTGGTGTCAGGTCGACATGAAACTAGTCAGTGCACCCATTGCCTTCTGTGCGCACCCCCTACAATTCTGCTTCTTCCCTTCCTCTCCCCAAACAGTTCTCCTGAGGAAGAAACAGTCATTATTAAAGGCTGACAATGAGTATCTCTGAAAGACATCCACATTTTGGAGATAATGCTGAAATAATAATAATAAAATTATTTCTTCCAGGAAGTCAAGTGATGCATGTGGGAATTGGATGTTGACTTCTTTTTGAGAAGAGGAAACAGTGTGACCTGAATAGCTCAAGATGGCATCCAGGAAAGCGTAGGGTTGAGGTTGCACCAAAAGAATCTATAGAAACATGGCTCAATTCTTTCTAGCCTCTTTGGTATGTGAAGGCCCTCACTGCCAGAGCAAGAAAGCTGAGCCTTTCAAATCCTGGAGACCAAAGCTGTAGTCCCAGTTTGCACAGAGGGCTCAGCAAACGCAGCCAAGGTCATTTGGTCTTGGATGTAGAGTAGTCTTCGGTGTGGGTTCTGCTCCTTGGAGGGTTAGAAGCAATGGAAAGAATTCTGGAAGGTCACTGAGAGATGGCAAGTTTGAGGCCACACAGCAACCAGGCCACGCTTAGAGACACTTCCGAGGAGGAAGCTCATGGGGATTGGGAGTTGACATGCCCATTTGTTCTGAGACACTCAGTATTTACTTCTTGCAGGACCCACAGTGTTGAACCGCAGCAAACGGGTATCTCTTTCTGTACTATGTAAAACACATTGACAAAATGTGTCCGCTCAAAGACGAAGCCCTGAGGAGAAAAGAAGCCCCGTGGGGAAAGTCAGGCACAGACTGGCAAGGAGCAAAGAAGATTTGAACTGAGTTGGAGGCACTTTGTCTTGCCTTCTAGTACCAAGAACAGCCTTTGCTCTAAGACAAATGCCCAAATTTCAGCAGATTACAGTCTGCCTTTCTGGAATGGGCCAAATCTCTACAGCCACATACAATGTGTGTTTCTGCAGGGTCCTGATCACACCCTCATCTTACTTGCTAATTGTTGTTATTGCTTAATTACCGAAACAGAATCTCAGTATGTAGCCCAGGGTAGCCTCAGGCTCACCATCATGCCTTAGCAAGTGCTGGGCTTGCAGGTCCATGCCACCATGCCTGGCTCTTTATTAATGAAAAAAACCTACATCACTTTCATAAAAATAATAGGTCCAATTTGATTTGTCATGATTTTGTTGAATTTATTTTGTGCGTGCCCTCCGCAACACACACCCATGTAGACGTAAGAAAATAACTTGAGGAAATCGGTTCTCTCCTACCGTGTGGTTTCCAGAAACCAAACTCAGGCCAATAGGCTTTTTGGCTGATGCCTTTACCTGCTTGTTTGTTTCTTTCTGTGTTGTTGCTGATATTGTTGTTGAGACAGGGTCTCACCAAGTATCTCTGGCTGGTCTGGACCTCACTATACAGATCAGGCTGTCTTTGTCTCCACCTCCCAAGTGCTAGGAATAAGGCACGCCCCCTCCGGTCACTGTGTTTTTAAAATCTTTTAACTGAGGTACTCTTAAACTTTCAGAAGAGTTTCGAAGATAGTATGGAGGATTTCCACACATCTTTTATCGACCCTGCGTTAGAACCTCCCATAAATCCACTCTAAACTCCCGTTAACAGCGTCACACCAAGGTTAATTAAGTGTTCTCTGGTTATGTAAGGTCCTTATTAAATTTTAATTGACTTATTTTTGTAGCTAAATTTATTTAAAGGAAAGATGTACATTACTCTTGTTCCTGGGGAATGAGTGGCAGGGCAAAGAGAGGCTGAACACAAAATAAACATCCTGGAAATGAAACAGTGATTGCTCACCGCTCATGAATTCCAATACTGGCTTTGCCGGGGACCTGGTGTCCATTTGATGAGGGAACCTTAGTAAAAGCAGTGCCGATGTAGTTAAGACCGAGATTCTTCAAACAGGAACTTTCTACATGAGTGACTGAAGAGCCGGAGAATGGATTGACGTGGAAGCCGCTGCTTCAGAACTCACACGCAGGTCCAGTGGTACTGTGGGTGTGGAATTTCTCGACTAGGCATGGTGGCACACACATGTAATTCCAGCATTTGGGGGACCAATGCAGGAGGATCGTGAGTTCTAGGCCAGTGTGAGCTACATAGCAAGACGCTGTCTCAAAAAGCTACATTCACTAAAAGCCATGGCCAGTATCTAGTACTAGCAGAACCATGTTGGATACTGTTGGCATAGCCTTGTCCCATAGAAAATAATACAGCTTGAGCGTTGGGGATCACCTGGGGTATGCAACCCGGGGTTTCAGGAGAAAGGACAAAAAGGAGGAAAAGGAACCGGGAGGAGAAAACAATGGAAAAACAAAGGGTAGGAGCCCTCCACTGAGCTGACTAAGGCCACCCAAGAAACCTAGCCATTTGCTTGGGCATATGGGCTGTCTCTGGGGTACAGGGAACTGTCTTGTGAAGAAGGAAAGATGGGTCACTTGCAATGTCTTCCTGGCTCTTCTCAGCCAATGGAGTTGGATTTATTTCTCCACATTTCTGGTTTGTGCTAACCACAGGTCCAGTTTGGTTAGGGATAGGGATGGGATCTATCAAGGTAAGTGCCATGGAGGTCATGCTGAAACGACATTTCCTGGCCAAGAAAGCTGAATGGTGCTGTCCTAGGTAGATGATGATGTGGTGGTGGTGATGGTGGTAGTGGTCGTGATGGGGATAGTGGTGGTGGTAGTGGTAGTAGAGATGGTGTAGGGGGTGGGGATGGTGGTGGTGGTAGTGGTGGGGATGGTGGTGGTGGTGATGGTGGTGGTGGTAGTGGTGGGGATTGTGGTGGTAGTGGGGATGGTGTGGGGGGGGTGGTGATGGTGGTGGTAGTAGTGGTGGGGATGGGGGATGGTGGTGGTGGTGGTGCTGGTAGTGGTGGTGGGGATGGTGGTGGCGGTGGTGCCTCTACTTCCTTCTCTGCCGAGTAGCAGGCTGGAATCACAACGTGGAAGAGCCTGTGGCATGCTACAGCTCTGTGGGCTCAGCTGTTCTCTGTGCAAGAGATCAGGGTAGCTCATGCGGGTGGAACGCAGCTCCCTAAGGCAGGCAGGACTAAGCAAACCCAACAGGATGAAGGAGTCTTGTGCCTATGGTGGTATCAGTGAAGGTCTACGGCCGGTGAATTGATACAGCAATTGGGAACAACAGGAAATGAGGGACAGAGAATACGGTTTATGTGACAGACTGGAACTCAAATCAGAAGAGGGAAATGCACTCACTTTTCCAGTTACTGGGCAATCGAAAACAGGGAGCAATTTCAAAGCTGGAAGGAGCTGCCAACATCGTCTCCTCTAATCTCTTCGTTTGTATAGCAGGGGAAATTGAGTCCCGGAAAAGCCGAGCTAAGACTAGAACCCAGTTCTACCCAGGGTCAGGTGCAGCGGCCATACGGCTTCCGGCAGCCCCCGGCTCAGGGGCCTTCTCCACCTCTCCCTGAAACAACAAGGCAGCCACCAGAACTATATTTCAAGTTTATTAGTCTTCTTTAATGTGTTTAATGTGGCTGTAATGCTAAAGACCCACAGCACTGAAGCAAGGAATTGAAGGCATAAGCTTAGGTTTGCTCTGTTTCCAAAAAGCATCGCATCTTGACCAAAATATCTCCTAACAAAATGCATTGGTTCAAATGATGCAATTTAAATATTATATATACACTATAATATGCTTTAAATATTTTATGTATTCTTTGTGTCCCTGTGTAAGAACACACACATACACACACACACATACACACACACACACACACACACACACACACACACACACACACACACACCATTCAGCTTTTAAAATGTCAGAATGTTCTTGGTCAGAGGCCATTCTATTTCACTTACCTTGATGGCATTGGGGGAAAGTCGCTCTTTAAGCAACTTGGCATTATCCTGGCAGGTTCGCCTTGCTTTTATTGTTTTGTTTTGTTTCCCATTTCTTAAGTGACATTTTGAAATATGCACTTATGTTTCTTTCTGCAAAATGCTCTTTTGTGAAAATGAAACTATGTTTGCATAACAACTAAGATCTTCGCTTGAAAGTGCTTGGGGGTGTTGTTGGGAACTTTCATCTCTGAGGAGGGAGGGGCGATGAACTTGTGAGACAAATCTGAGAGCTGAATTGGGGAGTGAGTCAGAGGGAGGGCTGCGCAGAGAGGGGTGCGAGAAAAGGTTTGAAGTATTTCAAATGCAAGCAGACTTAGCAGAAGAATGGAGATCGGCTTGAGCGCCACTGTCAGTGTGGAACTTCTTGTTTGGTTGTGTCATGGAAAGTTCATTTTCTTAGGTACTGGAAGAACTACCTACCAGCCACTCTCCTCTCTAACCTACACTTTTTCCAGGGGCAAATTTGGGTCAGTCGTCCCTTCCCAGTCTCGCCGGTGACTTTAGATTGGAAATGAATTGTTGCAGAGACATATACTAGGGAATTTTTCTGCTGGAAACCTCTGTGGTCAAATAGAACAATCCATTGCCTTACAACTGCACAGCAAAGCTTTACTGCCAATCGCCAGCTTTCTCTCTGTTGTGGTAAAGGCTAGTCTCATCTCCAGAGGGTCATGCTTCCCTCCATGCTTGTATTGTTAGTGAGAAACAATCCTGCCTGAGGTTCAAATCCCCAACCTCCTTGACACTTCACTGGGACCACATGACTGAGATATACCAGTCTAAAAAGGCCAGGGGAACGTTACACACTTCCCAGGGATGGGAGACCCACAGAATGGGTTTAGGGAGCTCTGGGTTAACACACAGAGCTGTAGTGGAAAGAACTGGAATTCCAGACTCCTTAAAAATGAGCCTCTTAAATTAGAATTAACCAAAGTGGACTATTACGTAAGTGGGAAATAAATGTTTCCTACGTGAAGCCAATAAGGAGAACGGGGCATAGTATCTGCTCCTGCAGCTGACAATCCCTTAATTAAGACCACGTTTGAACAGCTCAGTGCCTTCCTTATGGGAAATTACCTCTCCCATTGTGTGCCATCTATATTGGATAGCAAATCACACGCCCTTTTCCCACCACGAGAAACAGAGATCCTGTTTCCTCTTCCTCTTCCCCTCCTCCCATCATGCAGCCAGAGAGGAAGCACATGACTTGGGCTCAGCAAGCAGGCTGTCTTTCCTAGGGGAGGAAAACGGGAGAAAATGTATCAGGATCAGAGGGAGGCAACAGCAGCATTCTGTCCACCGCCCTGCTGCAAGACACTTGCTACATTCCTATTGTCTGGCTCTCCACAGCCATCCTGGTTCCTGCCCATTTCTGGCCAAATTCAAAGCACTCCTCAATTCGGTGAATTTCTGAGATCCTGCCGGTAAATTTCCCCTTCTTAAATTGGTAGAGTAAGATTTACTTGACTGTGACCAGAAAATCCTAACACTTCTTGAAGGAACAAACCAAAAATAAAATTTGCAAAGAGTCCATGTTCCGGTAGATACTTTGAAGACTGTGTTTGGTAAATAACACTGAAAGCAAATATGCTATCTCTTAAAATATAAATCCACCGTACCTAGATGTCTCCTTGAACTCTGCAGGGACGTGGGGGGGAGGGGTGGGAGTGGGAAAGGAATAGCCGTGGTTTTGTATAAGCTGCAATAAATATGAAGACAGTGAAGTCAAGGCAGGGGAGTATGATTGATTTATTACATTATAGTTCATTAAAAGTGTTCCATTGCCTTTTTAAAAACCATCCAGTCATTAAAAAATCTTTGCGGACACAGTTTCCAACATCGTTATAAGGGATTTGTGACAGCTCTTCATTTTTAATGGCTCCGTTATAAACAAGGTCCATAATGGTCCTGCCTAGTAGGAGGCTGGTTTAGAAGCCACTGGCTGAAGCCGCTCAGGCTGCTGCCGCGGCCCTGTGCAAAGACGGAGTCTGAAGTTAATTTGTGTGGAGTAATTGAAAACCCTGGATGTTGCGGTATGATGTTAAAGGTACTTTTCTAGAAGGCTCTCGAATTCCAACACAGGCCTCTCAGATGTGTTTTCTCTTGTGAAACCCAAAAGATGAGAACTCAGTGAAGAGTCCCTGTCCTCAAACATCTAAGGGAGGACATGGTGCTGATGTGCAATTCAAATTGGTAAGACGGTGCCTCGGGCCAACTGGAGGGAAATGCCAGCTTTCTCATTTGTAGCAAATGGATATGAGCTCTCGGCTGGCTTGGCTAGGGTCCCCAAGAGATCAGGCAGCAGGGGAAGAGATAGGGGAGTGTGGGCGGGCTGCCTTAGCAGCAGTGCTTCCGCTAAGAGCCCCCTCTACCCACCACAGGGAAAGTGAAGAAATATAGTGGCGGTCTCAATCATGGCAAATGCCAGTTGTACCCTTGAAATAAATGTCTGGTGTGGCTGTTCACATCTAATTCCACTCCACAAACATCTCCCTGGTGTTTATTAGGTCGACACCGGAGAGCTGAACTTTGCTGGATGTGGGGATGAATAAGACAAAATGTGGACCCCTGGAAAGAGTGTGACTGGGGAGCACAGGGAGATGTTGACAAAACTGGGAATAAAAGTGTCCAGGGCAATAGAAAACACACCTAACATTCCACCTGCCTAGCACCTCCTCTTTGGAGAAAAGACCTTTATTTTCCTCTAGACAAACTGGCTTTCCGTTCCAATTTGACTCACTCCTCCACCCCACTTCATGACCTGGCTCCATCCGAGTGCACACACAGCCGGGTCTAAGGAACTAGAGCATTCCACATTCCAGTTTCCTCCCCTGGTCCTTAGCAATAGATACCTCAGCCAAGACAGGACAATGAAACTCAGCTTTGAACTTCATTTGGAACTCCTGAGAACATGATGCTGGGTTTTGTTCTGGGGTTGCTCAGCCAATACATGAAAACCTGGAGCTACCAGCAGGTCAATGTTTTTCCCTAAAAAGCGTGACCTAAAGAATAACAGCAGGTGCAGGAGAGCAGAGGCGAGAGCTACCTGATGCCACAGACAACCATCTCCACCCGTCTCTGCCTAAAGCCTTTACCCTGGATAGTCCAGAAAAGCGAGTCACTTGCAACTAGAACAAGTCACAAGTAGAGTAGCTTTGTCAGGTACCTTTGGAAAATTCCACATGTCTTCCCTGTGCTCTATTCTGAGCCAAGACATGGGAGTAGTTCTGTGGCCGTTCTTAGATTTCCTTGTGCCACCTGACTATATACCGGCCACTTAACCCACTTGGTCTTGGATTCATCGCCTTCCCTCGCCCTGATCTCTGTACCCAAAATACTGATAATCTCTGCAAAAGATGGTGCCCATGCTCCTTAGCAGGAGACTCTGAGAAAGAGAACCGTGGGATGCCCAATGGGAGACTGGGCAGTGAGGGAAAGAGAGAAACGAAAACGTTCATGCGCACTTCCCTCTCTTGGCTCTTACCTATGTGATAACTGTGCTGCCTCTGGGTTCTGGTTCTCCACCATGGCTCTGTGTTCTGCCAGGTGTTCCTGGCTCTTGGACTTCTTTTTTCTTTTCTTTCTTTCTTTTTTTTAGTTATTGCTCTTTCTCTGTCTCAGTTTCCCCTCTCTTTTTTCTCCATCTCTTCTCCTCTCCCTTCTTTCTTTTTATTCCAAGTCCTAGGAGCAGAACAGTTTCCCTCAGTCACTGGTTCTAGGTTGCCTTGCTATCCTCTATTCATCCCTAACACTCTTTCAACATTTCCCAAGTGGATCTCTACATCAGTGACCCTCTGTTGAATAAGTTGGCATGAGTGTTGTTCCAATGAAACAAATCACATGGTGGTAGGAATGGCAAAGTCGGATCACTTACCACTAAAAAGTACCCTGAAATTAAGTGCAAAGTTAGCATTATTCATTTCCAGCCCAGTAATGTCAATTGCTAAGACCAAAGTTCTAACCTCTCTGTGTTGGAAAAGGAATTGCCAACGCTAAGGTGCTGAACAAGCTAAGATAATCAAAATTTCTCAGGGAGGAAATCAGTGGAGATGTTTTAAAAGGCTGGAACTGTATCCTATGGAACACTATCACTCCTCAGCCAAAATCACCATGTGTACCTCAGAGGTACCCATTCCAGCCTACAGCTTTGGATCAGGATAAGTTTGCTTGCAGAGATCAAGAGCCAAATTAGGCTAGCTGAAGCTAAAGGGGCTTTATATTGAGAAAGCACCACCTGTGTGTCCCTCCCCCCAAATCACCCCCAAACCTTTTTTCCTGAAGAGTCTCTCTGCCCTGCCTTGGCCTTAAACTCTGGAACCCTCCCAACTAAAGGGCAGCCTGGATTCAAAGACAACTAGCTGAGATGCAATGATTTAATCTGGAATGTGGGATGACGAAGCTGCTTGGTGCAACTTGGATGGAGCATCCAGCTCTGACTCAGGCAGCCACACCTGAACAGGGGTGCACACACTGGTAGGATAAGAGGGCGGAGTCTTGGGAAGAGTTTTGAGTGGCCTGAGAGACACAGTGAATCAGAAACCAGCTCTGTCCTGGCCTTGAAACAATAGACAAGATCATGAGTCCTCAAGGCCCCACGTGGTTTCTGGAACAGCTTTGCTGAAGCTGCAGGTCTCTCGCGCTAGCCTGACCTGAAGCTGCAGACGGAGTCGGGTTTTCACCAAGGGCTGCCCATCCCTCCATAAGCATCCAGCCTAGAATGGCAGCGCTCGCTCTCATGGGCAGTGAATCCGCGCTTAGTCTGAGGTATGTGTGGCTTTTGAGTTTTTGTTTCCGAGTCACTCTTTCCCGGACACCAGGTTGATGTTATATTCTTAATTTCCTAAATTCCAGGGAGCAAAAAGCAGCAAAGACTGCTGTACTCTGTGTCCTACAAGGCTGCTGGGCTTTTCCATGTTAGCCTCAGAGCCTGAGATGCGAGGGGGGAGTTGAGCCTGGTGATCGCCGCTATTGCCGCAAACCTCCTCTCTGCTTTTAAGAACAACAAAGACACCAGCAGCCCAGTGCTCTGCCTTCTCCTGAGTCAAACGTTCTTGTTTCTGTCACATTATTTGTTCCTCGCATAGCAACATGCCATTACATCATTATCCTTCTCCTTGATTACTTAGGACTTTGATCCCCATACTGTGCCCGAAACACATCCATTCAAGAACCAAGATCAAGGGGCCGACAACAGGTCTCAGCCTACCTGGCAATGCTGATCTAAGCTGCAGCCTTGTGTTCAATAAAATCCTAACGTTGAGCCAGGAAGATGCCATCCAGACTAAGGCAAGAAGAACGTTCCAAAAAGGTGGCAGCATGGGCCACACCCTAGCTTCCAGTGGAATTAACCTGAGCCAAGAAGAACCATCTGTTGATTTGAATATTCAGATTTAAACATGTTGGGGGCAGAGGTGACCCTAGGGGTATCCGTATCAGCGAAGTATGGCCTGCGGTTTCCTGTAGGCTCTTTCCTGGGATGTCTTGCTTACCTCTGATTTTGTCTGGATGGTAGCCTGAGTCTCTTCTGCTAGAGAGGGGGGTTGTTGCAACAAGAGAAGAGGGGAGCGGCTTGGCTAACCTGCACACCACCCATCAGAGAGGGGTCTTCCCTGCAGGTGGAGCTGGACAGTGCCCAGCTTGGGTTGGGTGCCTATCACTGACCCATTGTGAGTAGGATGTTAATGAACAAGGAACAGTGCAGGCATCCAAACAGCCCCTCTTTGCTGGTTTCTGTCATCAAAAAAAGGACAGTGACCTATATAGAAATTGTTATAAAACAGTTTCCCATCTTCCAAGTCTTCCTGATGAACAGATATAATCCAGAAAGGCATGGAAATCACATCACCAGGTTCATGCAGTTCTTCATGTGGAGTCTGGGGGATGTGCTAGACCCCGAGGCCTCTCCTGGCCCTGGTGTTAACCTGTCTACACAAAGGCGGCTTTAAAATGCTTATTTCTAATTTCAGACATGTCTATGTATGACCTAAGTGTCTTGTGCCCAAGTGGGCCAGAAGAGGGGGATGGGAAATCCTGGAACTGGAGTTTCAGAAGCTTGTTAGCTGCCATGTGGGTGCTGGGTCCTCAGGTCCTCTGCAAAGTGCTCTTAGCCACTGAGCCATCTCTCCAGCCTCCTCCTCAGTTTGAATGTCAGTGGGGTAATTCCTAGTGGCTGGTTGTTTGCAGGAGCACAGCACCGACTTGTAGCATCTCAAAGCACATCCCCGTCCATTCTCCTCATGTGGCCACTTTAGGACTATCTCGAATGGTCATGCCACATCCTCTGTTCTCTGCTCGCCACACTCTGTTCCAATCCCTGCTAGGAAGATGGGAGACCATTTATATTCAGACAGAGCTGGGAGGTGGGAAACTGCATGATATCAACCAACTCTGAGCATCAAGAGGAAGGTAAAAAACAGTGGCACGGAATTGCAGATCATAAAGCTGCCGAGATACAGTTCCGTTCTGAAAGGGGGAGGGCATCTATTCTTCAAAAACCGGGTAGAGAAATATTTCAAATGGAATAAACAGTTATTTGAAAGCTGCCCTAGAGCAAATTGGAAGTCAGCACAATGCCCAGGCATTTCACTTGTTTAAGCCTGGGAGAATGCACACATACATTCTCTCTCTCTCTCTCTCTCTCTCTCTCTCTCTCTCTCTCTCTCTCTCTCTCCCCTCTCTCTGCATTCTTTATGCATACATATTTACACGCAATATACATAAAGAATGACCTTCTCCCACTCCACTACTCTGCTGCATGCAACGGTAACATTTACTGGAGATTTTATTACAAAAGCCACAAAATGAAATTCTAATCAATAATAGTTTCCAGGATGGTGAGGGGGGAAAAAAAGAGGAATTGAATACATTCATAGGTAAAAGATGCTATTATCTCAGTTCAGTAACTATGAAAGAGAAATAGATGAAAAAATCCGGGTTTTATATTAAAACCCAGCACAGCTGTAGAGTTACATAATAAAGCATTGCCTGTATCCATGGAAATGAGAGTAATTGATGCACCACG
Organism: Microtus pennsylvanicus; assembly: GCF_037038515.1. Taxonomy (NCBI): domain Eukaryota; kingdom Metazoa; phylum Chordata; class Mammalia; order Rodentia; family Cricetidae; genus Microtus; species Microtus pennsylvanicus. The sequence continues at coordinate 92,540,157 of NC_134584.1, forward strand.
AGTTATTTTTATAAACCCAAACAAAAAAATTCAATCAGAAATGTCTCTCCCCATTTTGGGGGCATTGTATATTTTGTATCTGTACATAATGCTCACATTTAGAGTCTGAATACAGTCTCTATTGATCAGCCTTGCTGAATAGGACGTGCTGCCTTTCCTGAATATTCAGGATTAGAATCCTGCGGCCTAGTTCCCACCTCTTCTCGCCAGACTTCCTCTGAATACATTACACAGTTCTTTAAAAATCCAGGCGGTGCTGACTTGGGGGGCAAGGGTGGGGGGAGTAAAGGAGGCAGGTTCCTGGTTTTTGCAGGTGTCAGAGGGGCCGAATTTGGAGTTGGGGCCGTGAATTCCGCCACTGCTCCTAATGTCATCAACCTCATTTCCTCAGCCCATACATTCATTTCCTTAGTGCCTAGCACAGAGCGGTGGACACAGCGGGCCTTCACAAAATAAAGAGAAACAAGGAGGTCACCCTGCACATTAATCGCCCTGGTTTGCTTGGCAGAGGACAGCTGAAGACACCTGTTTCAATCACATTCTAGGGCCACACTCCAACCCTGTGTTGGGTCTGCAGAGGAGACACATAGGAATCTGAAGAATGAATGCATCTCTCCAAGAGAGTTCTTGCTGGTTAAGAGCTGGAGCTGAGGTAGTTGATCTGGGCAGAGCGGCAGGGCTCTGAACTCCAGTTCCTTTTTCCTTTGTTTGATATCAACACACTCTCTCTCCTTTGGAATTCTTAATAGTTTTTAAAAAGGGGTCTTTTGATTTCATTTTGCACTGAATATGTTGTATTCGTAGATGATCTACAAACCTATGATAGTTAAGAGCATACTGTTAGCAAACAGATAAAAATTCTACCTTCTTCACTTAATTGGTTAGATTTTAACAAGGTAAAGCCCTGAGCCTCTGTGTACTTAGCTATGAAAGGAAGATAATAGCAATATTGACATGGTGGGTTGCTATGAAAATTACACAGCAGAGTATTTGCAATGTGCTCATGATTTTAAGAAAAGCAAAACGTTTCTCAGTGATCTTGAACCATTAATGTTTGACTTGAGCTAAGTAAAAAGACCTGAAAGAGGGAGATTACTGAAGGTGGGAGTGTTATGGTTTTTGTCTCTTTAAGAGGCAAGCCACACCCACTCCCGGCTACCCCTGCTCCCCTATCCCCATCTTGGATCACTTACTGTCCCTTCTTCGAGCGTGCATGTCTCTCTCAGGCCCTTCTCTGTCTCTTTCCTCTTCTTCTTCTCTTCTCCTTCTTCCCCCACACTCTCTCTTTCCTCTAAGTAGTAAATATTCAATTCTATTCTGTATGATGTGTCTATGTGCCTTGTACCTATGCCTGCTCACACCCGCCCCCCGCATGGTGGGACCAGCCCATCCTGCCACCTCTCTGGTGGCTCTCCCGGGACCCACCGCGAGCCACTCCGGGGTCCGGTACCCACCAGCCCGCTGGGGACTGGCTGCACTGTGGGCCTGCCTATTGCCTCTGGGGACCCACCAGCATTTCCCACCGTCAGCTGCTTGGGAATCACCAGCATTCATAAAAGGGAGACCACCTAACTAGGCTCTTGCCACATCAACAATGAATGACCACGCAAAATTGCTTTAAACAAAACAACCATATTGCAGATAAGTCTTGGAAGCCACTCCAACAGACTCTTACCTCCAACATCATATCAGCTTCGTTCTAGAACCTACTAGTAAAAGACCGTGCTAGGGGGATAGAGAGGCTACCAACATGATGTTCCCCCCACTGCTACTTCCCAATGCACTGGCCACAGTAGGGAATTGAGCGTGTGTTGGAGCGGGTGGCATGACAGAGATTGGAGGGTCACATGAGCGGCTTTCTAGCTCATCCATACAGACACATACTTACAGACATTCATCTCCCTTCAGAAGTTACCTACAAATAGCGTCAACAAGTCATATAGTAATTCTGCTACTAACTTATTAAATAACTGCCAAGCTATTTCTTTGCTGCAGTTGTACCATTTGGCCAACCTGCCTCCAAGAATCTGTTTTCTCTACATCCCTACTAATATTTTTTTTGGACTTTTAGGTTTTAGTCACTGTAACAGACATGAAATGACACCTCATTGGAGGACTGATTTCCGCTTTTTTTTTTTTTTTAGGCACTAATGGGCCATTTTTTATCCTTTGAAGGAAAATATTTATTCATCTCTATCATCCATTTTTAAAATTTTGATCCCATTTGTTGAAAATATATTCTTTAACTATTGCATGACCTTGTCACTCTCATCAAAAATTAATTGATCACAATGCATCAGAGTGACTTAATTCAATGCCATCTCACTTCTCCATTTCCGTCCTTGCATCTGTGCCACAATGTCTCAATTATTGGCACTTTGTAGTAAGTTTTGATATGTGGAAATCTGGATCTACAAACTTCCCTCTGAGCTGTTTCTACTGTTCTAGGTTCCTTGGGTTTCCAAATAAACTTCGGGATCATCTTGTTAATTTTCATATCACCTTCATTCTAGAATCTGCTCAATGAAAGGCTGTGTGTCATTGACAAGATTATCCTGAATAATGATAAGATTTCTTTGAGTTTCTGAACTGTTTTGGACAATATTGTCTGGTAACAATAAATCTTCTAATCCATGGACGTGGTATATCTTCCATTGACTCAGATGCTACTCTCTTTCAATAATGTGTGCATATTCCCTAGTATAATGATTGTAGTTTTATTCTTTATTACTTCATTACTTTGAGCTGTAGTAATTTGAATTGTTTTTGTATTTCCATTTTTAGATTCATTTATTTTTATTATTTTCATTTGTGTGTGTGTGTGTGTGTGTGTGTGTGCATGTGCATGTGTGTGTGTATGCGTGGGAGTGTAGTTGTCTACAGAGGCCAGAAGAGTTGGATCCCCGTGGAGTGGAAGTTAAAAGAGCTTGCCAGCAGTCTGATATGGTTGCTGGTGACAGAACTCAGATCTCTCAGAGTACATAACTCTTAACTGTGAGCCATCGCTCTAGTCCATTTTTAAATCTTTAAATTGAAAAAAAGTGCATTGTATGTGAGTGTATGTATGCATGGTGTGTTGGGGCTGGTGCCTATGCCATGGAAAGCATGTGGAGAGGGGAGGACATCTTAATGCGGAAGTTTGCTCCCTTTCAGGAAGCAGACTCGGGTCCCTGGGTTTGCATGACAAGCTTTTTTGTTCTGGAACTATCTCGTTCATTGGCCCTGGCTTTCCAGTCTACAGCTTGTAAACTTGGTGAGCATTGTTATTTCTTCCCATAGCTTATCTGTGGCTCTTTAGTAGTTCTATGTATAGGACAAACGCCACCTGTTATCAGGTAGTTTTGCTCTTTCTTCCCAGTCCAGATGCCTTTTAGTGCTTGCTTTTTTGTCTGCTGATCCTAGAACTAAGACAATGTGTAACAAAAGTGGAAAAAAAAAGAAAAAAAGAAAAAGAAAATCACTCTTAACTTTTAGAAACAAAATTTTGGCGAAAAAAAACATAATTTTACATCAAGTATTGTGTTAAGTCTTTATTAGGTGCCCCCTTTTATTTTAACTAAGTAAATTCCTATTTATTTTTGTCTCTAGGCCCAGCCAGATACCTATATTCTCAGAGCTCTTTCCCCTCCTTGGCTGTTTGTTACTGCAGTTTGACCCGCATCTGCTACCCACTGAGCATATACTCCATGAGGAGCCCTTTGTGACCATTTTGTTCCCAACTCCAGCCATGGGATCCAGGAAATTGAATGAATGAATGAATGAATGAACAAACAAAGAAAGCCAGCCAACATACATGAAATTAGAATAAGAGGCTGTGAGGACCCTCAGTGCTCCATTCTTCCTGGTTTTAAACCATGGCTTTTTTGTTGTTGTTGTTGTTTTGTTCGTTGTTTTTAAAAAATCTTTGCTATGCTCTGGAATAAAAAGTCTACTTTTGCTCTTGAAGTGACAGGGAAGCTCCCGTTTTGGAGATGACTTTTAAGTATTGAGGACATTATTGATCCTTCCCATTTTCCATTACATCCATCCTTTTCCTGCTATCATGTCTGCGACTCCCTGGCCACATCTGTCCCAACAGCTTGTGTGATTTTCATCGGGCTCATGCCACACACATGTTAGTTTTCTCTCCCCCTTTCTCTTGGAAGGAAAAGGTCATGGATGTTCTGACTTGGTCTTCAGAAATTTTCCAAATGGAGAAAAGAGTGATGGCCACCATTGGTAAGTAATTTAAGGGCCTAATACAAAGCAAAGTTTTATTTAGTGCATATTCATTCTGAAATGTTTGAGGGCTTTTTATTCTTTCAACACAAGATACATTGTTGCATTTTCATTTTTAGCAAACAAATCAACGTTTTAATGACATTATAGCCAAAATTCCTATCTAAACACAACTCCAGTAGATCGTGGGGACCACATAGCCTCTTCGGCCAAAATCATAGTATTTTCTTTATCCATGTTTATCCAAGTCATTTTCCCCTGCCCAGAAACACTATCTTTCTCCCTATATTTTTAAGGGGTCGTTAAAAATCTTGCCTGGTTTCAGAAGTCACCACCATTCCAGCCAGAGCCATGCTGAGTTTCCATCTCTGCCACTGACAGAGCACTGACCTCCTGAGTGTCTGACAGCTGCTTAAGCTAACTTTCAGCTCCTGGAAGACTTCAGCTTGCCAAACTCCCTGGGTCAGTGGCTGCTCTCATTGCTGTCACAAAATGCCAGACACAAACAGGAAAACAGAAAATCTAAGATAATATTCTATTTTTTTTTTGAAACAAGGTTTCTCTGTGTTGCCCTGGCTATCCTGGAACTCACTCTGTAGACCAGGCTGGCCTCAAACTCAGAGATCTACCTGCCTCTGCCTCCTGAGTGCTGGGATTAAAGGCTTGTGCCACCACTGCCCAGCTTAAGATAATATTCTTGATTTTAGCAGTGTCTAGCCACATGTCCTTTTCTATCTCACTACATGCACTGATTGATACTAAAGTTACAAGTGTGTCTTACCTTTCTTACAGACTAGAATATAGTTTTCCAATACCCAGGAACTTACCATATTCACTTCTATTCCTTTATATTAATTTTTCTCTTGCTGTATAATATATTCTTATGCCCGTTTCAGCTTAAGGCAAAGGTACCTCACAGTTTCTGGTGCTCACGAGCCTTCATTCAGGATGCTCTTCTAAGAGGACTGCTCATTGGCTGGATTCATTTCCTCACATTTGAAGGTCTGATGTCACAATCTCTTGCTAACTGTTGGCCAGGGACTGCAGCTGTTGAAGACTGCCTATGGTTGCTGCTATGGAGCTCCCAGGCAGTTCAGTCGATCCCAGATTGATTTAAGATCATAGTTTTAAAGATGTCGGTCCCTGGTCACTGGCTTCCTTGATGCTGGGCCACTGGTGGGAGCATGTGCAGGAAAAGAATGTTCTCCACATGATGAGCAGTGACATAGAGAATGACACAGGAATGGGGGACCCGCTACCACTGTCAAAGTCAGGCACCCACACACCTAATCCTCCCGGCAAGGCCGCACCTCCAATGGTTTCCAAAGCCTCTCAGAAAGTGCCATCAACTCGGGAAGTGGCCCTGTCAGGTATATTTCATACTGAAACCTTAGTGGTTCCTTTCAACAACCTCTGTACATCCAAGCTCACAATCGTCAAAACTGGAAAAACCGTCTTGACATATGCGTGCTTCGTTAGAAAACTGTCCCTGCCCACTCTGCATCGCCATGGTTACCCAGCCCCAACTCCCCACCATGCACTAACTCTATACCTTACTTGAGCTTACCTGCCCCACCCTTTCATTCTGTTGCTAGTGACTAAGTGTGCTGGCTAGATTTGTGTTGCCTTGACACAAGCTACAGTCGCCTGGGAAGAGAGAGCCTCGATTTAAAAAAAATGCATCCATTACAGTGGTCTGTAGGCAAATTGATGGGGCATCTTTTTGATTAATGACATTTGTGGGAAGACCCAGAACACTGGGGTTGGTGCCACCCCTGGGCAGGTGGTCCTACGTTGTATAGAAAAGCAAGATGGAAGAGCCGTGGGAGCAAGCCAGTAAGTAGCATTCCCTCAAACCCTCTTCTTGGGTTCTTATCTTCAGGTCCTGGCCTTGGAGTCCTGCCCTGTCTTCCCTTCATGATGGGATGAAAGATGAAATAAACCATCTCCTCTCCAAGTTGCTTTTGGTCATGGTGTTTATCACGACAGGAGAAAAAACAAACTAATACAACGAGTAAGCTTGGCTCTAACCTATTACTTCCTATAGACACTGACTTGTTATTACAGTAACAAGAACACATAGCCATACGGAGTCCCTGTGCTATTTCCTTCTTCCTCCTCCAATAAGAGGAATATTAGATAGCATGGCTAGCTCATAGCTCATAGTCATGTTCGGTATCCTTCAGTCCTTGGAAAAGTTTCTTGGACATCAAAGAATTGATTCTAATGAAGAAGCATCAGGGTATTGACATGGAAGAAGGAAAGTAGGCTGAAGGGAGTTTAGGACACAGTAAAGTTAGAAATATTTTCTTAATTTGAACATGGCCTACAGTATAAGCTTACTTTATACTTAGGGAATCAGAGTAATTTCTACCTTAGTCTCTTAAAGACGTAGCCAAATTGCGAAGGAAGAGACGGGATGCAGCATTTCAGGAGAAGAATCCAGCTCAACTGATCATGAAGCATTTGCTTATGACTCGTTTCCCAAAGGCAGATGCTTCTACCTTCTAAGACAAGAACACTTCCTCCGCAGTGGCTTATGTGCTATCGTAGGCTAGCTAACCAGTCCCCAAGACAAACACGGCATGATAAACAAACACACAAAAACCCTGACTTGTGATACCAATCCTTTTCTGTCCCATCAAAAGCCTTACAAGGGCTGTGTTTAAGCTACCAAAGGTCCTACAGCTGGTTTTCAAATCCCTGCAAGCTGGATAAGCTGCTACCCAGCAACACTGCACCAGCACCGGCTTCTGCATGTCACCACACCTGGGGGTTGAGAGATACTTTCCCCGCAGTAAGCCTCTGCTCTAGCCTTGGCATGGGCATCCACACTTTGATTAATTGCTTTGAGAAATATGGTGGTTATGGTGGTTATGGTGACTTGGAGCCCATAAAGATAAAAAACCTTGCTTCCCAAAGGTTTAATTCTCAGAGATTGATAGGTAATAATGCCCTAACCATAGCATCCACTCGAAATTTCTACCTTATTACATGTTCAAGGCCTACACACTAATGGGCTTCTTGGGCATTTTTTTCAACATTAAGGCACTTGTGGATAGACACAACTATTCTTTCAAAACAGTTAAAGACCATTAGCAAAAAAAAAAAATCCCCACTCCCACAAAAATTCTTTGATGGAACAAGATAAAATTGCTCTCAAATTTTGTATTATTTATGAGGAAATCACAGCTCCTAGGGGGAGAGGTCAGTGAAGAGAGATGAAAGCACAGTGTGGGAACACAGGCTGGGGGCTGGACAGCTTGTCCTGACGATGCTCGCCTCCTCTTCACCCCGTGTGTGACGGCGCTGTGCTGTGCTTCAGCCATGTGATCTGTCACGCTCTGCAGAGGTTTCTGCCTCCAGCAATGGTGACATCCTTAAGGTTTAGGTACGTTTTGCAAGCAAATTGTGGGAGAAAATCTGGACTAAATGCAAAAAGGAGTGAGAGGCATCTTTATTTAACTTTTAGTGAGGAGGGACTCACTCTCTGATAGCAGATCCTACAACGACTCGAAGCTTCTAGTAGTTAAAATCAGAGGATATAGCACTTCATGCAGTTCACTTGGATTTGACCACTGGATTTTTCTTTCAAACTGTATTCAACTATCATCTATGACCCCATATTCACATGTATATTCTCTCTCTCTCTCTCTCTCTCTCTCTCTCTCTCTCTCTCTCTCTCTCTTCTCTCTCTCTCTCTCTCTCTCTCTCTCTCTCTCTCTCTCTCTCTCTCTTTTCCTCCCTCCTATAGCACCTCTTTCCCACTTTGAATTCTTCACAGTCTAAACTCCCGACATCCTAACAGTCTAAATGCTTACTCTACGCAGCATCCCCACTGATCCATGCCTGTATATTGTCAGCCACGGTTGTCCTTCCTTGCATAGTTCTGTAACTTCTGTCTTCTTCTTCTTTTTTTTTTTTTGCCTGGGCTTAAGCCCTTTTCCCCCCACCTCTTCACCTACTGCATCCCACTACCTAGAGAACCTCAAGCAACCTCTCTAACCTTCTGAAGCCTTCCCATCTCGAAACTGGGCATAAAGTAACATTAAACACTGTCTTTATCTGATTCAAATATACTCATAACAAGGGCATAAATTCTCCCCAGTCAGAAGCATTTCTCTTCTTGTCTTCCAGCAGACTTGATTAGGTGTGTCCCTCATCTCATTGTCCTCACTAAATTGGAGCCTATTTGAAGTATCCAATTCATCATATTCATAGCCATTCATCACAGCCACTGAGTGTCTGACAGCACCCAGCAGGCTGCCCTGTACGCTGGAACCTCATAGGGGCAGGTCGCACATCTGCCTTCTTCGTTGCACCTCTGCTTTATGAAGCAGAGCTTGATAAATCTAGACATGCAATAAATATTGGTAGAATATAAAGTCAGTACATCAGTAACAGGCTAATATGCTTCGTGAGAAGGGTGATACATCCATGAGCTGGACAACAGAGTTCTTGAAAGTTCTTGTTCACTATTGTATGCCTGGAGTTCTGTCTGTCCGTGGTCAGAAAATGACCAGTAAGTGAACTAGCGAATCAATCAATCGATCTGTCTGCTGACCTAGCATAGCTTCCATTGCTTCATGGAAAGCACCTTGCGATCTAAAAGTGCTGTTTGGTGGGGCTTAAGTAACATCATGCTCTTGGAAGCAATGGCACAGATAACACACAGGAGGTCCCTGAAACCAGTGACTCACAGGCATGATGATTTTGCTCACTCGGGGGGATGTTTGGCAATGTCTGGAGACAATTTTGGTAATCATCACTGGGAGATTATCACAAGCATCTAGTGTACAGAGTCCAGGGACACTGCTAAACATTCTACAATGACAGGACCCACAGTTTATCAACAGCTCAGGCATTGGGAAAGTCTGCTATTAATGATCAGTTACAAGAGATTGATCCTTTCACGGTAACATGCTAAAACATGGTTCAAAAAAGACAGAGACTTTCTGTGCAGTGGTCCATTTCACTCACATAATCACAGAAAGTCAGAGCGGAAAGGAGACACCAGAGTTCGCATGTGAACCCTTTGTTCTATTTAATTATTTTGTTATGTTTTGATTTTTTTCTGAGACAGAGTCTCAGAGTCTCATGATATAGCACTGCTGACCTAGAACTTTCTGTATAGATCAGGCTGGCCTTGATCTCACAGAGATGCACCTGCCTCTTCCTCCCGAGTGATGGGATTAAGGGCATGAGCCATCATACTGGTTTGAACCCTTTATCCTAAAAGGGTACCAGGTCCCAAAGGGGAAGGGAATGGTCTAAGTCATGTGGCTGGTGAATGGCAGGCCAGAATAAGAAGCAAAGCTCTTGATTCTTTTGCAAGGCAGGAGAATTCTGTGACTCATGAGCTCCTCCCCTTGTTAAAAAAATATTCTTCCCTGTTAGGAGTAGATATAATTATCTACCCATGACTATTACATTTTATAGCCAAAGGGAGATTATTCTAGGAGCGTCTTAAAATCAGATTCTCTTGCTGGTTGCTGAACAGGAAGTCAGACAGATATATACAACCACCAACTAGCTACAGATACAGGTGAACATCAACATTGTAACCTACCCTGGGCTACACAGTAAGCAACCACAAGCAGCACATAGCAACCTTGGTTCCCAGCCAGCAGTTAGCAGGATAACTTGACATTGGGCCTTCAGATGCAAAGGAATAAATTCAGCCAATAGTCAGCCATCTTAGAAGAGGATCCTGAGCGAAGGCTGATGAGCCCCAGAAACCGTGGCATAGCTTTGTGTTAAGTTGAATGAACTTAAGAATATATTATACAGCAAGGGTTATATTAATATTAAGAGATAGAGGTGAATATGGCAAGCTGCCTGGGATCAAAAAACAAAACAAAACAAAACAAAAAAACTTCTATTCTAGCCCTGAAGAAGGATTAGATATGCCTGTGGGTATTTTAGTTTTTATCTGGGCACATAAACTTGCATCTGCAAAGGTGACAAGAAAAATAGAAAAAGGAATATGGCTAGAAAGAGTATTTAAAATCAAGTAAATTCTATTGGCATTTTAGCCCATATCCAGGATGGGCCAGGTTTTTGCTGAGCCTTCTACACAAGTCCTGGGCTGTGCAGGCTCTGGGTCCAGTCTTGTCATCAGACTGGGAAAGAGGAGGTGCTAATAGCAGAACCCACTTGGGGTAAACACAGACCCCAGCAGAGCTATAATTCTACACACCTCCCTCGATAGTGTATCCAGTGTCAGGGTCACCTAGGGTGGGGTTCCAGTGTCCCACTCACCATATATCTATAGATCTACAGCCTTTAAATTAAGCCCAAAGCTGGCAAATAAAACCCTCTGGCCTCCTATAGCCATGAATGGACTTCATGATGATATAAGGGGTTCTTTTCCAAAGACAAGCTCGTGTTGCCTTGCTCCAGTTGGGACACCTCTGAAGGATGCCTCTTTTCAGAGCTCCCAGAACCTCCCATAAGGCCTGAGTGATGACCCTCCAGAGGTCAGCCTCTCTTTGCTCTGTCCTCCTTCCTGCAGGTGGCTCTTCTGATTTGTACCGTTAGCTCCTGATCCCTCCTTCTTCAGCCTGCCACCTGCTGGTGTACACCCGATGGCTTCCAAGAGTCACCCATTTCTCAGGAGAAAAATGTTACCGTCACCTCTTGTTGTTTGTTTGTTGTTTGTCATCCTGGGGACCAGACTCAGGCCTGGAGAATGCTAGACAAGCCCTCCACCTCTGAGATACACACCCAGCTCTGCCATCACCTACTTATTAGAGCACGCTGGTTGTAGCTCTTTCTGGCAGTAGTCTATATGAATGAACATTCCTATAGAAAGGACCAGCTCTGTTTGCAGGATCACATTCAGCATAAATAATACATACATACACACATATCATTTAATTATGTTTGCTGACCAGGTTTGTTTGAGACTCTCTTGTAGACCATGATTCCTCAGCAGATTGAGCAAGTTTCAAGGTTAATAAAATCATTCTGGCAAACTTGCTATTTTGAAAGCAGCTGAAGGCAGTGTCCCACTCATCACATATGTTGGACCTTTTGGGGGAGGAAAAATAGAAGAGGCTTGTGGTAGCCTCCCGCAGGGTTCATTCTCCCAATAGCTGTGAATTGCGTGGCCTGTGTTGTGTTGCTTTAAGACCAGACTTGCCTTCCAAAGCCTTTTTCTTGGACTTGGACTCATCATATTAAACAATGATAATAATCATAACTTAGCAAAAAGCTGCCTTTTTGCTCTCAGGCTCAGCACACTGCCCTCTGTGAGAATGCTCCTGTTCAATGTGCAAAGCAGCCCTACAAGTCAATATTTCTACTCCATGAGAAATAGAAATAGAAATAGGGGATTGAGGATTATGAAAACGAAGTAACTGACCCTGAATCAAAGTGTTTCAGGGGTAGAACCTAGATGGAAACTGAGGCCTGTCCCGCAAACAACCTCGAGACTGCTTGTCTTCAGTCATAGTAATCGGGACCATGAAGGCTTCCAACAGGATCTTCTCCCAACCTCCAGAAGGCCACCTGTCCCTGGAGAGCAGGCAGCAAGTTCGGAGGAACTCATAGCCCACAAGGAGCCTTATTGATGACTCATGAGAGCTTTTGAGTGAAGATCCCAGCTCTCTGGGCAGTGGGGTGAAAGGGACCACTCTAAAGAAGCCTGGGTTTGCCAGCATTGCTTTCTGGTTGTTAAGCTCCAGCCACCCACTGCCCACACTGGGATAGCAATGCTCTTTTATTGGCCACCATCTCTTCCCTGAGTCATGTCTCCATTTCCTAAGTAATATCCTGTAGCTCTCTCTCAAATGAATGACTTGTACTTGAACCTTTGGTCCAAAGTCCCTTCTGGAATGAATAAATAAATCTCCCTGGGAATACTGGGGCAGGAGGAGGACAGTATTGAGCTGACTCATGCTTCTCCTTTGGTAACATCAATGACTGGATAATTCTGTCTATTACATTGGTCCTATATCTTAGGCTAGCCCTCAACTAAACTCTTGCATGTAAAATCCTCCCTAAGGAAAACCAAGAGTTTTTGTACACTTTAGTCATAGATTTAAGACTTTTGGAGGTTTAAAGGGAACCTAAACCAGTGCTTTAAAGAGGGATAGTCTATAGAGATTTGCATTGGTATGGATCTTGGCTTATTGGTACAATTTTAAGGTCAATTTTGTTATATGTATATTTCTGCTCTTGATTAAGGTATTGTGTTTGTGCAGCTCATTTAAACTGTAATGCATAATTAAGAACTATAGGTTAATAGATATCATCTATAATAATTAAGCTTGGAGTCATGTTAGGTTTTCTAGATGTACAGAGATATATTTCAGATAGATGGAGTTGAAGAATATATAGTTATAATTACGATTTTCCTTAGTTATAATAAAAGATAATGTAGATATAAATATTGTACCTATAATTCTTATTTGATACCTGTTTTGTTATATGTAATTTTACAATGTTAAAGTTAAAACCTTCCTTTTTATTTAGTCAGAAAAGGGGAGGTGATGTGGGACTCCCCTCTGTATAGTGTGAATATCATTTATAAATGAATAAAGCTGCTTTGCCCTACAGCAGGGCAGAATTGAGTAAGGTGCGAATTCCAAGCAGATAGAGGAGGAAAGAAGGCAGAGTCAGGGAGAAGCTATGTAGCTGCCAAAGTAGACAGACATCAGATGGAACCTTAACAGTAAACCACAAGCCTCATAGCAATATATAAAATAATAGAAATGGGTCAATTTATATAAGAGCTAGCTAGCAATATGCTTAAGTGATTGGCAAAGCAGTTGTAATTAATATAGTTTCTGTGTAATTGTTTTGGGTTTGGGTGCCCAGGAAATAATTGAGTAGTCTCTCCCTACACTCCCTATTCCCACCCCTCCACATAAACCAAGATAATATGCTAATTGGCCCATGGTCAGTTTGATAGATTCTGCCCTTAATCTCCCTATTCTCCTACTTAAAAGACTTGTCACCTATGACAACCTTCTAACCTCTCAATGACCTTATAACCTTGGGAAAAATTATGATGAGAACTTCTGCTTTGTGAGGTGGTGGTGAGTAAAGTCACTATTTGTATAGTGTTTACACATTGGTAGGTAAGTGCATGGCACTACCAATCATTATCATTGTTGATATTATTGCTGTCATTGCTAAGTGTTGAGGAAGAGATCCTTGGATGAAAGTTCAAACACTGTAATGCATCACTTGAATTGCACCTTGTTCTCTTATTGGGCTCATTCTTCCATTTATAGGACCACAGTCAAATCAAAACTTTACAGCAAATCATCAGCTTGCCAGCACATCCCTCCTGCCTTAACATTGTCATCTGAGTGCTAGTTAGGGTAAAATTCAGATCTTCTGAAAAAGATGGTGGAGGGTGTGCTCTTCCAGAATACTTTTCTCTTTGGAGGAAGATGCAGGACTGTTCTAGAAGCGAGGCCCACAATGCTAAGCTCCACTTCCCCCACCCAACCTCTACTCATACCTTTCCACTTTAGACAGACTGCCCTCCTGACAACCTGTGTCATTCACCTCCTGTGCAGTAGCTTTTGCCAACTCCCCCTGAAGTCCTGTCTTTTCTGGCAATCCCCTCAAACACCAGAGAGGAGGTAGAGGCTTTATTTCTGCTCAAGGTCATGCATTAAGCTTGACTCCTGTCCAGCATGATTCCTTGAGCTCTTGTTATCGCTTTCCATCCTGAATTACTATCCAGCTTTGTATCAAAAGATCTGCACATAGAATCCTGTTACCTAACAAAGACATGCAACCCTTCTGCACCCCGGTTCCCACATATGTTACCAATTACCCATTCAAAGGTGTCTAGAAATGAGGCCTGTGAGAGAAGAGACAGCCTACACTTTTGCTTCTTGGTAGAATAACTCTGAGACACATGCTAGCACAGGGTTCATCACTCTTTTGAAAAGAGGTAGACAATAAATACTTGAAGGTTTGCGGGGCATATGGCTTTTGTCACAACTGTTCTACTCCAGACGATACATAAACAAATGAGCTTGGATGTGTTCCAATGTAATTTATTTACAAACAAGGTGGGTGGCCCCTGACTCCTGCTCTAGATTATTATACAGGGTCCCCAGGGTTGGTCTCAGTTGTCAAGTGATTCACTCATTAACATTCTTTCTTTTCTTTTCTTTCTTTCTTTCTTTCTTTCTTTCTTTCTTTCTTCCTTCCTTCCTTCCTTCTTTCTCCCTCTCTTTCTCTCTTTCTCTCTTTCTTTCTGAACCTCCATATAGCACTCTGTGACCATATTATATCCTGGTCTTAGTTTTGCTGTAGAAGAAATCCAGACTGAGACCAATAGGTCAAGCGGAAGTTACCATAAAGTCACATGATGGAGAAATTATCCAGTCCGATGGAGTCACGGGGAATGGCCAGGCAAAAGAAACAACAATTGCATAACTCAAAGCAGAAGCCATGGATGTTTTGAGAAATCAGAACAAGATCTGAGCAGCTGGATCATGGGAGGAGGTAGCCATAGCAGATCAGAGCCATTCACCCACAGAGATAGGACCAGATTCCATGGAACTATATAGACCCTGCTAAGATCCTGGATCTAGATCCTGAAATAGCAGGGAGGCACTGAAGCACCAAAGCTGCCATCTGGAATGACATGTGTATGTGCAAAGGCCAAACATGAGAGGCCACTTGGAGCTCTGTCCCTTGTCCCCTACCCAGTACTAGTGACCTGCTTCCTTTTGCTCTGTTCACCCCCCCCCCCCATTTAACTAGAACCCTTGGCAGAAAATCAATAGCATCACCCTAAACCAGATTCATCACCAGTTAAGTGCCCTCCACCCACAGGGGACCAAGAGGAAATAACCAATAAAAATACACAATAAAACAATGACAGAACAAACAAAGCCACAGTGCTCAGGCCTCATTGGTTATTGCTTAGATTTGGGGAAGGATTTGGGAGTAATATCGTTGGCTTCTACCAGCTCCTTACAATTATTACAAAGTGTCCCTTCTGCCTTGCTGCTCTATATCCTTGTCTTAAAGAACTGGGGTTATGAAATCTCCAAACAGGAATCCTGGAAAAGTTGTTTCCTGTGTTATCTCCTGTCATTCTTTACCCACATGAGAAAGAAGGCACTGTTACCCAGAGTTGTTGCTATGTCCCCATGCTTTCCAGAACTTTCTTCTGCTAGTGTGTAGGCGCACAGGAACCCAATATGCTCTGCTTCCTACAGGCTGAGGATGCGGGACATTTTCCTACCTCGTAAGAATCTACAAAGTACTTGGGGATGGACCAAGTCCACGGTGACAAAGGGAAGCTCTTTGGAGGAGTCGCGCATGATCACCAGGCTGCTGGGGACACTTCTTCCCCCTGAGGTTTAATGGAAGACAGTTACTCACATCCTCATGGAAAGATTCAGTCTGTCACAGCAATGCAACATTGCAAAAGTAAGCCTTTCTGTGACTAAAGCCACTCAGTTATAAGCTACCTGCTTCCTAAGCCTGCCAAGGCATCCTTCTGCCCCCTTAGCCTGCCCTGACACACTGCCTGAACATACGAACATATGGTACGCAGGTTACTTGAGTTGCTGTTGGGTGTTTTGAGGAAGTGGTATTGTCGATACAGGCAGATCCAGGGCTGGCACATCTGTGAGCCCCTGCAGTCATACAGACGTATCACTAGGTTTCTTAGCTTGGAACATTAAAACAGCCTTTGTGGCTTGCTCTCGTTCCCCATTCTTCCGTTTTGCTTATCTGGTTGAGTTGGGGTTGTTTGTTTGGTTGTAGTGTTTTTATTCTTTTTAGGGCTTTGTTCTTGCTTTGTTTTATTGAGATAGGCTATCACTGTGCAGCTGGGGCCAGCCTCAAGCCAACACTTCTCCTGCTTCAGCCTCTGGAGTACTGGGATTACAGTTGTGTGACATCATGTCTGCTTTCAGGCCACTCTTGTGACAATGGTGACATGCATTTTCAGGCCGAGCAATCAGAACACTATCAACCCTGCAGGCCAGGAGGCACCTGTTTGCCTAATGTTTCTGATATACTTCCTTTTGTTACAACCAGTAGAAAGTCCATCGGTTACCTGCTGAGGCAAAGAGGAAGTTATTGGGCAAACTCATCTGAGACAACCAAGGCCAGGCTGCCGAACCGTGTGCCTCAGTCCTCTTGAGTGAAAGCCAAGCTGTTTACTATTTTAAGCTACCAGGATTTGAGAAAGATCATTGTTTTGTAAGATGAAGAATTTACCATGTGCATCACTTTGTAGCGGTGCTGTTGTTACTTCACACACACACACACACACACACACACACTTCTCTCCTGTTCCATTCGGTCTTTTGATGTTGACCGTGAGTTCATTTTTGAGCTCATGAGTAGTCAGAAGTCACGTGCCGCTCAAGATTTCCGGCTGAACTAGCTGAACATTGGGGCAGAGGGGACTGTCTCATAGAGACTCGGTTTTTCTCCCCTTCTCTCTGTCACCCTTTGGCTCTTCGTAGGTACAAACAGTGACAGTTGTTCCGGACCCTATGTCCTTGCTGGCTTAATGTTAGGGATCCAGTGTTCTCATTAAAAGCCCTATCTTGTATCCCTGGCCTTGATTACATCAACATTATTCCTGGGCCAACTACAGTGACCAGAAGAATCCTGTCTGTGGCCTCGCTTGGATGACAAGTGGCATCTGTGACCAGACACAGTGCTCTATACCAACACAAGTGCTGAGGGGGCTGGAAAATATGAGGGTGCGTGTACTTTAAAAGGATGAAGGGAACGGAAGGTTTCCCCAACATCGTGAATGAGAGAGACAATTTGCTTGTGATTGGCAAGTGGAGGCATGGCCATAAGTGTGCTCCAAGCTCATTAATGCCTGTCTTTTCTTTTGAAGACAAAACTTACAAGTCAAATGTCTCTATGAGAAAGGAATTATTCGTGCTAAACTGTAAATAACTGGTACAAAAATGCTTTTGGTTGGAGTAGAAGGGAAAAGGTAGCTGTCTTCTTCCATTTGAATTTCAAAATATCCTAAGTTGGCGGTCCAGAAACAATGTAAGCTTGATCTGGAGGCTCCCACGCCAGGGTTAAGGGGGAATTCAGAGTCAGTTGGTGAAGTCTTGCTTCTTCTTCAGGGGCCTCACTGTAACTCCATATACTGGAAGAGGAAAGATTTCTCTTTCTTTAACAAGAGACCCCATCATTAGAAGACTTTGTTTCACACAGCCATCACTTTGGGAGCTGAGTTTTAACAAACTGTTTTGGAGGGGCTCAAACGTGCAGATGAAGGCAGCATCATAGGAATATTTGTTCAGTGGGGTGGGAGAGAGGAAGGGCAAAAAGAAATGCAAAGAAGAAAAAGGAAAATATGCCTCCATCTCCATTTTCCTAAGGCTGTTCTTCTGCACAGGAAAGGCCGTCATATTTTAAGAAAAGACCAACGGGGGCTTCCACAAAAAGCCTTGTTTGCAACTAGGAGTGGAAGGAAGGAATGGAGAACGCATTCTTTCCCTCAGAATAATTACAGTTTTATTGAAACCCAAGCATAGGTACATAGCCTGTGCTGTACCCATAATAACCGTGTACCATGGTGCCATAATGATGCCATCAAGCAAGTCATCAGGCAACCTAAATGGACTCAGGGGAGGGCTTCATAATTGCATCTATGGAGTATCAACTCTTCAGATTTATAGACAGTGCGGTGTCCAGGGACTTGGGAAATGGCAAGTGTAAAGGTCCTCTACTACAGGATGCCTCACAGCTGTTAGCATCCCCAAATATGTGAGAGAAGACAGAATGAAGTACTTCCTCCATTCATTTAACATCAGAGTTGTGTGCAGGAAGAAACACGTACCGAGAAGGGCAGACTTAATACCGGACCTCCTTCCTTTTTCTTGACTTGCTTGCATTCATTCAACAAGTTGTTATGGGGCACCAAATACCTGATCAGCTGTTAGAAATACACTAGTTATCAAAGAGATTAGTCAAGGTACAAGCTGTATTGCCCATAAAAATTTATTGAGAAAACAGTCCAAGTTACACGGACATAACGATAAAGATTCTAGTTCACCCGCACAAATGGTCACAAATCAGGGCAACATGGGCCAACAACAACTTGTATATAATAACATGAGGAAGGGCCACTGAGGAAACTTGCAGCCTCAAACAACACATGGGAATAAGGTTGCAGCTGGGAGGCTTTAAGGAAAGGCTTTGTAGGGGAGAAATAGATGGCTTGAGTCTTAAAAGATTAAAGAACAAAGCACCAAAGAAACATGGTAACTCTAAAGGTATGTGACCTGGTGGCAAAGACAAGAGGGCTAGGACTGCAGAACTTCTGGGTGCAGCTCCAGGCCACCCCTCTGGGGCTCTTGAGGGGAGTTGTGGACCTTGCAAAGTCAAGCATATGAAGGGAAGCAAGCACCAGCGAGTTCTTGTTTGCGGAACAGCTCCAAGCCTGGGCGGCTGGTGAGCCCCTTTGTGGAGGGGAGAGCCTCAAAGGCTCATAGCTCTTAGCCAGAGAACAAGGGAATCTCTGAGGCATGTTTGCTGGCAAGGCGGATTGCACCCCCCACCTGAAGAGAGGCACTGGGACAGATGCCAAGCCACCGCAAGCCCCTCTGCTCCTTAACATGGCACTTACAGGAGCTGTGGAAAATATAAACCGGATCATTCTCTCAAGACACAAGAGCAATCATAACCGTAAAAATTCTCATCTGCTCAATTTAATCAGTCCCAACAAAGGGACTGATCTTTGTCAGCTCTGTTACAAACCAATTTAAAAAAAAGATTAAGCAAGATAGATGGATAGATAGAGATATGACACAGTTATAGGCATACATTCCCAAATAATGTGTATCACTCAATAAGCCATGCAAATAGAACTGTACCAAAACAAACAAACAAAAAATACCATCATAGCCAACACCACAGGAGTTCCCCATACTAGAGTATGTTGTGGAATATTAGTGGAAGATGTGTTACATTTGTTTATGCTGTGGAACATTTGTTTAATGATGCAAAGATGTATTGCATTCTTTTATGTTGCATTTGTTTAACTCTGTGAAACTGTGTTAATTTGTCTGTCTAAAACACCTGATTGGTCTAATAAAGAGCTGAATGACCAATACCTAGGCAGGAGAAAGGATAGGTGGGACTTTCAGGAAGAAAGAATAAATAGAAGGAGAAAAAGAGAAGAGGGATAAACAAGAAAAAGAGGAGGAGGGCCCAACAAATCAAACTTGAGTTGCAATGAAGAGGTCACATGGCCCTGTCACAGTCGCTGAGACATTCAACTGAGGCTGACTGCATGAGGGCGGAGAATGGAGCATTTGCAGAGTAAATCCCAATACCTTTCCAGTATACAGTGAGGATAGTCTTTTTGCTGTACGGTGGTTGCCTGTTTCCTGATGGAACATGCCACCAAGTCTGAGATGTCTGAGAATAAAATATCTTTGGGGAGAATCCCAGATTCTTTCTTCTTACTCATTTACTGACTTATCCCACAGATAACAACTTTTTGGATCCCAAGAAGGTTGTCTTACTCTTCTGTTGCCTCAACAAAACACCAGAACCAAGGAAACTTAGAAAAAGAAGTGGATTTAACTTGGGGCTCACAGTTCCAAAGGGTTAGAACATGACCATCTTCCTCCACTGGTGTGGGGTAGTTTGCCTTCCTGATGAGTGGAGTCTCCATCATGAGTGTGGGGATTCCACCACACAGGTGATGAATTAAAGAATGTATTCTACAATTCCTGGGAGTAACATAGATGAGCCAGATTCACAAGCAGGCAGTTACAGGCAGTAAGACATGAAAATGAAGCTTAGCTGCCTTTCCAGAAAGAATTTGTTTGTTTAAGGGAGGACTTACAATGGGAATGGGACACAAGGTTGCTAGCCTCTGTGTAAGCCTCTGGTTTGAAAAAAAAAAGTAGGTAAAAGGGAGGATGAGATAAGAGTCCTGGCTTGTACTTATGGCTGGAGAACTAATGGTAAAGAGAACACAGCTGAAATCTGTGTTAAAGAGCTTGTGGTAGTTGAAATGAGAATGGCTCGGCCTGGAAAAATGACTCGGCCATTAAAGGCTAGGCTCACAACCAAAACTATAAGAGAATGGCTCCTATAGGCTCATATTTTTTGAAGGGTTGATATAGTTGGTGAAACTGTTTGGAAAGGATTAAGAGGTATGGCTTTGTTGGAGATGGTGTGTCACTGAGTTCAGGCTTGGAAGTTTCAAAAACCCAAGCCATTCCCAGTTAGCCCCCTATCTCTCTGCTATCTGCCCCTCTCCTCCCCCTCCCTCCCTCTCCCTTCTGCTTGTGGATCAGATGTGAGATCTCAGTTGCTGCCTCACCACCATGCCTCCTGCTATGCTTCCCAAGATGGTCATGTTCTAACCCTCTGGAACTGTGAGCCCCAAATTAAATCCACTTCTTTGTCTAAGTTTCCTTGGTCCTGGTGTTTCATTGAGGCAACAAAAGAGTAACACAACCTTCTTGGGATCCCAAAAGTTGTTATCTGTGAGATGAGTCAGTAAATGAGTAAGAAGAAAGTGAGGTAAAGGTCATGAAAGTGTTCATCCTGTCTAAACTTTAATAAAGAGAAAGGGAAAATCTACGGTTCTGCACATAGATGGAAACCACAAAAACGGCCTGGTGCAAGAGAGCATGGTAGAAGGGAAGTGTTCTGTCTCTCGATTGATGAAACTAAGAAAGATTCTTTTGTAATAAGTAATAAAAGAACTTGCCACAGCCTGATTCATGAAACTGTGGGAAATGGGAGAGGATGAAATCAACCTTTGTGCTGTGGACCCTGCATGCTACACTAACAAAATGGCAACTAAGGTATGGCTGCGGGTACAATAGTGGCACAGGCTGTCTTGAGAACAACCAATGACTTTCTGATTGGATTTAAGGTCCATTATATAGGAATAAATCTGTGTCTGCTACTGTGTGCCTGGACAAAAACATGTGGCTAGGGAGATCATAAGCTCCAGTAGGAAGGTTTGATAGATACTTTACTATGTATCTTTGAAGTGTACATGTTTGGGGAGGTTTTTGTTGTTGTTTGGGTTTTGTTTTGCTTTATCCTTTGACTTTTTACTCTAGGTAGGTACATATTCTCAATATTCTGATACATCAATTGTTTTCTTTTATAGGTAGCATTTTTAATTTCCTGTTTTAATGACCTTTGCTGATTCCAAGGGCTTTAAAATGTTCTTCTGTTTTTTTCTAAAGACATTACTATGATGTTTTCACGTTTAAGCCAACAAACTCTCTGGAATTATTATTGTTAGTTTGGAGTCAGGTAAGGGTGTGATAAGTCACATGCAGCACATGATCTAACATGAGCAAATCCAGCACACAGGACCAGCAGGTGCCATGGTGCTTGTCAGGAGACAGCGTGTGGAGAATCTCAACAAGTCCTAAGGTAGGTGTGGTCTGGAAACCTAGTCCACACACCAGTTAGTGACTTCCATTAGTAACCCTGCCTTGTGTACTTGGAATGTTCTTAGATAATAGATCTCACTTTCTCTCATAACACACAGACACTTGTGGCAAATGTCTGTAACACCAGCATTTAGGAGTTTGAGACAGGAAAACTTCACCACATTCAAGGCCAGCCTGGGCTACATAGCGAATAGTAGGCTAAACATAGTTGCATAGCAAGACTCTGAATCAAACAAAATACACACAAACTTGCAGCTGTGAGAAGTGACCGATGCAATTAGCTTGATTGTCGTTCACAGTTCAGACACAACAAATCATCATTGTATACTAAATGTTTCACTTTATTTGTTCATTATATCTCAAGAAAGCTCGAAAGAACAGCAACTAAGTCTTTTTTTTTCACCTTGCTTGTCTGCCAGCTTCCCACGGGTTTAAGACCCAGTGACCATCTACAGCCACTCCATCCCAGCATGCTTTGGTACTGTCCCCATGTATTTGCATATGCTATTCCCTACCAGAAAGAATAATAGAAAGAGATTCAAGTAACCTGTGCAGGATGCAGAGAAGCCACAACCAGACAAATGAGACTCAGTCTCACGAATATCTGAGAGAAGAACAGTCCTGAAACATAGAGTAAAGTAATGCATTTCATAATATTTCTTAGGCAACTTGTTACAAAAAGCAGCAGTCAGGAGACAGCAGGATAGCATCTTCAGAGTGCTGGATCCAACCACTGCCAATCCTGGGCTTTACATCCAGCACCGTATATCCTTCAGATGCTGGCGTGAAATAAACATGCTGTCATAGAAATGACGGAGAGTGTGCTGGGAACAAAAGTGCACTGTGGTGAAAAAAACAGTAAAGGGAATTCATTCTTCACACTGAAGGAATGTGATCCACACAGTAGTTCAGATCTATGAGGAGGAATGAACAGTGGATGTGAGGTCAGGAACAAAAGATAGGTCCCCATCTCTCAAATTCATGAGGGGAGGTGAAGAAACAGAGAAGAGGGATGAGGCAAAAGCCATGGACAATCAATGAAGATCAAATCTTAGCTTGCCATGTGTAACTATACGACGGTGATCAGATAAGCCACTACTTCATTCTCTACTGAGCTCATGACACATATGCATGGGTGTTTTTTAAAATACGAATATACATCAGAGCTTAGCATGGCCTCCAGACACAAGAGAGCCTTAAGTGAGCAGCCTCTGTGGTAGACATTGGGAACTATGTAAGAGGCAAAACTTCAAGTTCAAAACTATCCTGTCTAATGCAAAACTGTCTAAAATTTTAATAAATATTTGCCTTTTTTTCTTTCTAAAATAAAGATTACAAAAGTTCATAGCATTTATGCTGTTTGATTGTCTCAGATCTAAATATTCAGAGAGATCAAATTTCAGGATCATGGATGATGACGTCAAGTACTGGGTTCCCCATGTTAGGAGCTCAAGGAACCATGGGCACCCAGGACAAAGGGACGCTAACGTGTGCAAGACAGCAAGCACCTCAGGACAGCAGAGCAGTCCCTGCTAGCTTTCAGACTCATCCTTCACTTCTTTCCAGGAGGGGGGGGGTTGACTCAGTGCCCAATTTAATTTCACTAATTCTACTAGTTAAATACTCTCCAAGGGCTCATAACCACACCCTCTTGTTCCTGGAGAAATGCAGGTGCCCTTCCTTTCCTGACGACTATTTATTTTGAGGAAGAATTCACATCGAGCCATGATTTTAATTTGTTGGTAGGCTTTTGATTTTACAGTTTCTGGACTAAATATACGAATAATTTTAGCTATTAAACGATTCATAAGCTAGTGTTTGCAGTCATGTGAGCTCTTGCCTCCACTCCACACTATCGGTCTCCTTAAAGGGACAGCTACCATGTCATTCGCCTCCACAGTGAACACTCATTCTCATATGCTGTGGAATTCTTCTAAAAATGGCAAACCCTCACCAAAAGAAAAGGCACATTCTTGGGTCAAATCTCAGATCTATTGATTTACTGAGCCAGAAATACTGGAGGCGAGCCTAGAAGTCTGTCTGGGAGTATTCCGGAGGATGAGCACCAGGCTTGGACAGCCCTCCTTCTGAGGCATGGAGGAGAAGCATGGTACTCCATGTGTTGGGGACATCACTGTGGTAAAAAGGATGTTCAGTTTGTAGACATTTACCTTTTGTTTCAGAGGCTTTTTGTCTGATTGTTTGTTTTTAGGCAGGGAGACCAGGTCTTACCACATAGCCTAGGCCAGCCTTGAACTCACTATATACAGCCCAGGCTGGCCACAATCTCTAAATGAATGGACTCCCAAATGGTGGGATAACAGAACTATACCTAGCTCTGCTTCAGAATTTTTGTGGAAAAAATTCACACAGGGGGCGGGGCGGGGGGAAGCTCCAGGTCTATCCCATTTTCCAAATATTTTGCAACAGTACTAACTGTGGTGCTGGCCTCTTCTTTACTTTACTAGCACAGCTTTTGATTCTATTAAAAAATGATTTCCATCAGTGAAATAGTTTCAGTAAATTAGAATTTAACTTCAAAAATAGAACCATAAAGTTCTCAAAAAAAATCGTGATGTATTTCCTTCTAGTGGAAGGATCTAGAGCTCGCCACATTAATACTGGATCTTTTTTCTTTCACCGACACGAGTGGTTAATTACTTGCACTTTTGCTATCAGAAACAATAAAAAGCAAACAGCATACAAAGGGGGTTGTCAAAGCAGCGCCGTCCGTCAGGCGGCACGCCTCTTCCCTTCATCAGATCTCAGCCATCCATCAGATGTGTTAATATTTATGGAGTGTTTATGGAAGAAATCTGTTAGGATTAATAAATAATAAAGCTAATATCGTCCTTAAAATAAATCAAGAATCTCGTCATAAAGTTGCCCATAATTTACTGCAGCAATAAAGCATCGAGAACAACTGGAAAGCACCAAGCATCGAGATTATGTTTCCATTACTCAGAATATCTAACCACTTCTAAGTCTTTGTTCTTTCTTTCTCTCTGCACAAGGAAATAAAATGCCTTGGCAACTTCAACTTTTAGTAATCTTTTTATCAATCCACATCATGAGGCCAGAAGGATCAGATGTACTTGGTAGCTCACCGGCATTTTCTTTCCCCCTGATTTGAGACTGAAGTGTTAAATGTGATAAATACAATAATACTAAGATTAAAGTCTTACTATTCCGAACTGACATGGAATGTATTATTGTGAGATGTTTTACCATGTTTGTGTGTTAGGATTATAAAAACCCTTTGAAATTTATTTGAAGGTTATTTCTAGTCCTGGGTAAGACATTGAATGTTCGTTGACTTTATCTGCCAGATATGATTCTTTTTACTAGCTAAAAATTCTGGAAGGGGGTGGACATGTAATTTAAATTTTTTCATCATGAAAAGAGAAAAAAATACAAATGTGTCAAGATTTTAATGCTCATATTTTCTGTGAAAAAAATAGTGAAAAATCAGAAAAGTGACTGTGTGGTAGCAGGCCACAGCTCCACTGATCTGGGGTTTTGTTTGTTTGTTTTTCCTTCTCTGATTCCAAACTATAATTTCTTTTTCTCAAGATTACTGATCTTGCTTCAGTGATGCCCATGCCCCTGGGAAGAAAGGAAGAAGGGAGATAGCCTTCTATTCAAAGCTTAACGTTTTCAAAGCTCTGTCTTAAGAGCTGAACTGTACCAATTGCAGAGCCGGGTGATTAAATGTTCTTGAGCTTGGGAGTTACACAGGCAGATAAAAGATCCTAATCTGAGCCAAAATAGTCACTTTGTGATCACATATCAGCTACAGAGTTCTGGGAAAGAACAGTAAGATCATATCAGCCAACCCTAATGTTTTTGGTTTTGGATCTTGAACTCTTATAAGCGACTAGTCTAATTATTTCCCAAGGTCTTTGAAGTAATTTTATTGTCTTGGGGAAAGTATTAATTGTACAGGTTTTAGCTGTGTCCAAAGCACTACCAGCCAGCTCTTGAATTTTTTTATAGACAGAATCTATTTTAAATCCATCAGTCTGACTTTTGCTTGATATATTTAGAATATTTTTATTGAAGGCAACTACTTTAAAGGTAATAAATTTATCCTAATGACATTTTATGACATAGGAAACACAAATCCACAATCACGTACAGGGTAGTGTTGGAAAATTAGTGGTAAGTTCGTAATTTTTGAGAACAAAATTTGACATTGTACACACTGAAGATCAAATAGGCGAGCTCTGTACCAGTCTGCTTCAGGTATGCTCCAGGGTACAATTTCAATGCATTCAGCACTGACAAATTCATACATTCATGCGAGGCAAAGAGCCAGGAGAAAGGGAATTCTGATTCATCAGAGAATACCTGTGGCCTGAGTATTAGCTCCATGTTGGTCATGTTCATCAATAGAAGAGCTGTCTCCTCACCATGCCTGACATGAGGCTTGTATCAGGAAGTACTAGTTCTGTCTAGGGATGCAGTTCAGTGAGAGCTCTTGTCTAGGATGCTCAGGGCTCTAGGTTCACCATGTAGGAACACCCCACACAAGAAAGCCCTCAACCCCATTATTTCCGCCAGTTCATCCATCACAGTGAAGTTTGTAAAATAATTTCCACTGTACTCAGAAATCTATGATCACAAACAAAAACTTAATTTCGCCTTCCAATGAAAGCCTTGCCTTTCCTAACTAGAAAGATTGTGCTTTTAAATTTTATTTTGTATTTATGCGTATGTTTGGCCTGTATGAATTTATGTGCACGTCGTGGGTACAGGTACCCACAGAAGCCAGAGGGCATTGGATCTCCTGGAACTGGAATTAAAAGTTGTTGTGAACTACCTGATTTGAGTGCTAGGAATCGAACCTGGGGCCTCTAAAAGAAACATATGTGTTCTTAACCGCTGAGCCATCTCTCTAGTCGCTGGAATTCACTTTTAAGGACAAAATTACTTTGGAAATACCAATATTTCGATCTCTGCTCTGACCTTCAGCATGTACAATGTCAATTTCTGTTCTTAAAAGTATTGATTTTCCAACTCTATCCCACAGGCTGCGTTTCCTATGTCACTAAAGCCGTTAAGATAAAGTTATTACTGTTGTTTTAAACACTCAATACTTTTATTCCATATACACATTGTCCTGGTTTCCTTTGTCAATTTGACACGGCCCAATGCAATCTGAGAAGAAAAGCTTCCCTTCAGTAATCGCCTAGCTCAGCTTTCTTGTGGACATGTCTGTGAGGGCCTGTCTTGATTAGTAACTAGTGTTGAAGTGCCAAACCAACGTAGGCAGGACCATTCTTGGGCTGAATAATAATAATAAAAAGCTAGCTATGTATGAGTTAGTGAGGGCGCTAACAAGGATCATTCATTCTTGGCTCCTACCTCCAAGTTCCTGCCCTGACTTCCCTTGGTGATAGATTCTGACTTAGAAGTGTGAACAAATATACCCTTTCCTTCATGGTTGCTTTTGGAAAGAGTGATTTATCAGAGCAACAGGATGGAAGTTATAACTTGAGCACACAGGCACGAACGCACATGCACACACAGACACACACACACACCTCCAAGAATCCTCTGTTCTTGCTACTGAAGGCATTTTCCTGCAACCTAAGTTAGGTGTTCTTTCTTAACCTACTGATGGACACCTGGGCTGTATCTGAGGTTTATCTATCACGATAAAGCAAGTACGAATACAGGTGATTTTTCTTGAGATACTCTGTCTTTCTCCCTCAGGTAAATTACTGAGCAAAGGCTTGCTAGATTGTATAAGTAATTACAGCTTTAGTACCTAAGAAAACACCACGTATTTACCTCAGCTGAAGAGTGCTCCACTGCCATCAGCAAGGATGAGAGCTTCAATTGATCATAGGTCACTAACCATTGATAGTGTAGTCTGTTGAGCTTCGGCTGTTCTGGTGGTTCTGACTTACATTTGTTTTCCTAATAAGTAACAAAATTGAACAACGTCTCATGTTTCTACCGGCCATTTCTATGTATTTTTTGTGAAGTGTATGTCAAAATATTTCTAGCCATTTAAAGGAACTATCTTCTTACTATTGAGTTCTAAGAGTTCCTTCATATGCTCTGTAACCAAGGCCTTTGCTACATATACTATGTTCACTTTCTGTCTATGGCTTCTGTTTCTTAGTTCATCTTGTCAGTTTCCGGATAGAAATTCTTCATTCGCCTTTGAAGGATTTTGCTAGGTGTCTAATGCTGAAGTGGTTGATGTTTTTTTCCCGTTAGTAGACACTTCTGTTTCCTTTTAACCTGCACAGCCTCTGTTGAGAACTGCAGTTATTCCTCATGTTGCCCGTAAGATGTTTCTTTCCATCTCTCTTTGGTTTCTGCAGATGGATGACAATGTGCCAAGGTGTTGTTTTCATACTGCAGCTGTCTCGTGTGTGTGTGTGTGTGTGTGTGTGTGAGAGAGAGAGAGAGAGAGAGAGAGAGAGAGAGAGAGAGAGAGAGAGGGAGGAGAGGTTTCTGGGCTTCTATGGGGTGGCTTCAGAAAATTCCTGGTCAGCAATGACACCCTTACCACCATTTCTGTTCTGCTTTCTCCCTTCCTTCAGGCTTTCAATCACATTTAAACTAGACCCTTCTTGTTTTGCCCCTCCCACAGTTTCAGTTACTTTCTTAAATGTTCCCTGGTTTATAACTCCCCTTTGCTGTCTCTGCACTGCTACCAAGTCTACTTTCACACGTTTCAGATGACCCCATCCTAGCAATTCCATGGCACCCTCCATTCGGATTCCAGTGGACCTTCTTTCTCTTCCCACCCATTTCCTTCGACCTTTCCAATTGTGCTCTATCACACCTTTTACCATTGTTTTCAAGTATTTGCTTGGGTCATTCGTTTGTCTGTTTATATTCACTGATTTTTCTTGATCGTGAGTTTGATTTAACTGCTCCTCATAAGTCAAATATGCATCACATGCAAGATACTTACACAGAAATAACTTAGAGTCTGTAGTCGACCTGAAGGCATGCTCGCCAGCCTCAGAGGTTGGCTGAAAGAATAACTATCCAATCAGTTAAGCAATCGGGTCTGTCTGAGTTGTGGCCAAGTCACCTTTAGTCAACATCTAGTTGGGGATGTCTTGAGAGTAGAGATTTGTCTCACATTGTCATTGGCTCCTTTATTTATCAGAATGATGACTTCCGTGTCCTACAAGGATGTGAATGACATCACTTTCCATCCCCAGCCAGGTGACCAGGCACTCTTGGTTCACAACAAAAGTCCCAGGGAGGAAAGTTGGTAGACAGAGCAAATGGACTTCCTGATCCAGCCCAGTTTTGCTAACCAGCTGTACTGGCATAACTATTCACACTAAATTGCTCGGTTCTTATCCACAATTATATCTGTATTTCCAAAGGCTCCAATTTATTTCCTATTCTGTTTGATTTCTTATCCTCAATGAATTGCTTCAAATGAATACCACTTCAAATGAGGTCTAATACAAAATAAAATAAATGAAGCTGGCACAAAGCTCAGCCGTCCTGTATCAGTCTAGCATTTGTTCCGGGTTCTCCTCAAGGCCTCCAGACTTTTTAAACAAGTCACATTTTAAACGTTTTCCAGTCAGCTTTGGTTTTTCAAGATTAACATCAGGGCCTCAAGTACTGCAAGAACCAAACATAATTTATTAGAAGAATCAACCGTAGATGGGCAGTTGTTGGCTACTGAATTGAGCTCATTTTCCCAGACCAGTTTCTTTAATGAGAAAAATGAAGGAAATAAAATGAGACGTTTTAAAAACTAACAGAAATCTTTAATAAAATAAGTACTGACAAAAGCAATTAAAGAATCCTCTTAAATATTTTAATAGAAATGAATGAGAATGTTCAAATGATAGGCACCCAGTGGGAAGAGGGCCATTTGTTAACTTTAACTGCCAAAATTATTTCTAATTGTTTTTCCTGAACCAAGAAAAGATGTTTCACAAAATTTCAAACCACTTTAAAGACTAATTTCTGAGTTTATCCGTGAATAAAGATGAACTAATATCATTTCCCGTGTTTTGCTAAGCCTTTTGCCATTATCCATAGTCCTATGATCT
Source organism: Microtus pennsylvanicus (assembly GCF_037038515.1). Classification (NCBI taxonomy): domain Eukaryota; kingdom Metazoa; phylum Chordata; class Mammalia; order Rodentia; family Cricetidae; genus Microtus; species Microtus pennsylvanicus. Next base: position 92,569,825 of record NC_134584.1, read on the forward strand.
AACCTGAGTCATGTGTTTGTGTTTCCCATTTCAGTACATGAAGAAGTAGTGAGAGTCAGAGAGGAATGCTCTTTTCATATAGTTAAAGATTTGTAAAAGAGGAAATAGAATGCCCATACTGCACAGCCCACACCAAGAGCACCACTTGAAAACCTTACGTGTAGCCAGGGATGATGGACGGTTCAGCACACACTGAAACCTTGTCTTAAAAATGAAACCAATGAGATAGAAAGAAAGATAGATAAAATAGATGAGAGAGAGAGAGAGAGAGAGAGAGAGAGAGAGAGAGAGAGAGAGAGATTTGCAGATGTCTTCTGAGAACTGTCCAGTCTGGTACTACTCATGGAATCTTCAAAAAGCAGATCCAAATGCTGTCCCTGAACCCAGTGGAATTCTCATAAGGGCAAGGAACATTCATCATTTGCTCCCAGAAGCATCCAGGTATTCCCCACACAGCCCAAAGAAAATTTCCAAGTAGGAGAAACTGAGGCTGTAGGGGGAGGTGAGGAAGGACTCTTGAAGAGGGGCTTCATGTGTAGTGAGTCACAATCAACAAGAACACGGATAGAAAGCGTTTTTGCATTTTCATCCCATGTTCCAACAGTTCTCAGCAACGCTACTGATGACTCCGCCTCCGAGCAACTAAGCTTTTCTTAGTTTAAGTTCTAAATAACAGCTTCATTGTCTGCTGAGTTTGACAATAGAAACATAAGCCTCAAATTAGCACTCTTTTTTTTTCTGCTGTGATTTAATAAATACTGCATTCTCCTGCAAGGCAGCTCAGGAAGCTCCCAGCTGCCTAGGGAGCCCATCCCACCGGACCCAGCTACAACCTATGTGTGTCCACTGGGTGATTTCGCCAAGGTTCGAAATTGCTGGCACTTACTTCTGTCACAGTCTATGTCTCCACCACCTGCGGTGCGACATGTTTCTGTGTCGATTTGGTAAATTTGAGATAAAGAGTCAGTAAACACGAAGATGAGAAATTTGGGCTGACTTCAATTCTGGTCTTTTTGTGACCACTTAGAGCTTTTATTTGTGTTTAAAATAATGAAACAGTTCAAATGACTGGGTATGATGTTTGTGTTCAGTCAAAGAAAAGTTCAGCTAAAGTATGAAATATTTATCAAACTTGCAAAGTATCTTTTAAATTTCAGCTTATTACTTTTACATTTTATTCTTCGCTCTAAAGCTAAAGGAAAAATAGGGATTGCTTTTGATTACAAGTGTATAGTTGGCCATAACTTCGTTGTACTAAGAACGTGGGGATGTTTTAAAAGATATGCATCATGTTTTAAAGACAGCAGATATAACACTGACTATAGAATCTACACTTATAATAATGTATGGAGTTGCTTGCTATACATGGCAGTGTTGCTGTTGGTTTTTACTCTTTTCTCTTTGCTGGGGTTGCCACTCAGCGCATACATAAATACACCGAGGTTTATTCTTTCTTATGAGTGCCTGGCCTTAGCTTGGCTTATTTCTAGCCAGCTTTGCTTAACTAAAATTATCCTGTTTGTCTTTTACCTCTGGGCTTTTACCTTTCTATATACTATATACCAATTTCTACTTCTTACTCCGTGACTTGCTGGGTAACAGAGTGGCTCATGTCCTCCTCTCCTTCTCCTTTTCTTGCTCCTACCTCTTCTCTCCTAGTTATTCTTTCTACATGCTAGCGCTGCCGACCTGTCTCCTGCCCAGCTATGGGCCATTCTGCTCTTTATTAGACCAATCAGCTGTTTGAGACAGGCAAAGTAACACAGCTTCACAGGGTTAAACAAAAGCAACATGGAAGAGTGCAGCGCATCCTTATATCATTAAACAAATATTCCACAGCATAAAGAAAATGTAGCACACCTTTTTCAGAATTGTTTTTAATTGAGCTATATATTTTTCTCTGTTCCCCTCCCTTCTTCCTTACATTTTCTACCCTCTCCCATAGTACCAATGCTCCAAATTTACTCAGGAGATTTTGTCTTTTTCTACTTCCCATGTAGATTAGATCTATGTATGTCTCTCTTAGGGTCCTCTTTGTTGTCTAGGTTCTCTGGGACTGTGAATTGTAGGCTGGTTTTTCTTTGCTTTGTGTCTAAAAGCCACATATGAGTGAGTACATATGATATTTGTCTTTCTAGCTGTGGGTTACCTCACTCATTATGATCTTTTCTAGATCCATCTATTTGCCCACAAGTTTCAAGATGTCATTATTTTTTTCTGATGTGTAGTACTCTATTGTGTAAATGTACCACATTTTCCTTATCCATTTTTGGTCAAGAGGCATTTAGGTTGTTTCCAAGGTTTGGCTATGACAAACAATGCTGCTATGAACATAGTTCAGCAAATGACCTTATGGTATGATTGAGCATCCTTTGGGTATATACCCAAAAGTGGTATTGCTGGGTCTTGAAAAAGGTTGTTTCCTAATTTTCTGAGAAATCTTCATACTGATATCCAAAGGTGCTGTACCAGTTTGCACTCCCACCAGCAATGCAGTAATGTTCCCTTTACCCCACATCCTTTCCACCATAAGTTGTCACCAGTGTTTTTTGATCTTGGCCATTTTTTTTTGAGACAGGGTTTCTCTGTAGCTTTGGAATCTGTCCTGGAACTAGCTCTTGTAGACCAGGCTGGCCTCAAACTCAGAGATCCACCTGCTTATGCCTCCCGAGTGCTAGGATTAAAGGCCTGCACCACCACTGCCTGCCTAATCTTGGCCATTCTTACAAGTGTAAAATGGAATCTTAGAATTGTTTTGATTTGTATTTGTCTGATGGCTATGAATATTGTGCATTTCCTTAAGTGTCTTTCATCCATTTTAAATGCATCTATTGAGAGTTCTCTGTTTAGATCTGTACCCCATTTTCCCAGTGGATTATTGGTTCTTTTGATGACCAGTTTCTTGAGTTCTTTGTGTATTTTGGAGATTAGCCTTCTGTTCGATGTCCCATTCAGTAGGATGTCGTTTTGTCTTGTTGACTGTGTCCTTTGTTTTACAGAAGCTCTTCAGTAAAGGAGGTCTCATGTATTAATTGTTTCTCTCAGTGCCTGTGCTACTGGGGTTATTTTTAGAAAGTTGTCTCCTGTGCCAATGCATTTAAGTGAATTTCCCACCTTCTCTTCAATGAGGTTCAGTGTGGTTGGTTTTATGTTGAGGTCTTGGATACATTTGGACTTGAGTTTTGTGCATGGCAAAAGATATGGATCTATTTTCATTCTTCATCATGTTGATATCCAGTTATGCCAGCGCCACTTGTTAAATATTTTTTCTTTTTATATTTTTTGCTTCTTTGCCAAAAATCAGGTGTTTGTAGGTGTATGGATTGATATCAGGGTCTTCGATTCGGTTCTATTGGTCCTCCTGTCTGTTCTTATGCCAATACCAGGTTGTTTTCAGTACTGTAGCTCAGTAGTAGAGTTTGAAGTTATGGATTGTGATGTCTCCAGAAGTTGTTTGATTGTACAGGATTGTTTTGGCTATCCTGTGTTTTTTGCTTTTCCATATGAAATTGAGTACCATTCTTTCAAGATCTGTGAAGAATTTTGCTGGGATTTTGATGGGCATTGCACTGAATCTGTAAATTGTTTTTGATAAGATAGCCATTTTTACTATGTTAATTCTACCTACCCAGGAACATGGGAGATCTTTCCACTTTCTGGTGTCTTCTTCAATTTCTTTCTTCAAAGATTTAAAGTTCTTGTCATACAAGTTCTTTGACTTGTTTGATTAGAATTACTCTGAGATATTTTATACTATTTGTGACTATTGTAAAGTATGATGTTTCTCTATTTCTTTCTCAGCCCATTTATCATCTGTGTACAGGAGGGCTACTGATTTTTTTGAGTTAATCTTGTATCCTGCTACAATACTGAAGGTGTTTATGAGTTGCAAAAGTTCCTTGGTAGAAATTTTGGGGTCACTTATGTAAACTATCATAACGTCAGCAAATAGTAAAAGTTTAACTTCTTTTCTGATTTGTATCCTTTTGATCTCCTTTTGTTGTCTTATTGCTTTAACTAGAATCTCAAGTACTATATTGAATAGATATGGAGAGAGTGGATAATCTTGTCTTTTTCCTGATTTCAGTGGGATCATTTTGAGTTTCTCTCCATGTAGTTTGATATTGGATGTTGGCTTGCTGTATATTGCCTTTATTATGTTTAGGTATATTTTTTATGTCCCTGCTCTCGCCAAGACCTTTATCATAAAGGGATGTTGTATTTTGTCGAAGGCTTTTTCAGCATCTAATGAGATGATAATTTTTTTTTCAGTTTGTTTATATAATGGATTACATTGACAGATTTTCATATGTTGAACCATCCTTGCATCTCTGGGATGAAGCCTATTTGGTCATGATGGATGATTTTTCTGATGTGTTCTTGGATTCCGTTTGCCAGTATTTTATTGAGAATTTTTTGCATTAATATTCATGACTGAGACTGGTCTGTAATTCTCTTTCTTAGTAATGTCTTTCTATGGTTTGGGTATCAGGGTAATTGTAGTTTCATAAAAAGAGTTCGGCAATGCTACTTCTATTTCTATTGTGTAGAACAATTTGAGGAGTATTGGTATTAGTTCTTCTTTGAAAACCTCGTAGAATTCTGTGCTGAAACTATCTGTTCCTGGGTTTTGTTTTGTTTGTTTGTTTGTTTGTTTTGATTGGGAGACTTTTGATGGCTGCTTTTATTATTTTTTTAGCAGTTATGATCTATTTAATTTGCTTATCTGTTCTTGATTTAATTTTGGTAAGTGGTATTTATCCAGAAAATTGTCCATTTCTTTTAACTTTTCCAATTTTGTGGTGTACAGGTTTTTGAAGTATTATCTGATGATTTCTTTGGATTTCCTCTGTGTCTGTTGTTATGTTCCTTTTCATTTCTGACTTTGTTAATTTGGATATTCTTTATTCTGTATGCTTAGTGTTTTGATTATTATGAGACAAGGGGACTTTTTAAATCAAGTCTATTTGGTGTTCTATAAGCTTCTTCTATCTTCATAAGCATATCTTTCTTTAGATTGGGAAAGTTTTCTTCTATGGTTTTGTTGAATATATTTTCTGTACTTTTGAGTTGAACTTCTCCTTCTTCTATACCTATTATTTTTAGGTTTGGTCTTTTCATGGTGTCCCATATTTCCTGGATATTTTGTGTTAAGCTTTTGTTAGATTAATGTTTTCTTTGACCAATGAATTATTTTCTCTATTGTATCTTCAGCACTTGAGATTCTCTCTTCATCTCTTGCATTCTACGGTTTATGTTTGCATCTGTTTCCTGAGCGTTATGCCATATTTTCTGTTTCTAGAATTCCCTCAATCTCTGTTTTTGTTATTAGCTCTATTTTGGTTTTTAAGTTTTTAATAGTTTCTTTCATCTGTTTGATTGCTTTTTCTTAGTTTTCTTTAAGGGATTTGTTGATTTCTTCCCATTTTTGTTTGTATTTTCCTTCATTTCTTTGAGGGAATTTTTAATTTCCTCTTTAAGGGCCTTAAACATTCTCCTAAATATATTTTTATGTCATTTTCTTCTACTTCATTTATACTGGGGTGTTCAAGTCTTGCTGTTGTAGAGCCACTAGTTTTTGTTGGTTTCATATTGCTCTTTGTGGTGCTGAGTGTGTTCTTACCTTGTCTACCCATATTTTCCTCTTATTGGTGTGGTTGGGGCTGCGTCTCCAGCGATCATTCTTCCAGGTACCAGTGGATCCAAAGCTTAGATGGTTTCTCCTCGTGGTGCAATCTGGGCCACGGTTCCAATCACCCCAGAAGTTACTCAGTGTTCCCAGAGGTCACTTGGCACTCCCGGGGTTCACTTTACAATCCAAAAGATAGTTCGTGCTTGCTCCGGGAGATGTTGCTGGCTCAGGCCTGGTCCTGTGGAGGTGCTGGCTCAAGCCTGTTCCTGCAGAGATCCCCTGGCCTTGCAGAGAGGTCTCTAGCTTGGGCCTGCTCCCTTGACGGTCACTCCCTCATACTTGGCTCCTGTGGAGGTCATTGACTCCAGCCTGCTCTAGTGGACATTGCTAGAAATGTAACACATCTTAAAACAATATTCCACAACATGGCAGTGTGTACTTTTTGCATGCATCAAATCATCATATCTTTAAATAAATAAATATAACTTAAAAGAAAACTTTTTAAAAATACCAGTAATGATGACTCAGTGGGAAAAGGCACTTGCCACCAAACCTGATGACCTGAGTTTGTTTGAGCCACCGACTCTGAACCGGGTATAGGAGAACCCACCCTGAAAGTTTTCCTCTCACCTTCAAATGTGTGCCACAGTTCATATACATTCTCTTCTTCCCTCCCTCTCTTCCCTCCTCTCTCTTGTACACACACTCACACGCACACACAACGAGATTCACACATAAATACAAACACACTGCACACTAAATGTGCTACATCATTTCACGCATGTGATAGCTTTGCTGCTACAAGCTTTCTATTTCTGTCGTTCTGGTTTTGCTGATGGAGACACTGAGGCTTCAAGATGCCCTGGGAGAAGATGAGCTGAGGACCCAGGTGCTCTGACTCCAGAAGCTGTGCCATTACCCACAACGCTATTCTGCCTCTCAGATCGTAACAGTTCATCCGCAAATGTAATCATCTCCAGCTGCTCTTTCCCGAGCTTCGCCACTTGTCTGGGGCTTTGCCCACACTGTCTCATGGACTCCGTCAGTCCTCGCAAGAACCCTATGGGGTGTTGGTCACCATTCCTGCAGCACAGTTAGGAAATAGATGAGGATACAGAAACCCGCCTGAGACCAAACAGCTATGATGGCAGGAGACCGTCTGTACCTAGCTTTGCATGGCTTTCTTGTTTTTCTCTTCCAGCTGCAGTTACCTGCTTCTGTTTGTAATAGGACAACCAAAGATGCAGACGGGTGAAGTGCTAGAAGGTACCCGCAGGGTGTGGCACTCTCTGACTCAGGCTCATTGGTTGTTTACTATTTACACAATTCTTCCTTCTACACAGCCATGACAGGTGAGGGGAGAAGGCACACCTCCTCATGTGTGCAAGGACCTTGTAGGACCAGGGCCTGAAGCTCAGAGGCGTCATCAGAAGAAGCCCATCAGTAACCGGGCTGCAGAAAAGTCAGATGTTTAAAAATTCATCCTAGGCAAAGCTCACTCCCAGCCAGGCAGCTTGGTGTTCAGGCATCCAACAGGACAGAGTGATGCTGAGGACTAAAACAGTGGCTTCAGATGTGTCTGGGGCAAGGCAGCACAGCTGGACCCATCTCTCTTTCCGTTGTTAGAGCTGGTGTCCAGCAGGGCCTTCTCCAGGGGTCACAGGACAACCTGCTGCCCTCTGGCCTGATATCCCATCATCTGCACAAGCCCCTGGGGAGAACCAGCCCCTGGCTGGAAGATGAGCAGTCTCCATGGATGACTTGCAGTGTTCCAGCATGTGCTGCCCATATACCCTGAAAAAATAAGGGAGGAATTGAGCACCTCCTCCTGCCGAGTCTGAATTCGTCTCCTAGGTGGAGTGGCCCCACCTGGATTGTACAAGCGAAGTCCAAAAAGAAGTCCTACTGTTTTCAGAAGAAAAAAAAATGAAAGCCTTGCAGGTATGAAAAAAATTGCAAAACCAGATGCTTACCTCCACTGTCGTATTCATTACCACCTAAGCAATCTCTCCAGTCCTCCTGTGACTCATCCTACTGGGTATATCTGTGCAACTTCTCGTGTATATCTTGGTCCTTGGGTCATACCAACCATTAGTAAACAACACAGATAGGCTGGGGAGATAGCTCAGTCAGAAAAGTGCTCACCATGCAATCAAGAGGACATGAGTTTGATTCCCAGGACCTGTGTAAACAATCTGGCCATGTGGCATGAGTCTGTAATCCCAGCACAAGGAAAGTGCATACAGGCAGAACCCTAGGGCTCACTGGCCAGGAAGCCTAGCCCAGTTGGTGGGCCTCAGAAGCCAGCGAGGGATCCGGCCTCAACCAAAAAAGTGGATGGGCCCCGAAGAGCAACACCCATGGTTTTACCTTTGCCCTCCACATACGTATGCCCATGTACCCATAGGCATACACATGAACACATACAAGAAGAGAAAACAATGCAGGCATGTGTCTGCACAGCCATGCTTCAGGTATCATTTTACAGGCCACATAGGTACCTGTTACTCCAAAGTCGTCAGCATCACCTTCTACACCAAGTAGCACAATGATAACAGATGATGTCATCATTCATATGATGACACATATCCCACAGGCAGTACCACCTAGCTAGCCACAGCTGTGATGTCACATCCTGTGGTAGGGAAGCCTATGAGAATGCGAGCCACAGAAAACAGCATTGATTCTTTCCTCCCCTATTTCAAAGTACTTGAAAACCTCAATTCCCCATTCTTTAGGTTTCAGGTTTTAATATTATTTTTATTACTTGAAAATTCCCTATATGCACACAGTGTATATTGATCATATCCCTCCATTGCTACCTCCTTCCAACTCCCTCTAGCACACCTCACTTCATCTTTCTCCCAGCCCCATGGCCTCTTTTTATTTTTTGTTACTAATAACCTTGTGAGTTCAATTAGTGTTGCGCATAGGCACAAGGGTGTGCGGTCACCCACTGGGGCAGGAGCAACCAACCCCTGGTCACATCTACAAAGAAGAGTGGCTCTCCCTCCCTCAACAATCGCCAACTGTCAATCACTCCTCCAGTTAGGGGTGGGGCCACAGGGACCTCTTCTCTATTCATGCTAAAATTTCGATTGGCTTAATCATGTGCAGGGCTTATAAAGAGAACCACAGTTGCTGTGACCTGATGTGTGCCAACAGCCACTCTCTGTCCAGAAGTCTCTACCCTTCCTAGCCACTGGCTCTTAAATTCTTCCCACCTTCTCTTCAATGAAGCACCCCAAGCCTTGGGCATTGACACAGGACACCTATCCAGGGTGAGCACTCAGTGTTATGAACACTCACCACTTGGACCAATTTTGAGTCTCTGCCTTAACCACCCTCCCCTGCAAAATGAAGCTCCTCTGCTTAAACCTGAGAGCAACGCAAGCCTATGCTGATAAACACAAATATTCAGAGCGCAGTTTGGCAATGCGACCATTTAGCAAAGCAGTAGGTTTCCCCCACACAACTTCTCCCCAGGGCCTATAATCTCCCCATTCGTGACTGAGTGTTGAGTACCAGGTATGAAATCCTTCCTGCAGAGCAGCCCTCATAACTGATCAAAAGGAGGCAGGCTTCCCCCATAACCACCATGCCACTATTGCAGAAGTGTTGCTGCATGCAGGATTCATTACTGAGTAAGACCCTTGGTGTATTTCATCTTCTGCACCCTGCAGGACACCCACTGGTACTGTGTAAGCCATAAGCAGGAGATGGGTTCCTAGTCGGTTTGAGGTTGATTTCTCCGTCATATAGCCAAGGTGAGTGGTGATTCCAGCCATAGAGTCCCCCGTCTAATTACACGGGTAACCAAGAGCAATGGTAATAGCCCGTGTTATCTGGGGGCCTCTAGCCAATCCCGGTTCCTAGTTATTCATCATTTCACACTTCTGCTTCCAAGCCTATCACGACTCACAGGGATTTCCAAGTAAACAAAGTCACAAAATTCCTTAGCCTCATCACCCCCGCACCCCCGCACCCCCGCCACCACCACAGTACTGTCCGCTGTATCATGAGTTTGTGTTTGAGTAACTGCTTCACGGGGTGGGTGCAGAGGTCTGCGGGTAGTATAATGAGCAAGGCTGGAGAAAGGCAATTGGAAGTGATGGGGACTACAGTGAACGGGTGGTGTATGAAGAAATGGTCACTACTCAGAGTCAGTTTTCTCTGAATGAATGCAGGATCTATCTATCTTCTCAAATTATCTGACATTTTAAATTTTATATATCCAACTTCATATAGTTACTTACATAGGGGTAAGACACCATGCACACGGAACGATATATATCCGCAGGCTGCATTTGCCACGTTGCAAAACCTTGACCTCTTTGCCTGGCCCCTCACCAAGGCTGCTCACCCCAGAGAGTGGAGGAGCGCTGGCATTTTTCTGTGGAGTGCAAAGAGCTCCTCAGAGGCCGCAACTCACGACAGCCAATGACCAGGAAGGGGAACTGCGGCAAGGATTGGAGCAAAGTTTGTGATTATGGAGAAGCTGCCTCCTAGGCCTGATGAATAAGCCACTTCAAGTGTCAAGTCTCAGCAAGACAAGGCCCTCCTGGAAAGTTTGGCAAGCCTGGAAACACTGGTTAAAGACCTGTTCCCCATTTGGGCTGCGCCCAGCGCCAACACTACTTTCTCCCGCATTCCTTTCCTTTTGCATAGGCTCTCTAATGTATGGCTGGTAAGGTAGGCACCCTTGTCTGGGGAGGGTAAGTTCCAAGACCACCAATACTGGGGTGTCTAAAAGCAGAGAGTCCCACACATTACATGTACTCTAGTCCCCCCAAACACACACACACACACACACACACACACACACACACACTATGTACACCTATGAGGAAATTCCCATACTCTCAGCACCCAGGAGGGCAAGGCAAGAAAGGATCAGTGCCAGCCTAGGCTATGATACTGCCATTCTGTCTCTTAAAATAAGGGGAGGTATTTATAATAAGGGGGTGATAATAACTGATAGTTAAACAAATCAATTATGATGATATATTACAATAAAAGCAGCTATCTATCGTTTATTAAATGTTTATTTCTGGAATTTTCTATAATACTTTCAGAACACTGTTAGCCTCATAAGCCACAGGAAGAATTAAAGAGACAACTGCACTCACCAGTGAGATTTCCATAACTGTTTGCAGATCCGTGCGGTGATCCAGTTGCCGAGTTTCTCAATGCTGCCAGCGTACATCAAACACACACTGAAGAAGGTGAGTGTATTCACCCAACTGCAGACGAGGCAGCGCAGCCTGGTACTGGGTAGGGTCCATCCCTGAGAGGGCCTGGGCGCTGACTTGTTTCAGTGGCCGAGGCTTTAAACGCGCATTGACCAAGCATTCTTTGAGAATCGCTTAAGTGGAAATGGTACATGAAATCAATATTCCATTGAGTAGTTGGAGTCAACAACTGGCAGAATGAGAGACTGATGGAAACTCAAGTTAGAAACCAAACACAGCGGCGGGGCTCTGTGCCCATCGGCAGTCCTGGGGCATCAGGCATGGCCGCAACTCTTCGGAGTGCCGCGGATGGTGAAGGCAGTGCCACCAAGCCCTGCCGCACCTTCCGTTTCATGCAGCATCTTGTCCTGGCTTCTGCTTCAAAAAGAAAGGAAGAGAGATGTAAAGAAGCTGGTGGCAAGGGTGGGGTATACAAGCTCTGAAACTGTACCGTGGGGGGAAAGGCCTGAGGAAGGCTGTGGGGGAAGGGGGAGAGAGTGACATGTCCTAAAGGAAACAGGAAGAAATGGCTTCTCAGCCTGTGACAACAGACGTGTCTCCCCTTCTCTCATATCCCTCCATCCCCTCTTCTTCTCCCTCCTCTCCCTCTCTTTATTTCCCTCTCCCTCCCTCTCTTATCTTTACTCTCTTTTTCCCTCTCTTTCTCTCTCTCTCTCTCCCTCTCCTGCCCTTTTTCTCCCTCCCTCTCCCTCCCTCCTGCCCTGCCCTCTCTTGTTGCTATGGTGCCTTCTGCACTTCATTTGCTTCTGACAACACGGGAATCACTAGGTGTATTCTTACTGATGAGATGTTGTCTCTGAGAAGATAGACGGCAATAATGGAACAGCTGAACTGGAAGGCTTTTGATTCTATTGATCCAATCCCTTTTCATAAATGTGGGAAGTGGTGCCCAGAGAGAAGATGCGGCTTGCCCAAGTCCAAGGGTATTTGTGTGCAGAGACTCTCAATTTAGACTTCCTAAGGTGCCACACCTGTTCTTACCAAGTGGCTGCCCAGGTGAGTGAGCGCCCCACGCTCGCCTTTGTTTGGAGGCTACCCCGAACCATTCCATCGTCTACCTGTTTGTTTGTCTTTCTGTCTCCCCAACTCCAGTAGATACAGGGACAGGCGGGTCTAAGAAAGGGTGTCAAGATAACTTTGAAGTCGTTTGAGCCTGAAGTGAATAATGAGAGGAGAGGCAACAAGATCAAGCCAGCGCCTTAAGAGCAAACTGCCAAGAACGACCACTCTTGCTCATTTTCTTCCACTAATGCTGATAAAACTGCGCCAAGTACGGACACTCGGCAGAGCAGGATTAATGAGCAAGCCGAGATTACTTATAATTGACCTATTCATTGTTCCTATGCAGATGGCTTTGCTAAGTATGTGAAAACAGTTTGTTCTCTTAAATAGGCTATATATTCCCTGCCCTCCATCTTGTTTACACTATTAATTTGCTTAGCAAACCTTTTTACCATATCTAGCGCGAAGGTAAACTACGGCCCAGCCAGAGGGTCTGAATTATTCATATCCTCTAAATTAGCACGGCCCAGATTAATGAGGTTTTCCTCGACTTTTTATCTTCAGCCACCTTCCCCTGAGGCAGAGGGTCGTTGCTTCCTTCTCTCTGTGTCCCTGTTATCATAAGCTATGTTCCCCAGGTGATACCCGGTTAAAGGGCACCTGGTCACAATCTCTCCCCGGCTACTCTGAGGGCACAATGAGAAGAAAGAGGAGCATTGTAGCATCCCCGATCTCCCGATACCCCATCGCCCTTTCCTTGGTTCAAATTCCATTCAGCAAGGAGCTTTGGAGACTTGATGGCTCAATTGCCTTCTTTCACATGTGTTGGTTTTGGTTGTTGTTATTGTTGTGTGTGTGTGTGTGTGTGTGTTTATGTTGGACACCATGATGTCCTTACTAGGGGATACAGAAAGGGATAATGGTTTGGGAGGATTCCAAGAAAGGTTCTCTTCTCCCCTCTATCTCCTTCCTCCTGCCCTTCTCTCTGTGTTTGTGTGTGTGTCCATGTTCTCTCTCTCTCTCTCTCTCTCTCTCTCTCTCTCCCCCCTCCTCCTCTACCCAGAATCTCATTCACTCTGTGAATGCCATCATCACGATGTGAAAATAACAATTTGGAGATTGGTGCCATGTGTGAAAACTGAAAGCAAAGAGATTTTGTGTGTTTATCCAAGGTAAGTGCGTAGGCAGCAACCGCACAGGATCACGGACACTGCGGAGGGCTCGCTAGAAGCCCGCTGCCATATGCATGCTCGTTTCCTCTTTTACTGCTAATTCCCCCGCCATGCCATCTGATCAGTTCTCAAATGTCCCCTGTGTCTTCGCCTTAACAATCAAGCCTGGTAGGCCATTCTACACATTTGTGATTCTCCGCATGAGAAAAAAAAATACTTCCTGACATCTGCTCTGAATTTGTTTCTCTTTAATTTCCATTTATGCTCCCTTATCCTAACATCTGTGTCATTCTGAAAACAGTAACTCAGATTGACGTTATCTGTGCCATTTAAAATTTTATATTCCCCTGCTAGAAGTCCCTCTTCACCATGCCGTGGGTGTGGAATGCTGATGATCCCCAGCCCAGCGAGGAGGGGCTCAGCTGTGATTTCTGAGGGGCCTGCAAATGTGTCAGACCCTGAGACTTTCTCAATATATTTTCAAAAGAGGGGCAGAGATCAAACCTGAATCAGCGGTCTTTCAGCTGGAAATGTTCCTGCTCAGACTCCTCCCTGGGTCCCTTGTGCAAAGGGAGGGACGGTTAGCAACTGGAAGGCCTACATCCTTACTTTCCTAAGCCATTTTCCAGCGAGACTTAGCATGCCGAGAAACATGATCGGGAAACTTTTAACTAAAGAGATGGGGCAGAAGACGGGAGCTTGGTGGGAAGAGAGAACAGAAGGAACGAGAGTTGCTTGTTTTTCCAAGATGGTTCTAACATTCAAAGCCATGATCACTCCGCTACATGCATGACCAAGCTTTTATTTGAATGCTGAAACCGTCTCTGCTGCCTTCGGTCCCTAGCCTTCAGGCCGATCTAGCGTGGCTATGACTGTCACTTACCTCAACTCTAGTCATTGTCACAGGAGGTCATTTCTGTCTTGTGGCTCCTTGCCATTTCCACACCCTAGTTTTCATCTCTTCCTCTATGCGTAAAAACACACATTTAATATATTCAATTTTTTAAAAAATGATACAGTTGTTCAATCAAGAATTTGTTTCCATGTGCGGCACAGCCGCTGCTTATAAGGGCAGGGCACACACTCAGAGTTTGGAAAGGGGAACCAGCATGGCTTGCCATCATGGGGCTTAGAGTGAGGGATGACCAAAAAGAAAAAGGAAACAAAAACAAAAGAGGAGAGCGAACCAAATTATCCTCTGAGTATACATTGTGGTCAGCGCTGTGAAGAGGAGACAGAAGTGTGTTAGGAGAGTGCCTGGGGAAACGGTTCTTTAGACTGAGTGATCAAAAAGCCATCCTAAAATACAATCTCTAATAGATCAGGGGCAAAGGTAAACATGGATATCATGGTCAATGGTACAAACTTCTCCAAGGCGCATGTCAGTGGAGGAGAGACAGGGCGCTGTGAAGTTAGGCGGCAACCTTGCCCATCACAGCGGACACAGAGACACCTGTGCTGGATGAATGGGCCTCTTGAGGTCCTGGTGGCTGCTGTCTTCCACTGTGAAATCACCTCTCAAACACTGCTGCTAAAGATCCCAACAGAGAGAGCGTATGGAGTCTGCAAGAACTGGGAGAAGCTTTGAAAAAAGGGAAGGGTGCTACGTGGGGCTGCCAGGAACCAGGTCACTTCTCTTCCAGCTGAGGACACCACATCTCTATATAAACAACAGCTTTGGCTGAGTACCTGTGGCCCCTTGTGAAGCCAGAATGGAATTCCTGAAAGGTAAACTTAGCATCATCCCGTTCTGCTGGCTCATTGCCTAACTCATCAGACACACCCTCCTTAACCCTCCCAAAGCCTAAGACCATTAGAAAATAAAGTGAGTATCATAGGTCTTAAAGAAATCACATAAGCCGGCCCGGCACACTGCCCTAACCACGGTGCCCAAGCCTCCACCACCTCCTTTCCCCACTAACCCTGTACCCCATTTGCACCATGAATATGTAACAGGCTATTTGAAAACATGTTCCTTCCATTCTCCAGCCTCCCTCTTGACTACCTCCAGCTTCAGGGACGGTATATGAAACGAATGTTCAGGGAAGCTGCTCCAAGCCTCTGCTCTTGCTCGGTGCTCTGACTGTAGAGCCCCTGTATCCTGGCCCCAACCCTGCTGTACTTGCTTAATTGCATCCCTTAGATCCTAAGTTCAGAGAAAGCAGAGCCCACACGGCGCTCTTGTCCCCAACTGGTCCCTAAGAATTACTGGGGGGGGGGGAGATCTTCTTCAAAGTAATGAGTAAGTGTCAATGGTCTTGTTAAACCTTGCTGCTGAGCTAAAATCTGTGGCCAGCGGCACTAGACCTCACCCGAGAAGATGCCACTGACCCCCTCCCTTGTATCCCAAACTTTGCCAAGAGCTCCTCTGCACGGGGAGATAAATATGCCTCCCAGATAGAAAACAGCCCACAGTAGGAGCCCTAGAAGATGGAACCAAAAGTTCCTCTTGATATCTACAGGAGGAAGTTAGCATGCCAGGAGTGTGTGTGTGGGGGGTGTCCTTCAACACGTCTCCCCATGATGCCAGCCTTGCCATCAGAATGTTCAAGAACCACACAGCTGCCTTCCTTCCCCTCCCCCTCAGCTGCGATGAGCATGCAGCCTCGGGATTCCACTTCCCCCTCCTGGAATTATTTATGGGGCCCTGGGCTTGAATAAAGAATCCATTCTTTGGGAGGAAACCATGATGTGTTCGAAATTTTATTTATTTATTTATTTATTTTTAATGTTTGGCGTATAGACCGTTTTGGTAACCATGCCCCGATGTGTGAGTAATAAGTAGTTGCTTTGGTGCTTGCTTCATGCTAAAGCTTATTCAGATGTGATAACATTTTTGCTGCTGTATCTTGGCAACGTGATTTATTCTGCAAACGCTCCGTGTTACCATCCCACAAAGCTGTACCATCTGGGTTGAATTAATAGGCTACCCAGAGAAATAAATGAGAATGGTCTCCTATAATTAACATGTAGGTAAAGTATATTTAACAGATTATTATAATTAATATGTCAGTTACTGATTTCATGCTAAACAGAATTGTGAACACAAGATATTAAGATTAGTTACCCTCTCTGTGTGTGCCTCCAAAAAAAAAAAAAAGTGGCCATGGAGAAAGAAATGAGGGCGGAAAGTTCAGTATCAATAAAATTGACCTTAACATTAAGAACATCAGATACCAAAACCGCTAAGCAAACAGTGACAATGTCGGCAGTCAGAAGCTGGCAGCGGCAAATTACTGGTTTCATAAATTCAGAGCAGATACCAGAGATGTCCAGAATATCCCAGATGCGACCGGCGAAAGCACCAGAACGTGTTTAATCTATACGCAGCTGAATGTGCCTAGCTAAAGCGAGAAGTGGGGGAAGGGAGAGGGGAGTAAAGACAAAGAAAAACCAGATTTCGCCTGATGCCAGCCTGAGTTCCCTGCTGCTCAGCACCCTGTGCAAAAATGCCAGCGCATGCACGAGAAAGGCAGCGAAGGAGACTTAGAGGCCCAGGAATTCGGGAGAACAGGCAGCCAAACTGGACCTGCCAGCAAATGGGGAGGGATTTGTCTGGTCATCCAGCATAAAGAGCAATGAAGAAGTGACTGAGAATCAGGCAGCAGGGACTGGGAGAAGACAAAAGACTCCCTGTCCTCTGACTCATATTTCCTGAGAGAGCCTAGGTCGTTCCAAGCTTCTGGGAAAGCAGGGGCACTGTGGTGATGCATGTGGATGCTGAGCTGAACTGTTAATATGCCCAGTCTCGAAAGCTCCATCGGGAGATACTATGGGCCACGGACAGTGAATGCGCAATCAAGTGTTCAGTGTTTGTCCATGTGATTCAAGAAGGAAGAATTTCTTTCCACCTCTCCCTCGGTCACCGGCAAGCAGAGCTTTTCTGGACTGTTCTCTTGTCCTGCTTGTTCACACTACCCTGAGATCAGAAACCTTTGCGAATTTTCTTGCTGACTTTGAGCTACTAAACAGGGATAAAAATGAAGGGCATGTCTTCATGCACTGGAAGGGGTGGGTGGCATATAGTCTCCGCAAGGTGCGGTCACGTTTCTGGAAAAGGTTCTATAAGGTGCCTGTGTGGGTGCTGTCTCAGGAATACCCAGCATCTGCTTCTAAAGACCTCCAATCTAATTGCTGAACAAATGGATCCAGGAATCCTCCAAGCTGAGCCTTCCCCAGAGGGTGCCCAGGACAGAGCACAACCCATTTCTAAAACAATCAGGCCATCTGAGAAGTGACAGAGAGTCAAGCAGAATATGTCTTCCAAGAATGTATCATGTTTAGCCTTCGGGGACAGGATGACAGGAAGTGTCTCTATTGCCTTTTCCTCGGTAGTACAAAGGGGGAAGAGATATTACCTTAGCCAGAGAGATGGGGAGGGTTATTGGAGAGGTGAAGAAAGGGTGGGGGTGGGGAAGGGAAGGGAAGCTGGGCTTTGTTGGGGTGGTCTGAGGAAGGTTCAGGTAAACAAGGCTCACAGACAGCTCTTGCTCTCAGACTCCCAACATGAAGGGAGCTGTCCAGTTCTCTTTCCTTTAGGAGATCCGGGCTTCTCTTCCCTACTGATCATTCTGTCTCTCTATACGATAGCCTTTCCTGCTCCATCTATCCATCCGTAGGGCTAACCACACATCCGCCATCTTAATTCTTCCTCAATTAAGCCATCCTCAAGAGCCTGACTGGAGCCCTGATGCCACAGTGCCAACTTCCCAAAAGAGAGTCTAATAGGCAGCCTGGGAACCAGAGGTTCAATTCTAAGCCAATCACCTGTGCCTGCAGAAAAGGGGTTTCTTGGTCTACTCAGCAAGGGAGGAAAAACACAACTCTACTGGAAAACAGGAAAGGGAAAATAATTAGCACGATTTGATTGGAACTTCTAACATGACAACCCTGTTGGTGTCACCATGGCAGTATGGAATGTTATTTGCGACTTTAGAGGAAGGTAGTCGTTGCCAACCTAGGATGATCATTCTGTTCTCTAAAACACTTTAAAAAAAACTGTTGTTAAAGTATCCCCAAGAAATAAAACCAAAATCAACACAGGCATGCCTACTAACCATCACGGTCTTAGTCATGAGAGGGGGTGTCAGTATACCGAGCCTACGACCGCAATCACGGCGCATGGCTCGTTGCAGTTGCTCTGAGAATAGTTGTTAAGGGAATGAACACATTAAGACAGTTTTGTAACTGGCTTTAAGCCTTCTGCCTCATCCCAGGCCACCATTCTGATGGGTTCTGACCAGACAATGATTTCTGACTTTGGCCTCAGGCAGCACTCAGAGTGCACCAGTCACTGCCTGCTTGGGCAGCAGCTCCTCAGCCCCAGCTGATGTCTGCAGGTGCACAGCGTGTGCTCCGAGGGGAGAGGCACACAGCCCATGAAGCTGGCTCCAGATCTGCCAACATAAGCCCCGGGCTGCTCAAGGGACATCAGCCTCAGATGAGCTCCTGAATGCAAAGAAGATTCCAGTGGGAATGTGACGACCAAAGAAGCCAAGAAGGCACATCGTGTCCCTGCGCAGAGCAGGCTCTAGGACAATTCAGTGGAATCCTTCCAACAACGCCACAAGCGGCTCTTCTGCATTCACCTTAGTCTAGGGATGCAGCCCTACGCCTGCAATTCTGCTTATCCACACATCCAGTTGTACGGGCGCGCGCGTGCGTGTGTGTGTGTGTGTGTGTGTGTGTGTGTGTGTGTGTGTAAGGGAGAGAGAGAAAGAGAGAGGGGGAGAGAGAGAGAAAGTTTTCTCTGCAAGAGGATTTTAAAAGGTAGAGGCCATGGAAGTATTCAGGGAGTGGCAAAGGAAATACACATGCCCAGATCTGTGAAGTAAACGCAGTTACCAAAACCACCACAGTATATTGCATTAAGCACCACAGACATTAGAAAGCACCAGAGTACATGACTCTGGTTTGTTTGTTTGTTTGTTTGTTTGTTTTTTAAATAGCATATATCAGTTCTCTTAGTCACTGTTCTATTGCTGGGAAGTTACATCATGACCGAAGCCACTCTTAGAGGAGAAAGCATTTAATCAGTGGTTGGCTTACAGTTTCAGAGGTTGAGTTCATTATCATCGTGGTGGGGAGCATGGCAGAATGCAGAAACGGGCTGGAGAAGTAGCTGAGAGCTACATCTGGATCCAGATCCAGAGGCAGAGAAGGGGTGGGGCGGGGGTGTGGGGAGACTGGGCTTGGCATGGGCTTTTGAAACCTCCAGTGATACACTTCTTCCCACAAGGCCACACTTCCTAATCCTTCTGATTTTTTCAAAATGTTTCACCTCCCTAATGACAAAGCCCTCAAATATATGAGTCTACGGAGTGGTGCAGGAGAATTGTCTATAATCTGTTCATCATATTTTAAATAAACACTGATTGGCCAGGCAGGAAATATAGGAGGGAAAACCAGACAGGAAGTAGAAATGATGTAAGGAGAATTCTGGGAAGGAGGAAGTTGATTTCCTCCCACACCTGCCCAGATCACTGAAGCAGCAGGATGTGATCTGCCTCACTGAAAAAAGGTACTGAGCTGTCTCACCAGCCAGCCTCACTGATCCAGAGCAAGCCTAGCCTAAGCGACGGTTGACAAACACATTTTGGCACCGAATTAAGCAGTCTGAGTGAGCGATGCAGCTGGCTGATGTGAGAAAGTTAGAACTGCTTCCATTTTCAGGGACAGACTGGGCACTGGCTCTGGATGAGGAAGACCAAACCGTATCCATGGAAACAAGTCCGGGGGTGTAGCTCACTTCTACCAGGTGCTCACGCACTATCACCAGGAATCTGGCCCCATATCTCATTTCTGCTTTGTTGTGCTTGGCCTTGATCTCAAGCAACTGGGTGGCTAACGACGAAACACAGCAGCTTAGAGCAAAAAAGAAACAAGAATTCCTCTTTTCCAAAATCTAGTCATTTTGGAAAATGGCTCACCTTGGCCTGGCTCACCCGAAACCAAGTGCCATAGGGGAGGAAAGAAATAGACTCTTGACTTCCGACTGGCTGATCCTGCACTCATGGCCTACTGGAGACACAGTTGTCCATGTAGAGCTATGGGAACGGCTAAGCAGGAGTGAAAGCTTGGGGGCTGTTACTAAAAGGAGGAGGATGGATGTTAGGCTAGATGGCTCTTGGATAATCTGGGACCACTCATCTCAAAGACATGCACTCCAAAGCACAAGAGTGAGTCTCTGATATGAACAGCCAGGCCCAGGCATACCTCAGGAAGGCATGCGCAACAAGTTCAGGTAAACGCCTTCCAGATTGAGTCAGGGTGTCTGCAGCCTCGCCAGCAAAGGAGCCACTCCGACTCACGTTTGCTCAGCATCACAGCAATGTGGTTCTGAAGGCTCACGTTAGCCTATCAGAAGGGGGGGATTAACATGTATTTTGATTTCTGTTGCAAACAAGTTGTTTCAGAAATAAAGTTGGCATGGCAGGCGTCTTGGTTGATTTAATCTCTGACACGGGAAGCTTATTTATAGTATCACAGCCTTCTGAATGTTTAAAAACTCAAGCATTATAAGCCTGCTGTGCTTTTCCTGCGAAAAGCACGGAACAGCACTAAATGAATAATACCACCTGGCCCAGCAGCACCGGCAGGATCCGGCATCAAACACAGCTTCAGTCTGTTCCCAGTGTGCAGACATCCCTCTGCCGGGGCGGCAGCCGTCTTACAGGAAGATTCTCATGCCCCCATGCCCAGGGATGAATCCCAAGAACGGAGCCCTGAGAAGAAGGGGAATTTTCCCTAGCCACTTTCACTCTCCCAACCTCTTCTGGATGCAGAAAGTTCCAGATCGGCTGATTCATGCTGCCTCTTCAAGCTTCAGATAATCTTCCCAAAAGCAGCGCCCCATGCACATCTAGAACATGTTTGGTGCTAAATCAACTTAAGACACTCTTGTTTTCCCAGTCAATATGAGTCTCACGCAGTGCACCCCACCACACACACACACACACACACACACACACACACACACACACTCATTAAAATTACATTTGGATGTGGGGTAATCTAGCTATGTAAGTCTATCTTCCCATTACAAGAGATACATTATAGTCAAGTTCAGACTAATGTACAGAAAACATCTTAGAGGTACGTAAAACAATCAGGCATTGGCTTTCTGGAGAGCAGAAGATCACATGGCACCCCGCAAGATAAAGTTTTACATGAATTTATAGGCAAGTGCCAACCATTCAACACAGCATCTAGACTCTATAAACAGTAAGCTTTTCTGGGTTAAAGGGAAAAAAAACTGCTTCTTTTTCGTTCTTTCTTTTTAAATCTCAGTGTCAGAGGTTGTGATTTTGACATTTAGACAGAAAACAGATGGCTTGTAGTTTAAAAGCTGACACCAACTCTCTGGAACATAGCTGCAAAGAAACCAGGGCTTTTCAGTGAGGAATGGGTCGCAGAACAGCTAGAGGCTCTCTCTCCACTCCCTGTCACCAGTGGAATCAGGATGTCCCCAACAGGAAGAGTCTCAAAGATGAGCCAGGGACCTCTGGAAAAGTAATGCCGCTAGCTAAGGTGCAAGCATTCAGAACATGAGCCTTTGGAGACACTTGATGTTCTATACATCTGTATTGATTTATTGATTGATTGATTATATCAGCTTTGAGAGAATATGGCTGGGTCAGGGAGGAAGAAACCCCTGTGTACCTTCTGTGTCTGGGAGAATGACAGTCCTTCTGCAGTCCTAAAGGAACAATATTGGAAGATGTCTAGGGATAGCACACTGAGCCTCAGGACAGCAAGCCTTCCCTTGAACACAGACATGGATGGTATATTTCTACAGTTACCACCAGGCGACACCTCCAACATCGTGACCTTGTCAGGTGGTACTCAGCAGTCTCTTTCTGTGTATGCTTCGAGGCCTGAAGAGGGCCAGAGGGCATCTTATCCCCAATCCCGTCATCCCAGTTTTAACACTGCTGGGACTTTGTGCAATAAAATTCATTGCTGCTGCAATGGGAACCCAACTCTCCTTGCGCCATTTCAGATGTCCAGCAGCGCTGCACCCCCACCTGACGCTTCTTTCCCCGTGGAGCTCTCTATATCATCTCCCGCTCTTCCTCCCATACTACCGACTCCAACAGCCGCCATATGTGACTTTACCATGCATTGTCTTGGCCTCTCAGTAGCTCTATCTCCTCACTTCTGGTTTTGTTTTGGTCCTGAGTCAGGGTTCAAAAAAAAATTAGTAGTTCCCAAGTTTTGGCTCTTCTGCTCACCATCCTGTACTCAGGCAAACTCTCGTTCTCAAGTCTTCCCATTACCAAGGGTGCACACATCTAAGAAAGATATGCGTCCTCTGTGGTTTGAATATGAATGACCCTCAAAGGTTTAGTTTGAATATTTGGTTTTCCATTGGTGGAACTGTTTGGGAAGGATTAAGAGGTGTGGCCTTGAAAGGTGTGTCATTGGGGGGAGGGGCTTTGAGGTTTTAAAAGACTCACACCATTCCCAGGGTGCTCTCTGCCTCCTGCTTGTGGTTGAAGATGTGAGCTCTCAACAGTTTCTCTCCCCCCCCATGCATTTGTTCTGCCATTATAGCCTAGAACCTTCTGAAACCATAAACCCAAACACATACTTCTATAAATTGCCTTAGTCCTGGGGTCTTATCACAGCAAAAGAAACCCTAACTAATAGAGCCCCCTTCTAAGCAGTCTCTGCAAACTCAGACAAAAAAAAAATGCTACTCTGTTCTGTGCCTCAGTTTCTCTATCTGTAAGATGGAGATAAAAGTAACAGTCTATCATGCAGGCATTAACTAAGCTAACTAACATTTCTATGCCAGCATTGCTTCAAAAAAGTTTTTAACATTAGTTTGTTTGTTTTATAGTGAGGTGTGTGTGTGTGTGTGTGTGTGTGTGTGTGTGTGTGTGTGTCTGTACCATGGTACACCTGTGGAAGTCAGAGGACAACTTGAGAGTCAGTTTTCTCCTTCCAGCACATAAATCTTAGCTGCCAACTTGGCAACACGTTGACCTGAACCATCTCACCAGCCCCAGGGCGATCAATGCTTTCAGATTTTTCCCCTCAGGACTCTTAATTTTTACCCCAGTCTGTTTATTTTGCAGGAGAGAGGGACACCATAGATTGTAGTTTGTTCTTTCCACCCTGTAAGTTCCAGGGATCAAACTCAGGTACTCAGGTTGTCAGCAAGTCCTATGCCCATGGAGTCATCAAGCCCTCTGACGGTTATGCAGGTAGAAAAGCATTTGCAAGTGAGAACATGGTGGCACCAAATGTTTGCGTGACTTGCCCAAGGTCATAAAGCTGGCGTGCAGATCCCGACCCTCTGGGCACTGAGCCTCAGCTCTCCACACCTTCTCCTGCCTCTCCAGATATCTGCCAGTTCCAGCTGTATTACACCAAGTGCTCACCGACCGCATTTCTGGGGAGGCTCCTGCAAGGCATAGCGTGTGAATGCCATTGGTGCACACAGGACACCTCAAATTTCCATTCTCCGGACCTGTTTCCTTGACTGGGCCTGGAAAGCCAGCTGGCATCAGCCTTTGTAAGCAAAGCTTTATGGGAACACAGCCGCGTGGGTGTGCTTGCCTGCCATCCACAGCTGGCTTCAGACTGCAGAGCCAGAGACTACTCTAGTCAAACGGCTTACAAAGGTTAGCATATTTAATACAAGCCCTTTACAGAAAAGGTTGGTGGAATGCTGTCCTCAAGCATCTGTTTAAAGAGGTCTCCTGAATAAGTCAGCTGATATAGTGATATTTCATCTGTGTTTTTAGTAATAATAATAATAATAATAATAATAAAAGCTTGCCTGAAGATCACAGAGTAAAACAGCCCCACTGGTCAACCTTACAGACCAGGCTGTGGTGACACACACCTTTAATCCCAGTAGCCACACTAGTTGTCATAGAATCCTGGCTGTAGTGGTGCATGCCTTTAATCCCAGCCCTAGAGAGGAATATAAGACAGGAGGAGACAGCCTTCAGACACAGTCTCGTTCTGAGATTCCCGGAAGCAGGATCGCCATTTCAGACGGAGGTAGAGGTAAGAGCCAGTAGCTGGTTGTTTTGCTTTTCTGACCTTCAGATTGAACCCTAATATCTGTCTCTGGGTTTTAATGAATCTTGCTACAAGGAGAAGACAGAATGTCAAGGGGAAAAGCACTAACTTAGGCAAAGGAATAAAATGCCCAACACGGTGATTCCTCTGACTCTCCATGCTACACTCGGCAGGAACGATGCTTTAGACCCAGTGGTTCTCAGTGCTGCAACCCTTTACTACATGCTGTGTCCCCAACTATGGAAAATTATTTCATTGCTACATCATAACTGTTAATTCTGCTACAGCTACAAATCATAATGCAAATATCTGATAGGCAGGATATATAATAGGTGACTCCAAAAGGGTCATGGCCCACAGATTGAGAACCACTGCTTTAGACATACAAAAATCTTCCTTTATCTTTATACCCAGACTGTGCAGTGAGATCATCCTGATGGAAAAACTGAGCCTCAGAGAAGTTAAGCGTTAAAGTCTCATAGCTGGAAACCAGGATTAAAGGCAAGATCCCAAGCTCCTACCCCTATACTTTCCTATTGCCCCCAATCCCACCCTGGTGCCAGCTTCACTCCCTCCCTCAATGAGCAAGGAGGCAGAACTCGAGTCCTCATTCTGGCTCAGAATGACTTTCGGAGAAGCTCAGTGCTGGTGGTTCCTCTGCCAACTCCAAAGGGCTCTTCTATTGTCATCCTCCCTGTCCCCTTTTCTACACCTCATTTCCAAAGAGAAAGAAAGGACCGGACCCCCACATGTGTGTATGTCCACACACACACACCCCTCAGTATGCCAAACAGAGGCACGGAATAAAGCCATGGGACATATATAAAATTATTATGTAGATAAGTGGGTTGCTTTTTATTTTTTCCAAGTGGGCACTTCAGAGTTGTTCTGGCCACTTGGCAAAGTGTAAAAGGTCGGTCTCGTCTCCCGCCCTGTCTCCACTCCCACGCGTGCCGCTGTGCACAGGCTGTTTTCCTTGGCCTCGCTACTGAGCCGGGAGAAATCTATCGGTTTCATTAGCTCTTTGAAAAATGAGGTGGGACTGTGTCAGGGAGGTGACGAGGTCACCGAGAGGCATTTATCATTTTCGATGAGGCATAATGAACCTCTCGAAGCTGGACTCTAATTTAATTGTCGTCTACTTAATTGAGAAGGAGGAAGCCAGTTCCGAGACACTGACTGAAGGTGTTTTCATTGAGCACAGACAGATCTTGTTTGCACTCTGCAGGTGATAGAAAAGCTGCTTCTGGTCAAACGGTCTGGCTTACTCTCCCTCAGCGCAATCTTTATTCTGTGCCTAGTGGAGTCTGGAGCTTCCAAACCGATGTATCCCTTTAGCAGGTGATACCACTCCCCCTTACCACCCTCAGCCCAGACACCAAACAGAGAAGCCAACCTCCATTCCTCAACTGTGAATCCATCAGCAGATCCCATTGGCTGCCAATTCCTGGCTTCTGGGTTCAAGCCATTGTTCCTGGATGCGTACTAAAGCTGGCCAGCGCTTTTGCCTCTCTCTCCTCAGTTCCTGAAGCATCCAGCATCCCAAGTGGGGGAAATCAAAATCAGATGACGTCACCGGGATTCATTATATACTGCACGTGACCCATTCTCAAAGTTAGTGGCTTAAGGTTAAAATAAATAAATAGACACTATCTCATGCAGGTTCTGAGGACTTGGAGAACTTGGGAGGAGCTGAGCTGGGAGGTTTACACATCTTTTCTCCAGCAGGCGGGGTCAAGAAGACCTCTGAGCTGCAGTCTCTGGAGGCTCCACTTTCGATGTGACTCGGGCCACATGCTGGTGGAAGGTGTCAGTTTGACCACATAGTGATGTAGGTGGGTCTTCTGTCTACCTGTTGCTTTTGTTGGTTAATTAATAAAGAAAAGTGCTTGGCCTGATAGGTCAGAACATAGGTAGGCGGGGAAGACAGAACAGAATGCTGGGAGGAAGAAGGCAGTGAGGCAACCGCCATGAAGCTCCAGCCCAAGATGGACGCAGGTTAGAATCTTCCTGGTAAGCCACCACCTTGTGGTGCTACACAGATGATTAGAAATGGGTTGATCAAGATGTGAGAATTAGCCAATAAGAGGCTAGAACTAATGGGCCAGGCAGTGTTTACATGAATAGAGTTTCTGTGTAATTATTCTGGGGCTAAGCTAGCCACGCGGGAGCCGGGCGGGACGAAAAGCAGGCCTGCTCGCCTCATCATTACAACATAGGACTCTCCTAGGGCTACTTACACACACTCATGGTGTGGCAGCTGGCTACCTCAGAGGTGGCACGTCACAAGCTCCAACATCTTTTGCAACCCCAGAATCACACCCGATCCTTTTCTTGAGAGCATCTTAGTTATACAAAGTCTAATGTAGCAAATAATTATCTGATTAATATAACATGTCAGGAGATGTTTGTTGATTGAAAGAATGAGATATGATGTATCTAGGCTTGGACCAAAGGATCTACTGGGATCCTGTGTGCTCTCGCCTGCCCTCAAGTAGCCACATTACTAAAATCCCTTCCTGTGGAGTTACTTTCCTGTGGTTTGAAAGAAAATAGCCCTCAAATGGAGTGGCACTATTAGGAGGCGTGGCCTTGTTGCAGTAGGTGTGGTCTTGTTAGAGCAAGTGTGTCACTTGTGGGGTATGGGCTTTGAGGTCTCATATATGCTCAAGCCACACCTCCCAGTGTTTCAGACCACTTCCTGTTGCCTGCATATCAAGATGTAGGATTCTCAGCTCCAGCACCATGTTTGCCTGCAAGCCACCATGTCCCACCATGATGATAATGAACTAAACCTCGGAACTGTAACCCATGACAGTTAAATGTTTTCTTTATAAGAGTTGCCATGGTCATGGTGTCTCTTCACAACAATAGAAACCCTAACTGCCCTCCTCCTCCTCCTGTCCAAAAGAAATACAAACAAAGGTTCAATTCCATGAAAGTTTACTCTGGGGAACCAATAAGCTTGTTGGGCACACTTGAAAGAGCAATGGGTAAAGGGCTGTGGTAGGAACTGTTGTCTTAGAAGCAGCCATACTAAAAGATCAGTACCAGCATGAATGACTCTCCCACAGCCCCCATCCTTCCCCATCTGTAGCCTGCAGCAGCTAGCCTTTCCCAGAGATCCTGAGGCCATACGAGGTTAAGGCAGAATTGCATACAACTCATTGGAAGGGGTAGTTGTATATGCAGGTGGGATCTGTTACCTTCATCAGCCCCTCCATCCAAGAGGGAATGTCACTAGACAATTAAACCCAGATGAACTCCTGAAGATGGTGGCAGTTTGGCTCAGAGGATAGTCCCATGCAACAAGCCTAAATGAGAATCATGTGTTTTGGGTCATGTAAACAAAGTATCCAGATACGTTCAAATTCTTCTTTTATAGAGCAGTTCAAAAGAACTCCTGCATGCTTGAACTATGAACAGAGTCCAATAAAAGGCCTGGTTCAGCTACTCAGTTGTGGGGATTGCTCCAAATAACTTCCCTTTTACATTCTGTGGTTGTCAGAGATTGAACCCCTGACCTTGACCATACTGGGCACGCACCTACTACTGAGCTACACCCACAACTGATAACATTCATATTTCAAGGCTCTAAAATATTACCTTCTCTCCCCACCCCTAGCAATTGATTCTGTAAGGTGTGTGGCTCAGATGGGCATGATAGGGAAGGAGACACCTGCTCCAGTTGGGTATTCTTGTGGTTATC
Source organism: Microtus pennsylvanicus (assembly GCF_037038515.1). NCBI lineage: Eukaryota > Metazoa > Chordata > Mammalia > Rodentia > Cricetidae > Microtus > Microtus pennsylvanicus. The sequence continues at coordinate 92,597,629 of NC_134584.1, forward strand.
TAAAGTGCCCTCCCCTTCTGGGTTCTGCTCCCTGCTCCTATTCCGGTCACACCAGACCCCATCCTCCTGTCAGAATTACTATGAGAAGCCAGGCAGTGGTGGCACACACCTTTAATCCCAGCACTCAAGAGGCAGAGACAGGTGAATCTCTGTGAGTTCAAGACCAGCCAGGTCTACAGAGCTAGTTGCACAGAGAAACAATGTCTCAAAAAAAAAAAAAACAACCAAACAAAAACACAATTATTATGAGAGAATCTTGTCCCAAATTAAATGTGGTAATGATAGGGACCAACTTACTGGCTCTTCCCATTGCCTCTGACATGTACTGAGGTACTCAGGACTCTTCCTACAGAAATTCCGAACCTGAATCCACAGAGACAGACAAATTCACTTCCTCTCCTCTCATAGCCCCATCTCACAATCCAGTGCTTAGATCAATAGTTAAGTTGCAAAATCAGCCTCGTTGCCTATCAACTTATGAATAGATTTAAAAGATAATATATGTATATATATATATATTATATAATGAATAGCCATAAAGAATAAAATTAGGTTATTTACAAGAAATTTGGTGGAATTGGCAATTATATTGGTAAGTAAAATATGCTAGACTCAGAAAGAAAAATATGCAGAGTATAGATTTGGGTTTTTTGAAAAAAGCACATGGGTAGAAAGGGAACTATTTGAATTAGTGACCAACAGAGAGGAGGGACAAGGAAGGATGATGGAAGGTAACTATGAGCAAAGGACAATGAATACATGTAAGAACATGCAATGATGACAACCACTGTTTTGTCCAATTAGTATTCACTGAAAAGAAGCCAAAACAGTGAAGGTTTGAATCTGCACATGTAAACAGAGGCCAGGTCAGAGGGCACCATCATACAAACTAGTTTCTAATTTCATCTGTGTCAAGCCACAGACATTCAAGCTTGTGCATCTGCCTGAACAGCTAAGTTCCTATTACCGTGAAGAAAAGAACTCTACACTAGAGAAACGAGAGCAATGAAAAGAGCCCACTCCGTGGGACGAAGGCAGTCTAAGGCAGTGCGTCTCAACCTGTAGCTCACGACCCCTGTGGGTCAAATGACCCTTTCACGGGGGTCACCTATCAAATATCCTGCATATCAGATATTTACATTACAATTCATAACAGTAGCAAAATTGCCATTAAGAAGTAGCGATCGAAGTAGCTTTATGGTTGGGGGGGTCACCACAACACAAGGCATTGTATTAAAGAATTGCTGGGTTAGGAAGAACCACTGGTCTAAGGAACTGTGAGGTCTGCACTGAATGAGGAAGGGTGTGAATGCCCGGCAGTGGGCGTTACCTAGGCTTTGGGAATGGGCGTGGCAAGAGGGGCAGTCTCTTAGGACACGCAGGTGGGTGGGAGGTAAGCACGTCCGCTGTGTCCTGGCAGGTGGGGGCTGGAGGCTTTTCCACGGAGGTGGGGTGGGTTCAATTGCTTCTGCTTTCCCTAAAGCCACCCGAGAGTCACCTCAGGCTTCCTCCACCTTTGGAATTTCACTTGGCAATGGCCTCATTAGGGAGAAGCTCCATCGACAGTCACATCAATAACTAGATGTGTAACTAACTTTGTTTCCTCTCCCCCAGGGGGTGGCAGTGGGGAAGGCAGAGAATATAAACTCTCAGTCTCATAGTGGAAGCTTTTAGGGACGCGTCTTCCTCCAGTGGTGCCACGCTGACAGTGTGGCTAAATGAGGCTTAATTTGACAATCCCAACAATCCATTGTTAATGACATGCCATGGTTATAATTTGCATTTGATAGATCCAATTTTTTTTTTTTGTCTCTGCCGTTGGCTTTCTCCCCTAGCTCTCTCCTCCGGGTTCCTGCACCCCCGTGTTCTTTGAAAAGCAAGTTTTCTTTTCACTACCAGAAATACCATCTCTGCTATTGGGACACAACAGTTAAATAATGTGAAACCGCACCGATGCCAGCGAAATAAAAGTGAGTTTTACAGAAGCGAGTTCCTTCCCTGAACATAATAACAGTAAATTTCCAGGGTCCTGTAGTGTAATATCCATTAGATTTATTATGTTGCAAGTCCTGGTCCCACTGGCTCAGCCTGAGGGTAAGTATATTACATTTCATCACAGTTTCATTTTCTCCTACAGATGAGAAATGGGAATGCGATTGCAGTTATGTAGCATGCATGTGTTAAATCTGATCTCTAATAAAATCAAACACATCACAACTCAAAGCACTTGAGCACAGTGTCGGCAAAATGAAACACCATCTGTCATCGTGTAGAGAGTGCCTTATTAGAACACAAAATCAAACCGCTCAGTGTGAACATTGTTGCTTAATAAATGGGTAAATGAAAACTGATAATTATGATCTTATTTATTTTAAATGATTACTTAAAGCCACCAAAAGCACAACATAATTTGTCAATTAGACGCTCTGGACTCTGTAAAGGTACACAGAGCAAAATACCTCGGAATGAAAAGATTAAACAGACGTACAGAGAAACAAAGGGGGATGGATGGAGAGGAACTTTCTAGAACCACCTGCCATGAGTACACATGAGGAAGAGAAGGGGGCTTGGAGAAGCCATGATCAGTTCTGGTTAGAGGGCTACGGCCTCAACACTGGAGTCCCCAGAGCGTACAATTGGAAAAACATCAGCGTGTTCCATTGGGCAGCAAACACAGTGATACACTGATAGCTTCAGTGAGAGCTAGTGGCATTGCCAAGGTCCCCAAGAGGCAAAGCTGAAGCTGTGAGCTTGCTTCCAGCTGCTGGGGGCAGGAGATGTCTGCTTGATTTGATCTTTTATTTGACTAGAACACGGTTAAGTTAGAGTAAATTAAATCACTTCTGGAGATGGAAATTAAGTAGGTAGAAAGCACACCGTGTCGGGGAGGAGAGAGAGCAAGAAGCAAAGAGAAGCTAAAGGCGGTGACCATTGGCAAACAACCGCGCTATGGAGGAAACTCTGTTCTTTATTTCCTGGATGGAGCGGTGCCTGCAAACACAGCACTGGGGAGCCTGAGGCAGGAGGATTCCAAGTTCAAGGCCAGCCTGGGCTAAGTATGGAGACCCTGTCAAAGAAAGACAGATATGAAGATGGGGAGGGGGAAAGAAAAAAAGGGAGAGGAGGGAAGGAGGAAAGGAGGGGAGTCACCTAACTCATTACTAGTGGGAGACAGCACTAGAGTCTCTTCCTAACGCTTTTAGGCATGATCTTGTCCATCTCCCTTGATGAGATCACAGCCATTCCTGGGAACCTACCGGACTTCCCCAGAGTCTGCAAGCCCAAGATATTTTTTGCCCTCCTGATAATCAGTCTGATACCAGTGTCCACACAGTTTGGTATGAGTGTCTACACAGGTATTAACCACTCTGGAGTTTTCTACCTTTGGCTTGATACCCCGTTTTTCAATGTCTTGGGATTTGGGGAAATTCCTTTTGTCCCTAAGAAACCAAAAAGGGGGCTTACAGATTTCCTCAGATTCCTAGGCTTCCCCCAAGACTTTCATAGCATGTATTTTATGGTCATGAGTGAAAACAAATTTGGAAAAACACGTAGTGCCCTGCCCTGTTGCCATGACAGTTTCCCGCCACTTGAAAGGGTGGTTTTGTTAGCAGTGGTCAAGGGCAGGGCTGAGGGCAGTTGTTTCCAGATTCTTCACCTCTTATTCAAGGAATTGACATAAAAACTCAGGAAGATGGTATTATGGCAAGAAAACTTTATTTAAAGCAAACAATAGGAGAGATCAGAATACACCATGGGGGAGCAGCAGGCCACAAGATTGACAATACTCAAAGGCCCTGGCTCCAGCCTGGACTGTTTTCATGAACTCTAAGGGAAGGAGAAAGTGGTTACCAAGGGAAGTTTTAGTGGTTCTCTATTTTGATTGACAGATTAGGTCATGTCATCATTTTTTCCTTCTGTGTATGTCCCTTCCCATGATGCATTTGATTTTAATCATCTGCCTTCTCCCATTATGCATAGGCATTACTTGGTAAATAGTGGATTTGCCCCAAAAGCCCACTTGAAGAATGTAGTTTGCCTTACTACTCCTGCACCCAAAACCAGTTCAGGCCATATCAATCTTTCAACTCTTCGTTCCCAGATACATTGGGAATATATTTTGATAGAAACTATCTAAATTTGAAAGGGATTAAGAGAGGAAAGATTCTTCCATTGTCCAAAGAGGAAAGCATGTGTAACTGATGCAGATGGGGTGGTCCCCAGGTTGCTAACAGGTTGCTAGGTATGTTGTCCAGACACACACACAGAGAGGGGGGGGTTGGCATGTCCAGGAGGAGGAGATAGGCTGCAGAGTGCATTATTAGAAAAGGGGGTGTGCATGACCCAAATCAGGTTGAGCCCCAGGTTACCGGCTGGTCACCATGCTTGCAGCCTCAGCCCCATGCAGTTGGCATCCTAACCTACATTTCACATAATTGCATTTAGCTTCATTACGTGAGCATACTTACAGTGTCGTCTATATTTAAATCAATGAAGTTGATATTTTCATGCAATTTAAAATACATTCACAGAGGAAAACGTGCAGCAAAGATGGGGATTTCTGTAATAGAGGTAATTGCTACACAAACCTTGGTGGCAGCCTGAAGGTGAGGCACAGCAGATTCAGTAGACGGGAAGGGGAATGGCAAAAAGAGATGGCACCTGGGATGGGCTTTGAAGGATTTCAAGAGGCAAAGATGCTGAGTTGGGCACGAGGGATCCTATAATAACCCAGGAATATAACCCTGGGATATAAGGAAGGACTTTACTGCTTTGTCTTGGGTTCCTTGCTGAGACTCTAAAGCCTCTTCAGGCTTCTTCAGGTAAGAAATGTCTCTGTCGTGCAATGGGGTGACTGATGGGCCTCAATATTGCTTCCGGATGGGGTGGGCCACCAGACAGACCAAGTACAGGACTCAAAGTGTGGAGCTTTGGAGCAGTGAGGAACTTGAGATCTCCAGGGATCAGGAAAGAGCTGAAGGCGACTGGCCTCAATCACATGGTCAGTGATGTAACCAACTGTGACTGTCAGAGAACTCAGCAGCAATGCTGGACTTGGTACCAAGACGAAGCTTTCTGGAAGCTGAATGCACATCTGTGCCTGGGAAAAGGTATACTCTTGACCCCCGTAGGGAGAGGATATAGAAGCTCTATACTTCCTACTGGATGTCATCTCCGCCTATCTTTTGTAATAAAGCTATAATCATATGTGTAATACTGAGTTCTCTAAGTCACTCTAGTTAATTATTGAACGGAATGTTAGGAAACCCTCTGGATTTAAGTGAACCAACCAGTCGGGTGGGTGGCCTCAGAGCTCACGGGCAGCCAGCACCCAAAATGAGCTCAGACATATAGAGGACTTTGCCCTTAACTTGTGCATATGATCCTTAGTGGGTCTGACCTAAGAAGGTGACCTATTAAAAATGGGCAGGGTGGGGCTTATTTTTTAGCAAGAGACGTGGAAGCAACAGAAGGGCTCAACAGGGAAGGTATTCTCTATTCCCTGTTGCCAAGTTTGAGGATGGAGAGGATCACATAGCTAGGATTGCAGCCGTTAGTGAACCCTTACAGGGAAATGGGGCTTTCCATCCTGTAACCCCAAGAACTAAATCCTGTCCTAAGCCAGTGATCAAACTCGGAAGCAATCTCCAGTTCAAGCTGAGAACAAGCCTAGCACCCTCCGTTCAGGCTAACACTCTGAGCTGAGAAACAAGCCATGCCACACCAGGAAAACCTGAAGAGCTAGGAGATAGCCATGGCGTTTGCTGCGAGCCTCTAATAAGGCTAATTTATTACACTACAAATAAGGAAGGGCCTGGGATGAGTGTGTAAGAAAGCAAGCTGTCATTCTTGGTGGCCGAACTGTTTCATCTGCCTAGATTCCTGATCACCTCACCTTCAAAACCTGGGTTAATTCCATCCTGAGGTCATCATGGAAGGAGCCACGTTTTAGACTTATGTCTTCACTTAAGTCCAGTGCAACTGGACGTCCATCCTAGCCCAGCAGTAATCGTCATAATTCATAGTTTCCCCATGTCTGTTATTAGGACAAGACTAACTCCTGCCTGCCGGAGATCAATGTCTTGTCTCCGTGGGACATTTTCCCGGAGCACTCCACAGACAGCGCGTCCATGCCCTGGTACTAATTTAAACAAGGCATTAATTCTGGTCTTGAGATTGGCTCCACGGGATGCTAAAGTCAGACTCGTTTTATTAATTTAGCAAATAACCTGCTAATTGAACTTTTTTTTTTTAAATCAGTTCATTGCACCATTGTTTTAGAACGCGGTCTTCTCAGACCCAGCAATCTTGGTCACCTGCAAAAGATCACATCCATTAAGTTCTTTCATGGATGGGGAAAGGCCTGACCAAGGCCGACTTGGATGGAATCATATCTTTGGTCTGTTGTTGGAGCCTTGTCTGAGTGAGTAGATGTTTGTCCATCTCCCCAGGAAGGGCTCACACAAAAACCAGCACTACTGTAGCAATAATAATAATAATAATAATAATAATACCTCAAACATGATATTGAAATAAAGTTCCAGTTAAGCTGAAACACATCCTCAGCTTCCCTGGCTGAAAGACAGAGGGACATCTAAGCTCAGGGGCTGTTCTCTTTTTGTATCTGCCTCTGTAATCACAAACACCGAAGACAGCCACCTGTAGGTGATCTCTTATCAGGGCATGAGCCAACACCCCCAGTTCCTGTAGGATGATATTTACCAACGCCATTGCTCTGGAGAAATGGAGTTGCGTCTTCTTCACATTGAAGCCAAATAGAGTCAAAACGTGAGTGTCGGGGCAGCAAGGGAACATGAGGAGAGAGGAAGCTCAAGTCCAGCCTGAGCAGCTGCCCTCTGGGCTCGAGCCCCAGAAGCCTCTATCTAATACCCTGCCAGGTCTGCTCTCCTCCAGGCTAGTTTTCTCCACATGGCACTATGCTGGGACATGACTTTATGTCCCCCAAGGCTTCGAGTGTTGAAAGTTAATCCCACTGTGAAGTATTAAGAGGGTGAGAGCTTTATCTGAGCGTAGTTTTATAGGTGAAACCTTTGTGATTGGGATAATGTCACTAGGGTTAGGGTTAGATAATGTTACTAGGTGGAATGAGTGGATTCTATGATTGAATGATGGTTTTATAAAAAGAGAGAAAACACACACGCACACACACACACACACACACACACACACTCATACTTTCCTGAGATGCTCTGAACTCTACCAGCAAGAAAGCTGTGTGTTAACTTAGCATGTTTTCTTCTCAACTCGGCCTGTTGGTATTGTATTCGTAGCAACAGAACTAATGAAAACCACGGAGGATCTACATTGTTATCCTCAGAGCTCTGAATCTGACAGGTTCTTCTTGTGTCCACTGGTCCACAGAAGTACACAGACGTCACTTTGTATCCCTTGTCCCAAATCTGATTGTGTATGGACAAACATCAGTGATAACAGTAAGTATGTCAATGTCCTGGATTCTCTGTACCCTGCTCCTCTTTCCGATAGCTGTCCTATCTCTTCGGATTTCTTGTCATCCCTTGCTGTTCCCTTATTCTACTCTACTTTCCAAGAAAATTGATCTCACTGTAACTCCCAGGTCCCTGTGTCCACGGGTTTTCTGGGTGGATCAAACCAGTGAGCCGAGGTGTGAAGCAAGGGTGGAAGAGGGGTTTTGCCCTCCCTCTCAGCTTGGGTCATGTCTCTGGAGTATATCTTCCCTGTGGCTTCCACCCCTCCCACACATCATCTACTTTGATTTCTGTTCCTATCAGGTACACTTGGCTCCTTCCTTCCTGTGACCCTTCACTGAGTGACATTAGCCACCAAATCCTGCTGCTAAGAGTGACTTCACCACCCCGACCTGTGTAACCAATTCTTCACTTTAAACATGTCTATTTAAGGATTCAGAGTGACTTCAGTGTTCCCCTGCAGCATCATCTTCAATGACAACTCTGAGCAAGAGTTAGACCTGGTCAATCACAATGTTACCTTCCCGTGACCACTATGGTTGGTGCAGACATTTGTACATAGCCTGACTACGGGCTTTCATAATTGGGAAATAAGTAGGGTATTTGAGTGTGTGTGTGTGTGTGTATGAAGGCTGGAGTGGGGACATGGCTTGACCCAGGCCACGCAGCTCACACCACTTATCTGAGCCCTTATTAGCGATTGATCATTCACCTGAACTTTAAACAACTGTAGAATGTTCAGGAACATTCTAGGCTCACAGTCCCCTTAAAGCCTCTTTTCATCAGTAGGGCCTCTGGACCAAAGAAAGCATAGTCGCCCCATTTAGGTAGACATTAGGTTCATAGCTGCGCCTCTCAGGGCTATCTGACCATCAGTCCTGGAGACCCTTGTTTCCAGACAAGGGATGGCTTGGCCACCTCCAATACTAAAGGGTCAGAGCGACCACCCTGGCCTCTTCCTGACCGTGGTTCTAGACGTCCACGGCCCCTAAAGAACGGTTACTAATTCATGTTCATTTGCATGTTTGCTTCTCGCTGATTGAGTTTCTACTTCGTTTTGCAGCTCTGGCCTATAACCTCAATACAAACAAAGCAGTTGCGTTGTAAATTCCTTCAGAAACTGGAGTGAAAGCCCACTTAAGACTACATTTTTCCTCTAAAATCACCTATGTTGTGTCTGCATCCCTTCCTCCTATTCAATGACCTGGAAGTCATAGACCTAGGCTCTCAACTGGCTGTGTCATTCCAGATTAATGCACCTCACTTTCTTCCTACTTGTTAAAAAAATAAATGAGGGACGACACAAAGTTTTCTATCAACCACTAAATTTCCCAAAGCTTTCCAAATTTAACCTAGATTATCAATGTTTACTTCCGGGTAAAGACAAAGAACAGTGACAGTTGGCTTCACTTCACAAAGGTCGTTTTAATATATATATATATATATATATGAAAGAAGATATTCCCAAAGTATCTACACTTTACAACTTTATTTTCTTGCTTTATTAGAAAACCTAAAACCTCACTGGCTGAGCCTTCTCTGTCACTGTTGCTGTTGCTGCTCTAGGGGTATGGTCCAGGTCCAGAGCCTGCGTACAGGAGGCAAGCGTCTGCCACTGATAATCCTTCCCCGCTTGACAGTCTTGTGCGTACGGTGTGCGTGAGTGCCAGGAACCTTACTGGGGATCAGCACAAGGCACAAGAGAAGTTCTTTGGGGATACCCCACCCAATCTAGACTCCACCTAGTTCCACACGACTTCTCTTCCTCGTTATGTTCATCTGACAAGTGGGCACAGAGAAACACTCTCTCTGTTGACACCTCGGGATTGTTAGGAATGGGAAGTGGAAGACGATGCCCATATCTGCCCCAGTACCAGTTTCTGGAACCCCCCTTTTCTTCCTCCAGAGTCAGGGCTGCCATTAGGCATCTTCAAGCTTCCCTCTAACTCTCTGGCCTTGGCTGGTTTAATTTAGACCCTGAACATTAGTTTAACAAAGTGCTTTCATGTTTATTATATTGGATTAGCAAATTATAAGCTATCATGTGGGGCTTTTGAGAACACCCGGGCAAATGGTGTGCACACGGGGACCTGCCATGTACTCACCATATGGGCTTCATTTATTACAGCTTTGGACCCGGAGCTTGGGGAGAGCCGACCTCTTTACAGAGAGACTCCTGAGGATCGGTTGCTAAGAAGCTACAAAAGCTAGTGTTTTTAATGAGATTTAAAGTATCATAAATTATATATTATTTTCTGCACTTAGGACATTCATAGCTCTTTGGTTTGGTTTGTGTTTCATTTTGCATAGGTGACATATAATCCATTTATATATAAAATGCCTGGCATAGGAATTCCCTTAGAAGTCAGAGCAGAATTACATTTCTAAATTTCTTTTTTCTTCCTTAAAAAAATAAAAGTATGGCCTTGCTTTGTCTCCTCCTGTATGTCCAAATCAGGCAATGGCTAAGAATTTATTTTCTCAAAAAACAAAAATTAATAGTACCCTTCCTAACAATAATGTCTCCAGTGAGTACCATGTGTTGAGTCTGGAGCTGCCCTGAAGAATTCTCATAATTCTGTTTCTGATGAGTTAATGTGCTTCTGCAGCTTAGTTCCACAGATAATTACAGAGGCAGGATCTAAAGAGACTGCTTAGTCACTGCCTCTCCTCAGCTCCCTTCAGTTCTCAGCATTAAGTGTGGAGGCAGCCCCATCCACAAAAGAATTTCAAAACCTGTTTGGTTTAACTGCCCATCTTTCAAGAGGCCAGGCATTATGCAAATGAGATGCCTGCAATTGGCTGGTGGAGGCCCTGGTTATTTGCATAAGAAAACACAGCTCTCCACTCCAAGGGCCAGGGTATGCCTCTGCTCCAAGTGGCCACCAATAGGACAAAAGAAGGTAGTTTTCTGTTAAGAAGTGATTTATGGAAAGGAATTCTGAAATCTTTGGAAAACAATGGGCTCTGGACATGGCTGCCTTTTTGGCATCCCTGTATGATTCTTCCTGAACTATACTTTTCACTTGGCGCCTTAAGTACGTTTTAGAGACACCGGGGAAACCTCTGAAACTTCTTGACTATCACATTTAAGAAGCTCCACATTTTGCTTTTAATAAATTAAGAGTTCCAGTAAGGTGCAACTGAACAACTCTAAAAAAAAATGTTTTGTGAACATTTGCAGCTGAAAATATGGGGGATCTGGAGACAACATTGTGTGCAAGCTTGGGGAGAGCCGTATACAAGCAGGCCAGGGAGGGACTGGCCTTCTCAAGATGTCTTCCATAACACTAGACCTCTTGTCTAAGGGCCTCCTGTTGCTACTCTTCGGAGAACTGTCAGCTGCTGGTTTGCAATCTCGCTGGCTGGCTGGCTGTACCGCCCCTGACTCCTTATAAACCAGTCAGAAATCTGGGCCTTACTTAGCATCTGTACCTCACACTCCCACCACGCCCCTCAAGAACAAATGTCTTTTCCGACTGCATACTGCTTCGGTGGTCCACACTCGGCAGACAGGTCAACTTAGGAACTGTGACCTTCAGCTTCAATGTCACAGAGAGGCTAGGACAAGTAGCAAAATGGAAAATAAAGATCTTGTTGGCAGACTCAAAAGGGCACTCGAAATAGAAGAAAAGTGCAAACAGACAGAGATTTGTACAAATGTGTATACATAGGAATGTATCGTGTACCTGAATCTTTTTAATAGATATATATGTAAAATACTTAAGCTTGCTTGTTTTTTTTCTATGTTTTCTAAGACTACCAGGCACTGCAAAGTTTGGGTATTTTATGATTGTTCTCTAGGATACAAGCAAGTGTGGCTGGCTATGTGAGCCTGGATACCCAGTATACCAACTCATTTGGACTCTGGTGTCCTCGTCATAAATGAGAAGACTTTTGATTGTGGATCTTTTCCTCGGCTCCTGTTTGAGTCATCTGTGAATATCTGATTCATCCCAGGGATAAAATAAGAAGGAGGAATCATAAGGACACGGAAGCTGAAGGAGTTTTTCATCCATGATGATCAGCGGGACTAAGGCAGTGAAGTGCTCCGGGAAACTTCCAAAATGTCCTTGTGTGAGGATTATTTGAAAGAAGCATCCCGCTGGGGAAAATGGGGGTGGAGGGTGGGGCTCTCATCTAATTCGGTGCCTTAGATCAAGAATGAGAAGTTCCAGAGGGAAGGAGACAGAGCTAGGCTTAGAACTTCCATATCTCAGGTCTCTTTAGAACAGTGATCCTCAACCTTCCTGACGCTGCGACCCTTTAATACAGTTCCTCATGTTGTGGTGACCCTGAGCCATGAAATTCTTTCGTTGCTACTTCATAACTGCAGTTTTGCTACTGTTATGAATCATAATGTAAATATCTAGTATGCAGGAGCTCTGATATGCAACACCTGGGGGTCGGGACCCACAGGGTGGGAACCGCTGATGTAGACTCCAGCGCATTTCACACCAAATGAGGCGCTACCTTTAATTTGAACCAGTTCCCTGCTTGGCCCTTAAATCGGAAGACCGTTCATTGCATTTGCCAGCCCTCATTCAGCTGGAACACCACTGACCCTTGAGCCCGGCATTTGCCCCTTCTCTGGCTCCTAGCTTGGCCTCTGTTTCCAATAGAGAGAATGTTCCAAATGTTCACTCATAGGTTGGTTCTGTCTCGAGTTCTCACTCTCGGTCTGGAGACCAGAACTGGGGTTTGCCCTTCCAGCTCAGGAGCCAAACTCCTCCTCAAGAAATCACCACACAGAGCAAGACTAGGCCTGCAGAACAAGAGCCCGCGGCGACTACAAGACCAAACAGCCTCTCCCTCGCTGAAGGAAGAGCACCACACGCAAACAGCATGCTCCCCACCAGGCAGCCTTCCTTCGTCCATTTATCTGACAACTATTTTGTGCCAGTTCACACGCTACCAGCCAGGCATAGTCTGTCCTTCCGAGCCGTTCGCAGACCAGCTATGAAATGGGAGTGGGAGTCGGGTGCGGATGGGTGTGTCTGAGTGCAGGCTTACATATCGCCAGCTCCTTCTGTCCTTTTTAATCTCTTCCTGACAGTATATTATATAGTAAGGACTCAAAAAGGGTTTTTGACTGTGTGCCTATATGAAGTAATGAATCTGTTAATTTCCTTTTTCCCGGAGGCCCCTGTGCATCCGCTTCTTGTGTCTCCAAATGCTGGGTGATAGCAACACCAGCCAGAACTTGCAGCTGTGAAGAGTTCAGGTCTAGAGAAGGAGATCCTGAGCTTCAAGCTGACTGGTCCATTTGCAACAATGTACTCTGCTCCTTTGTGTTTCCGTTTGTGGCTGAAAAGCCGGAGAGAATAATAGCACCCACATTGTGGCTTCTTTCCTGTCCTTACAATAGAATGTTCCGACAAGTACCATAAAGTGTGTGGTGGTCACTTTGAACTGTCAACTTGATACAACCCAGAATCATCTGAGAAGAGAGTTTCAGTAAGGGGCTGTCTACATTGGACTGGCCTGTGGGCATGTCTCTGGGGACTGTCTTAAGTTAATGGGTGTGAAAAACCCAGCCCACTGTGGGTAGCACACTTCCTATTAAGCGGGTCCTAAACTGTGTTAGAGTAGAAAAATAGGAGCTGGAGAAGTGTCTCAGAAGCCAAAAGCACTTGTTACTCTTACAGAGAACCCAGGTTCCATTCCAGCAACTGCAGAGCCCCTCAAAGCTGCTTGTAACTCCAGTTCCAGGGGACCCTACTCCATCTTCTGGCCTCCTCAGGTACTGCAGGCACATACACATGCGCACTCATATATGTCAGGTAAGAAGACCCTAGGACACATAAAAATAAAAAATTTAAAGCTTTTTAAAAAAAAGAATGGAGAAATGAAGCTGCACATTTGCATGCAAGTCAGCATGCATGCATTGCTCTGCTGCTCTTGACGGTGGATGCGATGTGACAGTGTGACCAGCTGTCTCAAATTCCCACGCTCCTGCTCTCGTGACTTCCTTGCCGTGATGGGATGAAGCCTGGAGTCATGAATTAAAATAGCCCTTTCTCCACAAGTTTCTTTTTGTTGAGGTCTTTTGTCAAAGCAACAGAAACAAAAGTAGGACAAGAAAGGGTTTGTTTCAGACCGTGGTGTAAAGTCACAGTCCACGTTTCAGAAGTCAGAGTAGCTGTGGCGCTGGTCACATGGCACCCACAGCAGAGAGAGAGAGAAAGAGAGAGAGAGATCAGCTCACCTGCTCCACCGCATCCAGTCTAGAATCAGTCAGCCTGGGGAGAGGCACCCCTACACACAGTGGGCAGCTCTTCCTACCTCTATTAATTGGCAAAAGAGATAATCCCCCACAGGTCTGCCTAAAAGTCCATCTCCCCGGGTGTTCCTAGATTCTGCGAAATTGACAATTAATACTAGCCATCCCAAAGCACCTACCCAGTGAACAGCGACACCGCTGTCCTACTCAGGCACTACAGGAAGCCAATGGCTTGTTCTTTTTCTACCGTAGTGGAGTGAAAAAGCCAGGACGCAACCATGGTCATATCCCTTGACTTAACTCCACTTAACTCCATGGTAGACTCTCAGCTCCACCTTCATGCTCCTACCGACTGTGGTGTCTTCAAGCACACTCCCAGGCAAGCAGGTTCAAACCCTCTGCAATGTAACAACCTTCCTCGAGCAAGCTCCAGGTGAATGACAGTCACCTCTCCGGGGAAGTAAAGAGAAGACCTAACTTCTAGCGTGTGTTGATTTTAGTAGCGTAAATGCTTCTACCACCAAAGTGATGCCAACAGGGGTAGAGGTGGAAAGAATTAGTCCATGATTGGTTTTTCGGATGATGAGATTGACTCACCCTCCAGGATACTGTGTGTGAAAGCATTTCTTTATCCTGGCACAAGTGGGTTTACACTGTTAACCAGAGCCTTTTCTGTCTGTGTCCCTACGGGGCTGGAAAGACTAAGAGGATAGTGAAGATCGGTATTGGAAATTATTCTGCGGACAGGCCAGCTGCACTCATCCAACTGAGCCAAGAAATGAGGCAGGTGCCTGGCCCTGACTGCCATGTCCTGTGTCATCAGCTTTTTTCAGAATGATGCCTGGGTAGGTCAGAGCAACCATCCTTCTGAAGGATTTAGTGTGCCTCAGGAACTACTCTGCCAGGTGCTTTTGATAAAGATTCCACCGCATCCTCTCAACAACTTGGTGAGACAGGCGTTGTAATCCCCACTTTACACAGAAGGAAACTGGCACTCCAAGAAGCCAATGGCCTGTTCTTATTCTACCGTAATGGAGTGAAAAGGCCAGGACGCAACCATGATCATATCTCATGACTTAACTCCACTTAACTCCATAGCAGACTCTCAGCTCCACCGTCATGCTCCTAGCGACTGTGGTGTCTTCAAGCACACTCCCAGGCAGGCAGGTTCAAACCCTCTGCAACGTAACAACCATCCTCGAGCAAGTCACTTGACCACTCTTTGCCTCAGTTTATTTGTCTGTAAAATGGAGATAAGCGTGGAAACTCATCTAAACAGTTGCTCAAACAAGCTATTATAGATAACATTTAGAAAGGGGTCTGGGAAAAGCACGTTGTATAAAAGTGTTGGTTAAATGAAAATGAAGTTCTTCTAGATGAGTCTAGGGTTTCCTTGGGTCTCATGGTGGATCTACAACAGCCGAGCTGCTCAACTCCTTCTCTGGAAAGACCCTGCAGATGAAACCAAACTACACAGGGACAGGAAGCAGACAAACAGCAGGAGCAGGTGCAGGTGCATGCTGTGTGCTGATTTCAGTTTAACAGTCTCTGAGGGGACAATACCCGAACAGGAAAGCACAGTTACATTGTCGGTGCTGGTTCTTCAAAGGTGGCTGCTAAGTCCTCTTCGGGGCAGATGACAGTGGGGAAACTGGGGTTTTACATAACGACAAATTCACCCCTTGAGCTGCCTTCCCTCCATTACACGGAGCTCTGACTCAACTCTGTCACCCTTCAAGGTCCCATGCTATTTTATTTTCTGCTACTCTGCCAGACTGGGGGACATTTATGAACACTAGACTAGCACTGTTTTCTTCATGTTTCTGGAAGCCAGGAAGTCCATGATGGAGGAGCTTTATCTACTTAGGGCCTTCTGGATGTGCTGTGTACATAGAGAAGGAAAAGGCTGAACTTTCCATGGACGAGGGCCCTCTGGTGATAAAAAAAAAAAAATCTTCTCCATCAATCCAGTCACGAGGAACAAGTCACATGGGCTAATCATCTCTTATTGCACTGGGGATTGTTTCCAACACCTGATTTAGAAGGCCACGCTCCATCCTTAGTGTCCCCAAGGCACTGTTCTCCTTTGTGCCCCTACAGAGGATGGGCAAGCACTCCTGTTGAAAGGCACAAGTCTTTCACGGATCTGATAAAGATTTGGCCCCAGGTGGCTGTCCAAAGCGCTTGGATGCTCCATGTTCCATTTCTCCCAAAGCATTTACCTAAAGAAGGTGACACATTTACCTAAAGATGGTGACAGTGGTGCTCCACAGGGGACACAAAAACACCCCCAAAGAACCACTGTGTACAAAATTAACACACTTCCCAAGCCCTTACCCACTCCTGTGTATTTGCCGTCAACCGCAGCATTGGCTGTCTGGTGTTCTCTGGTAAGCTCCGTCTCATTAGAGATTTCCTCTTCTAGGGAGAAGGTGACATCAGGACCTAACTACCAATTTTCTAGCAGATCATGATAGATGGTACCACTGGGGTACAATCACGGGAGCTAGGATCATAACAAGCGATGCAGTGTGTGGAATTTGCTTCTAGCCTAATCTGAACAAATCAACCTCAGAAAGCTGTCTTGAGACTCTTTGAATGACTATTTGGGGTGGTCCTCAGGAATTAAAGTTAACTTTTAGGTATGTTGAGGATGTTCCAGGTCTGCATTTTAAAATTTATTGTCTCTTGCAGATAGCGACTTCAAGGTCTTTGAAGAAACAATGCTATCTGCATTGAAGTATTCCATGCAGGACCCAAGGACTGATGAAACCGAATGTGTGTGTGTGTATGTGTGTGTGTGTGTGTGCATATGTATGTGTGTAGTGTATGTATGTGTATATGTGTGTAGTGTGTGTATATGTGTGCATGTGTGTGTATATATGTGTGTATAATAACTGAGGAATAACTATATGAGGGCATGCTATACTATCTCTGCTTTATATATATTTGAAGAATTTTGTAATGAAGGTCCTTTCAACTTTTTGAATCAGAAACATAGGCATCCTTCCAAGCTGTACCCTTCTATCCCACTACTACATTTCCGTACTGGCACTCATCACCAGAGTTTACCTCTCCGCCATCTTTATCTCCTCTCCAGCTATTGACACCTCAGGCAGCTCCTTATATCCTCTGCAACAGCCTCCTTCCCAGGCTCAAAACTCCACCATCTCCTCATAACCGTGGACTTCGAATCTGTCCACATCAATCCCCTGACTTCTGCCCCTCAGTGGTTCACCACTGCCCACCAGTAAGTGTCCCACTATTAGCCAAAAGCCCTCGTGATCCATCCGGCCGCAAGCACAGTGGATTGTGGGAATGTCAGGCTATTTGTCATTCATTTGCCAAGAGCCTAGGGGATTCCTACGACAGGAGCTCCGTGCTAATATGGGAGCCCAATGACAAGATCACACGCGCATAACAGAGACAGATAAACAGTTCATGGTGACAAATGGCATTTGGAGTCACCGGTCACCCCTGAGTTTGCCGTGTTCTTACTTTTCTACTATTCTGCATAAGCAGCTGCTTTCGTTACAAGGCATCTCCTGCAGCCAGTTCCATCCCATCTGCTGAACGGCTGCACACCCCACTACTCTCTAGGATTCAGACCACCTGTTGCTTCTTTGGGGATCTATCCTTGGGACTTCTGACTCTGTTTTCTATCATTTCAGCAATGTCTACACTTGGCCCAGGCCAAAGTTAGGATGTAATAAATGGATATTGAAAGAACAAGTCAGTGAACGGGTTAATGAGTGTGGATGGCTGTCTTCTTTAAACGGGCCTTCCTTGGCTGTGAGTTATGAGAGGTGAGAGGTAATATCTGAGCATTAGTCTATATCCTGGATCACTTAAGATAATGAAGTACATTTTGTTAATCAAAGTCACTGAGAATGGATAGACACTTAAAGTAACATGTCCTTTGTTCCCGGTTCCCAATGCATTTGTGTTATGTGCAAAGTGTATAATCTGTTGAGTTAAATGAAGTCACACTGAGATTTTTTTTTTCTCATTTCAGGATTTCTCCGAACCACTCAAATTCTGATCTGTGTTATGACCCTAAAGAGTGGACTTTGTACAATTTCCTGAAACACGTCTGAGGAGCAGATCATTTTGTCCACAGCGCATCTCAACAAATGTCCTAAATGTTTCTTTTTGGAAACCTTGGTCTACCTGACACTTGGCCAAATTGTTTCCTTTGCCGTAAAGGAAGGTACTAAACAGCACTTGCCACGACGGCCATGCAGCAGCCCGAGGATGAAGATGTTCTCTGTCCCTTCCTGCTCGTCTGCTAAACCGTGAACACACAGCGTATGTAGGGCCTGAGTCAGCAGAAAAAGAGCCGCTGTAAAAGACCGGGCTCAGAGGTTTCAGTTTCCAGCTCTCTCCCCGTCTGTCTTTATCTCTCAATCTCTACAGTAAAGAAAGCAATGCCTTAGTAATTGAGAAAACAGCATATCAATCAATGCTTGTTAAAACAAACGTACAAAAATGGAAGCCTCTAAGGACCAAACTCAGTAGCAGCTAAGGCAGCTTTGGAAATGTGAGAAATGAAATAAGAGTCGACAAGACGCCATTGGGGAGAAGGGAGCCTCTTTTCAGCACAATGGTTTACATTGTTTGCTAAAACACAAAGCGCGCAATAAAATACAGGTGAATGTGTGATTTTACACATCTGCATGAATAGGCGCCTTACGCTATCGCGTGAGAACACAAAATCGACAAGGGTTTGCTTTCCAGCCAGTGTCTCTGCAGCTTAGCTGATGACTAATCTTACAGATTAAATCCGATCACTGGATTATTGATATTAATTCTTTCTTTGGGTTGACAGCTGGTAGGATGGAAACGTCA
Organism: Microtus pennsylvanicus; assembly: GCF_037038515.1. Taxonomy (NCBI): domain Eukaryota; kingdom Metazoa; phylum Chordata; class Mammalia; order Rodentia; family Cricetidae; genus Microtus; species Microtus pennsylvanicus. The sequence continues at coordinate 92,616,169 of NC_134584.1, forward strand.
CAGGAAACTGAAATCGACGGAGCCCAGTTAAGCGGGCAGGACCAAAGCCAATGCGTATGAGAGGAGTAATCGTGGCTCACAGTTTTCATGTCTAACTCGGAATAATTTTTAAACCTGAGAAAGTGAGCTTAAACCACATGCTTTGTAGGATGATATAAGCTGTGCTCCATTGTTTTAAACTTAACCTGTCAACAAAGAGGAGATGTTTCCCTAAGCTCTCTTAAAGAACAAGAAACATTCAAGGATGGAGGAGGCTTTATCGTCTTCAGTATTTTAAGCCCTGCTTTTAGGTAAAGCTTTTAGTTAAACAAGGACAAGCCTAAGATAGTAATTTGCAAACAGGCTCATTTCTGCACCCGTTCATTAGAGCGCTGATTAGAATCCTAATGTAGGGACGGGGGCATCTCAAAGTCGACTCATTTATGGAAATGCTCGTGAGTTTAGGCAGTCATTGTTCAAATAGAAACATTTCAGGATTATAGAACTGGCAGAAGGAGATTTTAAGGATGGGCAAGCAGCTCTGATCACAAGGAAACAATAAAAGCTAAACTCGGAAATGAAAAGTGTTAATATGAATGTATGGTTGAACTGGCAGGTGCCCGGAAGAGTGGTCAGTGCACAGTGAGAGAAGACAGTGGTGAGGAAAATTGGGGGGTGGGGGGCACAGAGAGAAGACAGAATCAAACACATCCGGGAGAAGTAAAAATGACGGTGAAGGTGATCATCGTCAAACTCTGTAACAGATACGTGGGGATCGCATCACCTTCCCGTTTCTTTGATGAAATCATCCATGGTCACAAATGTGAGCGTACTTCTCTAGTAAGAGACGCACTCATTTTAATAGGTGAAAAAGAGTTAAGAACTATGAAAGAAACACATTTGACTGTAGAGAGGAAAGGGAAGGAAGAAAGCTGTACAGGGAGAGAACCAGGAACACAATGGGGAATTTTAGACAGTCAAGACTGAGAATAATTGCAAGTGGGCTTTTGTAGATAACCTTTTTTTTCCAATTTCAACAATAAATATAATCAAAGGACATCATAAAGAGTGTGATGTGGTAACACACATTTATAATCATAGCACTGGGGAGACCATAGGACGTGACGTCGTGAGTTTGAGGCCAGCCCCAACCATCGCAGTAAGTTCAAAACCAGTATGGGACACATAGCAAGACTCTTATCTCAAAAACTCTGATGGGTAGCAATACTGTTCAGTGACAGAGTGCTTTGGATATATACATACCCTGAGTTCCGGCATCAGTGCTGAAAACAAACTAGCCAAAAACTATATGTCAGAAGGAGTAATAATCCCAGGATTAAAAAAACATAGCAACTACTTAAATAAAAAAACTTAGGAGCAGTGATAAAGAAGGAAGGAAATATAAATGCCTATGTGCAAAGAAGGGGTCATCTCAAGCAGCTACGAGAACTCCTTCCCTCTGAGGATAGTGGGCATCCAACCCACGCCAGTCTTGCATTTTCTGCAGTCCAGGCTTCTAATGGGTCCCTTGCTGTGATTCCCAGAGATGCTAGGACAGGGTAAGGACTAAACAACAGGCACTACCTCAAGGGCTGCAATGACAAGCTGGCCAAATGTTTTCATCCCTAATGTTTTGGTTGTTTTGTTTGTGGCAGGCTCCAAAGTCAATTTGTAGACCAGACAGGTATCCGAGCTCTTGATTTCCTGCTTCGGCTTCCTGAGCACTAAGGTTGTAGGTATGTTCTGGCATGCTGGCCTTAAGATGTATATTGTATTAGGGTTTTTGATTTTTCATTTTGTTTTTGTGATGCTGGGACCCAACCCAGAACTTGTACACAAACCTTCTACATTCTACCACTGAGTCACATATAGAGGCTAAAACTTTTTATCATTGATACTTTTTTTCTGAAACTTTAGTATTGTGTTCTTCGTGATTAGCATCCAGTAGACCTTGATAAATATTTATCAAGGGATAAACAGAACAAATGAAGGCATACATGAATGGACCATGGTGTTTCCCTTGCATAACACCATCTCCACTGGAGATTAGGGCCACAAAGGCTGTCAGGCTGAGATCACTGCTATGTCATCTGGGGATGAACACACTCGGAGAGCCGGAGGCCTCGCAGTCTCCCTCCTGGGCTCCCTGTCCCTCACTCTCCCAGGCTAACTCTCTGTCCCACTCAGTCCTCATGTAGCCTGTAAATGCGATGACCTAGTTACATCAATTATCTCATCTCCCAAGTTCTGGGGAGCAGGGGGGGCACACAGGACATTTCAGAGCCTGTATCGCCTTGCCCGGAATCGTAGACAACAAACAGCGGTGAAGTGATCTATCCTTCTCCTTCCTTCTGCTAAAATGCCCTTGATTTCCCCCATTAATTGCATATTAACATATCTAACACGGAGAATGTCGTCTAAATTGCCCACTGGTGTGAGGGATGATGCAGTGTGTGAGATGAATGGAACCCTCGGCTTCTCAAAGCTCCCCAGATACTTCTTTCACAAATGATACACTATTTTCTTAGCTTGAATAGTCTTTTCCTACCAACCTCAGTGACTACCCAAACTGTCTAACGCTATTAGAATGTCATCAACTTTCATTATGTTTAATAAAAGATGGTGACAAGAGATAATTTTAAATACGTTTTCACCAAAATTAAAATCACAAGTTGTAAAATGAATCCTAGAAGTGTTAGTTATAATATGATGCAATTCCAGCCTCCTTAGAATTATTCTGATTAATTGCTCCAGGATGGAACCCTAGCAATAAAATTATAGAGGAGAGAAGCTAAAATCTCAAATACCAGTCTTCATTTTCAAAAGTAAAACCTGTAGCTTACCTCATCAATTTGTTTGACACTTTTAATGTTTTAGTTTTCTAAGTCTATTGACATGGCCAAATGTTCGGTTGTCTGTTCGTCCTTTGTGTATAGCTACTGAGTATTTATCCCTAGACATTATGGCAGGCATAACATGAACCAAAAATAAAGACAGAAGACTATAAGCCCACTTTTTCTCATCCCCATAACCAACTCACCAGAGGACAACCTATATCAAACATCAAGTTAAACATGATAGGTGTTTATTCATTTGTATCTTGTTAAAAGGCAGACAGAAGATTCCTTTTGAAAACATTTGTCATACAATGGGATAAAATGGAATCAACCTGATGAAGGGGAAAATGAGCAAATAGGTAAACATCAGTTGAAAGGGGTTCACCCACTGTAAAAGAAGAGAGGATCTCCCTAAGATGCAATGTAAAAACCATTCATGTGCTCGTGTGCATGAACACACATGTGCACGCACACACGGGTTGCTCAGAAGTCAGGTTTTCTGAAAACAAGCCAAGATCCATGCAAGAGAATGCTGTAACGTTTCCTTGACAACACCATGCACTCACCTACTGCAGTAATGAGTTCCATGCACTTCTGCTGAGCACGGCGTCCAAGCAGTATGGGCTAAGCCGTCTGTTTCTAATTCCTATCTACCGGGGATAAATGATATGGTTGGGGTCTCTGAGGAATCCAATCTGAATTACAGCCCACATGTGGATAGTCACGTGATTCACAAGGTGTATGGGGTGCATGAGAAAGAAGTGTCCCTTAAGCAAATTCTCATAGAGGAGCTGGTTAGGCGAAGGAAGCAAATGCGGCAGGGTACAGGTCAGATCTGGTCCTTCTCTGCAGCTTTACAAATTTTCAAGATTTTAATTTGATGCTAATGTTTAAAACTCTAGGTTTTCCATTTCTTAAAAAAATAAAACAAACAAACAATAAAACAACAACAGCAAAAAAAAAAAACACTGTGAGTTTGCCAACTCAGAGCCTTCTTTCCTCCTTGGGAGGAAAACTGAGTAACAGTGAACTTTAGCCTCTTACTAGATAGTGAACACTCTCTAGTTTGTCCTAAACACCACAGCGTCCACTTCACCCACTAGCTTACCTTCCTTTCCCTATAGACATCCCATGGATAAGGAACGACATACAGCATGATTTAAAGCATTTCATCTCTACCTGGGGAGGCAGAGGCTGAATGATTGAAAGTCCAAGTCCCACAAAGGCTCCACAGTGAGGTACTGTCCCCAAAGGAGTGGGAAGCAGCTTGCACAAAGTCTGGGGGAGCATCTTGTCTTGAGACATCAGCGTGGGGCAGCACAGGCGGCAAGTCCGAATGCCCAGCCAGAGACAGATCCCATTCAAGGCAGACTCACAAGCAGAAAGGTTTGCCAAGCCTGTTCTTTTGTCCCCTGACTCCCCTGCTGGGTGAAGCTCTTAGGATCTGATCGTTGTGTGGGTTGTGGCTCTTTGCTAGAGAAACTGGATGAAGCGTTTAACATGAGCATCTGTCACCTGCTTCCTACAAATATTAGCGTTCTTAGGCTCACATCACTTAAGTGACAGCAACAAGAAGTGATCCACATTTAAATGAAGCCATCATCAGAATCCTCAGAAATCATTGTCCCCTGGACCGTGCTTCTGCACCCTGAGCCCCATACTGCGGTCAGTCTTCCTCTGTCTTCTCTGCAGACTCAGCACTCAGTGCCAAGACTACATTCTCTGTGAAGATGCCTACATACTTAGGCGTTCTCATGGCCCCGAGCCCTTTGTGGCCCAGGGTGGTAGCATGACTGTTTGTCATTTATTCTCTTACTGGTTGGCGCTGATTTTAGAAGGGTAGTAACAAAATGGCTTCCAGAATGCCAGGACATACCTTCTGGTTGACATTCTTTGGTATCCCATTCCCTCATACCATGGCCCCCTGTAGTCTGAAAGCCATTAATGACCTTCTACATGTACCTGCAGCCATACTAATCACTGAACAACCAAACTCAGGAAGAAAGCAAATTGTTCTGCTCTCAAAGACTTTACATTCCAGAAGACAAACATTTATTCAGAAGCAAATACACATAAGGACATGATGATCTTGCTGTCCACAGGTGCAGAGGGCAGTGTGAAGAAAATACTCCAGGAAGAGGGAGCCTTTTGCTTGGGGCCCAAATGAATTAGGAGAAGGAAATCTGGGGGAATAAAAAGTGATCTGGGAAGAAGGGATAACTAGATACAGGACCAGAGGTGCGGACAGATCCAGCGTGTGCACTGAGCAGGAAGAGAAATCAAGAGGTTACAGGGCAGGGAATGCAAGCAAGAGGGAGTGAAGCCAGAGAGGTGAGAACTTCAGAGCCCAGAGATCTCAGGCCAAACCCAGCCCACTGTATCTGTACAAACTGAGAAGTAGGAATATGCTTTATGTTTTTAATTGGCCGGGGAAAATGAAAAAGAAAAATAGTATTTCATGGCCTGTGACGCTCATATAAAGTTCAAATCTTGGTTTCAGGTTTACTCGTGTATAGGTTTGGCAACATTTACATTCAATGTCAGAACTTGAATAATTCTACCAGAGGCCGTCTGGCTCACAAAGCCTTAGATACTGTCTAGCCCTTTGTCGAGTAAGTTTATCAACACCGGCAAGTGGACTCTAAGCTTTCTGAGGTCAGTAAAGGAATAAATGCTGTACCAGACGTTACACTGACCTCAGGATAGATGGCAGATTAAGTCACAGAATGGAAGATTCTGAATTCCTGTGAAGATGCCTTTTGTTACCCTAATACAAGCTAGAGGCACCTGGGAAGAAGGGCCCTCTATAGGCAAAACACCTTTCACCACACCGGCCTGTGGACAAGTCTAGGGAGCATTTTCTTGGTTAATGATTGATGTGAGAAGATCCAGCCCACTGTGGGCAGCACCACCCCTGGACAGGTGGTGAAGAGAGCAGGCTGAGAAATCCATGGAGAACAAGCCAATAAGAAGCACTCTGCTGTGGCCCAGGGTTCGATTCCTGCCTCCAGATGCCTGCTTTAGTTCCTGCCTGGCTTCCCTTCAGGATGCACTGCAAACAGAACGTGTAAGGTAAAATAAACTCTTACCTCCTTGAGTTGCTTTTGGTCCCGGTCTTTCTCACCTCAATAACTAATACAAAGGATTTACTCAAACCTGTGACCCATAGCTTGCTCCCACTTAGCCGGTGCATCTGGCTCCATTTTTATCAACTCTAGAAGAGAAGACGGAAGCTAAGTCCTAAAAAATGACCGGCTCCTTACAAAAATATAGACAATCAGCAAAATCCAAAGGCTCCTGAATATGTTGAGTCAAGCTATTTATTTTTTTTTTCAGAGCAAAACCGAAAAAAGAAGATGAAGTCCTTACAAACAAGATATTATTTAGGAAGCGATGGAAAATGTTCTCGCTGCACTAATGAGTCATTAAGTGGGGTGTTTGGGAACAGGGAGGCGCTATAATTAGGTTATCTGTATTTTTAACACAAGAAAAATAACCCAAAGCAGCACTAACCAATGCAGCTGGATGGAAGGGGGACAGCTCTCTGCGAGTCTCCAAACAGAGGGGAATCATCTGTAACCACGCGAGCTCAGCTGAGCAGTTAATTGAACCAAATGCTTAAGAATAAGCGTGCGGCCACTGGTTACCACCCTGAACGGTCGGTCTCCTAGCTCAACCACAACTGGAAAGCAATACCCCATTCCAAAACATCAGATAGCAGTGTCGATGGAGAGAAAACAGCAAATCCAATCATAACAAAAGGGGGAGCAGAAATGAAGAGAGTGACAGGTTAGGAATTCCCCATAATTAAACTGTCAAAGGCCACAAAAAGAATGTGAAAATTCAGGGCTATCACCATCCTAGGGCGAAGGAGAGGGGATTTAGTCGCAAGGACATTTCTGAGGAAGATGAAGAAGAAATAGATGTCCAGATTGCTCATTTTTGGCCTAATGAATAAATCATCTGGCCCCCCACACCCCATCCCCTGTGCACCTGCTGCTCTGAAAAGTCCCTCCGTACCAACCCAACATAAATGCCTCACAATGGCTCCAACAAGGCTGGAGTCCCGCCAAGGAAAATTACCACTCTTCAACCAAGATAAACATCATATTACTTCATTACCCTTTTAAAACATATGCAAATTAAATCCATTATTCTTTTTTCACCCAGAAATGAAGTTCGTTTGGCTGGAATTCAGAGATTGCTTTTGTTGCGGATGACCATGAATGGGTGAACTTCATGTAGATGGTGCCCACTCCCCATCTTTGAATCAAACATTAATACCATTTGACAGTAATAAATAACACTTATCACAATAGGGATAGAATAATGATTTTCCCACTCAGCTGGCTCATCAGAGTCCATCAGCTGACAACTGCATAAATGAGATTAGCATAACAGCTGCCTATGACAAATGTATCTAAACCCTTCTGATGCTAACTAGCGCTTTGATCTCCCTATCAAGTTGGTGCCAAAACCCAAATCCATTTCTGAAAAAAATACATCTTGTTTATGATAGATACATATGTATGTCCCGGCACACGCCACAATCCTAAGACATCCTTAATTAAAAGAATGTGGAATATTGATTGAAAATCATCACCTCTGGCTTGGTACTTCTTTTCCATGACTTCGTTGAATATTTTAAGGAATTTATTCTCAAAATGGAGCCGATGCTCCGCGGGCCTGTCCTGCTCTTGAGTCACCAGAATGTAATGAGGTCTCATTCTGGTGTTTTCAAATGAAAATAATTACCATGGCTTCATTTTGATTATTGCCTTTCAGAGGTATCAAGTTCATAAAAATTTAAATCAACTCCAAGTAACATAAGCTACAGTCCTTTACTTCCTATTATACAATCACAATGACGCATAGACTGTGCTTTGTTTCAGAATGCAAATGTGGTTTGGGATCAAACATGTACTGTAACGACTTCATTTATCAGGCTCCACAGCAATGATGAGGGAAACATGAGGAGCAGTAAGCCCACATTTAGGGGATCCGGGTCTCTAGGAGCCTCAGTTTGGTTTTCCTACTGAACCTGAGGTTGAGACAGTATTTATAAAAAGAGTCCCATGTCCAGGGAATGATGCAGGAGAGGTTGGGATGTAAGCAGTTACACAGTCCCTTAGGAAAAGCGAGGCCACGGGAAGCAAAACTGACCCATGAGCTGAACTTGTGTCTGGTTGCTCCAGCATGGCACATGCTAGCTAAGGGCAGTGTATCTGCTTCCTATGGGGGGCATTTTCACATAGTATTTTTCCAAACGTGTAAATCAGGCTAGAGTCATTTGTTCACACCACAAATATTTGGCAGGGGCCTCCTGTGCAGACTTCTGGGTGCTAGGAATCACGGGAACCAGATAAACAGAATTCTTGCCCTCACTGGAGATACTGTCTTGGTGACTGCTGTCAACAGCTCTTGAAAAGTAACTGTATAGGAGCAGAGAGAGAGAGAGAGAGAGAGAGAGAGAGAGAGAGAGAGAGAGAGAGAGGGAGAGAGAGAGAGAGAGAGAGAAGGCAAGTCAGATCTATACTAGGGACGACCTGAACTGATCCCAACAGTTGCAGAAACCCAAGCAGGACAAATAAGAGAATATAGATAAATTAGCCAAAGACAGTTGATTTAATCTACATTTGAGTAATTTTGAGACCAAGGCCAAGATTCTTCTGTAGTTGTGCTTAGTGTGAAACGGCTGGGGATATTCAGTTATTCTGCCAGATACTGATAATGACTAAAATCAATATAACTACGTATGCCACGCCTTTAATCCCAGCACTCATGAAGCAGAACCTGGTGGAACTTGTGAGTTCAAAGCCAGCCAAGTCATAAATAGAATTCCAGGCCAGCTAGGACTACAAAGTAAGACCCTGTTTAAAATTAAAAAAAAAAAGATGATGATGATAGAGACAATGTCTGTTGTCTGTGTTAAGATGAAGTACATTCCTGAAGCGGTTCTTGTCACTAAACAGCTGGGAAGGGGGTGGGAATGTGGTCCACAAACACGAGCATTTGGGGGATAGAACAAGAAGTGGTGTCTGATGAGTGACGCTGGGAGGACAAACCAGCCCCAGCAGGGACCGTAATGTAAGTATAGTGAAATAAAATTTTACTCTCCTTGCCCCCCCCAAAAAAAATCTATGAAGGGGCACTATGGCCTAACAAGAGATGAACAATTTAGTAAAGCTTCACTGATCCCCAAAGCTCTATCCCTGTACATGTTCTCAGTCTCCAGACACAAAAGTATATGTAGTAAGGAGGCTGCTTGTTGGTTCCTGGCCACTTAGCCCCGAAATAATCACACAGAAACTGTATTATTTAAATCACTGTTTGGTCCATTAGCTCTAGCTTCTTATTGGCTAACTCTTACATCTTAATTTAACCCATCTCCATTAATCTGTGCATCACCATGAGGTTGTGGCCTACCAGCAAAATTTCAGCTCCATGGCTTCTCTCTGACTCCACCCTTCTTTTTCCCAGCATTCAGTTTAGTTTCCCCCACCTAGCTCTGTTCCCCTATAGCTCTGCTATAGGCCCAAAGCAGTTCCTTTATTTGTTAATGGTAATCACAGTATACAGAGGGAAATCCACATCAAGTATACACAAAGCCAACATTAAATGGAGGAATTTTGATCTTGGGGGAGGGGTGCTTATTGTCCTATGGGATGCAAAGTTATTGTTCCTAACTAGCTAGTAATGATTCAGAATATCCAAGCAGCTGGCCCGCTTGACTTCGCAGACACTCATCCTTAAAAAGATCCCAGGCATATGATGGATGCATAGCAACCTGCTGTCATCCACACTTGAATACAAAGGAATGGGGCCAATGAGTTCAAGTTGGTAAGCAAGCTGGTGCATCTCCATTTCAGGAGGACTGAAAGGACTTGAAAGTTCCTGCCATGTTTCCTGCTTGGGGGAAGAGGGTGCTTATTTGCTGTGTCGTTCATTCCAAGTTCTCTTCCTTGGCATCCCAAGCGTTACCAAGCGCCTGGCATTCTGTGGTAGTGTGAAACATATAATAATTTCTAAATTATCTGCTTCCTGACTTCAATAATTTCCAGTTTAATTAGGGACAAAATAATTATGTCCATGTTCAAGTATCAAGCACTGTTTGAAAAAAAAATGTGGGTCTTTTGAGTAGGAAAAGTGTCTCAAAGTTTGAACAGTACAGAACTGGAGAACAATACTAGATGCATGTTTGGGCCATTCACTGCACTGGGAGACATGTAGACCACAAAAGGGTCAAACTTGCTGAGTCTACAAAGGATAGAAGGACAAGCAAGGATCCAGTTTAAATTCACTTAGTGGGTGACCTTGACTGACATACTGGGCATTGGTAGCTTTTATGATCATCACCTAGCTTGGTGTTTTGCTTGCTTTTCATCTACTGAGTGAAGCCTCATCCGTTTCCCATCGCAGGGATTCTCCTGTAGGACTGGTAAAGATCTCTAGGATATGATCAGCTCTTGAGTCCATCCCACCGTTCCTCTCTCTGTCTTTAATTGTGGCAAGCACACACAATAGAAGTTTATCATCTTAATGACTGTCAAGCATCCAGTTCATGGCTATATTCAGATTGCCATCAACAAATCCCCAGGCCTTTTCATCCTGCAGAACTGACCATGTATATCCATTAGACAAAGGCTGCTTATTTCTTCATCCCTTGCCTCTCACCTACAGGCCCTGTTAGTCAATAGCATATTTTCTTGTTGGTCAGATAAGTCATATATGTGGAATTTAATATTTGTCTTTGTGTGGCTAGTGTAACGTCACCAAGGCTCATCCATGCTATTACATGTAGCAGGACTTCCTGCTATTTTAAGGTTGGGTAATATTCCCCTATGCCCATCAATGACATTTTTTATATAACTATCTGCTGATGAACATTCCATCTCCATCTCCTTCAACAACATGGCCCAAGTACCAACATAGATATAGCATTCCTAAGGGCTGCTGTGAGCATAGGTATGTAACTATCAGCTCTGAAAGTGCAGCAAATGATAACCACACAGACACCTGGCTACCACGATTTAAACAATTCTTAGTCCACTTGAACCCATAGCCTATTAAATAATAACAGGAGAATTGAACATTGTAGTAACATTTTGCTTGTGATCTAACAAAATAAAGCTTGCCTGAAGATCAGGGTAGAGTCCTAAGCCACTAGTCATAGAGGCCAGGCAGTGGTGATACACATCTTTAATCCCAGCAACTCAGGAGGCAAAGGCAGATGGATCCCTGCGAGTTCAAAGCCACTCTGGGATACATTAGGTTGACCCAGTTTCAAAGAGAAACAGACCAGGTGGTGGTGATTGGCACATTTAACCCCAGTATTTAGGAGTTACATGTCTTTAATCCCAGCACTAGGGAGGTAGAAACGGGAGTGATATGGCTGGGTAGAGAGAGGGACATAAGACCAGAGGAGACAGGAGCTTAGAGCATCCAGTCTGAGGATTCATAGCAACAGCGTTGCCTCTTTGGTCTGAGGATTCAGTAGAGGTAAGAACTAGTGGCTGGCTGCTCGGCTGCTCTGATCTTTCAGCATGAACCCCTATATCTGACTCCGGGTTTTTATTAAGACCAATTAGAATCTGTGCTACATCACATATTAAAAGGTATAACTGGCTCATGCTCAGAACCCTTTGACTTACAGTCCTATGGCAAATAACCTGCCCTAGTAGCCACCCTTTACCCTTCCTCTTTCCCAGCCTGATGCTGGCTGCTTTCTTGATAGCAATGTACTCTGTCTCTGCTGACCTTAAAGTTCACTCGGGCTAGAGTGGCATGACAATACCACTCCATTTGCAAGAAGAATACTCAGTTTGTCGGTTGGCTGGCTTGCTTTGTTTTTGTCCAGTCGTTGCTGGCATCGTCCGTTATTCAGTTCTGAAATACCAAAGAACAGGGTTTGTAACCAGGATCGCTGATCATGTCTGCCAAGTAGGAAGAATAGCACGAGGGGCTCTCTGTCTACAAGAAGCCACTTCTGTGACAAAGTAAAAAGATAAAATAAAGGAAAAATTTAGCTGCAGTTTGTTGGGAATCACTAAAAAGAAAACTTAACTCATAATTAAACATCCAGTATCCATGTGGTTCCCTCAGTTGCTTTCCTGGGCCCAAGTACCAACATAGATATAGCATTCCTAAGGAAACCCTTCAATGACACACCGCCCCACACCCTTGGCACCCCCTCCCTCCTCTGACTTGCTCTTTTCAATGTCCCCCTCTCCTTCTAATCTCCCCACTCCTGCTTACTTTTTGTATTTTTTTACTCTAGACTGTTCCGTGAGGTCAAAGATTGTGCCTGCTTTGTTCTTCGGGAAATTTTTCTTCTGTCTTATACCCACAATGCCTGACACATGACGCATAAATAAATAAATAAATAAATAAATAAATAAATAAATAAATCCTTGAGCTGCAATCTGAAGGTAAGCGGAGTCTTGGAGTCTACAAACCCACCACCTTGAAGCCTGACAACCATCTTTCACATAGTGCTCTCTCTGGGACAACTGAGCTCACCAATTGCCCACTCCCCTGCCCAGCCCCAGAATTTAGCTGAATTGTAACTGCTAAGTAGTGTTAATGTGGCTGCATGAGGTGGCTCAAAATGGAGGCAGTGAGGCCAACAGTAAGAAGAAAAGGAGGGCAGATCTCTCTCCAAAGAGGGAGGTGAGACATGGAGAAGTCAGAGAAGCCAGGCACTCTGGCTTCCTTCAACAAGAGACTTAGTAACTGGGTGGGTGATGTTTTCCTTTCGATTGAGCCCCTGTGGAATCCAGACGTACACTTGTAGTCTTGTAATAAATTTCCTTTCTTATTTTAAGCGAGCTTGGTATGAACCTCTACCCCTTACAACGACAATACCCTAACCAAGACAGCTCCGTAAAGTAATTCCTGGAGCAGATGATAAACGTGTTTGCATTCATCCACGTGATATTTCAATGGGTCCGTGGTCAAATAAATGTTCTTGTCTCTTTTGCACTTGGTCGGTTCATTTAGAATCACATGGGGCTGGGTTCACTCTGCGGTTTGAAGACAGGGCTCTTTATGTGCCTTTTTCATATGATAATGCAAAGGATATTTTCAGCCCAGCCCTCCATCAAACCGGCATCATCTTGAGGAGACATAATTATAGCTGCTATTTGGCTGGCTCCTAATGGCTCCTAAGCAAACAGTGTGCTTAGAAGTTATTTTCAACGATGACACTTCAAACAACAGGGAGAAGGGGGACAGCCAGCAACTTGGAACTCCTATGGTCCAATCTGCGGTCTTCTATCCTCAGAGGACCTCCCCCCACTAGGAGGACTGCCAGACATTTTTCTTGGGTGGATGAGCTGCAGTTACTCTAACAGGCTCTGAAATGGTTCCTGCCGGATCTGACCGATCCAAGTCAAATCAAGAAAAACGACCTTGATTACCTATTCAGCAATGGCCACCTCAGGATCCACTGCAAAACAGCTGACATGAAGCTGGGAGGGGAGAGCCCTGCCTCCCTTCATTTTTCTTGTTGTTTCTTTGTAAGTGCAACTGTCCAAAGTTACTGCAGAAACGTCTATCTTCCGGCGACTAGTCAGTTCTGTGGCTGCCTTGAAGCTCAAAATTATGCAAATATTAAAGGGTTTGGAGGGTGTGAGTCAGTGGTGAGATGCCTGCCAAGTATGTGCAAGGTTCTGGGTTCAATCCTTTATACACACACATGCACACACACACGCACGCACACACACACACACACACACGCACACACACACACATGCACAAAGTACAAAGATACAAAGAGTACAAAATTCTCCCAATGTTAAAAACTGGAAAAAAAACATTAACAATGGTAATGCATTCTCTTCTGATGCTGTGTGCCCAGGGAAGGGAACATAATTAGAGAACAGTTGGTGTGTTGTCCAATTATTTAGCCACTCTGTTTCATGAGAGAGAAATTTGGCTTAGTCAGACAACATCAAACTGCATGACACATCCCTACTGCGGTAAAACAATTGTGTCTCACATACATAGTAAATGTGTTTGAAAGTGGAAGGATAAGAGAAAATAGCTTCAAGACATACAGGAGACACGTGCCGGCATCAAGCTTTCCAACACTGTATTTTCTTTTTTTTTTTCAAACACTGCACAAGGCTCGCTCAGACAATTGGGTTTGTGTGTAAATACAATTGACTGGTTCTCATGGCGAAGACCCTGTTCCCACTCTCCAGCTAATAATATTTCCCATTTGGTTCCGCCTCATTACTCCAAGCTCTCCTCACAGTTCTAAGCTTGATAATTTCTCTCTCTCCGTTCTGTCTGCACCTTCACAAATCTTTGCAAATGGTTAGCATGCCCTATCCTGGCACTTCCAGCGAAGCAAGAACCCTCGGCGTCTTTAACACTTAATAACTAAGCCAGTATCTTGACTGTTTTCTCTCCCACTATTTGAGCTGTCTAACGTGTTATGGTAATTATCCATAGTGTGCATTTCTCTATGGCGCAATGTTGAATTCAGAATTCACTTTGCATTCCTTAACAAATTCTGTCTTGGTTAAAATCGCTCCATGCCGTTATTAGATCTACCATAACTCATGGGGGAAGAAACCACTACTGAGTCCTGGATAGTCAGGGAAGTATAGTCAAGAGACAATGAACGGTAGTATCAGATCTGTCCTACTGTGTGGCCCTCAGCAAGTCACTATTTCTGTGACTCTTGTCTGCTTAAAGGGTTCAAACAACTTGTCATTAGGGTATCTTCTAGATCCTGATAGCCTGTGTTTAGGGAATCCCCCTCCCCCCCATTTTTGGTAGCTCCTTGGGTATTCTTTTACTTTTTTTATTGATTTTTATTGAACTACACATTTTTCTCTGCTCCCCTTCCTTCCTCTCCCCTCCCCTTCAACCCTCTCCCATGGTCCCCATGCTCCCAATTTACTCAGGAGATCTTGTCTTTTTCTACTTCCCATGTAGATTAGATCCATGTATGTCTCAGGATCCTAATTGTCAAGGTTCTCTGGGATTGTGATTTGTAGGCTGGTTTTCTTTGTTTTATGTCTAAAAACCACTTATGAGTGAGTACCTATGATATTTGTCTTTCTGGGTCTGAGTTACCTCACTCAATATATTTTCTAGACCCATCCATTTGACTGCAAATTTCAAGATGCCATTATTTTTTTCTGCTGTGTAGTACTCCATTGTGTAAATATACCACATTTTCCTTATCCATTCTTTGGTTGAGGGGCATTTAGGTTGTTTCCAGGTTCTGGTTATGACAAACAATGTTGCTATGAATATAGCTGAGTCCTTGTGGCATGATTGAGCATCTTTTGGGTATATACCCAAAAGTGGTATTACTGGGTCTTGAGGAAGATTGTTTCCCAATTTCTGAGAAATCACCACACTGACATCCAAAGTGACTGTATCAGCTTGCATTCCCACCAGCAATGCAGGAGTGTTCCCTTTACCCCACAACCTCTCCAGCATAAGTTGTCATCAGTGTTTTTGATCTTACAGGGGCAAGATGGAATCTCAGAGTTGTTGTGATTTGCATTTTTCTGATGGCTAAGGATGTTGAGCATTTCCTTAAGTGTCTGTCATCCATTTTAAATTCCTTTGTTGAGAGTTCTTTGTTTGGGTCTATATTCCAGTTTTTTTTATTGGATTATTTGTTCTTTTAATTGCCAATTTCTTGAATTCTTTGTATATTTTGGAGATCGGCCCTCTGTCTGATGTGGGGTTGGTGAAGACCTTTTCTCATTCTGTAGGCTGTCGTTTGGTCTTGTTGACTGTGTCTTTTGCTTTATAGAAGCTTTTCAGTTTCAAGAGGTCCCATTTATTAATTCCTTCTCTCAGTGTGTGTGTTACTGGTGTTGTATTTAGGAAGTGGTCTCCTGAGCCAATGCGTTTAAGTGTACGTTCCACTTTCTGTGAGGTTCAGTGTGGCTGGCTTTATGTTGATGTCTTTGATCCATTTGGACTAGAGTTTAGTGTATGGTGATAGATATGGATCTATTTTTATTTTTCTACATGTTGATATTCAGTTTTATGCCAGCACCACTTGTTAAATATGCTTTCTTTTTTTCCATTTGATATCTTTCACTTCTTTTTCAAAAATCAGGTGTTCGAAGGTGTGTGGATTAATATCTGGGTCTTCAATTCGGTTACATTGGACCTCCTGTCTGTTCTTATGCCAATACCAGGCTGTTTTCAGTATTGTAGCTCTGTAGTAGAGTTTGAAGTCAGGGATTGTGTTGCCTCCAGAAGTTTCTTTATTGTACAGGATTGTTCTGGCTATCTTGGGTTTTTTGCTTTTTAGGGCATCTCTTTTAGCACCAAAGCCTGTCAAGTCATTCCCTTCTAGAAGCCTGTACTTGTGTCCCATGGCATTAGAACAAAACCAAACTCCAAAGTCCACTCAAACTCTACTTGCTCAGGTTTCTAGCTACATTTTCTAATACAGCTTCTACTTCCCAATTATTACAGGCTGTATTCATCTCAGTGAGACTGTAAGACAAATATATGAGTCCAGGGCCCTTGAGTGAGAAGAAAATGATATGGGAATGAGGAGGCCAAAAGGGAAGGAAGCCAGTAGCGAGTGTGTTATGGAGGAGCTTACCAGAATGAGCAATCAAAGTCCACTCCCACAGAGGATTCCTGGAAGACCTCAAACGCACTGGACCTGCCTTGAGCAATCCCACAGAGGGATAGCTCACAGAAGCCCATGAACTCGCCACAGCCCTGCCTGCCCAGTGGGCTGGCCCAGTGTCCCAGAGAAAGCCACCCTGGACACAGGACTGCTGAGTGTCTGTTGGATACAGGTGGGATCCAACACACCCACTGTTCCACTGGCTTCTAAAATCCAGCTGTGCATGTCTTCCAGTTCCTCAGTTTTAGACTTTCCTCTTAGGGTCTGTGTACAAATAGCCTCCTCTGACTGGCTATTTCCCAAGTATCCTTCTTCTCAGGAGAGCACCACTTGCTCCGCCAAGTCTTCCCTCTTCATTGCCTTGCTCTCATCCCTTTGCTGAGTCAGCTCAGCCTCCCACCACTGCTTCCTCCATAGCATTCTTCATGCTTCATCCAATTATTTTGATTTATTTTACACTGTTTTCTTGCCCCAGGATTATAAGCTGCCCTTGGTCTGGAATCATAGATGCTTCATTCACTGATGCAAAGCCAGAGTCCTGCTCAATGACTAATAAATATTCTTCACATTGCTCTCACATGAGTAAACTTTTGAAAGCCCACAATTTGTATAAAACCATCCATGATGACCAGAAGTGTTTTAGTGAGACAGAAAGTGTTCTAATGCGCTGTTCTACATTAGAAAAGGTGGGTTCCTGTAGGAGACTCGCAGGTGCTTTAGCTTCTGTGACTTAGTAAAGATGGCAGCAAATACAAGCAGGGTTTTAGCACCTGGAAGAGTCAGGGGTGGGTCTTCAGTCTCAGCCCTCTGTGTTGAGGTAATAATGCCAATTTTCTGAGCATCCGGTATGTTTGTTCTTTTTGTTGTTCCTTTTCTGGGTGTGGCGAGGTATTAATGTTTTCCAGCATTTACATTTTGTTTGTTTGTTTGTTTATATAGGTATTTATTTAGTGTGTGTGTGCGTGTGTGTGCAAAGGAATGAGCACACCATAAAACCCATGTCAAGGTCAGAGGACAAGTTGCTGGAGTCAGCTCTCCCTTCCACTATTTGGATCCTAGGTGTGGAATTCGGGTCACCAAGCTTGGCAGCAAACATTTTTACCTGTTGAGCAATCTACTCATCAAGATTTTTGTTGGTTGTTTGGTTTGGTTTGGTTTTACAGAGACAGGGTTTCTCTGTGTAGCCCTGGCTGCCCTGGAACTCAGAGATCCACCTGCCTCTGCCTCCCGAGTGCTGAGATTAAAGACACACACACCAGTACCACCCTGTTGATTAAGACCTCTTAAATATCACCTAAGCTCCCATATGCTTCCAGTCTATTAATTGGGGGAAAAAAGGACCCTTGTATATTATATGTACTGACAAAATACTTTATTTTTTTTAAAAGCTTTGCAAAGATAATGGCTAGAGCATAAACACAGTTTCACAATACCCGGCTAACTGAATCTACTTCTTCATCTACAAAAGCTGGCGGTTTGGGGTAAGAATCAAGGATGTCAACACCTGCTGAGTCACTAGTACCTAAATTTATGATCACGGCAGACATCACTAATCAAGTGTTGCACTCCTTCACTGATCCAAGCTGTGAGCCTAGAAACCAACAAGTACCTGAACCATGAGATCAAAGCCAGCCTTGTCATTTACAAGCCACACTGAAAGCATGGTAACGTGATAATGGTGTTACAGGCAACATGGCCAGGAAAGCATTTCACTCTTGGGATATTTTTCTCCAAAACTCATTGTAAGTCTAAGAAAAAGAAAATCAAGATAAATCCAAATTGAGAGACAGCATAGAAAATGTCAGAATAGTATACTTTAGAACTGTCATTATCGCCAGAAGCAGGGAGGGAGCAGGAGAAACTCTTACAGATCGGGAAGCAGAAAGGGAACAGAACGAATTAGTGAGATGTGATATCGATCTGTATTTAGTTGGTTGGTATTTTGTCCGCGCAGGGGCTTGAACCTAGAACCTTAAACTGAACAAGCACTCTACCACTGAACTATAATCCCAGCAACAACATAGTATCTGATCCTGGATCAGGAGGGAGGCACTAGTGAAGAAAAAGTAGACAGAAAAAAAAAAAAAAACTGAATAAAGTCTGAAGTTGACTTGATAGCCACACACACTAATGCCAATTTCTTAATTTTGACAAATACAGCCTTGGTTATCTAGCATATTGGTATTTGTGGGAGAAGGTTTATCTTAGTAAATTTTCTATAAATCTAAAATTATTCAAAAAATCAAAAGGCTATTTTTTGAGTCAGTGAGCCATATCCCCTTGTTATTAGTTACGAGCATGTTCAACATATTAAGTGCTCTCGGTTTCCCCTTTCCCGCCTTATAAGCATCTTTCCTCTTTTCAGATATTTCGCTGCAGATATGGAATGTTGAAACGAAATGCTTACCATCAAAACTTGTGGTTAGAACATCTAGCTTGGGGCACACACGAGGAAATAAATGACCCTGCCAAGCTCAGTGTTATTATTTCCCACTTTCAAATCATTTAAGAGTTGATCTACTGCCACAGACTTCCTTAAATTAATGTCTTTTAAAAATATAATTAATTTCCTAAGCATCTTTCACTTACACTCAAATTTAATTGCAAAGTTTGAGATCTGGGCATAGGCAGAATTTATTGAGTCCTTTGATGCTAAAGCACTGCTGCCCTTAACACCAGCAATGAACTAAATTGCTGCAAATTTTGCACTAATCCCCTCCAGACGACACGTGCACTGTGAGAGTCTTAGGGAGACGCATGCAGCTTTTTCCTTGAAGACACATCCCGAGAGCAGCACGCAAGCTTTCTGGGTGCTTATGGATTCCATAACTCAATGTGTAGGTGAAATGGACTGCTTTTGAAAACTTAAGACACCGCAACCTTCACTTTTCAAATTGTAGAGCTAGCAGATTTCATTTAGAGTATATTGCAACAAGTCCCTGGGAGTTTCCGCCAGAGCCCGTAAATCAGAATCAGTTAAGAAAAATGTTCCAGAGAATTTCCCATTTCTGCAGACAGAGAAGGTTGAAAAATATCAGAGGTAGAGTTATAGAGTGTGAAATGACACTTTCTAAAGGGCTCTTTTGAGCAATTTATTAAGAATTTGTCAAAGGCATGCCAGGAACTCATCAGTGAATTAGACATGTATTAAATGCTTATTGTAGCATTTAAAGATCATGATACTTACCACTTAGAATCTACTTAACACGCTCAAAACATTTTCAATTCTAATTAAATATCCTCCCACGTGTATCTGTGTAGAGAAATAAGCATTTATAGGAGGATGAAATACCTAGGCACACAAATAGAAAAAAAATCCATCAAAGAAGACTTGGGAACTGGAGCATGGCATTAAATATGTAGGCAACGCATATCATCTTGAATTCCAGCCAGGAGTCTAAGCTAGTTCCCCAAACAACCATTTGGAGTTCAATCTTTTCATCAAAATGAGCCTTTGTGCTTTTTTCTTCCTCAAGTTTTAGCTGCCGTAGACAGAATCTTTTGAGGGCTGGGCTAATTAGGTGAAGCACACAGAGAAACCAAGCAATTCTATCTTCCCGAAAGGAGGCTTGTCTGCTCGGAATCTGTGAGGGACACGGCTCAGACTTCCCAGCTTCATGGTCTCCTTTTCCTTTATACCCTCCGATTTTCAAAGTCACACATTCTTTCCCGGTGGGATCCACATTTTGGTAGAGAGAGTAACCAACCGGGAGCTCGCCTTCACAAGTAATTGTTTTCGGTTTGAGACTATGAGCCACAGGTGCAGAATCTAGACTTACAAAGACAATGCCTACACAGGACGGGATGTAAAAGAGGGGCTGCCTAGGGAGGGGAAGGACTCTTGGGAAGGAGGACGGAGGAGGTGGGAAACAAAGCTAAATCTCTGGCTTCCTCTCATCTGGGGGAATCTAGACTTTAAAAGATACACATGAAAGCAGAAGCAGAACTATGTAGAGGGAGGAAAGGGTCTAGCAGCCAGAGGGGGAAGGGTGGGCTAACAAACCTGCAAGGAAAAGAAAAAAAAAGTCTGGAACTATTTTCACTTAGACTGATTATGCTAGGGTCCTGCTCCACGGGGTCAGGCACCACAGTTAATTTCGATGCCAGAAGGGCATGAATGACTGAAGTTTTCTGAACGCTCCGTTATTTGAGAATAGAGAAAAGTTGGGACCCATTTGAGCAATTGGTTCAAAGCTAACCTTGATCCCATGTGACCTTGGCCTAGCTGGTTATATTCAGGACTGTTGTGTTTGTTATCTAAAGCATAGGTATCACTGGCAGCACCTTTCTGAGGGGACAATTCAGACAGGACATAATTTAAGATAATTTAAGACATACATAATGCTTAGTTCAGAGCAAGTACGCACAAATGTTGTCTACAGTTATGTTAAGCATGTAAAAAGGGATTTCCGGAACCTTGCTAAGAAGTATTGAAACTTTGCTAAGGAGTTTCTGGAACCTAGCTAAGGGGTTTCTGGAGCCTTGCTAAGGGATTTTCTGGAGCATGTAAGGGGGTTTCCTGGTGTCTGCTATTTCTGGCAATGCAGTATCACCTGTCAGGTTGGAAGACACAATCTCAGGTCCCATCCCAGGTCTACTAACTCAGAATCTGCAATTTAACATGGCCCCAGACTGCAATAAAGGGGGAAACCGCAAGACCTTGTTGAGAGTCTGTATTTCTAACAAGCTCGTAGAAGGCTCTGCTTGCTCTTTAACTGTAGGCTGGACTTTGGGTAGCACATTGGAGTTGGAGAAACAGTGCCTCGAAGAACCTGTGGTTCCACCCCTCTCATATTCTACAGGACAAAGCAGGGTTCTAAGATTGGCTGGTTCAAGTCACACACCAGTGCATAGCAAATCTGACTCGATGCTCCTTACTCTGAATAAAGGGTTTGGAAGCTGTCAGAGTAAGGCAATTCTCTAAAAGCCCAGTGGCTAATTTGAAACAGACCGTCTATCAGACCCTGAGCTTCTGTACGTGTGTCAAGGTGAGCCCGTAAATGGTTGTGTTAATGAACACAATGTTATAATTCACACAGAGTCACTGTTAGACCTAGCAAATTCATAATTAGAGGTAATTTTGCACCTGCTGTCATGGGAAGATGGCATTTCCTTTCATTTAGCTTGATGCTTTGATGATACTGTGGGAGCAGCAGAGACAAGGCAGTCTCCCACCACATCCTGGAGAAGACGCGCGGCCTCTACCTGGTGACTAATGGCACCTTCTAGCATCCTTGAATCATCTGCCTCTCCTACCCTGCTGCTGTGTCTTCCATGGGACAGAAGTGATGGCCATTGTCCAATTTGTCATTGGAATGGCAAAAGATACCTGAATTCTCTTTTTAAGGAAAACCATACCAAGCAACACCAAAAGTAAAAATGGGGGCCAGAAACGGCAATGTTTGGGGGTAAAGAGGGAGGGCAAGAATAAGAAGCCAATTTGCAAACAACTTCTTCAGAATGACTTTAAGTCTGAGAACACTAAGTCAGGATGGCTACAAGCAAATCTTCTTGTAGCTGAATTTACTTTCGGCTTCTGGGGCTTTGGATTGTCACTTTCTCATGGACTGTCTTATGTCTGAAGGATTTGAAGAGTCACATTATAGCATTCCTAGACAGGCCCCACTGGGAAGCCATTTCAATTTCTAGTGGTCATGACTGTCTGCAGCTGCAGGCTTCCCCTGGTTCAAGGCCACCTCTGTGGCTCTCAAATGCCCGGTCTTCTTGCTGCTCTTCACCAGCCAGAGAAAGAAGAGGTCTAGGCAAAGCCTGTCTCCTAGACCCACTCCGAAGCCACCACTTCTACCCGAGTGCCATGCTGGCAGGGTGCGTGCTGTGGTTGGAATGTCTCCTTAAAACTCAGGATGAAATGCAGTTACCATTGTAACAGCCTCACTCAGTGAGACCTTTAAGAAGTGACTGGACCATGTGGGCTGTGGCCTAAGAAATAGATTGATAGTATTATAAGAGTTGGCTCTGAGCTCCAGCCCTGTGCTGTGTTTCATGAGTTTGTTTTGTTCCTTTTCCATGTTATGACAGAGTCAAGGCCAGTGCTATGCCCTTGGACCCCCAACATACACAGCTGTGACCCAAAAAACTTATACTTTTTCTAAATGACTCAGTCAGTGGTGTTCTGTTATAGCAACAGACCACGGACTGGGTCAAGGTGGAAAGCAATGGGGTTTTGCCTGCTCAACATCCAAACTAAAACTTGGTTGCGGCCAAATCACTCCATTACAAGACCATTCTGAGCCTCAGTGTCCTCTTAGTGTTGAACATCATGAGAGCAATGTCACAGCTCTGACTAACATTGAACATTGTATGAAACATGAAACTTATCGGGCACGCTAATTGAAAGGGAAGCAGAATTGGGAGCGAGGGAGAGACTCGGGTCTTTGCAATGGTTGGGGTGTATTCCATTGAGAGCAAGCAGCACCCTTAGAGATTTCAATGACTCATTGCTGAAGAATTAGGTAACGTCCATCTTTGCTTACGCTATACAAAGCTGCAGTGGGCATTCTGTAGGATGTGTGTGTCCAGATGCCCAACCACTGGGGTCGGGGACAGAGTCTGGCTTCACAAACCTGATAAGCAAAAGCCCCCATGATTTCACTCCCTTAGGACACACCCATTTCTCACAGGGGCCTCTTTGGCGTTTTCCACAGGAGTCAACAGACCCAGATGAGTCAGGGTCACAACTGGTCATGTGACCTTGAACAAGTTCCCTGACCTGGCCTAGCTTCAGTGTTCTTATTTATAACCTAAAGTTATAACCTATTTAATGAGGTATTGCAAAGCCTGAATGGGATGATATCATCACATATGCAGCGTATTTAGCACCACGCATGGCTGTAAGGAAAGTGTAAAAAATAATAATAATGACGATGATGCTATCATATTCTGCTTGGGTTTCTGTTTTCCCTTTTTCATTGCTGAGACAAACTCGTAGGAGAAACAACTTACAGGGAGGAATGGGTTTATTTTGGCTCCCTTCCAATGGGCCAAAGGTAGGGAAAACATCACGCTGGTGGGAATGTTCGAGAGGCTGCTCTCCTTGCGGCAGCCAGGAAACAGTGAGACAGCGAAGGGCCAGGGACAAGCTGTATTCCTTAAAGGCACCCCCAAGTGACTTACTTCCTTCAACCAAGCCCTAAGCATTCGTTTCTATCGCCTCTGATAACACCGTCGAACCACGAGTGCTTCGATAAAGTCAGAGGCTCCACAATCTAATCACTTGTTCAAAGCCCCACCTGGGCACTGGGTAGAAGTCTTGAACACATGGGCATTTTAAAGGGACACTTCCTATCCAAGCAATAATGATGACTTGAGGAGAGAAACAGAACAAGAGGAATTTAGGAAGGCATTTATCGTTCATGAACACATTCCCCAGTGAGTGTGCACCTGCTCAGAAGATAAACGCTCGGTCCCTCAGAAAGAAAGAATGAACCGCAGCTCCCCAGCCCAGCCCCAAGTCCTGCCCATTGTCCGCCCTCCCCCCGCCCAGGGAAAAATATGAGGAAAATAAAAGATCCCATCTGGGGAAGCTCAGAGAGAGTCCACAAGGCTCTGGAAAGGCAAATGAGTAGCCGATGTGTTAAAATGGTATGACTAGCTAGCGCGCATGCACAGAGTCAACAGGCATCCCCAGGGAAGCGTGATTAGCAGTAAACTAGTTTAGAAAGCCTGAGACTTTGTTACGTGGGAAAGGAAAGTTGTGATGACTTGAAGCCAAAGTGTTTTCCACAGAGATGGATGCTATTTTCAGTTTCCTGTGGTAAGGGGGTGGGTGGGTGCGTGCGTGCGAAATTATAGGAAACATGATTACAGGGTGGGGTTTTTTTTAAAGTTTTTTGATGCTGCTGTTCTTTAAAAGATGTCTTGTTTTCTTTTCATTTGCTCCTCTGAGGTCCAAACTACAACTGAGGCTGATATTAAAAGGCAGTCATTACCCCCAGCCAGAGGACAGAGACTCAGCAGGCCACATATGAGACGCTTGGTTTTCAGTGGTGTTAAGAGGGTTTTCATCACTTTGGGCTCAGGTATTGCTTTTCTGGCAAAACAGCCAGGGAGGAGGAGCTTTCTAACTGGATCAGACTGCTTTCAGCCTAGCAGCCCCAGTACCACAGCCATCCCACCTCACGGGAGAAGCTATTTTAACTGTTTCCTTAGAGGACGGCAGGGAGAGGAGCTATTTCGAGTTTTCTGAGGCCCCTGAGAACAAAAGGAGGGGATGAACAGACAAGTCTTATCAGTGGCCAACATCTCCTCTTGTCCCCATCAAAATGCTGCTGAAACCACCAATCCCCCCAAAGCAAATGACGAGAAAAGAATAGGAACAGGAGCACTGGGAATTGATCCCAAAGACACACACCTGACTCCAGGACCATGGGGAATTCCCCAGCAAAACTGGTGTTGAGATGCAGTGCACGTTGGAAGATGCCAAAAACTGAGGGACATGGAGGTGCATTCCTGTAACCCTAACGTATAGCTCTGTGACATTCCAGATGGGTGGCTGGGCAGAAAATAGCCATCTAGTCTACATAAATTTTACAGGTTGGCCTATATGTGGGGCTCAGTGCTGCTGTTTATAAAATGAGCAAGCCAGGAGGTGGTGGCGCACACCTTTAATCTCAGCACTCAGGAGGCAGAGGCAGGCAGATGTCTGTGAGTTCGAGGTCTGCCTGGTCTACAAGAGCTAGTTCCGGGATAGGCTCCAAAGCTACAGAGAAACCCTGTCTCCAAAAAACCAAATAATAATAATAATAATATAATAAAATGGGCAAATATGTTTCTCATGGGCTGTTCTGAACAGAACCTACGTTAAGACACACAGTGCTGGGGTGTGCATGTGAGCATCTAATAAACACCAATTACTATTAGTAAGAAGTGAAGAATTCCAGGCGCTAGAGTTGGAAGGGAGCAGAGCTGCCGGCAGACTGGGAAAATAGATTGCCCTTTCTTTTTTTTAAAAAAAATCACTACATCCAGGACTGGGGAGACGGCTTAGTGGGTAAGAGTTTCGCTGTGAAAGCAAGAGGAGCTGAGTTCAAACCCTTAGCACCCTAAAAGCCAGGCATGGCTGCATGTCCCTCTAACCCCAGCATTGAAGAGTAGAGACAGGTGCACTGGCCGGCCAGCCTAGCCCAGATGGCAAGCTTCAGGCTTAAGGTTCCATGACAGTGCCTGTCTCAAAAAGTAAGACAGAAAGTGTAGCGAGCTGCGTGGAATCACAACTGATGGAGATGTATAATCAACTCCTGACCTATGCCTGATCACGCAATGATCATCAGCTGCTTGCATATGCATGGGCCTATGGGCAGTGCCCACCTGGCAGTTCGGAATTGGCAGCCCATGCCTACTTAAGGGCTGGGAGAGGTTTACCCAGAGAGAGGAGAGGAGAGAAGAGAGAGGTCAAAGAGGAGAGAGAGAGAGAGAGAGAGGTTTGCCCGAGGAGAGAAGGAGAAGGAGATAGATTGCTGTGAATAAAGTCCTGAAAACTGCTGCAAGAAGAGCTCCGGTGGTCGCGGTCATTCCTTGCGGGATGAGGTAGAGACATGACAAGAAAGTAATAAAGGAAAGAATCTAGTATCATCCTCTGACCTCCTCATGTGTTTACATGGGCATGCACCATACACACACACACACACACACACACACACACACACACACGCAGGCACACACCCCACTGTATCTATTCTGAAAGGCCTGATAAATGTGCTGGTAACAATCATTAAGTAACAGGCAAACTCTGTCCTCCCAAGGGTCAGGATTAGAGGCAGAATCCCACGAGGCTGCAAGTCAGGGGGTAGCAGTTGTGTCAGAGAATCCAGGATGCTGGAGAGGGATAGGAAAGTTGGAGGAGATGCAGGCCTCTTTTGCAGGAGCTCAAGACTGGAGGAGATTCAAGCATGGTTGGAATAATAGTTTGGACGTTGGAGAAAAGGTACAGGGGACAGATATGGACACTTAACAAAATCCCTAGAACTGGTATTAAAGAATGAAGAGTGTGCAGGGCTGGGTGTGAAGTTCAGTTGGCAGAGTACTCACCTGGCAAGCATAAAGTCCCCAGTTCAAGCCCCAGCCCTGCATGAGCCAAGTGTGGAGGCATACACCTGGACTCCAGAGGTGGAGGCAAGAGCATTAGAGGAAGTTGGAGTCCAGCCTCTACTATGTGAGACTGTGTCTCAAAAACACACAAGAGAATGAGAAAGGGAAAAGAGGAAGAAAGGAGGGGAAGAAGGAGGAAAGTATGCAGGGAGGAGGAGAGGAGGGAGGGAGGGAGGGAGGGAGGGAGGGAGGGAGGGAGGGAGGGAGGGAAGGAGGGAAGGAGGGAAGGAAGGAAGGAAGGAAGGAAGGAAGGAAGGAAGGAAGGAAGGAAGGAAGGAAGGAAATGGACAGGACATAAGAGTGTGCCAGAAACAGCAGATTAACAATAGGTCATGGGCACTACAAAACGGTTTTTTTGTAACCTCTATTCTAGGTTACAGTCTATAACATCGGGGCAGTCAGGGAGGCTTCCTTCCAAACTCACATTAAGCAGAGAGTCAGTGTCACACTCATAGGACAGCAATTCAGAGAACATCGCTGTTAACCTGGTGAGCATTCCTCTCCACGGTTTATAAATGTACACGAATGTAAATGTGTGTCCTGTTGCACAGTTCACACTGTCTCCTGGACACACTACAGAGCTGTTCCTATCAATGCTGCTGACATTCCCTGTCCCTTCCCAAAGGCTCACTGTTTCCTTGGTGTCACATAATCACTTTCTTAAAAGGACACCACCCAGCTAGGCGGTAGTGGCGCACGCCTTTAATCCCAGCACTCAGGAGGCAGAGGCAGGCGGATCTCTGGGAGTTCGAGGCCAGCCTGGTCTACAAGAGCTAGTTCCGGGATGGGCACCAAAGCTACAGGGAAACCCTGTCTCCAAAAACAAACAAACAAAAAAGACACCACCCATTTTATATTACAGCTGTAAGACCTTATTTTACTTGTTTTAACCTGTGTAAAAACTATACATTTGACTGTGATAGTTTAAGTGAAATTGGCCCTCATAATCTCATACGAAGTGGCACTGTTAGGTGTGCCTTTGTTGGAGTAGGTGTGGCCTTTTAAGAGGAAGTATGTCACCGTGGGGGCTGGCTTTGAGGTTTCCTATGCTCAGAATACATACAATGTCTCAGTTGACTTCCTGTTTCCTGTAAGATGTAGGACTCTCAGCAACTACTCCAGCACCATGTCTGTCTGCACACCACCATGCTCCTTGCCATGATGATAATGGACTGAACCTCTGAAACTGTAAGTGAGCCACCCCAATTAAATGTTGTCTTGATGAGTTGCCATGGCCACAGTATCTGTTCACAGCAATAGGAAACCTAAGACAATGACCAACATCTGAATCTCGGAGGAGACCACTCCCTCCCAAATACTTCTGCACTCTTGAGTACTGGGGTTTTTTTTTTATTGCATTTCTGAAGAGCCTAACACAAAAAGACATGACCCATTGTTTTCTATCAATTAAATGGGTGAATTTTCACAGCACTCCCTAGTCCTTGTTCAGTCCATAGAACAAGACAGATGCCAGTCGAATGGTCAGGGCTGGAAGTGTGGCCTCAAGCCTGCTACCACCTGCCCTCCGTTTTCTCATCAAAGCACAATCGTCACACCCAAAGCAACTCATGGAAATCCTATGTGAAAGTCAGGTGTGAATGCTGTTTGCCATTGCCACTGCCTCTCGTAACAGCTCCTCCCATTTTCAAGTCTGTGCACCCGTCCCCAGTTCCCTTTGGCCTCCTCAGAGATCATTACCCCCACTAAGAGAATGGCTTCCTGTGCACACAGTCACCAAAGGCAATTAGGACTCCTGCTCCCTCCAGTGCCTTGGAAACCTGATGTCTTCCATGCTTCCATGAGCATTAACCGCGACTTGGTGACACAGTCCCAGAAGGGACCAATTGGTTTTGGGGTAGCAGACGATGACTTCATTGGGAAGGCCATTAATCATAATTATGAAATAATGAAACGGCTGTCAATTTGCCCATGCCTAATAACACCCAGTTAATAAAGAGGGCCTTTTCTTTCTCGGAGTGGACATGGATGGCAGAGGATCCTGTTTCTGGGAGCGTTACACGTCTTGGATGGCTGAAGAGCCTTGGCCAGTGGAAGTCACTCGACTCTTGGCTGGCTGCCTCCACAGCACTCTGTGAGCCGTGCAATAACCTTTCTGAGATGCACCACTGGTCCTGTCTTATTGCTTAATTAATCCGCTTCTAATTGATATGGCCATGCATGACCGCGGCTGCTTCCCTGCCGTGAGAGCCCATAAAAACGTAGTTGGTTTTTCTAAGAGGACTTTTGAAATGTCAAGAGCATGAACTTCTAAAATGACATCATACTCTCTCAAGAAATGTGAGGCCCGTGACTTTGGCCAAATATTATCCTGACATCTAATAAAAATGCCTAGGTGCACTGAGCATAGAGCTGTATTTCAGAGGACTTATGCTGCGGGGAAGTGGGGACCGGAAATGGAAGGAAGGAGGGGGCACTGTACGGAGAATGGACGTTGCTGTTCCCTGTGCAACCTTAGTTAATGTGCTTTCTGTTCCGTCTCCCCCATCCATGTCACCATCCTCACTGAAGCCCTATCAAGTAACTGAGCACATTGTTGAGTTATTCTAGATTTTTGTGAAAGGCGGCTCTACAGCCAGACCTGTCTTACATGCATGAGGACCTGAGTCCAGCTACCCGGAACCCACATTAAAAAGCTTAGGCACAGCGACACACATGCATAACCCAGTGATGGTGAGATGGAGGGGGTGGAGATTGGCAGATTCTTGGAGGCGCAAAGGCCAGCTAGCCTGGCCTGTGCCACAAAGCTGCACACTGAGAAATCTTGTCAAAGGTGCCTGAAGACTAACACCCGGGTTAGTTCACTCTGATCTCCACCTGGACACTGCGCACGCGCTCACTCTCTCTTGCATGCGTGCGCGCATGCACACACACACACACACACACACACACACATACACGCGTGCATGCATGCACACACATAAACACACACACATGTGCTCACACGCTTGTACACACACTATTTAATTAAAAGAGTAATGAGTTCAAATACTAGCTCTGGTCACCATCACCCTAAATACAAAATTCTTTTTGCAAATTTGACAGACATGAAAATAACACATCACACAGAACATGTCAAGCCAGGGTGGAAAACAAAGTCTACAAACGCATATAAACAAATTATGTAATCAAATGTAATCAAGATCATCTTCAGAGAAACCCTTTCGGTCACCGCCATCTCTCCCACCCTCCCCTCCACAGTCCTCATGCACACTGAAGTTTCAGACCTACAGAACTGTCTAGGGCAGTGGTGCCCAACGTCCCTGTGCTGCACCCCTTTAACACAGATTCTTATGCTGTCGTGACCCCAACCATAAAATTATCTTTGTTGCTACTTCATAACTGTAATTTTGCTACGGTTATGGATCCTAATATCTTTCTTTCCCAATGGTCTTAGGAAACCCCTGTGAAAGGGTCATTTGACCTTTCACCCCAAAGGGGTCATGACCGACGGTTTTAAGAACCGCTGGTCTAGACCAAGGCTTGAAAACTACAGTGCATGGGTCAAATCAACCCAGCCAACAAGAAAGCAGCCATCCTCATTCATGCTCTTACCTGTTGATGGCTTCCTTCACACGCTGTGGTAGAGCTGAGGGTTACAGCGGAGGGTGTGGGACCCACACAGTCTCAGGTATCTACTTAGTGACTCTTTGTGGGAAGAGTTTGTCCTGCCCGATCTAAACACAAACGACCAGGCCACCGTGTTATGATGACCAACAGTCTCTAACAGTGAACAGGGCGGGACGGAGGATCCTAAAGCAGTCTGCTTGCCACCAGGGTGGGCTCCGTTCAGTCAGAATGCTAAACTTGGCACACCTGTTTAGGATGAATGAAGCTGTGGACCGCTGGGAGGACAAACAGGAGATCATGGTATACTCCTTGCTTTTAAACGAGCTGGAACTGCACCTGGGATCTGATGTCCCTAAAGACAGGGTCCTCTTTTCCCAAAACAGAGCTAGAAGAAGAGAAGGGCATCAGAAGAAAAGCAAGACTTGAGGAGAGTTCGTGACACGTTCGGTTTACGCTAGGGCCGCTGGGGTACAAGACTCCAGAGATTCCCTAGCATGGGCACGTAAGATCTGTTCACAGTCAGGATTCCTCAGCACCTTTGACAGGCTGGTTTTGTGCTCCACCAGCTCAGTAGTTTTTTTTTTTTTTTTTTTTTTTAAAAAATACCCCTTTACCGCCTTAGCTGCCTCTTCAGAGCCTGCCACTGCCTCTTTGGAGCTGCGGCCTCCTCAGGGCCCAGGCGGATTTCAGCTACTTACTTTCTCCACACGGCATGGAGACAGGCAATATTAATCATGTTGATTAGGCATGACCTCCCCTTTTGTAAACTCATGTTGATGGCCTCAAGCCCATCAGTACCTGTCTCAGTGTTTATGGCTTTCCACAGAGAAAGTGTAGCAGGGAGAGTGAAGGGAAGAGGGTCTGGGTGGGTATGAGTCTCCCAGGCCCAGCCTGAGGTGGTGTTCACTTCTGGAAGTGATATTCAGAAATGTCTTCATTGCTTCTTTTTGTCACCCTTGGTGAATTACAAAACCCTCTGCATGTATGCAGAGCCTTTTCCACGTGTGCTACCTCCCTAAGAAGGTCTTTTGGACCAAGAGCAGACGGCATGGGCTCTTGATTCAAATGCTGGGCTCTGAACCTTAATCAGGACCAGAAATACACAAAATTGACCTTAAATTTGTATCAATAAAGCAAGATCCATACCAATGCAAATTATTGATTTCTAGTGCATATCCCCTTTAAATGTAAATAAACATTTATAAACAACTGTTTAGGGAATTTGGGCGTAGTTCTCTCCAAAAATGATTGCTGTTTATTGGGCGAAGTAATTTTTAGGGTGTTCACAGAGACCTTTCAGGGGTCTTTTCCCACCAAACTACATTAGTATGGACTCGATCTACAGGTTCTCATCTTCTGTGGAAACGAAAACAGAACCTCTTTTCCAAAGTAGAATATCCTTAGACTCAAACTTTGAAGTCAAGATACCTTTATGTTGGTTTAACTTAACAGTCCATACAATGAAATGTATTCTATCTAGCAACTATATACCCCAGGAGTCTTAATCCAGTTCATCTTCTCTGCCAATTAAAGAATGAAAAGGCAGCAAAACTCTCTAGTGCAACAGGTAGCATTGGCAAAGTCATCATAGACTCAGCAGTTGAAGAAAGGTGTTTATTGAGAGTGAGGAAACCCATACACACAGCAAGTGTTTATTAGGGCTGAGGAAACATGTGCACACAGAGAAAAAGACCCTCTGGAAAGCAGGGGGGTTAGGAAATGGGAAATCCTGAATCTTCTTGAGGGCTGGGGCTTTTGAAGTCTCTGAAGAGTCTTCCTCCCCTACTTTAGGGTTGATCAGTTTATAGCATCAAAGAACGATAGGATGGTAGAATGGCCCACAACTGTTATGTGGCATGTTGACCCAGTCCATCAGTAGTGGGTCTGCTGACAGGTTCTGAGAGGTCTGTGTTGTAAGCTGTCAAACCTTTGTCTCAGGTCAGGAGGGTGAGGAGGAAGTCAGCCATCTTGGAAACTTACCGCCTTTATTACCTAGCCATGGCCCTTCTCCCTCTCTGTCTGCCTACCAAGGAGTCTGCCTAACTCCTAGTCTCTTGCAGTTACCTCTTGCACCACAAAGTGTTTGTACTGTTCATCTACGGACACTCTCAGTTAAACTAACTTCCCATACTACATTAAAGTTGCCAACACTGTAGCGAACCACTTATTTGCAAATATGTGTGTTTTCATCCCCCATAGAAATAGCGTGGGGATGCTAGGCAGCCAGTCATGCTGAGGAGACACTTGTGCTGAGCTCACAGCTTTCTAGTAAGGCTGAGAGCTTAAGGCACAGGTAGCCACCTTAGTCATCTCTAAACAATGACCTGGAGAAAGCAGGGGAAGGTGACCTGCTGTTCCAGGGACCAGCCCTCCAATTTGCTTTCTGCTTTGCTTGCCTTAGTGAAAGCGCATCAGGAGCTGCTGGAAGGAACACTTGCTGTCACTGCACTGATGGAGAAGGTGTGAGGTGTGGAACAAAAAACTAACAGGTGTCTGCTCAAGTCATATGTGCTGGCTCTCAGGGCCGGCCTGAAAAAAAAAAATCAGACAACAGTGGTGTGTGCCTCTTGTGCCTTCCTCTCCTATTTTGTGCCCTCCTTAGAAGAAGGGGTTCACTTCAGCCTCTCAGGGCTCCACTCTTGAGGTACTAGCTTCCCCTCTCTCCCCACCTACCTGACAATTTGATCCCTTTCCCTATTCCAGGACAGACATCAATGACCATGCCAAGCTGAGTGACAACTTTATCGCCTTTGTGGCCAGCTTGACATGCAAACCTTTCCTTCTTTTCTGCCCAATGATAAATAGTTTCCCTGTACAACAGACCGTGGAAACAGTGACTTCCTTAAGCAAAACAGCACCACTTGTACCCACCAGGTGTCATCTTGTTACTGTGGTCCTAAAAGAGCAACAAAAGGCCAATCCTTATTGAACTCTACTAGTGTTTGGATTTCTGTGCGTCTGTGAGTCACCTGTTATAAAGATATAGAGACCCTTCCATAGACCACGCCCCTACTGTTGAGATAAAATGGCCCTGAGACAAGAAGATGCAGGAAGGGAGCTATGAATGTTCTAGAAGGCTGGGGGGGGGGGGAGCAAGACACAGTGCCTGCCATGTGGGTTTTCATAGTAGAATCAAAATCAAAGTGAGCCATTTGTCAAAGGTATCAGAAGTTGGATATTTTTTCTGAAATTTTCTCCTCAATTAGTACAAACGATCCCCACGATTGGCCACCTGTCCTGAGAGTCAGGCTCCTAGGTGTTACTTGCTGCCTCTTTGCACCAGAGTTGAAGTACAACCTTAAAGACGTGGCAGCCCTCTCTATTCCTAGTTGCAGAGTTCTTCTCTCTCCCATGGCCACAGAGACCCCACAGTTAGAAACCCAAGAGCTCAATAATTCCTGAAACAGTCCCAAGGACTACCTACAGTCTGGGTGCCTAGTGCTACCCCTGCTGTGGCTCGAATAGCCATGGCTGCCAACTGTCCACAGTGCCATGGCACCTCAGTGGCCTGGGGCTAAGCCTTGCACTCAGAGCAGTCAGTGTTTAAGTCACACACAAGCATCCACTTCTCCAGAATTTTGGGAGGTTCTCAGACACCTGGTCCAGGAAAGCAACCCATTTCAGTCATTTACATTGTGCCAAAGCATGAGCCAAGCCTTTCCATTGACTTTGTGGAACAAATAGGTCTGCGTCCAAAAAGCAGCTCTCCTACCAACACTTCCATTACAAACAACAAAAACATAGGAAGAGAGGAAGAGAAAGAGAGAGGAAGAGGGAGGGAGAAAACGTAACTGTGTGATGATGCTTTGGCCAGTGACAGCCTGAATGTTCAGCAGTGACCCCATAAGTTTATAATGGAACTGAAATTTCCTGTCGCCCAGTGATGTCACAGT
Organism: Microtus pennsylvanicus; assembly: GCF_037038515.1. Taxonomy (NCBI): domain Eukaryota; kingdom Metazoa; phylum Chordata; class Mammalia; order Rodentia; family Cricetidae; genus Microtus; species Microtus pennsylvanicus. The sequence goes on from NC_134584.1 coordinate 92,650,194, forward strand.
GCTCAGGTGTTGGGAGAGGTACTGGTATAAACAAAACAAACCACCGGGAAGATAACACTTGCAGCTATGCGTGATACACAGTAATAAACCATGTTGTTAAAAAATAAAAACAAAACTACAAAATAGCCTCTGGCAGATTCTGCAGGGGAGTTCCAAAAGAAGCCATTGCTGTCTTAGTTTCCTCTCTGCTGCTCTGACAAAAACCCTCTGGCGGAATCATTTTAGGGGAAGAAAGGGTTTATCTGGCTTATGTTTCCAGGACATAGGCCATCACTGATGTTGGGGCAGAAACTTAAGCGGGGATTTTTAATCAGAAACCACGGAGGGAATGCTGCTTTCTGGCTCTCTCACAGGCTCACACTTAGCTGGCTTCCTTATACGGCCCAAGATCACCTACCTAAGGATGGCCCTGACCCCACTGGGCTGGGCCATCCTACATAAATTGTCCATCAAGATAATTCCCCCCACAGACATGTCCACAGGCCAACTGTTCTAGTCAATTGCTCAGTCCGGGCTTGCCTCTCTGATGATGCTAACCTGTGTCAAGATGATGATTAAGGATAACTAGGGCAAAGGGACCACTGCTCTCTTGATTGGATTTGAGGCCTGATCCACAGGAGGTAATCCAAGCCTGGTACTATGAATGTCATCAAAGCATATGGCTAGAGAAGTCATAGACTCAAGGGGAGGCCCCTCTGATACTGTTTTGGTAAATGGAGATGTTGCCGAATTGCCTTCTAAATATTTGTGTATTTTTTGCCCACAGTCTTGTGCTGCCCTTAACTTTTGTCAGACAAGTTTCTAACTGTGAGCTCTGGAGTCTCCCAGCTATACCAACCTGGGCACATACCCAAGGGACTCTACTGCATAGATCATCCCATCCTGGTGATTGATGCATTAGTCAAGGTAGCAAGGGAAGAGAACCAGCCTAGATGTCCATCAACAGATGAGTGGATAATGGAGCTGTGGAACGTATAGCCAATGGAATTTTATTCAGGTAGAAAGGAAAAAATTACAAAACGTGCAGGAAAATGGATCAAACCAGATATTAAGCAAAGTAACCCAGACTCAAAAAGACAAACACCATATGTTCTCTCTCATGGGTAGCTCTTAGCCTCTGGTCCTTAAAGGCGTATCCAGCTGGCAGTAAATATGGGCTTTAGAACATGAGTGTACACACCAGCAGGGTCTGCTCCAAAACCGTGTATATATGAACATGGCCGAAATTTCCTAAGTTCATGTTTTAATATTCCCAGCTGGTCTCCCAGTCCTGGAGGAATTAATAAGAAAAATATAAGTATACATATTTTAAGTAGTAGAACATGAGAGACGAGAGCACTGTCTGCTGAAGTTCAGGTGGCCATAATGAGTAACTGCAACGGGACAGTGAATTTTCAAGAGGTACATTTACTGCTGATTGAACTTAAAGCTCACTCCACAAGATGGGACCCATGCCTGACACCGCTAAAGTGGCCAAGAAACTGAGACAATATGGGCCATGGGTCTAGAGAAGAAACTAATACTATTGTTCTGCTAAAGGAGCATTGCAAAAAATGATTCCTAATGACATTCTGCTCTACCCAGACGGTGCCTCACTCAACCATCATCAGAGAAGCTTCTTCTTGTTGTAGCTGGGAACAAATCCAGAGACGTGCAGAGAGTGAGAGACTTGAGAAGAGTCAGTCCTAAATGGGATGTCTCCATCAACACCCCTGCCCCTGCTGCCACTCTCCACTCCTATACCCTGGGGCTCGGGGAGCTATGCAGAAGAGGACATGGAAAAATTATAAAAGCCAAAGGAATGGATGATGCCAAGGAAGCCATGTGTAACATGAGGGGCTGGCTTGCTTGTTGGGGTTTTCTGTCCTGCCCGATTCCCACAGCTGTTTAGCCCCAAAGAAAATCACACAGAGGTCTCCATAAATTATAAGCTAATTGGCCCATTAGTTCAGGCTACTTATTAGCTCTTGTAGCTTATATTAACCCATTTTTCTGATCTATTTTTGCCATATGGCTCAGTATCTTTTTCAGCTGGCAGATCACATCCTGCTTCCTTGGTGATCTGCACAGTACTGGGGGGAATCAGCTCCCAGAATTCTCCTGTTTTCATTGAATAACCTCTACTTCCTATCTGGTTTCCCCACCTATACTCCCTGCCTGGCCAATCAGCGTTTATTTAAAACATGATTGACAGAATACAGACAATTCTCCCGCACCAGCCATGTCTTCCTGATGCAACAGGATCAATTCACAAATGAACTCACAAAGACTGTGGCAGCGTACATGGGGCCTGCACAGGCTCTGACCCAGATGGAGTCCCAGCACTGAGAGGATGAAGTAGGCACGATCTCCCATCTGCAATCGAGAAGTTATCCAACTGACATCCATTTGCAAAGGAAAAAAAAAAGTTTTTCCCCAATGGAGTCTCACTGGGGATACTAGCCATGCCTACAGGTAGGTCTCATGCCGAGCAGCAGAGACAACACAGAGTGAATTCAATGGTGTTCTTGTAGATTTTTTTTGTCTCACTGGTCCTTTTGCTCATATATTATAGTTTCCAATTTTGCTATCGGTTTTGGGTGTCTGTGCATGTATGTGTCTGTTTCTTGTGCTTTCTCTTCAGTTTTTTAAAATTCTGTTTTGTTTGTCTGTTCGTTTTCCAAAGAGAAAGAGAATGTGTAGAATTGGGGTGGGCAGAAGTTCTGAGAGAAGCTGGGGAAGAGGAAACCATGATCAGAATATATTATATGAAAAATTATTTTTATTTATAAAACAGTACTCAAATTGAGTTGTTCTATATAAAATGTTCATACAGAGCAAAGATTAGATTTAGGTTATTTTTTTTCCTCCTTCACACATAATTTAGAATTTGTTAAAATATGCCCTGTCTCCCTTCTCTTGCCAGGAGACCTGATGGCTAAGTTAAAACCTTCAAGATTTCAAACTGTTGACCGAAGTGTTTTTGGTACTTATTTGAATAAATATAAACTCTCAACATACATACATACATAAATAATAAGTAAATAAAGTTTATAAGGTAGTGTCAAGCCTTAGGATTTTCTTATGGACCCTAACGGTTTTTGAAACTCTGTATCTTAGGTCCAATTACAAGATCAGACTCTCCCTGCTTGAGACATGAGGTTCAGAGGAACCCTGAGTATAGTTTTCAGCAGCTGAGCAAGTAAAGGCTGAAAAACAGCTGGGATACAGGTGAGCTATAGGGTAGCCACGGGCTGGGACACCTTTACATTTTCTTTATGTTGTTTTACATTATTTCTAGGTACTTTTTGCAAATAGGGGTTGTTGCTTAAAGAGTATGAATACGCAGTGGCTTGTCCGTGTGTTTTCTTGAATCATGGCTGGTTCTTTTCTAAGCACTTCCTTCTGCTAACACAACTGCACAGCCCAGAATGTGCCCAGATGATGGTGTTAGATTTAGACCATCTGGTCTACCAAGATTTCAGCTTCCTAATACACCATGGTTATAAGGCAATACATGGAACTAGTAATCCACATTGAATTCACCTTCCCTTAAGAGCTCCTGCATGTACAGGGGAGTCACCCTATAGCAGATCATAGAAAAACTGTCTTTTAGTCCCAACGGTTATCTCAGATAAACAAGAACATAGATCAGCAAGGGACTTCTAGGCAATTCTGAATGTCTCCGATTCTTAACAAAACCGCCTACAAGAGTCTCCTGGGAGAAGATAGAAAAGTACCACCGAGATGAGCCCTTTTAATGTGAAGAAGAAACGGCACGTTTGATAAGGGTCACCTAATCTGGCTCCTGTGATGACAGCATCCGACAATATTAACATGTACCAGGAGCTGCAAATGGTTGCAAATATGTACATGAGTTCCTTGACAAGATGTACGATCTCACGCCATCTGCCACTTTCTGCCGTGGTCATGGGCTGCACGTCTGAGAGCTGTTGGAGGCACTGCCACTTCATGAGGAATTGAGTTCCACGTTGATTTTTTAAAACATTACCATCGGAGCAGTTCCTTGGGATTGGTGTGTGAGTGACCTTAAGGGGTACGTATGGAAGACACAGGAGAGTGAACTAAAAAATGCTAAGGATGTCTAACTATCTTGTGCCAGTCTACTTTGGAGGCAAACGTGGGTTTTTCTTGTGTACCTGTAGGCACACACATGAGGGAAGGTGTTTCCACATGCTAATCATGTGCACATCACTTGACTGTGCTCAGGAGGAAGTGTTTTCATGTGACATGGTCCCTACTCTTACTCTGTGCCAAGAAACTCAAGATCTGGTCAATTTTTTTTTTAAAAAATCATTATTCCAGCACTAGATTTTTGGAGGGAATTTAAAAAAAAATTTTTTAAAACAATATTCTTTTGTTTTATATACCAATCCCAGTTCCCCCTTCCTCCCCTCCTCCTGCTGCCCTGACCTCCTTCCCAACCTACCCCCTTTCTACTCCTCAGAGAGGGTAAGGCCTCCCATGGAGTCAACAAAGTCTGTCTTATCACCTTGAGGCTTATCACCTCCCCCCTGAATCTAGGCTAAACAAGGTATCCCTTTACAGGAAATGGGCTCCAAGGAGCCAGTTCATGCACTACAGATAGATCCTGGTCCTACTGCCAGTGACCCCCACAAACTGCCCAAGCCATACAACCTTCACCCACACTCAGAGGGCCTAGTTCGGTCTTATGAAGGTCCCACAGCTGTCAGTCCAGAGTCAGTGAGCTCCCACTATCTCAGGTCAGCTGTTTGTGTGGGTGTCCCCAACATGGTCTTCACCCCTTTCCAGCACTGGATTTTTAAAAACATGCCAATCCAAGCTTCCTAAGATTTGATGCTGTATACCACAAACCATGTTCGCTATATTTCTCACTGTATAAAAAAAAAGGAAAGAAAAAAGAAAGAAAGAAAGAAAGAAAAGAAAGAAAGGAAGGAAGAAAGAAAAAGTAAAGAAAGAAGAAAGACTTGTATGTTTTTTTCTTCTTCTGTCAAGTTTCTGTCAAGTGTCACACCTGTGGCACTTAACCCCAATCTAAATGTCAGGCCTTCTTTCAGACTCTTCCCAATTCCACAAAACTGTCCCCCTTGGTGACCTGGTGGAAGCATGAGTGAGGAACTTCAAACTAACCTTGGATGCATGAGGTCCCTAGAGAGGGTTTCACAAGTGACAGTAGTACTTAGTCTTGTTTCTCCAGAGCAGGCTCCCTTGGCAACAGTTTTTCAAAAGATCAGCCTTTGGGCCCAAGTAACAGGATATACTAAAAGGGAGATAATTTCTCCATTAACACAAAGAACATGAGAGAGAACCAGCCTAACCAGGACTGTTTGCTCCCCACAGACCCGAGAGAGGCCAGTTGCAGCCATATATTGGGAGCAGTTACCAATGAGATTTTTCTTTTAAACCTAGATATTTGTCCTTCCCTCAGTGGAGAGGTGACCTGAAGTCACACTGGCCAAATGTACAGATCTGAGAGTGAGTGAACACAGTATATTCTAGCTTCTAGATGTGTACAACATAGAGCAAGACTGTTCTCTGTGAAACCTCCAATATGGCTGGGGTTTGGGTGTCAAACTGGCCTCGGCCTGTCTGTATCCATCAGGGCCCAACCTGACTGTGTCCACCAGGGTTCAGCCTGACTGAATCCCCTAGGCCTGAGCCTGAATGTATCCACTAGGCCTGAGCCTGACTGTATCCACTAGGCCTGAGCCTGACTGTATCCACTTGGCCTTAGCCTGACTGTATCCACCAGAGTATTAGGATAGGCTTAATGTGTTTAATAACATGCAGGTTCCAAAAGCTCTGGGATAAAACTCAGCAGACTTCTGAGTCAATGCGCATGAGCACACTTCGTTTCAGTCACTCAGAGGCACAGGCAGTGGGACAGCCACCACCCCGAATCTCACTAGTCACTTCACCAAGGGAAAAAGAAGCTCTGACCAATTTTGCACCAGGAAGGAAATAGTCCATCCCATCAAAAACTGCTTTCATTTCCAGACCCACTGCCTGGCTAGGTTGGCCCCACCCAACCATTCTACAAACAGAAAGGGCCGTCCATCACGTGCCCGGAAGGCAAAGAGCCTGGCCCCTGGTCAGGCTTCCCTGAAGACTGCTGCATCTGTTTAAGATGTGTCCCACACTTCCTCTACTGTCCTCCACAGTTCTAAAGTTCAGAAAGCAGCTTGACCAGATTCTCCGACTTCCCATTGCCGCACAGATGATCCTTGGGCTGATGTCACAGCATAGGCGATCCTTGGGCTGATGTCACTGCATAGACATTCTTGGGCTGATGTCACTGCATAGACATCCTTGGGCTGATGTCACAGCATAGACATCCTTGGGTCAATGGGTTCTGAACAATGGCAATGGGTTTCTGATCCTACTGCATGCACTGGCTTTGTGGGAGCCTAGGCAGTTTGGATGCTCAACTTACTAGACCTGGATGGAGGTGGGGGTTCCTTGGACCTCCCACAGGACAGGGAACCCTAATTGCTTTTCGGGCTGGGGGGGACTTAATTGGGGGAGGGGGAGGGAAATGGGAGGCGGTGGCGGGGAAGAGACAGAAATCTTTAATAAATAAATAAATTTATAAAAAATAAATAAATAAATTTAAAAAATAAATAAATAAATAAAAAGAAATCGGGAAAAAAATAAAATAAGTATGACTCAGAAAAAAAAAAGCAGCAGAAAGTAAAATGTCGCTGTCCAAGATGAACCAGCGCTCCGTGGAGACGTCTTTCTATTCTCCATCCCTATTTGTAAGCAATGTTTCTGCTCTTGACTTCCATTCTCCTACATTCCCAAAGCTGCTTTCTTTCTTCCTCTCCCAGAATCGGTGTTTTATTCAGATGGAACAGAACATTTATCTCAAGCGCATCGTTATAGAAATGACTAAGCAAGGCAATAGGAAAGATCAGCTTGACGATCCCAGCTCTTTCGTTTTATGAATGACAAAACCATGACCCAGAAAAGAAAGGTCTTCTCAAGACCAGAGTCAAGTGTCCTCCTCACTTGCAACCCAATCCACTCCCCACCAATCCATGCGTCACGGTGAAGAGCCCAGAAATGGGATTTATTTTGCCCAATGTGCAGGGGTAAAAAAATAAGTAGCAATATTACTATGAAACGCAGTGAAGGACAGGAAGACAGGAGTTGAGAGGCAGTGCCATTTAAGCAAAAATGGAAATGCTTTCCCGCATTTCCGATTCCCACAAGCCATGTTTGCTGAAACTGAAGGTCTGCCCTCCCTCCCCTTCTCTCCCTCCTGGCTTCGCTATTGACACACACACAAAATATGTGTCCGGCCATGGCACCAGGCTATGAACCCATTTTACTGGACACTTAATGTAGCTGGGTCATCAAGAAAAATGACCACAGACTCCCAATTTGTGAAGGTGAAAGGGGAAGAGAAACAGAGGCACAGGACCCCACACACGCTTGCCAGCAAGCTTTGCCACGAACAGTGCTTTCCCTGGGAGCAGCGTTCTTATTTATATTCATAAAATCCGTTCCCAAATCAAACAATAAATAATATCTCTGGCCTCAGCCACCCACTCTTCCCAAGCACGAATTCCAACTTAACCTCTCTTCTAGCTTGTTGATGTTTGACAGATATTTAAAGTAAATATCAGTCATAGAGAATAACCTCATAATCTCAGGGAAGGTTAGAGTCATGCAAATGACAACACTGGAGTGAGGACTGGGGGATAAAGGCAATAACCTGAAACCTGCCATTCTAATGATGTTAGCCCTTGATTTCCTGATTACGTGTGTGTGTGTGTGTGTGTGTGTGTATGTGTGTGTGTGTGTAATGGTGTCGCAGCTTTCAGTGGATGGGACCAGGCATTGTAAAGGAGAAAGTGCTCTTGTCAATTAGAACAGCTAATAATACTAATGGAGCTTTAGAGTTCTCACTAACAGCAGTATTGGAGACCTTAATTAGTACACCCCAGTTCACAGATATATGACGAAACCTAAGGTACTACAGACACCAGTCTGATAAAGTAGCGCAGTTGTGATGGGGACTGGCTCCGAGACAGAATTTTAAGCACCGTACAGAAAAGGGAAATTAGCATTTGTCAGTCTCCCATTGCAACAAGAGTGAGAGGAGCTGGCCTCACTACAGAGCCGGGGCCAAGACACATAAAGCCCTCGAAACCGGGGGTGTCTTACTTCCCAAGCCTTTTGGTGAAAGCAAGCCTTCCAAGTGCTGTCATTCTGGCTGAACACAGCCCAGAGCTTGTGAAGTACTTGCCATGCATGCAGAAGGCCCTGGGTTCTATCCCCAGCTATACAGAAAAGTAAAATAAAAGACCATGTGTTGAGTTTGGCGTGGTGTCGTGCACCAGTGGCCCAGGGACTTGAGCCCGAGAGTGTAGAGTCAGCCTATGAAACATAACAAGACCTCATCTCTTGAAATATAAAACAATGAGCCGAGGAGAATTTGCATTGAAATGGAAATAGAAGAAGGATCACGGATTCACACTCGGGTAACTATGTGCTTCTGTTTCACACTTGGAAGAGAGAACACACATACACACAACTATTTTCTCAGCTGCTGTTCAGCTGGATGGTGCTGTCCAGAGTGGCCTAAACATGCCTGAACATGGCTTCCTCTTGGTTCCTCTGGTAAAGTCCTTTCTTTTGGTAGATTTCAGAAGACCAGCACACCGTTGCCAGAAGGTTGAGACCAACCTTGAATTTGCATGAAAACTTTTTACAACTGAGGAAGAGTTTTATCTACTTAGCTCCTTGTAGAGGAGTGCTCCTCTTGGCCTCTACTCTATACATCTGTCACTAGTGTTTCTCTGCACAAACTTGAACACAAGGACTTGCCCTGGGGAACCATCAGTGCTCCCATGCTTTTAAAATGTAAGATCTTTCCTTCCTTAGGCTGGCCACTCAGGGCTCAAAATTATCAGTCCTTGGTGACATGGGCTTATCAGAGAAGGGCCAAAGGTCTGACCAGTGGTGAGACTCAGGAGGTTGAATCAAAGGTAATTACTTTTTAGAATGGCCTAGAGCACCCATTTTACTACCCTGGGCTACTGTTCCCTAACTCTTAAAAGGAGGTACCAATTGTAGTCTCCCATCCCTGTCTTTCACGGGGTGCTATAGAAGGAAAGAAAATTAATTTCCTTGGAGAGAAGAAAGAATGTTAATCAAAAATTAGATATTGAGCTAGTGTGTTAGCTATTTTTTGTCTTGCTGTGACTTAACAAAAGCAACTTAAAGAAGGAATGGCTGATTTCGGCACATGCCCGGAGAGTATAGTCCATCAGAGCCAGGAAGACACGGTCAAGTGAGAGGCTCTAGCGGCGGCAACAGGAGCTAAGATAGCTGGTCACAGTACATCCACATCAGGGAGTACAGAGAGGTAAATGGTGAGGTCCCACTTACCTTCTCCTTTCATTCAGTTTCCAACTCCAGTCCGTGGGATGGGGCTGCCTACATTTACGAAAGATCTTCCATTTCAGTTAAACCTCTGTAGAGACACCTTCACACGTGCCCAGAGAGCTGTCTCCCAGGTTATTCTAAGTCCCATCAAGTTGAAAATCAAGACTAACCATCGCAGCTAGTTAGATAAACACTTTAAGCAAAGTAGCAGGATACAAAATTAAGTCACAAAAATCAGTATCCCACCTATATACAAATAACAACCAGACCAAGAAAGAAACCAGGGAAACAATACTTTGCACGTTAGCCTCAAGAAATGTCTTGGGAAAAACAAATTTTTTCTCTCGGAAAACCAAGTACAATATTGAATAGGTATAAAGAGAATTGCTTTGAGTTTCTCTTCATTTAGGTTCTTGTTGGCTGTGAGCTTGCTGTAAGCTGCCTTTATTATGTTGAGATATGTCTCTTGTATTCCTGGTTTCTCCAGGACTTTTGTCATGAAGCAATGTTGAATTTTATCAAAGACTTTTCCTTCATCTAATGAGATTATCATGTGGTTTTTGTCCCTCAATGTGGTTTTGTGGTCTATTACTTTTATCAATTTACTTATATTGAACCATTCCTGCATCTCTAGGATGAAGCCTACTCAAGCATGGTGGATAATCTTTCCATGCGTTCTTGGATTCAGTTTTCAAATATTTTATAATGGATTTTTTTCCCCAGGGGGCTGGAGAGGTGGCTCAGAGGTTAAGAGCACTGACTGCTCTTTCAGAGGTCCTGAGTTCAATTCCCAGTAACCACATGGTAGCTCACAACCATCTGTAATGAGATCTGGTATCCTCTTCTGGCCTACAATATACATGCAGACATTTGTATTTGTTTTTGTTTTTAAAAAGAATTTTTATTCAGACCTGAAGGTTTACATCTTTAATCCCAGCACTTGTGGAGACAGAGGCAGGTGAATCTTTTGACGTTCCAGGACAGCCTGTGCTGGAGAGAGAGACACAGTTTCCAAAACAAGGAAGAGAAAAGGAAGGAAAAAAGGAGAAAGAAGGGAAGGGAAAAAAGAAAATTTTACATTTATGTTCATAAAGGATATTGCTCTATACTTTTTTTGGTTGGATCTGTGTGGCCTTGGCATTAAGGTAATAATGAACTCATAAAAAGTATTAGGAAATGTTCCTTTAGTTTCTATTTTGTGTAATAATTTGAGGACTATTGATGTTAATTCTTCTTTGGAGGTCTGGTAGAATTCTGTTCTGAATCCATCTGTCCACAGACTTTTTGATTTTGTTTTGTTTTGTTTCTTTGATTGGAAGACTTTTAATTTGTTGTTTCTACTTCAGTGGGATTTATGGGTCTGCTTAAATTGTTTATTTGGTCTTAACTTTGGTAGCTCATATATATCATTAAATCCATCCATTTCTTTTAGGTTTTCAAGTTTGGTGGAGTATGGGGGGATTTTTTGGTTTTTGTTTTCTGAGATGGGTTGTCTCTGTGTAGCCCCAGCTGTCTCGGAACTCACTCTATAGACCAGGTTAGCCTCGAACTCAGAGAACTGCCTGCCTCTGCCTCTCAAGTACTGGGATTAAAGGAGTAAGCCACCACTGCCTGCATGATGTATGGATTTTTGTTGTTGTTGTTTTTCTTTTTTTTCTTTTTATTTTTTTAATTAATTTATTTATTAAAGATTTCTGTCTCTTCCCCGCCACCGCCTCCCCTTTCCCTCCCCCTCCCCCAATCAAGTCCCCCTCCCTTGTCAGCCCAAAGAGCAATCAGGGTTCCCTGCCCTGTGGGCTTTCCCAATCACAACCTAGAAGAGTCTTCTGAGAATGACATTGTTGCCTGGGGTTTGCTCAAGAGGTTCTGTCCCAGTAAAGGGTAGGGACATTCAGGGATTACAATAAAAGAATGAGTCACAGTTCCTAGTCCCAGGTTAGCAATCTGGTCAGTGGTCCATCTGTGTTCTTTGATGTCCCTGATGTCCCCTGAACTTCTATTGTTTGATTGGTAAAGGGTCTGGGACTCCCATGATACTGAATGAGTAGTCCCTGTTTCCACTAGAAATTTTACAGGTTGGCCTTCTATGGTGCCCAGTTTGAAAGAGCTTTGGCCTCACTAATACTCCATAACTAGGATTGGCTTAGTTTGGGGTGGGAGCTACCTGCATCTGCTGTGGGCGTTCATTTTTCCAGAGACTCAATTCTTGTAACTGGTTCTTTTGTAAAAGTCTCTTCTTTTTATCATGGGGTTCATGGGGCTTATAATCATAGTGTCATGCCCCATCTTCTTTATCAGAAGATCATCTTTGCTGTCTCTGCTGTCAAACACTTTCTGGGCTGTTTCTAACCATTCTGAGCTGTTCTTTCCTGTAGCCCCACCCAGTTTTCAAATCTTTCTACCTGTGTCAGGGGCTGACTGAATAACAAAGTCCAGGCTAATCACCTTGAGATTTGCCAGGTCCTCTGGGTCTGTAGAAGTGTATAACTGATAGGTACCCAGGAGGTAAGCTGAAGGCGATTCATCTGGCCCTGTTTCACATCTGTGACCTTAGATAAGTTAGTGAACTTCCAGACTGCCCGTTTCATCCCTTCTAGCAGAGCCTGGTGTTACTGAGTGACCTCCTACCTCTCTCTGGGTTGCGGTCCCATTGGAGTCTCCATCTTGGCAGAGCACGGTCAGACACCTCTGCCCTCTGAACATCAGCCATTGAAGCTGCTCCAGGAGTGCTCCAGTTGCTTTCATGAGAATCCGTTCCCCTTCTTCGGAGTGACGAGGGCAAAGAGAATCTGCTGACGGTCATCCATGGGGAGATCACTGGAAAAGAGAGTCAGGTAGAGAAATTAAGGAATCGGGGCTAAGGGCTGAAAGGGAAGGTTCTGGTTCTTCCAGCTGTAGAGCTATGTGGTGGAGAAAGGGCTGTACGGGTACCGATTGTCAGGAAATGACCATAAGGGAGCAAGGACTGAAGGAGGTGGCACCTAGAACCAGAATCGGAGGAGAAATTGGGACTCCCTGGTAAGTCTGGGGAGGAGAAAAGACAGGGGGAGGTAGGGAGAAGCTGTTGGGAGAAGATGCACGGAGGTGGGGAGGAGCTGTGGGGAGAAGATCCACGGAGGTAGGGAAGAGCTGTGGGGAGAAGATACAAGGAGGTAGGGAGGAGCTGTGGGGAGAAGACACACGGAGGTAGGGAGGAGCTGTGGGGAGAAGATACACGGAGGTGGGGAGGAGCTGTGGGGAGAAGATACACGGAGGTGGGGAGGAGCTGTGGGGAGAAGACACACGGAGGTGGGGAGGAGCTGTGGGGAGAAGATACACGGAGGTGGGGAGGAGCCGTGGGGAGGAGCTGTGAGGAGAAGATACACGGAGGTAGGGAGGATCAAAGGTTCCAGGCCATTTTTGTCTACATAGTAAATCTGTCGCCAGCCTGGGCTACATAAAACCCAGAATCCTCCCATTTTGTGGGGAGCAGAGTCGATGTTGACCTTTTTCCATGACTCAGATTGCAACAAGGAGTCTATCTTCCACCTTCTAAGTTTTTGGACATAAGCTGCTCTTCTTCCCCTGGGAGCGCCCAGGTCTGTCTGTTCCGGGTTCTCCCTTAACAGCCTTCTCTCACCTGGTGTGTGCTTATGCTGCTGGGATAAGAAAGCATTGCTGAATCCAAAGCTGTGAAAATGCATTAAAATGTTTTCATTTCCTTTTTTAGAAAGGGTCTCATGTAGCTCATGTTGTTCTTAATAGTCTAGAGATGACCTTGAACTTCTGATCCTCCTGCCTTCACCCCCATATGGTAAGATTACCATGTGTGCCAACATGCCTGGCGTCCCATCCAAGTGCTAACTGGGCCCAGCCCTGCTGAGCTGATGGGATGAGGCTGTATGGTCAGAGTCCAGGATACCTGGAGTTGATACAAGTTAGAGAGTAAAGCTCCCAGCTTGTAGAAAAAATAAGTACCAAGCAGTCACATGATCTGCTTATTATATATTTCTCATTCTATATAGGAATGATGCAGAAGGTAAACCTAGGCCACCAGGCAACACAGTCAGCTCTCTGCCCTGCTGATTTGGCATAAGGCCCCAGAAATGTCAGTCATTGACAGAAAACTAACTTCGAACTATCACCCTTAGCAGTTTGAGATTTTACGGATCTTGACTCAGGAGAAACCGGGATTTGTGGTTTTGACACTGAAAAGAATTTCAGGAGTGGCCTAGATGGCAAGGATATTTCACTAGGCTTGAGGGTGAGGAGATGTCTATGCAGTGAAAGCCCTTGCCCGAGGCCCTGCTGCCAGTGCCACCAGCTGAGCCCACCACTGTGTTGGTCTGATCCTCTGCAAGCCTGAGCCAAATAACCTCTGTCTCCCTTACACTGAGTCTTGGTAGCGATGTGGGAGGAGCCATGAGCAAAGAACTCTAAAGCTATGCTGGCTTCTGGTCAACTGTGATTGGTGCATGGCTCCATGACCTCACAAGGAACCATTGTGATGAATGAGAGAGGCCCGCCTATATTAGGCACCAGCTGGGCCTAGACCTTGTTCTTAGGCTGCGGTGAAACCATTCGTTAACTGCGAAGAACTTGCTGTAGACTGCGATTTTTATAGATTTTGATTTTTAGTGTGCATCTTAACATCTGTGATTGCAACTGACCTGAATATCGTGAGTGTGCTTCCCAGTGGGGTCGGGTTTGTGCCTGAATTTTGACTGATTTGGCTTAGATTAGGTTAGTTTGTGCCTTGCTTCTGTTTATTTTATCATCAACCATTTTCTATTATTCTCTACACATTCATCTTTGACATTTCATACATTGGTTTATTTCTTTACCTTAACTTTTGTTAAGTTACCTGTAAAAGATAAGGGATTTGATTTGGTTGTGCACTTGGAGCATACCCTCGTTACTTCCCCTGGCATTTCCCTGTGGTTATAAATCCCCTGACCACGTAGAGACTCTTCTCCTGGCCACCATGCCACTCACTAAACAGAACACGCTCTGGAAAGTCTTGAGGGACGACAGTTTCCTCGTGGCCTCGCAGTGTCACAGACAGGCCATCATCCTTTTGGTGCCCATAACTACGAGTTTAAGGGAAAGGAGCTGAGTGTCCGGAGGGTGGCGAGGAAGAGGGCTGCAGTAGTTGGATTCATCACAGAGTTTGAGGGCCTGAGTGAAAAGGACTTTGAAGAAACCTGTGTGTTCACTGTCTAGTCCATAGCCTGTCTCTAACCCAGGCTAGCCCAAAGCTGGCTGAGTCCACTCTTGTTGTTACTGCTACTGTTATTAAAGTCCAAATGTCCTCAAGGTTGTGAGGGAGAGGTTTCACAGCATCTCAATTCTCTGGATTTCCGGTCTCTAACTGGGGGTGCTGTTCAGGACATTGTAATACCCCGTGGTGTGGAACCCAGCAGGGGGAATTGAGTCATTAGAGGCAACAGGACATGACAAAGCCATGTAAGCAGCTGCTTCAGACCCATCTTCTCAAGTCCCCAGACATGGATTCCCTGTCCTCTGAGAGTCTGAGACATAGCACAACCCATGGAACAAATGTTGCTGTTTCTCAGGGAATTGGTCATGACAGTGAGAAAACCAATGCAGTTTTAGGAGACAGAAGGTGAAGATTTTTATTTCTTGGTTGTGAATAGCTGTGATTGGTTCATTTCCTCCTATGACCTCACTGGAGCCATTGTGAGGAGTTGCATACTCTGCCCACATGAGGCCCTGGCTGGGGCTTCTCTGCAGAGAAGCTGTAGCTTGGTTGTTTGCAGAGTTGTTGAGCTCAGACTTTGATTAACATAAACCTTGATATTACTAATGTACGAAAACAGACGCTGTTCATTTGCTTTGACATTTGCTTCCCAGGTTGTTGGTTTTGATTTTTGTCTCTGAGGTGGTTCTTGACTTAATTTGTGCTTTTCATTCAGTTTCTTCTGACTAGTCCCATATTTCTATTCTTAAACATGGTTCCTTGATAGTTTTAAATTTAATTTTTCTGGTTTTCAAAGTTTATTAGTATGGACAAGCTGTAAAAAGCCATCTATTTCATCACCATGTGAATGTTTATCACATCTACCTGTGCCCTCTATTATCTCATAAATCCTTTGAAGCACTTAAATGTTCATCCACCCTGGTAACTATCTTCCACACTTGCTATGTTGCACCCCAATGCCCTGCAAAAAAGACCAAAAACTGTCATGTGTACCATGAGGTACAGTCCATTTCATTACAGCATCCCAGTGTCGGGGAAGGCTAGCATCCTTTAGATGACCATCTATATGAGTTTTAGATAAAGGAATGGAATATGCGAAATGTGGAGACAATGCCTGTAGTCGTCAGAATACTTAGAGAACTTTAGCATCCTAGTGCAAAGGGCGTTGGGACAGACCATGGGTTCATTCTCTAACTAGTCCATACCCGTGTCCCTAGCAAAGGTCAGCACAGAGTTGCTGAGTCTGTCCACCTTGTTACTATGGCACTTGTTACCTTGTTACCATGTTACCTGCTTACTATGTTCTTAAAGTCAAAGTGTCCTGCTCATGTTCGATAGGAATGGTCTCACACCTTCTCATATGTCTGAACGCCTTGTCTAGCAGGAGGTGCATTTTGGGGAAATCATAAAAGCTCAGGGGCTCAGGGGAAATTGAGTGACTGGATGCACCATGGACCTGCCAAAGGCATGCACCCAACTGCTTCAGACTTATCTTCCCAAGTCCCCAGTTCCTCATCTGCCATCCCTCCTGTCCCCTGAGAGCCTGAGAGGAAGGTTACCCTTTGCTGTTTAAGCTATATCTTGTTGGGGATTTGCTCACAGCCTTGACAAAAGTTATGCAGTCCCTGGAGCAGAGTAGAGGATCATCTTTTGGGCTCTTTGCTGTTACTGGTCCATTCCTTACTGTGACATCACAAAAAGCCTTTGTGAGAAGTTATTGAAATCTCTTCCTATAATGCCCTGAAGCTGACTGCGGTTTGTCTTGATGCTGCAGAGAAACTCTTGTTGGATAGAGAGCACCGGACTTCTACACTTGATCTGATAAACTGGAATCTCCTAATCTCTTGGACCTTGACATTGGGAGATTTCCTCTTTGTTGGCTGGATTTTGTGTTCAGTTGTTCTTTTTGATACATACACTCAATGCTTTTTGTTGAGGCACAGATTTCTGCTTATGTATTCATTTTATTTAATTGTTCCATTTAAATTTTTTTGCCATGTTTTACTTTGGTTTCATTTTTCTTATTTTAAACCATATCTGTATGAAATAAAAAAATCCTTTGTAACATCTACAGATGTAAACAGTGACCTGGGATCATTTTCATCTGCTCTGTGACATTACAGCTGCCCCTTGTGTGTGCCCCAAAGTCCCTCATTTCAATTAAAGCCTGAGCTACTGATCCATAGCTCTAGTCACCATTTCTCTGGAACTGGGAGGGGGGAGGGCATTGCAGTACGAAGCTCGTGTCTATTTCTTCTTCAGAGAATGACAAAAGTTGATGTTTTTGTGGCCAAGTGTGGACCTCTTCACTTGATCTCCTTACATGCTTGTTAGTTTCCCCATAGAATTGTCCTAGGATTCCCTGTTGAACTCTCTGTGAACAGGAAACATCCTAGCTGTCATGTATTGTTTGAACTTGTGTGAAGAAGCAAGGAATCTGATAACAGTTGTACAAGTGGATATTCCTCAAGAACATTGGAGTATACTCAAGCCTGTGTGTGTGTGTGTGTGTGTGTGTCTTGTGGTTGTTGTTGTTATGGCTTAAGCCTCAGGGTTATACTGGTTTTCAAGACTGTGTTTGCAATGATCGTTCCTAGTATCTTTTTTAAGCTTCCTGAGGAACACTGGTCTCCGCTATACAGAAAGACCTATCATGCACTCTGTTGGTCCTGGGATGTCCTTGCTAGCAGAAGTTGTGTTTCTCTTTCCATATCATCCCTAAATTGATCACATTGTATGTTTTGTAACATCCAGAATTGATCCTCATGCCCAGAATGGAGTATCTAGAAGGCAGCAAGTGCTATGTAGGTTTAATAACATCTTATCAATGTGAGTGTCTCTTTTATGACTCAAGAAATCTCTTGCTTACAGGGTTACCAACTCTGTAGAGTCAGTTCACACCACACACACGCAGGGCTCCCTAGGTCCTACTTGTCCTTTCATACTTCATGTCTTGTCTCACATTTCAAGAATTTGAATCTTCTTTCTGGGTGCCGCAGGTCAAGGGTTTGTCAGACTTCATCCTTTCAAATCACCAGATCTTGGTTTCTTTGGTCTTTGATTCAAACTCTAAGGAACCACTTATTTCATCTCTAATATTTCTTATGCTTTCTCATAACTGCTTTGGGGTTTGGGTTGGCATTTATTTTCTTTTTAACCTCTGACCCCAATATGTATCATAAGGAGGTTTGAGATAGCTAATTTTTTTTTTTGATGATTTTCATGATGTAGACATTGAGAGCCACAAACTTCTTTTCTAGACCTGGTTTTGTCTTTTACCTTCTAGATTCTTGTGGTGGTCCCATCCCCCACCTGTCAGGGTGGGGGCCATGGAGGAGAAAACGGAAAACCTGTGGCATAAGAGCTGGCCAGGTTTTTCGGCCCCACAGATTTATTCTGAGGAGATGGAGAGTACTTCATCATATGAAACTGTCCTTGACAGTGATTCCGAGGACTATTTCTCCTGCATAGAGGATTTAGATATGGAGGATGACAGCGGAGAGGCTGAGATCCAGGAGAAGGGCAACATCACCATCCAGTCAGGCCTCCATCTACTGTGTGCCCTGAGCCCAAGCCAAAGCACAGGCTTTGAATATACCATTGGTGCTCCCCTCAGCCAGACTACAGTCGCTGAGATCAGCACGGGCACTGGACCCAGCAGGGAGAGTGAGTCCACCATAGGCCATGGCCCAGGCCACGACATAGAAATTGATAAACCCTATTGTACTCCCGAGAGCCAGAATACAGTCGCTGATGTCAGCTCGGGCACTGGCCCCATCAGGAATACTCAGTCCACCATAGGCCATGGCCCAGGCCACGACATAGAAATTGATAAAACCTATCGTGCTCCTGAGAGCCAGAATAAAGTTGATGATGTCAGCACGGGCACTGTCCCCATCAGGAATAGTGAGTCCACCGTAGGCCATGGCCCAGGCCACGACATAGAAATTGATAAAACCTATCGTGCTCCTGAGAGCCAGAATAAAGTCGATGATGTCAGCACGGGCACTGTCCCCATCAGGAATAGTGAGTCCACCGTAGGCCATGGCCCAGGCCACGACATAGAAATTGATGAAGGCTCCTGTGCTCCCGAGAGCCAGAATACAGTCGCTAATGTCAGCTCGGGCACTGGCCCCATCAGGAATACTGAGTCCACCATAGGCCATGGCCCAGGCCACGACATAGAAATTGATGAAGGCTCCTGTGCTCCCGAGAGCCAGAATATAGTCGCTGATGTCAGCTCGGGCACTGGCCCCATCAGGAATACTGAGTCCACCGTAGGCCATGGCCCAGGCCACGACATAGAAATTGATAAAACCTATCTTGCTCCCAAGAGCCAGAATACAGTCGCTGATGTCAGCACGGGCACTGTCCCCAATAGGGATACTGAATCCACCATAGGCCATGGCCCAGGCCACGACATAGAAATTGATGAAGGCTCCTGTGCTCCCGAGAGCCAGAATACAGTGGCTGATATCTGCTCAGGCACTGGCCCCATCAGGAATACTGAGTCCACCGTAGGCCATGGCCCAGGCCACGACATAGAAATTGATGAAGGCTCCTGTGCTCCCGAGAGCCAGAATACAGTCGCTAATGTCAGCTCGGGCACTGGCCCCATCAGGAATACTGAGTCCACCATAGGCCATGGCCCAGGCCACGACATAGAAATTGATGAAGGCTCCTGTGCTCCCGAGAGCCAGAATATAGTCGCTGATGTCAGCTCGGGCACTGGCCCCATCAGGAATACTGAGTCCACCGTAGGCCATGGCCCAGGCCACGACATAGAAATTGATAAAACCTATCTTGCTCCCAAGAGCCAGAATACAGTCGCTGATGTCAGCACGGGCACTGTCCCCAATAGGGATACTGAATCCACCATAGGCCATGGCCCAGGCCACGACATAGAAATTGATGAAGGCTCCTGTGCTCCCGAGAGCCAGAATACAGTGGCTGATATCTGCTCAGGCACTGGCCCCATCAGGAATACTGAGTCCACCGTAGGCCATGGCCCAGGCCACGACATAGAAATTGATGAAGGCTCCTGTGCTCCCGAGAGCCAGAATACAGTCGCTAATGTCAGCTCGGGCACTGGCCCCATCAGGAATACTGAGTCCACCATAGGCCATGGCCCAGGCCACGACATAGAAATTGATGAAGGCTCCTGTGCTCCCGAGAGCCAGAATATAGTCGCTGATGTCAGCTCGGGCACTGGCCCCATCAGGAATACTGAGTCCACCGTAGGCCATGGCCCAGGCCACGACATAGAAATTGATAAAACCTATCTTGCTCCCAAGAGCCAGAATACAGTCGCTGATGTCAGCACGGGCACTGTCCCCAATAGGGATACTGAATCCACCATAGGCCATGGCCCAGGCCACGACATAGAAATTGATGAAGGCTCCTGTGCTCCCGAGAGCCAGAATACAGTGGCTGATATCTGCTCAGGCACTGGCCCCATCAGGAATACTGAGTCCACCGTAGGCCATGGCCCAGTCCACGACATAGAAATTGATAAAACCTATCGTACTCCCGAGAGCCAGAATACAGTCGCTGATGTCAGCACAGGCACTGTCCCCAGCAGGGAGAGTGATGGCACCATAGGTGATGGCCCAAGCCAGGACACAGAATGTGATGTAATCTTTGGTGGTCCTGTGCCTCCTTGTCTGTACCCTGAAGTCATCATTATCCCTGGCCCCCCCTGGGAGAGTGAGGAGTCCCTGAACGTTCTCCCGAGCTGGAGGGAAGAACGCGAAGAATCCGAGGGCGTTCTGCCCTGCCCAAATGAAGACAACTTGCATACTGAGAATAACCAGAATCCTGACAGGAGGAAGAAGAGATGGCGCCTTAAAGGGCTGCGGAGGCAAATACATCGCCTCTGCTGCTGTTTCTTCTGTTGCCTCCTCCCCCCAATGGAAGAAGCCCCAACCCCCAGGTGAGGGACAGGGAGAGGTAGGAAATGGAGTCCCAGTGAGACCGGGTAGACAAGCCCAGTGACTTCTTATGTATTTCATATTTGCTTTTGCCATGGATACGCGGCACCATTTAGAGGACACGAACCCTAATGTCTGTAACCCTAGAAGGGGCTTTGCCATTCTGCCCCTTTATATGGATTCTGGGAAAGTTGAGCCTGAAGCAGACAAGCAGAGGATGCAACCAGGGGCAGTGGAGGGAAGGAGAGGGGTTTGGGCTTGGGGAAGGGAGATCAGGTTAGGCAAGAGGAATCACGTAGAGCGCTGTGGGACAACAGGCTAGCCCAGTGGTGAGTCCTGCCTATGTCAGAGTCACTAACAGAGTCCTTTGCTTGTGTCTCCTTTCAAGGTCTGAAGAACAGGCCTGGGGCCATGGTTATTAAACCATGGGTCTCGTTCGACCTGGTGTGGCCTACCAGCCACAAGAGGGGGCCACGCCAGAACATTTTAGAGCTATGTACCTGAAATCATCACACCCTGTGACACGCTGTGACACATGAGGACAAGCTCTGTACCCCTCCTCTCCCTGCAGTGGGAGCTGTTAGCTCCCGCAAGGTAAGCTGATACTTGTCCCAGCACTATGGCTGGACAGAAAAGTGGGACACACGGCCACCCCATTTTAAAGAAGCCTTCCAACTTCTGCAATCCACATTATGCAACTTCATGTTCCACACAACATGGGGTCTTCACCAAGTCGTCCCTTAATTTTTGAAGATCCTTATCGATGACCAGCTGTAAAGAAGTCCATGTACAGGGCAGAGGGGAGGAGAGGGGTGTGTGGAACAAGGCAAGAGAGAAGAAAATCAGTAAGACACTAGGGAAGGAGAGGAGTCTGCCCATAGGAAATTACAGTTCCAGCCAGGCAGCTGAGAAGAAAGAGATGAGCATGTAGGGCAGGGACAGGGGCCTTGGGCGGGCTGATCAGGAGAAACTCCCTGGAGAAGAGATATATAGGGTTCAGGGCATGGGTTCCCGGGAACAGAAGACCATGCCTCCCTAGGGGGTTCAAACCAACCCCTCCCCAGGATCCTCCTCCTCTTTCTGCTCTAACCAACCTCAGGCTGATCTGGAAGAATCTGCGTCCTTTTCTTCACAGCCTCCTGCCACCAGGGTCCACGCTGCCCTTCCCATGTTCCAGCAGTTCAGAAACTGTGGTAGTATTTTTATCCCAGTGAATGATTCTTTCACTTTGACTAAAATTACAGGACTTTTCTGGCTACTGTGAAAAGGTAACTAGGACTTGTGGGGGCTGTGGAACATCACCGCTGGACAAGGACAGCATCCTTGGTCGGCTTTGTGTCCAGTGGTGACATCCGGGGTCTAGATTGGGGGAACAGTCACTGTCATGGAGCTACAAGGTGTCAGCCAGTGTTATTGTGTACATTCTTGCTGAGTGAGGTGTCTGCAGAATCCTCATGGTCACCATGCAGGTTGTGAACAGCTCTCTGTGTCAGCGAGAGCTTCCCAGCTGTCAGGGAATCCAGGGTTCTTGTCTGAGGGGATTATTTGGATCAGTGGTTCTCAATATTCCTAATGCTGCAACCTTTTAATACGGTTCCTCATGTTGTGGAGCCCCCCACCCAAAGAAAAAAAACAGTTACCTTTGCTCCTGTTTCTGATCTTAGGTGAGCCTGTGAAAGGCTCATTCGATCCCCAAAGAGGTTGAGACCCACAGGTTGAGAAGCACTGAAGTGATGAATTAGTTTGAGTCCTCTGAGTGTATCTGTATGAAAGATGAGTTTCTGAAGCCTGGTCTTGATGGAATCCGCCAATGAATTGGGCTTTCTTATGACTGCTGAGAATGCTGGCATTGGTCTTTCTGAATATGGGTGTTGTGTCAGCTTAGCAAATAGCAGTCTACTCCCTCGGCCACCGCTGAGCACAGCTTGCACACACAAGTCTCTGTGGCAGCCTACAGTGCCGAACTCTACTGGTATTGATGGCGCAATGGGTCAGCAGGTCATCCTGAGGAGGGCTTGACACGTGTCTCCCTGTGTCATGAATCATTTGCCAGATACCCTAGGGCCTTTGAGATAGGAACTTGGTGCAGACAGATACCTATTCTAGCATTCACTTACTGAATTTGTCCATTCGGCTGACAAAACACTGTGGCCAAGGCCACTTAAGTGAGAAAGCATGTTACTTAGGGGTCCACAGTTGCAGAGGGGGACAGCACATAAACATCCTGATGGGAATCTAGCAATAGGTAGACAGTCATGGCATTGGAGCTGGCGGTGATAGCTAACACTGATTCTCAAACAACAGGGAGAGAGAGAGAGAGACAGAGAGAGAGAGAGAGAGATTAGAGAGAATATATATGAGTAGAGGGAGAGAGAGATTAGAGAGAGGGATATATATATATGTATATACACATAAACACAGACAATACACACACACACACACACACACACACACACACACACACACACGGAAAGAAAGGGAGGGAGAAAGAGAGAGAGTTATTTGGAATGGGATTGGCTCTAGAATCCTTAAAGCTCTGTGACCCCCTACTGACACTTCCTCCTTCCAGGCCACACCCAAACATGTTCATCAATGGGGGGCCATTCTCATTCAAACTAAGCCACATACTAACCAGGATGAGGAGAGGAAACTCTTGGGTAGCATTGCCCTGAGCTCTGACTGCTGCTGTCCCCACCCTTCCGCTCTCTTTGCACTCTCAGAGAGCAGATGACACCACTGTCTCTCTTGAAACTTGCAAACCTGCACTTCCATTAAGATGTCTGGAAGACAGAAGAGACCCTTACACTCAGTTTTATCCACAACAAAGTTTCTTTTGTGGAACTCCTCACCTAGAGGAGCCCTTTTTGCCTCTCTGCACCCAACTGGATGTTTGTGACCACCTCACATGGTCAGAATGGGCTAGATAGCCTCAGAAAAAGAACAAATAACAGGCACACCCCTCAATCCTCATTGGAAGACACAACATACAAAACCATCAGTGGTCTGCCTTATGTGACAATGGAAGCCTGACCACAGTGGCAGCCCGTCAACTAACCCATGCCACAGCCTCTCTGCCAACTTGCTGAAAGAGGTGGGGCATTCAGTGTTAGTGTCTTCCTGCCCCTGACTATCAGACACAGTAGTCAACGTGAACATAAGTCCTGGACCAGCGCAGGGCACCATGGAGTTTAGGGAGTGCCCTGCCAATCAGCTCCTTGTGTTGGGAAAGCCATCTAAGCAAGCAAAGGGCGATTTTCTCGGTTTTCTCATGAGACTTTGGAAAGCAGGGGGATTAGTAAACTCTGTATGACTCTGACATCATGATCTGTCTCCTGTCATAGGGAAGCTGAATGGGAGGCAGGTGGGGAGGTGGCCAGAGAATTCAGGCTGAGTACCATGGACGGTTAGAATGAGATACACATGTCTGGTCAGCTCTCCCCAAGCAAAGGCTGTCTAGCCAGGGCCAAGGTGAAAGAAATCTGTCCCTGACAGACAAGGTTACAGAATCCATTAGGGACACAATCCAGTAAAGCCAGGCCACTTCCTTTCAAAGACTTGAAGGCACCAGCCTCACGTGCCCTTCGTTCTTACCTCAGGAAAGCGTGTGGTCGCCTCTCTGCCCCTTTCAGACAGCAAATCCACACTGCTCATCTTCACACAAGTCAAGAAACCATGTGATCTGTTTTGTTTGTTTTTTTGGCCAAACTTCCTGATCCCCAGGCTGCTCACCATGGCAGGAAATGGACAACTTTTGTTGTCCTTAGCTTGCAGGCACTCATGAACACATTCAGCCACAAGCTTTTCTTGCTTCCCATCCAGAGCTCCAACAGGGGATTGACCACCACACAGGGTCAATTATTCATTTGTTCTGTTGACAACACTTGGCTCCTGAGAGATAACATAAGATGAGAATGTAGCTATGAAATTGCTCTCTTAGTGACAGGAGTAACTCACTCCAAGTGCTCGGTCTTCAAACATGAGGGCGTGAGCTCAGAACCAGCTGCCACATAAAAGCCTTGAAGGCCAGTGTGAGCATATCATCCTACCTCTATGGAGGTGGAAGAGAGAAGTCCCCTTTTCATCCTTGTACAGGTGGTCTAGAGTTACTGACAAGTCACGGGTTTAAGGAGAGTGTCTCAGGAAGCAAGGTAAGTATGACGCTTGAGCCCCCTCCTACTCACACAGGAGTGGGCACAGGCAGTGCTCCAGAAGACACATATGAACCCAAACACACGCACAAGTTGGGAGACATGAAGAAAAGGGAATAGAAAGAACATGGGTGAAGGCTTCATCTTTCATAAATGATTGTTCTTATGTGCGGGATCTATTTCTCAACCTGCGTTAACTGTGATTTTGTCCACAGCATTCTAGTGAAAAGTTCCTGCATAACTGTGGTTTCAACTTCATTTTTGTTTTCTCAAATAACTCTGCTGAAAATCATAGATCGCTTGAACCTATGAAGAACAGGGGTAACCTGTTGTAACAGAATGGCAGCTTTGTGTGGAAGCCTTTTCCACGATGTCATGGTCATATGGAAACCACTGCTATTTTTCATTTGAGGTTGGCACATCACGACTATGTTCTACTCTTAAAGAACATATGCCAGGCTCTTTCAGTTCCCAGCGCAGCCATGGCTCGTGGTCCCAATAAACATCTGAAGCGTGTAGCAGCTCCAAAGCATTGGATGCTGGATAAACTAACCGGCGTGTTTGCGCCTCGTCCGTCCACTGGCCCTCACAAGCTGAGGGAATGTCTGCCTCTGATCATTTTCCTGAGGAACAGGCTTAAGTATGCCCTGACTGGCGATGAAGTGAAGAAGATCTGCATCCAGCGCTTCATTAAGATTGATGGCAAAGTCAGGACCGATATAACCTACCCTGATAGGTTTATAGATGTCATCAACATTGACAAGACTGGAGAGAACTTCTGTCTGATCTATGACACCAAGGGTCGCTTTGCCCTTCATCATATTACACCTGAGGAGGCCAAGTACAAGTTGTGCAAAGTGAGAAAGATCTTTGTGGGCACAAAAGGAATCCCACATCTGGTGACCCATGATGCTCGCACTATTCGCTACCCTGATCTCCTCATCAAGGTGAATGACACCATTCAGATTGATTTGGATACGGGTAAAATAACCGACTTCATCAAGTTTGACACTGGTAACCTGTGTATGGTGACTGGGGGTGCTAACTTGGGAAGAATTGGTGTGATCACCAACAGAGAGAGACATCCCGGCTCTTTTGATGTGGTCCATGTGAAAGATGCCAATGGCAACAGCTTTGCCACCCGGCTTTCCAACATTTTTGTTATTGGCAAGGGCAACAAACCATGGATTTCTCTTCCCCGAGGAAAAGGAATCCGCCTCACAGTTGCTGAAGAGAGAGACAAGAGGCTAGCGGCCACACAGAGCAGTGGGTGGACGGGTCTCTAAGAGACATGCTGGAGACGTATTTGTACTCTTGAGAGACATGCTGGAGACGTATTTGTACTCTTGAGAAACGCTGGAGACGTATTTATACTCTTGAGAGACGCTGGAGACGTATTTATACTCTTGAGAGACGCTGGAGACGTATTTGTACTCTTGAGAGACACGCTGGAGACGTATTTGTACTCTTGAGAGACACGCTGGAGACGTATTTGTACTCTTGAGAGACACGCTGGAGATGTATTTGTACTCTTGAGAGACACGCTAGAGACGTATTTGTACTCTTGAGAGACATGCTGGAGACGTATTTGTACTCTTGAGAGACGCTGGAGACGTATTTGTACTCTTGAGAGACGCTGGAGACGTATTTATACTCTTGAGAGACGCTGGAGACGTATTTGTACTCTTGAGAGACGCTGGAGACGTATTTGTACTCTTGAGAGACGCTGGAGACGTATTTGTACTCTTGAGAGACATGCTGGAGACGTATTTGTACTCTTGAGAGACGCTGGAGACGTATTTGTACTCTTGAGAGACACACTGGAGACGTATTTGTACTCTTGAGAGACACGCTGGAGACGTATTTGTACTCTTGAGAGACACGCTGGAGACGTATTTGTACTCTTGAGAGACACGCTGGAGACGTATTTGTACTCTTGAGAGACACGCTGGAGACGTATTTGTACTCTTGAGAGACACGCTGGAGACGTATTTGTACTCTTGCTAACAAGCCTTTCTAGGCAACGTGCTAGATTAAAAAGCATGATGAAAACTAAAAAAAAAAAAGATATGCCAGGCCTGAAAGAGAAATTTCTGTTTATTATTTCATTATTCAATAAAGAAATTCCTGTTTTTTACCTTACTAAATGTTGACTTGATTTTTATCCTGACCCGTGGGGCAATATTATACAAGCCCTACATTGTATGGCAGCCAAACTTACAGGCCAGCTCATACCTGGCCGCACGGAAGGTGGTCACATGACTTCCAGACAGGATGTCGCCATCCTAAAAAGATTAGGATATGCTAATATTGTTCTGATTCTTTCTTTGCCATTATGGAGATCACCTGGAAAGTGTTAATCCAGGCTACCTGACAGAGCAACCATACTTGTAGCAACTCGTGTGTCAGGATACCTATGTCTTATTGGTAGCTGTTTCTGACACCCACAGACATGTCAAGTCTACAGCATGGCCACAGGGACACCCGATGCCAGGTTTTTTGTTTTGTTTTTATTGTGGTTGTTGTTGTTGTTGTTTTGGGAGAGACAATATTTCTCTGTACCTTTAGAAACTTGCTCTGTAGAGCAGGCTGGCCTGCCTCTGCCTCACGAGTACTGCATTAAAGGCATGCGGCGCCGCCACCACTCAGCAAACTGATACTCTGATTGCATTGACATGAGCAGTCCAGGAAAAAGCTAGGAAGGCCTTCCGGGCTCAGGGTCACATGGTCACAGGGCTCTCATTTGTGGGAACAAAACAAACACTTTCTGTGATGGGCAAACAAAAAGAAGACATCAAGGGATGTAGAGCTGCCAACTACAGAGGAAAACATTTATAGGTCAATTAAACTAAAAGAGGCAGAGAACGTGCCTCAATTCAGATGCCCCTGCTCAGCTGTCCAGGCATCAGCATAGGTCTTGCCTTAGGAAATTCAGAGACACAAATGACATCAGAACAACTGGGGAAAACATGAAAACCAAAGCTAAGGAAGCACACTCAGGAGGCAGAGGCAGGAGGATCTCTGTGAGTTCAAGATCAGCCATGTTCACAAAGGGAGTTCCAGGACATCAAAGCTGTTACATAGAAAAACCTTTTCTTGAATCAGAATTCCCCCTTGCCCCCCGAAAAAGCAAAGGAAGCTTGAGTCTGTACACAGCTTGGTAGGCAAGCATGAGGCCTGACTTCCATGTCCCTCTGTGACAAACAGGAATGATGACATGTGCTTGGAATCCTACCACCAGCAAGGCAGCCATCTGCTGATTACTGGGTCTCACTGTCAAGTGACCCTGTATCAAAAAAACAAAACCAAACAGTGACTGTGTCTGAGGAACAAACACTGAGGTTCCCCTGTGGCTTCCACATGCACATACCCCAAATGAATGTATGTGTACACACAGACACAAGGGCATGCGTATATGTGTAAGAAGAAACACAGATACACACACATGGGGACGGGGGAGAGAGGAGAGAGAATAGAAGATCAATTAAACTTTTGTGGACTGATTGGTGTGTCTCAAAGTATTTTGTATTTTGATTCTTTGAGACAGGGCTAGCGGCTCATTCTGCAGTTCAGTGAAGGCCCTATGTATCTCTAATGGTGACCTCAAACATCTGCTTGTTCTGCTCTACTGCCAAGTGTAGACATTACAGGTATTGACCTCCCTCTTCATCTGTCCAGTGCTACAAATCTGTACCAGATACTGAAGCGTGCTGGAGCAACCTCTGTGAATAAGGTGATCCTGAAACCATTTTACAAATTTCATGGAGGGCTTGCAAACAGAGGTTTCTCTGGACTGAACTGTCCAGCAGCGGCTTTGAAATAAATCCTCATTATATTGTTATATTGAGTACAGAATTTTGGCCTATAGTTCAGGCTTATTACTAAATATCTCTTTCATTTAAATTAATCTGTTTCTATTAATCTATGTATTGCCATGTGGCTGTGGCTTCACCAGTTCCCTGTTGTCTTGTTTCTCAGGCAGTTGGCTCCTGTCTTTGGACTCTGCCCTTTTTTCTCCCTGTACCTCTGTTTGGCTTCCCCAAACCTGTACCCTTATTCTGCCTTGCTGTAGGCCAAATCAGCTTTATTACCAACCAATGAAAAGAATACATATTCACAGTGTACAGAAGGGTTATTACATGGAAAGACCTGGCGTCAGGAAGTGGAAGAAGAAGGATCTCTGGACTCAGAATTAGTGTGGATTCTCTGAACTCATGCTGTATAGCTTGGGTCCCTCTTAGCAGATATTCACACCGAGAAAGGTGTCAGAAACTAAAGAACTGGTATCACAGGATGAGAAGTGTCAGTGGATACCATAGTCACTTCCCAAAGCTCAGAGAGACTAGGGACAGAGCCCCTGAAAGCCTCAGAAGAGACAGTCCCTGGTAGAAATAAGAAGGCTAGGAGATGGGCTGACTCTACACAGCCAAACCTCTAGGACCTGATGACAGTTCTGACCAACAGGAAGAAAACTTCTTAGTGTTCTTCATCTTGGGTCACCATCTTTTGTCAGGGCACAGGCAAAAGTCACATCAACACAGATGAACAGACACCACATAACCTTTGTCCTGGGGAATGGGATATTGGCTTCCACATTCTGAGGAACATCTGGCTCGTGAGAGCCACACAGAGTGACACTCATGGTGAACATGGGGACTAAGAAACCGGAACTAGGGATTGTGTTGGGGGGATTCCTTGGTTGGCAGAGTACTTGTCAGACAACAGTGGGGACCTACATTTGTGTCCCAGCACCCACATATAATGTCAGTGGCACTAGCACACAGTGGTAATCCTTACTCTTGAGAGTACCCAAACCACACAAAGACACAACTAAGAAAGATAATTACAGACCAATCTTCCTCATGAACATTAATTCAGAAATAATCAAGTACTGGTAAACCAAATCCAAGAACACATCCGAAAAATCATCCACCATGACCAAGTAGGCTTCATCCCATAGATGCAGGCAGGGATGGTTCAACATACAAAATGTGTCAATGTAATCCATCGTGAAAACAAACTGAAAGAAAAAACCACATGATTATCTCATTAGATGCTGAAAAAGCCTCCAACAAAATACAACATCCCTTCATGATGAAGGTCTTGGAGAGAGCAGGGATACAAGGAACATACCTAAACATAATAAAGGCAATATACAGCAAGCCAACTCTCAACCTCAAACTAAATGGAGAGAAACTCCCAGTGATTCCACTGAAATTAGGAACAAGACAAGGTTGTCCACTCTCTCCATATCTATTCAATATAGTTCTTGAGGTCCTAGCTACACCAATAAGACAACAAAAGGAGATCAAGGGCATACAAATCAGAAAAGAAGAAGTCAAACTCTCACTATATATTGATGATATGATAGTTTATATAAGCGACCCCAAAAATTCTACCAAGGAACTTCTAAAACTCATAAACACTTCAGTAATGTAGCAGGATTACTACTCAAAAAATCAGTAGCCCTCCTGTACATAGATGTTAAATGGGCTGAGAAAGAAATCAGAGAAACATCACCCTTCACAATAGCCACAAATAACAAAATACCTTGGAGTAATTCTAAGCAAACAAGTGGAAGACCTGTATGACAGGAACTTTAAATCTTTGAAGAAAGCAATTGAAGACACCAGAAAGTGGAAAGATCTCCCATGCTCTTGGGTAGGTAGAATTAACATAGTAAAAACAGCAATCTTTCCCAAATCAAATGCAATGCCCACCAAAATCCCAGCAAAATTCTTCACAGACCTTGAAAGAACAATACTCAATTTCATATGGAAAAGCAGAAAACCCAGGATAGTAAAAACAATCCTGTACAATAACAAAGCTTCTAGATGCATCACAATCCCTGACTTCAAACTCTACTACAGAGCTACAGTACTGAAAACAGCCTGCTACTGGCATAAAAACAGACAGGAGGACCAATGGAACCGAATTGAAGACCTAGATATCAATCCACACACCTATGAACACCTGATTTTTGACAAAGAAGCAAAAAATATCAAATGGAAAAAGGAAAGTATATTCAACAAATGGTGTTGGCATAATTGAATATCAACATGTAGAAGAATGCAAATAGACCCATAGCTATCACTATGCACAAAACTCAATTCCAAATGGATCAAAGACCTCAACATAAAACCAAGCACACTGACCCTCACAGAAAAGAAAGTGGGAAGTACACTTGAACGCAATGGCTCAAGAGATCACTTTCTAAATACAACCCCAGTAGCACAGACACTCAGCGAAACAATAAGTGGAACCTCCGGAAACTGAGAAACTTCTGTAAAGCAAAGGACACAGTCAACAAGACAAAATAGCAGCCTACTGAATAGGAAAAGATCTTCACTAACCCCACATCGGACAGAGGGTTGATCTCCAAAATATACAAAGAACTCAAGAAATTGGTAATCAAAAGAACAAATAATCCAATAAAAAAATGGAGTACAGACCTAGACAAAGAACTCTCAACAGAGAAATAAAATGACTGAAAGACACTTAAGGAAATGGCCAACATCCTTAGCCATCAGAGAAATGCAAATCAAAACAACTCTGAGATTACAATTTACATCTGTAAGAATGGCCAGAATCAAAACCACTGAGAACTTATGCTGGAGAGGATGTGGGGTAAAGGGAACACTCCTTCATTGCTGGTGGGAGTGCAAACTGGTAAAGTCTCTTTGAATATCAGTATGGCGATTTCTCAGAAAATCAGGAAACAATCTACATCAAGACCCAGCAATACCACTTTTGGGTATATACCCAAAGGATGCTCAATCATACTACAAGGACATGTGCTCAACATGTTCAGAGCAGCACTGTTTGTCATAGCCAGAAACTGAAAACAACCTAAATACCCCTCGACTGAAGAATGGATAAGGAAACTGTGGTACATTTATGTAATAGAGCACTACACAGCAAAAAAAAATCATGACATCTCTAAATTTTCAGGCAAATTTATGGAGCTAGAAAATATCATACTGAGTGAGGTAACCCAGACCCAGAAAGAGAAATATCATATGTACTCACTCATAAATGGCTTTTAGTCATAAAGCAAAGAAAATCAGCCTACAATTCACAATCTCAGAGAACGTAGACAACTTTAAAGACCCTAAGAGAGACATACATGGATTTAATCTACATGGGAAGTAAAAAAGACAAGATCCCCTGAGTAAATTGGGAGCTTGGGGACCATGGGAGAGGGTAGAAGGGAAGGGGAGAGGAAGGGGAGCAGAGAAAAATATATCGCTCAATAAAAACAATTTAAAAAAAGAAAAAAAAGGCAGACAGGTTTGCCTTGCTAACAGGCTTCACATTAAAGCCTAAACAGGTTGCAGGTGCAGCTTTCCATTAAAGAAACATGCTCTGCACTGACTGTTCCCATAATAACTATTCGTGTCTCTGCTAAATGATTAGAGGGAAAGAGTGTGTTCTAAGATATGGGAAGGTCTGAAGACATGAAAACTTAACTTAAAACTTGTAACTTCAAATTGGAGCTGTTCTGGGAAACAGCACATAGTTCACCATCATCTTAATGAAGTGCAGCCAGGTGGGAAGTCACTGTTTTGACTAGGGATGGAAGAGAGGAATGTCATGTAACTTTACCAGCATTTTGACCACCTAGGAGGAGCGAGCCTACCTAGGAGGTAACAAAAGATTTCCAGGATTTTTTGGATTAGGATGGATTTTTGTATAATTTCTGTCTGTCCTGGAAACATGGTTTATGAAGAGAAAGGGTAATCCACTTGGTGTAGGTTTTAGAGACAATGAACTGTTTACACTGTTGAAAATTGGTTTTGCCTTCTACAAATTGTGGTTGTGCCTTGTTATCATTCTTGTAATAAAAAGGTACTTTAGTTGCATATTAGCAGAACACACAGTTGAGAGATCTTAAACTTCTTAACAAGAAATTTTAAAGCTTTACAGAAAGTTTAAATAACTGGATATTTTTAAGAAACAGTTTCTCAATTGTTTTTATTGAGCTATATATTTTTCTCCACTCCTCTCCCTACCTCTCTCCTCCCCTTCTACCCTCTCCTATGGTCCCCCCAAAAAAACAGTGTTTTTAAAAGCTTAAATTTTTAAAGCTATAGGACATTTTAAAATTTTTAAGATCTTTTATTATGATACCTTTGCTAATATATGATCTTAATAAATAGATAAATAAAAAACTAAAACTTAGGACCACAGCTAAACCCAGAGACTGTGTTCCTAGCTTATGATGCAGTAAGATGTTGACCTAAGCAGTTTGGCAAACGGTCTCTCCTTAACTAAGGTCTATTCAGCTAACAGAGATTGATTTAGGAATATAGTCTAACATCCTTGCTTTTACTAACATTGTTAAGATGTAGCTAATTTGGTAAATTAAGTCATAGAGAAAACTATTGTGTTCTATAATGGTGTACTATAAAAGGATCAGGAAATTTCCCAGTCTCTTTGTAGACAGTATTTATGAGTTAAAAGAGTTATCTTGAGCCAGTGGTGGCGGTGGTGGCACATGCCTTTAATCCCAGCACTCAGGAGGCACAAGCAGATGGGTCTCTGTGGGTTCGAGACCAGCCTGGTCTACAAGAGCTAGTTCCAGGACAGGCTCCAAAGCCACAGCGAAACCCTGTCTTGAAAAACCAAAAAAAAAAAAAAAAAAAAAAAAAAAAAAAAAAACAACAACAAACAAAAAAAAAACCAAAAGAAGGAGGAGTAGGAGAAGAAGGAGTGAAGAACAGAGACACATGCATGCTGACTGTTTTATGTCAACTTCACTGACATAGGCAAAAATCACCTGAAGGGAGGGAACCTCAATTGAGAAAATGCCTCCATTGAGATGAGCAAAGGGTCACTTCTTGGACTGGACCTCCAGGAAGGACCACCGTGGTCTGTGCTGCCTGGTCCCCAGCACGGTGGCAGACGCAGGCCTCAGGTGGCAGGGACCAGCATGGCGGCAGACGCAGGCTGCAGGGACCTGCGCGCAACACCAAGAGCAAATCGCCTCACTACAATTAAATCAAAGAGGTAGGCCTTTGGTTGGTGAGGTCCCTGGCAAACAGGGAGCCTGGACCTGTTCCTGAAGACCCTTCTGAGAGGTAAGAGGGATCTTGACCCCCGGCAGGAGCCAGGAAACAGAGCGAGGGCATTTTGTAAGAGGAGCCCCTGGCCAGCAGGGAAACCTGATCCGGTTTTAAAGACCCATTAGATAGCATGGATAGGAGGAGATAGGCAGGTGCCAAGGCCTATTCACCCAACAATCTGAAAAACAACATGAAAACACCAGAACCCAATGATCTTACAACAGAAGGACTTGAACACCCTAACACAGAAGAAGTGGAAAAAAATGACTTTATGAAAGCAATAGAGTCCCTTAAACAACATGTAAAAAATGCCCTTATAGAAATGGATGAGAAGTATAACAAAAAGTTTGAAGAAATGAGTAAATACGTACATGATACCCTGGGAAACCAAGAAAAAACGATCAAACAGGTAATGGAAACAGTTCAAGAATTGAAAACTGAAATGGAAGCAAGGAAGAAAACACAAACTGAGGACCAGCTGGATATGGAAAATCTAGGTCAACGAGCAGAGCCTATAGAAACAAGCATAATCAATAGAATACAGAGATAGAAGAAAGAATCTCAGATTCTGAGGACACCATACAGGAAATAAACTCACTGATCAAAGAAAACAGCAAAGCCAACAAATTCTCATCACAAAACATTCAGGAAATATGGGACACAATAAAAAGACCAAACCTAAGAATAATAGGAATAGAAGAAGGAGAAGAGTCACAGCTCAAAGGCCCAGAAAATATTTTTATCAAAATTATGGAAGAAAACTTTCCCAACATAAAGAAAGATATTCCTTTGAATATTCAAGAAGCATATAGAACACCAAACAGACTGGATCAAAGAAAAACATCCCCTCACCATATAATAATCTAAACACAAAATATACAGATTAAAGAAAGAATATTAAGAGCTGCAAAGGAAAAAGGCCAAGTAACTTATAAAGGTAAACCGATCAGACTTACACCTGACTTCTCTATGGAAACCATGAAAGCCAGAAGGTCCTGGATAGAGGTACTGCAGAAACTAAGAGACCATGGATGCAAACCCAAACTACTATACCCAGCCAAGCTATTGTTCACTATCAATGGAGAAAACAAGACATTCCAGGATAAGAACAAATTTAAACAATACGTAGCCACAAATCCAGCCCTACAGAAAGTAACAGAAGGAAAATCGTGACCCAAGGAATCCAACATTGCCAACACTACCTACAATAACTCAGGCATCTAGCGACCCTTCACCAGCACAACTCAAAGAAGGGAGACACACAAACTCTACTACCAAAAACAATAAGAATAACTGGAGTAAACAACCACTGGTCATTAATATCACTTAATGTTAATGGTCTCAATTCACCTATAAAAAGGCACAGGCTAAGAGATTGGATACGAAAACAGGATCCAACATTCTGCTGTTTGCAAGAAACACATCTCAACCACAAAGACAGGCATCTACTCAGAGTAAATGGTTGGGAAAAGGTGTTTCAAGCAAATGGCCCTAAGAAAAAAGCAGGTGTGGCCATACTAATTTCTAACAAAACTGACTTCAAACTAAAGTCAATCAGAAGAGATCGAGATGGACACTTTATACTCATAACAGGAACAATTCATCAGGATGACGTCTCAATCCTGAATATCTACGCCCCCAATATAAAAGCACCTACTTATGTAAAAGAAATATTACTAGAACTCAAGGCAGTCATCAAACCACACACACTAGTAGTAGGAGACTTCAACACACCTCTCTCTCCAATGGACAGGTCAATCAGACAGAAACCTAATAGAGAATTAAGAGAATTGTTGGAGGTAATGAAGCAAATGGACTTAACAGACATCTATAGAACACTCCACCCAAATAGGAAAGAATATACCTTCTTCTCTGCAGCTCATGGAACCTTCTCAAAAATTGACCACATACTTGGAAACAAAGGAAACCTACACAGATTCAAAAAAAAAAATCAGTGTCCACCTGTGTCTTATCAGATCACCACGGACTAAAGTTAGAAGGCAACAACAATGCTACCCCCAGAAAGCTGACAAACTCATGGAAACTGAACAGTCAACTACTGAACCACACCTGGGTCAAGGAAGAAATCAAGAAAGAAATTAAAGTCTTCTTTGAATTTAATAAAAATAAAGAGACAACATACTCAAACCTATGGGACACAATGAAAGCAGTGCTAAGAGGAAAGTTCATAGCACTAAAGTGCCCACTTAAAGAAAACGGAGAAAGCATACATTGGGGACTTAACAGACACCTGAAAGCTCTAGAAAAAAAAAGAAGCAGACGCGCCCAGGAGAAGTAGAAGACTGGAAATAATCAAACTGAGGGCGGAAATCAACAAAATAGGAACACAGAAAACAGTCCAAAGAATCAATGAAACAAAAAGTTGGTTCTTGGAGAAAATCAACAAGATCGACAAACCCCTATCCAAACTAATTAAACGACAGAGAGAGAACACGCAAATAAATAAGATCAAAAATGAAAAGGGGGACATAACCACAGACACAGAGGAAATTCAGAGAATCATTAGATCTTACTACAAAAGCCTGATGTATGGATTTTTAAAGTATGTTTTTATGACTCTCTAGATTTCAACAGCATCTATTGCATCTTTTCATCTATAATTTTGTTATTTTGAATAATCTATCTTTGTCTTTTAGTTAATTTTGCTAAAGTTTGTCAATCTTACTAATTTTTCTCAAAGAACCAACTCTTCATTGATTTTCCTTTCTTACACTTGTTTTTTTTTAAATTGATTCAGCCACGAGTCTAATTATTTCTTGCCATTTACTGTTGTAGTAGTAGCAGTGGGCTGCGTACCCGGCACCCGGCCGCCCGCACGGCTAGCTTTACCTGAAATAATTACACGGAAACTGTATTCTTTTAAACACTGCCTGGCCTCTTATTGGCTAGCTCTTACATATCGATCTAACCCATTTCTAATATATCTGTAACACCACGAGGTGTCTTACCAGGGAAGATCTTAACCTGCGTCTGTGTCCGGTAGGAGAATCATGGCGACTCCCTGACTCAGCTTCTTTCTCCCAGCATTCTGTTCTGTTTACTCCACCCACCTAAGGGTTGGCCTATCAAATGGGCCTAGGCAGTTTCTTTATTAATTAACCAATGAAAGCAACTGGTTAGAAAGAAACCACTCCCACATCAATTTACTCTCTTTGAATACTCTTTCTCCTTTTTGTTCTAGAGCTTACAGGTATACCACTAAGTTGCTAATATGAGAGCTCTCTAATTTTTTTATGTAGGAGTTATAAAAGTGTTATGAAATTGCCTTGTAGAATTGCTTTCATGTGACCCACAAGTTTGTATATATTGTGTTTTTATTTTCATTCAATTCTAAAAAGTTTTCATTTCCTGTCATGGAATATTCCTTTACGCTGGGTGAAGATGTATCACTGTGATTGCTTAATAAAGAGCTGAATGGCCGGGCGTTGGTGGTGCACACCTTTAATCCCAGCACTCGGGAGGCAGAGGCAGGCGGATCTCTGTGAGTTAGAGGCCAGCCTGGTCTACAAGAACTATTTCCAGGACAGGAACCAAAAGCTACGGAGAAACCCTGTTTCGAAAAATTCAAAAAAATAAAAAAAATAAAGAGGGAGGAGGCAGAAATCCTTGATAAATAAATTTAAAAAAATTTATCACAAAAAAAATAAAAATAAAGAGCTGAATGGTCAATAGCTAGGCAGGAAGCACAGGTGGGACTTCTGGGTACAGAGATCTATGAGAAGAGAGGAGTCCCCAGCCAGATTCAGAGGAAACAGACATGCAGGAGGAGAGGAAAAATCCATGAGTCACGTGGCAACATATAGATGAATAGAAATGGGCTAATTTAAGTTATAAGAGTTAGTGGGACAAACCTAAGCTCACACTGAGCTTTCATAGTTAATAGTAAGTCTCCATGTCATTTTTTGGAGCTGGCAGCCCAAATAATCTGTTTACAATTTTTCTTCTTCATTTCTGCCTTGACCCATTTTTAATTTTGTTGTGAGCTGTTCTGCTCTCAAGCGTTTGTATATTTCCTATTGTTGATAGTCAGCTTTAATCCATTGGGGTCAGATAGCATGCAGGGGACTATTTCAATTTTCTTAGGTCTTTTGAGATTTTCTGTTTCCATATATGTGGTTAATTTTGCAGAAAGTTCCATGAGCTGCTAAGAAGGTATATTCATTTGTGTTTGGGTGAAATGTTCTGCAAATGTCCGCTAGGACCATTTTTTTTATCTATTTTTTATATTTAATTGATTTTATTGAGCTATGCACTCTTCTCTGCTCCCCTCCCTTTCTCTCCTTTCCCCATCAACCTTCCCCCATGGTCCCCATGCTCTCAGTTTACTCAGGAGATCTTGTCTTTTTATACATCCCTTGTAGGTTAGATCCATGAATGTCTCTCTTAGGGTCCTCATTGTTGTGCTAAGTCCATTTCATTGATGATGCTATTTAACTTCAGGATCTCTCTGTTTAGTTTTTGTCTAGATGACCTGCTTTTTGATGAGATTGGGGTATTGATGTTGACCACTGTCACTGTATGAGGGTTAATGTGATGTTTTGGTTATAGTAGTGATATTTTAGGAACTTGGGTACCCTTGTGTTTGGTACATAAATGCTAAGGATTACAATATCCTCTTGGTAGATTTCTCATTTGATGAGTATATACAGTTCTTCCCTATCTCTTCAGATTAGTGTTGGTTTGAAGTCTATTTTGTCAGATATTAAAATGGATACAATTGCTTGTTTTATGGATCCATTTGCTTGAAATACCATCCTTTCACCCTGAGG
Organism: Microtus pennsylvanicus; assembly: GCF_037038515.1. Lineage (NCBI taxonomy): Eukaryota > Metazoa > Chordata > Mammalia > Rodentia > Cricetidae > Microtus > Microtus pennsylvanicus. The sequence goes on from NC_134584.1 coordinate 92,688,705, forward strand.
TGACAGCTATCTTGATGGCAAGGTAAGTTTCTTAGATGCAGCAAAGAAATGGATCCTGTCTTCTAATCTTATTTGTTAGCTGTTTCTTCTTTTTGAGGAATTGAGACAACTAACATTGAAAGCTACCAATGATCAGGGTTTATTGAATCCTATTAGTTTGTTGTCATGGTGTGGGTTTTCCCCCTTTTGATTTACTGTTCTGCAATCATTCATTTCTTGTATCTTCTTGGTCATAGTTAACCTCTTCAGACTGAAATTTTCCTTCAAGTGCCTCTGTAGAGCTAGGTTTGGAGGTAGGAATTGTTTAGATTTTTTTTTATGGTGGAAAGGTTTGCTTTCTCCATCTATTATGATTGATAGTTTTGCTGGGTATAGTAGTCTAGGCTGGCATCTCTGATCTCTTAGAGTTTGTAAAACATCCATCAGACTCTTCTAGCTTTTAGAGACTCCATTGAGAAGTTGGTTGTTATTCTAATGGTCATGCCTTTATACCTGTCTTTTCCCCTTCAAGTTTTTAATGTCCTTTGCTTGTTCTGCACATTTAGTATTTTGATTATGATGTGTCATGGGGAATTTCTTTTCTTGTTCTGTCTATTCGGTGTTCAGTATGCTTCTTGTGTCTTGATAGGCGCACCCTTCTTTATACTGGAGAATTTTTCTTCTATAGTTTTGTTAAAAATGTTTCCTAGGCCTTAGACCTGGGTGTCTTCTCCTCCCTCTAGTCCTATTATTTGTAGATTTAGTCTTTTCATACTGTCCCAAATTTCTTGTAACTTTTGCGCTTGCATTTTTTAATTTAATATTTTCTTTGATTTGGCTATCCATTTCTTCCATCTTGTATTCAAAACCTGTTGTTCTCCTTACCATATCTTGCAGTCAGTTGGTGAGGTTTACCTCTGAGGTTTTTGTTTGATGTACTAAATTTTCATTTCCAGTTTTATTTTAGCTTGAGTTTCCATTAGTGACTCTATTTCTTTGTTAAAGTCTATTTTCATGTCTTGAATTGGTTTCATTATTTAATTCAACTATTTGTTTATGTTTTCACAGACTTCATTAAGGGATTTATTCATATCCTTTTTAAGGTCCTTGAACACAGCAGTAACTGCTATTTTGGCATCCTTGTCTTGTGCTTCAACTATATTGGATTTCTCAGGGCTTCCTGCAGTAGGGTTACAGGCATCTTGAGGGAACATATTATCTTGGCTGTTCGTGTTTGTATCTTTGCCCTGGGATCTAAGCATCTGTAGTTATGATGTTTGGGGATATTTTTTGGTGCCAATATCTGGTCTTGTCTTTGCTGAGTGGGGGTTCCATTCTTTAGTTGCTGTTGCTCTCTCTACATCCTAGGCAAACATGGTACCAATGGATCCCTGACAGAGAGTGCTTTTTCAAGTCAGTGGGTGACAGGAGAAAATGGAGATGGGCTAAGAAGAAATTCTGAGGAGAGCCATACATAGGAAAGAGCCAGGGAAACGAGGAACCCACACCAAGAGGCAGAGTCTACAGAGAATGAAGATGTGGAAGAGCTCCTTCAGGCAGGCTGCTGTAGGGCAAATAATACATCTGAAGAGATTGTAGTGAAGTAACAGGAAAGAATGAAAAATCACCTTCCTAAGATCAGCCTGGTGTGGCCCTGGGGATCTATAGTAGAAAAAGCTTTTTAGGATTGGCTACTACACAAAGGGGTGGAGACGGGCTGGAAGAGAAGGCTGAGAAGGTCAGCAAGAAAGAGACAAGTTGGGTCTACATTACCAAGAGGTAGAGTCCACGGGGAAAGTAGATGGGTGGGTGGGCTCCTGCAGACAAGATGCTGTAGAACCTACCTTATGGCACTGACATGAGATCATGGGGACAGAGAAAGGAAAGGATCTGGTTTGCAGTGATATGTTTGTAAAATTGACAAGGGGTAAAACGTCATAGTTCCCTTCAGCTTTCTGTTTTTGGTGCTTTTGGTCAGCAGCACAGAAACAAACCAGAACAGAAACTTAGACCCATACTAGACCTGGATAGAGGTGGGCGGTCCTTGGGCTTCCCACAGGTCAGGGAACCCTGATTGCTCTTCGAGCTGATTAGGGAGGGGGACTTGATCGGGGGAGGGGGAGGAAAATGGGAGGTGGTGGCGGGGAGGAGGCAGAAATCCTTAATAAATAAATAAATTTAAAAAAAAAAGAAAGAAATGATTGGGTCGCGCTTACTTCATTCCCAAATACATAATTTTTTTCCACATTTGGTGATTTTGAAATCAGAACACATCTTAATATTGTCAACAATACAGAAGCTGTTCCTGCCGGGCGCTGGTGGCACACACCTTTAATCCCAGCATGTGGGTAGAGGCAGGCAAATCTCTGTGAGTTGGAGGCCATCCTGGTCTACAGAGTGAGTTCCAAGACAGCCAAGGCTACACAGAGAAACCCTGTCCTGAAAAAAAAAAAAAAAAAAAAAAAAGAAGAAGGAGAAGCTGTAGCTGAACATGTGCATTGAAGCCTGGATGTGGGCAGCTAGGGGGAGAAGATCCCACAGGCAGCAGCAGGACAGGGTTAATAAATATTGCATCTTGCCAGGCATAGTAGAACATTCCTGTGATCTTGGCATTCACGGAGATGAGGCAAAAGGATCATGAATTTGAGGGCTCCTGTCCCAAACTGTTAAGGACATGGAGGACGACACTGTTTAAGACACAAACCCACAGCATCAATGGGGGAGAGTGAAAGGAAAGAAATAAGAAAGGAAGGAAATGACATAAGGGGCACAGTGGTGCATTCTTATTATCCCATCACCCAGGAGCCCAAGGCAGAAATATCTCTACTTCAGGGCCAAACTGTGTACCAGGGAAGAAGTCCATTTAAAAAAACCCTTTTAAGAGGGAAAAACAGCAGAAAGAGTCAAACACAACATAAAGAAACTTAAGCAATTTAATTTGCTTGCACTTTCTTTTTTAGGCACATACAAAAGCGATTATGATAAAATTTATATCTGTATAAATATTATAAAATTCAGGAAATAGAAAACAAAAATTCTAAATATTGTAAAAAGAGTGATTCCATGCTTTAGTCGGTACTGTTTGTCTTTCTTAGTTGAAGCTATGTATTTAGGGACTGCCAGTTTCAGTTGTAATTAATAGAATAATATGCAAGGTTTTGCAGATACCCTTTAACCCAGGCTGTCACAGGAGATGCTCATATTCTGGAATATATCTTGAAAAGGTTCCACTTGCACTATGATATAGAATACTGAACCAGACAGCTGCAAAGTCTTCAAAGCACCAAGCCCTTCACTTGGCTGGCATTCTTTAACGATGTGTCCGGTACTATTACAGATGCTATACCAAAGGGAACTGAGAACCAGAAATGTTACACACCCAGTGACAGAGTTTCGGTATGCACGAAGCAAAAGGTGACCAAACCTTCAGTGGCAGTTGACTTCTACAATCTCTTTGTAATTGGTAACAGATGGAGAAGATCAGGCGGTACCAAGACACACAGGAATGCAGACACACAGCCCTATGGAGAAGTGGGATCCGAACCCAGGGTCTGCTGCTGTGAAGCAAAGGCATAGACTTTGGAGGTGCTGCTTGGGACAGGGCATGGTTGTTAGCTAAGTGAGGCAAGCATCATAGGAGCACACTCCTGCATTTCAAAGCTCCCTTCCCTTGGTTTCAGTTAAAAAAAAATTTTTTTTGAGAAAAGGAGGCTGAACACATGAGAAATATTATAACGGTATAAACGAATACAGACAGATTGTAAAAATATATATACAGCTTTAATGGCGAAATAGACTTACAGAACCACCGTTCCACGGAGACCAGGAAAGCAAAAGGGATGTCTGGGAGCACACTCGCCAAATTTATAGGCAAACATTAGCCCGAGGCGAACACGCCCCCCAAGGGGCGGGACTTATCCTTACAAAATATCACTGTAAGTTTCCATCTTTCTGACTGATATGAGCATGCCCAGAAATATGCCAGCCTACCATGTTAACCTTTTGAGTATGTGTCCTATGACCCGGAGCTAGCCATGCCCAGGAATGCCTCCCATCCCTTCTTCCTGAAATGACCTTAAACTAGCACACTCAGCAGCGTGCATCCTAAACTGAGCATGCTCTGGAAGGCACCCGTCCCCAAAGTGCTTTCCTTAGTGAATATGCCCAGGCCCCGTGAATAAGACCCCATGCTTACTAGGTTGGCAAGTGTTGTAGAAAATTATTTTAAGGTGTGTTACTTTTGTTTATGCTGCACTTGATTAACTGTGAAGCTGTTACTGTGCCTGTCTAAAACACCTGATGGTCCTAATAAAGAAGTAAATAGCCAACAGCAAGGCAGGACCAAGGATAGCCAGAGCTGGCAAGCGGACAGTATACATAGAAGGAGAAATGATGACGATGAGGAGCAATGAGAGATCAAGGGGAAGAGGACGTCAGGGACCAGCCACCCAGTCAGTCACGGGATAAGGGTGAAAGTAAGATACACAGAAGTAAGAAAAGGAAAGGGGCCAGAGGCAAAAGGTAATCAGGATAATTTAAGATAAGAAAAGCTGGCAAGAACAAGCCCAGGTAAGGCTGGGCATTCAGAACTAAGAACAAACCTTTGTGTGATTTATTTGGGAACTGGGTGGTAGACCCCCCCCCCCAAAAAAAGACAAAAGAGTAAAACATCGCACAGAAGGCGAGAACACCGCTTTGGGAATAACTCTGGTACTGGCCTTCTCTGCTGCGAAAACGCCTTCTTCATTTAATCTGTCTTCTGGATGTGCGTGTTGACTTTGCAATGTCAAGGGGAGAAGCATTGTGTTTGGTTATACAGTCCCACGAAGTATTGTCTGCATCTCAGCTTGGGACAAATAAAAAGCCCATCAGTCTCTAGCACCCTTCTGGCCAAAGCATTTGAAACTCTAACAAGAACTTTGGGGAGGAAGTTTTGTATTGGAAAGTACCATCTTAGGCTGGCCTTGAACTCAGCAATTGTAACTCTGCCTCCATAGTGCTGAGATCACTGTCATGTCCACTATGTCTGGTCAAGAGCTTACCTTTAAGTGAATAAAATGTTCCTTCTTAGGATACCTGGGAGTAAGAAATCCATTCCTCTTCCTGTGGCCTTCAACTCTGGGGAGTACTAAATGCATGATAGAGAATTCTTCAAATGATGTACGAGCATCAGGAGGCCAGTTAGCCATGTCTCCTTGACTCTACATCCGTGTGTGGGACCCTTCCACAGTGGCTGCCATGTTGGTCATGGAACTTGGCCCAACTGGACATCAGCAAACTTGTCTCAGGAAAGACTCAAGTGTCATTTGCATCTCAGCTTAACTTCTCTCTTGCTGTTGTTTTGTTTTGTTTTTTTGAACCTAGCCACCATTTTTATAAAGCCTAAGTCAGCTTTCTGGAGAAAGACACACGGATAGCTGGCTCCAGTCAAATGAGCAGAGTAATCCCAGACAACACCCACAGATTCTAACTCAGACTGCTGCCCCACCAATCTTGGAGCAGGAAGATGCCTGGGTTCTGGGGAGGTTTTTGAGGCAGCAAGGAAAACCTTATCGCATCTCATTCTACCAGCCACAAAAACAGAAAGTGCGGCAATTAGTGCTCACCAGAGAGGCACTGCCAGGAAATCCGGAGTCCCACCCCTTCTGACATAGCCCCTCCCAAGGGCCTGCGCATCCCATTATAAAGCACGGGCTAGAATTCCCTCGGCACCCTTCTAAAAAGAACTTTTTCATTAGGAAAAGAAAAAGAAACCTAATTTGAAGCTTTAATAACCTTCCAATTAGGTTGTTTCTGTTCACATTAATATTTAATCATGATATTAGTGGCCTGTTTTAGAATTGAACTGAAATTAAGTAAAAATGTTTGATCACAAATAATTTCATTATTAAAGATAATCTCTGTTATGTATGTTCCCATGCCTATCCTTTATTAAGTTTACTTTTCATGTTGACATTTTTAAGAGCATAATTGTATGTTTTCGTTCTTGGTAATATTGTTACCATGTATTAATTATGGCATCACGCCAGGAATACTAGTAATGAAATTTGTTCATTGTTTTTGGTGTTACAGGCAGGAAATAGGCTCCTTCTCTGCTTTGCAACTATCAGATAATCAACTCAGAACTCTAAATTCATTCCCTGAATAACTTTTTCTCCTCCTTAATCTGTCCAAGAACCATGGATTATGATCCATGGGACAAACAAACAACAACAGATGGTCCACTGTCCTTTCTCCAGAAGTTTCCCAGACAGTCACCAAAGGAAGGTACTCTGATGGGCAGAACAATAATCCTGAGAGCGCCACATCCTAATCCTAAGGACTTATAAACCTGTAAGTCACATACCAGAGGTGCCTTGCAGTTGAAGTCAAGAATAGAGAAGGGGAAAGCATCCTGAGTGATCTGGGGGAATGAATGCAGGGTTCAGGCTTCCTTAGCATCCTGAGTGATCTAGGGGAATGCAGGGTTCAGGCATCCTTAGCATCCAGAGTGATCTAGGGGAATGCAAGTTTCAGGCATCCTTAAAGGCTGGAGAGAAAGTGAGAGTCAACATGGTAATCAAAGCAGAGCTGGATTGATAGACATCAAAGATGTCTATCTTTGGCAAGAAAACTGAACCTATCTAGAACATCTGCAGAGGAACCCAGTCCAAATGGCACCTGGGACATCCTAGAAAGACCTGAGTCAGAATTCTTGCCCCCAGGACTATGAGGTTCTAACTTTGCATTCAGAAACAGACTGGGACTCTATTATGGAAGCTGCAGGGAGCCCAGAACCTGGGGATCCCAACATCACTCAGATCCAATCCTGGCAACTCCACTCATGGGCTATGTAATAGAAAGTGACAGTGATAGCTTCTGTAGTGGTATTTTGTTTGTGTTTTACCAAATAAAGCTTGCCTGAAGATCAGAGTGCAGAGCTAAACCACTAGAGGCCAGGCAGTGGTGGCACACACCTCTAATCCCAGGACTCGTGAGACACGGGCAGAGGGATCTCTGTTAGTTCAAGGCCACCCTGTGATACACAAAATCGATCCAGTATAAAAGAGAAACAGTGCTCACACAAAGGTGATCCCAGAACTTTGGATTCCACGCCTTTACCCTGGCATGAGGGAGGTGGAGACAGGAGTGATATGGCTGGGTGGAAAGAGGAATCTATGACCGGAGGAGACAGGAGCTCAGTGCAATTTGAGGAGCAGTGCAGTCTGAGGCAGTCAGTCTAAGAATGCAGTGTGAGGATGGAGTCTGAGGATGCAGTGTGAGGATGGAGTCTGAGGATGGAGTGTGAGGATGCAGTGTGAGGATGGAGTCTGAGGATGCAGTCTGAGGATGCAGTGTGAGGAGGCAGTCTGAGGATGCAGTCTGAGGATGCAGTCTGAGGATGCAGTCTGAGGATGCAGTGTGAGGATGCAGTGTGAGGAGGCAGTCTGAGGATGCAGTCTGAGGATGCAGTCTGAGGATGCAGTGTGAGGATGCAGTGTGAGGATGCAGTCTGAGGATGCAGTGTGAGGATGCAGTCTGAGGATGCAGTCTGAGGATGCAGTCTGAGGATGCAGTGTGAGGATGCAGTCTGAGGATGTAGTCTGAGGATGCAGTGTGAGGATGCAGTCTGAGGACGCTGTCTGGGAATGCAGTCTGGGGATGCAGTCTGAAGACAGGATCACCCCTTTGGCCTGAGCATTGGTAGAGTTAAGAATTCTCTGGTGTCCGGCTGTTCCACTTCTCTGATCCTTCAGCTTTCACCCCCTGATAGCTGACTCTGAGTTTTTATTATTAATACCAATTAGAGTTTGTGCTACGGGCTTCTTATAAAGTTATTGGAATAATTAAATGGGATAATTTGCATAAATTGCTTAGCCCAGTGGCTAGCACATTATAAGCACCTATCAAAGGTCAATTGTTATGGTCCTTATTAAACCCTGTTATTGCAGTCCTGTTACGCTCACTGTGCTTTTCCTGATAGAGGACCCCTATTGCCTGCCTTCCGAGAGAGACCTACAGACACTTCCTGGAGGGCATATACACATCTGTCCCACTGGCAGGATTCGTGATGAGCCTTCATCCAAAGACAGAGCAAATATGAACAAGTCTACATCCAAGGAGAAGTTTCTAGAACACGTACATAATTTTATTCCACCTCTCCTCTTTGTGATAAGAAAGAGTTGCCCCAATAGGTCTTGCCTGAGAAAACTCAACATGCAAAAGTGTTGTACGTGAGGTGAGGTGTGGGTGTTAGTGACGAGAAGCCCCTGGGATTTAGGGGTCATTGGCACAGTAAAGTTAAAAACACATCTCTCATAGGCACTATCCTCGTCAGTATTCTATTGCCGTGAAGAGACACCATGACTGCAGCAACTCTTATACAGGAAAACATTTAACTGGGACTGGCTTACAGTTCAGAAGCTTAGTCCATTGTCTTCATGGTGGGAGGAAGCATGGTGGCATGCAGGCAGACATGGTGCTGGAGAAGGAGCTGAGAGTTCTATATCTGGATCAGCAGAAAGCAGGAAAAGAGAGATACTAGGCTTGACTTGAGCATTTGAAACCCCAAAGCCCCCACCCAATGACACACTTCCTCCATACCTACCCCAACAAGGCCACCCTCCTAATTCCTGTCAAGTAGTACCATTCCCTAATGACTAAGCATTCAAATATGGAAACATTACTATTCAAATCACCATAGGCACTGCTGGGGAAGTCTACTAGAACACACACACACACCACTATGTAAAGAGCTACCCATTGGTTACAGCTGCCCTGCCACACTGGTATTCTGCGACCCTTATCCCTCTCACCACAGTTAATTCAACCGCAGTCAGACTCTTGGCCTTGGCTAGTATATTCTCATTCTGGGAAGTTCAGAATTGTGATCTAGAATCTGCTGGAGGGATGCTCAACTATGCCTGTAACTAGGGACTGGGAAAGTATCTGAGATCCAGTGTCAGGATAAAGTGCACGTGAGCACTGGCAATTTCATGGCAATGCTTGTGAAGCATCATTGTGAGCGGGCACCGGGTGCTTAGCATGCATTCATTCAGCCGCCATCATACCCCAAGAATCAGGACTGAATGTTTCCAGAATGCTTGATTTGTTTTATTAATGTCCTCCTTGATCCAGGAAGGAACTTGGATTCTGCCTTCCCTGTAGGAAAATCATTTGATTAAATAAATAAGAACAAATGCAACAAAGAAGAGGAGGGAGGGAGATGAAAAAGGAGGAAGATGAAAGACGAGGAGCAAGAGGAGGGAGAGGAGGGAAGAAGGAGGAAGAAGGCCAACACCACCTAGTCTAAGAGCTAGCTCCTTGTGGTCTTGTCTCTCACTGACACCGCACAGCTTTGTGGCTGTGACGTAGCCAGCATCCCACAAACTGGGAAACGACTGTCACTGTCCTTGAACTGTCTTTCTCTGGGATCTGACGGCCCAGAGATTTTAAAGGGGCTCAATAATGCTGCAGACCCAGACGTGAGAGGAATGTCCGTCTCAGCTGAGAGAGAGCGATCAAACCAGATACTCTTAATCTTTTCTCATCATATTTGATATTGGACATTTGCACTTTGGATAAATTACTAGTCTACATGCATGGAAAGGTGAAGGAAGGCTTGAAAACAACGGGGATAAAGGAAGGGTGGAGTTTCGTTGGGTCTGAGGAGGCGCTGCCTCAAGGAGGAAGAGCGAGAAGTCGCAGTGAGCTCAATAGCATTTCAGGGATCATTGTGGACCCAGATGTTTGCACAGGGGAATCTTCATTCTTTCCTTCCTGGCTGTTCATTCCACTGTCATTGTGGGTAGATTGTCAGTCTCTGGTTTCTTACCGCATGACCGCAGGATGGTTTCTGGGGCGCTCCCTTCTCACACTGCAGCTTCCCGAGCAAAGAGAAAACACACCCTTCCTTACACAACTCTATGAAACCAGGTAGAAAAAACTTGCTGAAACGTTAGCCCCTCTGCCATGTTGGCCAGAACTGTGACATGCAGCCACTGTCATGGACTGAATTGGGTCTCCCACAATGCGTGTGCTAGAGTTGAAAGCTCATAGAGCGACCTATGTGGGGATGCGGCAGTTACGACGGTAGTGAAATGAAGTCGCTAGGAGAAACCTAACCAGTAAGGACTGGAGTCTTTTCAAGAGGGAGATGTTTGGACTTTCTTATTTGTTGCTGTTTTATTGCTGTGATAAAGCACCCTGACTGAAAGCAACATCAGGAAGAAAGGGTGTGTTTTATCTCACCGTCCCAGAGGGTAGACCCCATCAGGGTGGGAAGGGAAGGGGTGGCAAAAGGAAGGCTAAGCACAGCATCAGGAAGCTGGTGGGTCACTTTTCCATCCACACAGGAAGCAGGGTGGGGAGAATAGGAAGTAGGATGAGTCAATAAATCCTCAGAGTCCACCCCCAGTTATGTATGTCTTCCAGCAAGGCTTTACCTCCAAAATGTCCTATAACCAGCCCAAATGGAACCCCCAACCGGGGCCCAAGTGTGGGGGTATTGCTCATTCAAATCACAAGAGAAATAGACATGGTAGAAACGGATAAAAATATGGATAACTCGGAAGATGACAGACACTAAGAAACTAAGCTTCCTGGGAGACAACTTCCCTCACAGCCTGGAGAAGAAGGGTCCAGCCTGCTGACACTCTCATCTTAGAACTGTTTTCCAGAACTCTGAAGCACGCACTCGTTTGGTTGAGCCACTTGGTTAGTAATATTCTGTTATCAGCAACTAATAGAGGCACCAAGTTCAAACATGCCACGGAACACATAAAGCCACGGCAATGCCACTGAAGAGGGATGCACATGAGCAAGTGAGGCACACCCCTGTGCGAAGCAGACACCCACACAGAGACCCAGAGGAGACAGTGTCTGCTGAGACGGTAACTGATGGCGAAGAGCTCTTCTCCGTGTTAGCATCACAGGAGTGGCCAGATCACAGAAAAGCTCTGTTCATGTAACATACAGAAGATGGAGGGGTTGCTGGGAAAGTTGGAGCACCAAGTTCAACAGGGTGCAGAAAGCAGGGCGGTCCCAGGGCCTGGGAAGGAGGAACAAACCATCTTCTTATCCTGCTCTTCCACTGGAAACCAAGCTCTTCTGGTCAGACCACCTCCAGACCAGGGAAAATAGAGGAGCTTGACCTGAGGTAAGTCCAGCCAAGACCACGGTGACGTGGGGACAGCTAGTTCTTTCATGGAAAGTGGCAGATAATTTCTCACAGGATTCTTCCGCCAGAAAGACAGGGGTGGGGGGATGTCCATCACCTTGTGGAAGGAAGACAAGACAAAGAGAAACCAGAGGCAAACAGGACCTCATTACCCCCAACACACACACACACACTCACCAGCAGGTCGTTCCATCTCCTGACCATAGCGCGGGGTGAATCTCCCAGTATCCTTCAGGAATCATTTTCTGATCTCCCTAGAATCCTCCCTCCATCTTTAAATCTTAAGCCCTCAAAGGACCAAACACAAAAGCAAGGGTCTGAAATCACCAGGGTCCCAGCTTTCCCTAATCTCCATACATTTGTCCACACAAATAACAAAGGAAAACGAAAGCCCGAGTCTGTGTCAAGGAGGTACCAAAACATTAAGTCGATTAAATCAGGTTACAAGCAGCCTGTCACTCTGCGGGGGGGGGGGGGGGGGGGAGGAGAATCTGCCAAATTAGTTATTTGAGTGAACTGATGGGACGTCTTGGTCAAAATTCGTCTTTTTTATTAAATGTTGACGGATCGCAGTATATCAGAAATCTCCCAAAGCTACTTTTCATCTGTGGAGACAGTAAAATCAAGGTGGCATGCTGGAAACCTCTGAATAACACTTTGTCTACATCAAAGGGTGGGATTCTTGAAGTCAGAATAAATTAGGAAAGAAAGCTTCCTTTTCAAGTAAGAAAGGATTGGGAGTCAAAGTACCCCCAGTGTGTGGTTGGCGGTACCAGGATTTCTCTCCCCCTGTGCCACTCTGATTGGCTCCAAGAGCATCAGCCCTGGGTGCCCAGAGAGCACAGGAGTGTTTTCTTGTTGTTTAATCAGGCCATCAGCCTGGAGAATAAGGAACGTTATCCTCAGAGTCAAAAGGAAATTGCAGCTTCCTTAGTCTGCGTGGTTTACCCACATTCACAGACAACACAATTCACATAAAAACGCTTCCCTCACAGCTCATGGTGAAGCCTGGCTTTCACCATCCTAACAATGATTGCTCATCCTATCATCATTCTTTCTGGGCGGACTCAAGCGGTCTAGACCATTCTTCCTCCACTTGTTCTAGACCACACAATAGCTTCCTGTCCTTGATCTCAGAATGCCTCACCTCACGGCAGCCTTGTCCTTCCCTCAGCCTCCAGGGCAGGGTCAGATGTGGTTTGTGCCCCCCTCCCTCACACCACGTCTGCCATGCTAGTGTGTGTCCAGACTCTGCTATGTGGTTTCTGCTCATAGAGGTGTCTCGGATCATTGGGTACGGCTCATTCTGATTATCTTGGGCTCCAGGAGCACTTTAAAAAGCACAGCCCTAGGATTGATGATGTATCATCATTGACTTTTGTCTTGTGACGGGGTCTTCCACTTCTCCTGCAGAAGACAAGAGCTGCTTAAAAGATGCCAAGCCGCTGCTCACCCTGGAGGACCATCTCAGCCCTTTCTTGGTGACTTCTTGCCTTTATCCATCCCAGTGTTAAATTCCAAGATGAGCAAACAGCTTCTAGCTACCTTTCCTTCATGTATAAGGGCTCATGTATATAAAGTGTTTTATAACCTGTAGACATTTATATCGTTTGCTTTAGAGTTGTGATATTAATTAAGAAAAGATGAGTAAAGGCACACAAGTGCATTGTAATAGGAAACAAAATTATCACTGAGCATTGCTTCAAAGCCTAAGTCAATACTTTTATTTTCCAGATTCCTATTTTTTAACATTTATATAAGCATTATATATAATTAAGCTAAATTCCAGAATCAGATTTGGAAGGAAAATAGATCATAGAAGAAATGGAGTTTGAAAACCTAGGAGGAAGAGGAAGAAACCCAGTGGGATCCACCAACTTCTTGCCCTTAGCATGGGGACCATTGGGGAGGGCTAAAGGGAGAAGGGGAGAGGCAGGGAAGGGAGCAAAGAAAAATGTAGAGCTCAATAAAACTCAATTTTAAAAAAGGGAGAAAAAGACAGGGTCTCTGGTTCACAGCTTCATAGATCAGGCTAGCCAGCCTCTGAGGTTCCAGGTCCTCTCCAGTCTCCCCTCTGTCCAGCTCTACATGGGTCCCGGCGTCTGAACTGGCTCTCACATTTCCACATCAAGCACTTCAGCAGCTAATCCATGCTCCTATCCCAGGTTTGCCCTTTCATTGTCGCTTGGCCACCATCAGGGGAGCATCTCCCTTTTGCCACACACTTTCTATCAAGATGTGTTCTGCTTCACCAAGGACACAAAAGCCGCTGGGCCAGTGACCAGGGACAGAGACCTAAGAAACTATGAGCCAAGGCCTTCCTTCCAAGTTGATTTTCTCGGTAATTCTGCCCCAAGCAGCAGAAACCTGAGTACAGCTCCAGATAAGTAAGACAGCTTTCAAATAGCGTACCATGCTATAAGAAAGTTAGCTCTCTTAAAGGGGGCTGTAGGGAAGCAGAGGGGCATGGAGGGAGGGGAAGCGGAGAGAGGAATGGAGGGGAAAGAGAAAATATCACATTTTCTCTTCCGCACCCACTTTATCTAACGTGTATATAGTATGAAAACTGAGGAGGGACTGAGGGAGCCAGGGAGAAGGGGAGTGGCAGGGAAGAGAGAGAAGGTCAGAGACGAACAAAGTACAATGATATACATGTATAAAGATGCCCTAATGAAATCCATTGTTCTATGTTAGCATAAAATTGTAGAATGCCTCTCAAACCTGTTGTTCTGAACTACTCACGTTGCTCCAAACAGGCCCCGACTCCCCGATGGACATCCTGGTGTGTGTCTATCCTCAGAACCTACTGAGCCGAAGAAGGCATGAGGCACAGAGCAATTTGTGGCCAACAACAGAAGCCAGGGCCACCGAAACCTGTGACATGCCAAGTACAACTGTAAGCTCAGACATGAGTTCATACAACACTCGTCAAACCTCTGTCGTGACCTACAGATGGGAACACTGAGGCACAGGTAGTGACATGCCGAGTATATAAGTTCACACAGCACTGGTCAAACCTCTGTCATGATCTCCAGATGGGGACACTGAGGCACAGGGAGTGACTCAGCAATTCGGTAGGGAGCACGCAGCTGGAAACGGGCAATGTTGGAGTAGAGGGCAAAACTAACTGCCCAAGTGGCTCTCTGTTACTCCTTGGCAGGTCTTCCTGAAGTCCACATCATTCTTAGGCCAGCCCAAGCCTTGGTCTTAGGAAAGATAAAAATCCCATCCTGTCCCGGCCCGTAGCCTGAAGGGCTGGACTGTCGATAGTGTTCAGAAGAGCCCATGTCTGAGTCTATGTACCAGACCTTTCACACTGAGAAAATAAGGACATTTTCTTTTAATAATGCTACAGAGAAATAATGAAATGGTGCGATTACAAAAACATAATTAGGTCTTCAGGAAAAAAATCATCTCCACTGGAGTCCTATAAAAAGACCACAGGTGTTCGCCATTATTTTTTATTTAGCAGACAGTTTTAGCCCGTTGTTTGTTTTTTCCCCATCTATTAAGTTCTGGTGTTTTAAGATGATTTGTGGGTAATAATAACAATAATTTCCTGTTTGCCTGTCAGTTGCGAGCCACTTTAATTACAGATATTCATTTTCACAAGTTAACTTGGTAAACATGTTCATTTGTTACGTTGCCTGTTCATTAAATCAGTTAGCACAGCTAGTAACTGTGTTAAGTATTTGGCTGTCTGTGCTCAGCGATGCATCTTCATTCATTTCCAGTATTATTTGTTGCAGACACAGACACAGACTCACTGTGAGCCCCTGCTCGGTGTATCGGAGATGCCAGTCTTCCATGCTGCCCCGGGCCAATGGTTGCAACGACTTGCTTTGCGCATCTCTGGCAACATTGTGAATCCACACTGGCAAACACAGGCAAGATTTGGTGTGCTTACACAAGGCAGGATTTCGGAAGACAAGCTTGACGCGTGTCCAAGCACAACCCCATCCTTGGACAGTACATTCCACACACTCTACAGAGGGGGAAAGCCCAGGCTACTGTGGTCCAGACAACCCTGACTTCTGCCAGCAGCTAATATTGGCATCTATCAAGGCGTCCACCACCTGACTCGGGCATTTGAAGGAGAGGTAGGCAAGATGCAAAATCCAGTCGTGAGACTGAGTCTCTCAGTCGATTCAGGACTGGCCCAATCATGAGCTGCTGATGTGTATTTCATCATGGCAGCAGATGGGAAGAGGTGTGTGAAACCGAGCCTCTCAACAATGAGAAAGTGAGCAACCAGAGCAGATGGAGCCAGGGGAGGGATCAAGGCCTGTAGCTTCCAAGAAGCAGTGCTAGTGGAGATTTTAGTACATCTTTCCAGTGAGCCAGTCTCTGACTCCTAAATGCAAACACGCTCTGAAAACGCATGATGGGTGTTTACTATCTTGCTTACTCTTGTTGCCAATTTTGTTTGGCCATTGTTTCTGTTTTGTCGCTGTAGTTGTAGAGATAAAACAAAGAGCCTTGCACACACTGGGCAAGTGCTATGCTGAGCAATATTGTTCTTGAACAATACGTTTTTCGTCATGGCAGGGGCTATGATGTATAGGCTGAGTTTTCCTGTCCCAACTGCCTGTTCCCAAATAACCAGAAGCTGCTTCCAGAATAACCAACTCAGAGACTAGACTTAATATAAATTATAAATGTTTGGCTGAAAGCTCAGGCTTGTTACCACCTAACTTTTACATTTAAATTATCCCATTTTCTTGTAGAAAGCATACTTGAATGCATCGGCGCAGGAGACCACTTCCTAAATATAACCCCAGGAGCACAGACACTGAGAGAAACAATTAATAAATGGGACCTCCTAAAACTGAGAGCTTCTGTAAAGCAAAGGACATGGTCAACAAGACAAAATGACAGCCTACAGAATGGAAAAAGATCCCACCCCCACATCAGACAGAGGTCTGATCTCCAAAATATACAAAGAACTCAAAAAATTGGTCATCAAAAGAACAAATAATACAAAAAAAATGAGGTGCAGACCTAAACAGAGAATTCTCAACAGAGGAATATAAAATGGTTGAAAGACACTTAAGGAAATGCTCAACATCCTTAGCCATCAGAGAAAAGCAAATCAAAACAACTCTGAGATTCCATCTTACACCTGTAAGAATGGCCAAGATCAAAAAACACTGATGACAACTTAGGCTGGAGAGGTTGTGGGGTAAAGGGAGCACTCCTGCATTGCTAATGGAAGTGCAAGCTGGTACAGCCCCTTTGGATGTCAGTATGGCAATTTCTCAGAAAATTAGGAAACAACCTTCCTCAAGATCCAACAATACCCAAAGGATGCTCAATCGTGACACAAGAATATATGCTTAACTATGTTCATAAGCATTGTTTGTCATAGCCAGAACCTAGAAGCAACCTAAATGCCCCTCAACAAAAGAATGGATAAGGAAGATGTGATACATTTACACAATGGAGTACTACACAGAAGAAAAAAATAATGACATCTTGAAATTTGCAATCAAATGGATGGAACTAGAAAACATCATATTGAGTGAGGTAACCCAGACCCAGAAAGACAATTAGCATATTTACTCATTCACAAGTGGTTTTTAAACATAAAGCAAAGAAAACCAACCTACAAATCACAATCCCAGAGAACCTAGACAACAATGAAGACCCTAAGAGAGACTTACATAGATCTGATCTACGTAGGAAGTAGAAAAAGACAAGATCTCCTGAGTAAATTGGGAGCATAGGTACCTTGGTAGAGGGTTGAAGGGGAGGGGAGAAAAGGGGGAGAGCAGAGAAAAATGTATAGCTCAATAAAATCAATTTTAAAAAAAACTTCAAAAAATTATCCCATTTTTTGTCTATGCTTTACCATGTTGCTCATGGCTCGTTACCTCATTTTCTACATGTCCTGCTTCCTCATGGCTGATAGGAGTCTCATTTGACTCTACCCTTCCTTCCCATCATGCTCAGTTAGGCTTTCCCCCCTAACTTTACCCCATTCAGCTACTGGACAGTCAGCTTGTTTATTAAACCATCATAGTGACATATATTCACAGAATATACAGAAGGATTATTCCACAGCAATGGTGGAGTTCCATGAAGTGTATCACATCGATACATTTGAGGTTTTCTGGAAAGGAGCCTTGGGTAGCACCAGAAGGTCACCATTCATCAGACACCTGCTGACCAGATATTTTATTCAGCGATGTCCTTTACAGAGACTGAGACTTTTCTGGCATGCTAAATCAGGACTGATGGAATAAAGGGTTGCTGGTAGCTAAGTCACAAGGCTCAAGAGGAGGAAATTCATGGGCATGATGCGTCCATTGAGAGAAACTCAGGTCAATGGGTCAAGAGTGGCCATGCAAAGCAGAGAAAAGGCTCGAAGAGCTGCTTCTGGTGAATCTTTCATGATTACCTGCATGATTTCTTGTGGCTTTGCTAACCTTCCCCCCATCGAGCAAGTTCCATAGCTGGACAAGCTATGACAAGAAACAGAATGAGCAAGGCTTACCCTTGGGTGGGGCAACAGGAAAGATGGTGTTGGTAACCTGAGGGACATCAGATGCTGAGGGACTTTTAGGTCCCCAAAGGGCAAAAGTGACAGCATCTAACCTTCCCAAGCCAATCTGAAAAGCGTCCTCGGAAAGGCTCCCACACGATTTCTTCAAGGTCCCTGATATGGCTTCCTGTATTAGTTAACTTTCTGTTGCTGTGATTAAAAACCATGACCCAGACAACTTACAGAAGAACGAGTTATGCTCGTTCAGTTCCAAAGGGATAAGAGCCCATCATGGTGGGGAGAGGGAGCAGCAGGCAGCAGGTATAGGGGCAGGAGCAGGAAGTTGAGACTACGTGCTCAAACACAGCATGAAGCAAAGAAAACAAACTGGAAGTAGCTCAAGGCTTTGAACTGCCAAAGCCTAATTCCAGAGACATACTTCCTCCAGCAAGACATACTTCCTCTTGCAGTAGTGACACACATACCTTGACAACAACCAATAGCTCTTCACTTGGAATTAAGGCTCACTCAACAAGAGGGAATTTTTGCCTGGTACTGGATACCTAGCCAGCTGCCCGGTACTAGTGAAGCCATGGATTTTGGAGGAGAGCCTACAACCACCACTTTACTAAACCAGCACAATCCCTAACTACCATCTAAATATTCATCCTTACACCCACAGAAAGTATAGGCCTCATTGGTGAGGACCAAAGAAACATCTCTTTTCAACAGAGACCATTACAAAAAACCACAACCCACCAAAAGGCAAAGAACAGGTGACCTGGTGTTACCCAGCCCCAACTGATATATTTACAACACAACTCCTTCACCTAAGGCACAAGGATCACAGTGGAAGAGGAGGCAGAGAGATTGTAAAAAGCCAGAGGAACAGAAAGTTTGCTGTGAAGTTGCATCTCCTATAAATGCCAGAGAGGCCATGCCCACAACATCTCATCAACATGGCTGCCTAAACAAGACCTGAATAAGGACATCAACAGACATGCTAACATGGAGCGGGGATGACTAATGGGAGTGTCCAATTTGTGTGAAAGTGAAAAATTGAATACCAAGTAGTTAGCCCTGAAATCATACACATATAATTGACATTAAATGCAGTGAGCAAGTTGTATTTATATATTTAGGTGTGTGTGTGTGTGTGTGTGTGTACAATTAAAGAAATAGAAGGCAGAAGTTTGAGAGAGAACAAGGAAGTACATAGGAAAAGTTGGAGGGTGGAAAGGGAAGGGGAGAACAATGTCATTATATTTTAATCAAAAAAACAAAAAGAATGTACCCCCTAAGCCTCCCCAAAGAGTGACACCAACTAGGGGGCTGTCCTGTTTAGGGTTTACGTGGCTGCAATAAAACATCATGACCACAAAGCAAGTTGGGGAGCAAAGAATTCATTAGGCTTACACTACAGCCTTACTGTTCATCGCTGAAGGAAGTAAGAACAGGAATTCTACCAGGGCAGGATCCCAGAGGCAGGAGCTGATGCAGAAGCCATGGAGGGGAGCTGCTTAGTGATTTGCTTCCCCTGGCTTGCTCAGCCTGCTTTCTTTAGGACTACCAGCCCACGGATGGTACCAATCACCATGGGCTGGGCCCTTCCCCATTGATCAACAAATGAGATAATACCTTATAGCTGGATCTCAAGAAGGCATTTCCTCGGCTGAGGTTCCTTCCTCTGATGACTCCAGTTTGTGTCAAGTTGACACACAAAACCAATACAGGGACCACATGTTGAAATGTCTGAGCTTATGGGGGACGTTCTCATTCAAACCACCACACCTTCCATTTTCTCCAGTTACTGTTTCACAACATTCGTGATGACCTGTCCCTAATCATTGCATGTCTACCCCTTGAGTCCTTGGATCCTGTCTCCTTTTAGTCCTCATCAAGCCTTTGGTCCATACTAGAAATGCTCCTCTGGGAGGAAATATTTGTAATGCCATCTAAACCATGGAGCCATGAGTTGGGTGGATAGGTGAGTAAGAATTCTTGTAGTAAAACTCCCGGAGAGAGGTGGATGGTGTAGGACCCATGGTTTGTATAGAGTTATAGTATATTATAACTTAGAATAGAGAAGGAAGCTAGAAAGGAAGAAGAAATGCGGGAACAGACCACAGGAATGCATCTTTCCTGCAAAGTGTGAGAGTGTGGAGCACAAACACAGAGTCACGGGCATGAACTGGGTGGTAAATACCTGGGAGACTTGCTTTTGTGGATGTTTGTGCTGGAGTTTTGCAGGTTGAACCCAACCTGGGTATTTAGTCCTCTGCTAACACACCTGATGCTGACATGAGGACCCTCAATGGATGCAGTCTTATCGGAACAGTCAATTAAAGTGCCACGCCCTTCTCTGCCTCAGAGGAAGGCATGTGACTTGTCAGAGTCCCTCCAGGGAGTGTGGCTCGTGAATGCACACACAGAGACTAAAGACTGTGAAATCTTTCTCAGAGTGGTTTCCCGAAGTGACTGTCATGTAACCACAGGGCCAAGGAGTCACTCTGCTTTCAGTCCTCTTTCCGGAATTTCATCAGTCACCCCATGTTGTTCCAAGAAGTTCTATTTCCTGAAATTGGTCAGAGCTGAGTTCCTTTGCCTGTAACTTTGAAAGGCCCATCATGGCATAATAATCACGGGACTTTAGCCCAATAAGCTCATTATATAATAGAATCCAAAAGATAGTCACTATACCTAGCCTACTAAACATTGTGGGTTAGCCAAGCCTACCTTAATTGAGTTCAAAACACTTAGCTTATAGTTGGGCAAAATCATCTAGGTCAAAGAAGTCCATTGATACTAAAGTAAGATATCGCATATAAGTCGACGCGCGCTGTGCTGACTGTGAAAACCGGAACAGAGTTCTGTGGAGAGATGCTTGCTCTACAGTGAATTTTTAAAATTATGAGTCAAACCATCACATCAGAAACATCTGCATCACCAAAGTTAGATTAAGAGTAAGTCATGTGGGCCAAAGTAGGATCCTCAAAGCCTAAGCTCTGCACTCAGCTCTGTCATTATCCCCCGAGGACGCAGGCCAATCCAAGCAAACATCAGCGCTCATCAAGTTCCATGTCTCATGCGTCTAAATTGAACTAGATTTCCTAATAACTCATCTTCACAGGAGTAGCTTTCCCTCACCCCAAGTCTCCACCCTGTGATCTTCTAGGTCTCGACTGAGCCCTAAGCTGAAAGGACTTTAAGCCAAGAAAAACCATACCTCATTCTCACAGCCTTCATTAAACAAATTCTAAAATCCATATATAAAACAACTGTGTTAAGCAACGTCTTATCCCTTGGCAGAGAAGGGTAAATCCAATCTGATTTTTTTTCTTTCTTTTAGCATCTGCTCATCACTTCTCTTTTGTAATAAGGAGGCCACTAGTTAGTTCCCGGCTGCTTAGCCCCGAAGTAAATACACAGAAACTGTACTATTTAAATCACTGCTTGGCCCATTAGCTCTAGCTTATTATTGGATAACTCTTATATATTAATTTAACACATTTCCATTAATCTGCCTATCATCAAATGGCAGTAGCTTACTGGCAAAGTTCCATCCAGCATCTGTCTCTGACGGGGGGGGGAGGGGCTACATGGCTTCTCTCTGACTCTGCCCTTTTTTCTCCCAGCATTCTATTTAGTTTTTCCTGCCTAGTTCTTTTCCCCTATAGCTCTGCTATAGGCCGAAGTAGTTCCTTTATTAACCAATGATATTTACAGCATAGAGTCAGGACATGATCTCTGTCTTTGGGAAGCTTAAGATGATGTGGGGCACTGGGCATGATGGTGCACCTAGCCCTGATGAGCCAAATGCAGAGAGAGCATGAGTTTCCCACCAGCCTGGGCTACAAAAGGAAACCCAAGCTCAAAAAACTATTATTGATAGTTGGGAAAATACATGCAATCTCTGCAAGGTATTTCCAGGAAGGTTCAAGTCACATACCCAGAACCAAGATGTCAAGTATGTGGTAGATGCTTAATATTTGTTGATCAGACATAGGTCAATATACAATCACCTAATGTTATATTGATAAAAACCTTAAGAATTTCCAATAATGAAAAGATCAGTACTTATTTTGTAACCACCACATACACCTCCTCCACAGCAGCTTGGTGTAGCCCCTTCCATTCTGAAAATGTCACTTGAAGAAGATCAACTGGACAGTGACGATTTGTATTCTGTAAAAGAATATTTCCATCATAAAGATATTTTATGTAAAGAATCATCTTATATTTAAAATAGATCTTCAGGGTGCAGCTTAATTATTGTGTAAGGATCGGCCTGAACTTGGTGTCCCACCATGTAAATCCACTCACACACTGCCCTGTCCCTAAGATGCAAGGAGCAAACATCTAACATACAGCTGTCTTGAGCAAATGGTGCTGTTAAAGACACCAGCTACCTGCCAGGCTGTCAACACAGAGGTCAGAGTGGCCCAGAGACTCTTGTTTCTGGAGCCAAAGTTCACCTGGAAGATCACAATCCATTAGGGCATAATGAGAGCCTTCTGGAAGGGCCGAGTGTATGGGCCTCGGGAAAACCTGGACAGGGAATGCTATAAAATTAAAATGCAGTGGGGGCGAACCGTGGCAGCAGATAGCATAACCTTCCTGGTGTCTTTAGTGGTACTAATGGATCTACTCAGGGCACAGATGGTGGTTTTCAGAAAAGTCATTTTTTCTCTAACAAATTCATGACGAAACTAAAAAGACCAGTATCAACTTCATTATGCTTTCCAATTGACTTGCTTTTAGGGTTATTCTTTTTATTATAGCTCTTAAGCTCCCATTTCTTTTTTAAAGCATTTCTTTTAATACCAATTTCCACAGCACTAAGAAATTTAGCACTCTTCAGTGGCTGTATTAACGGGAAGGACTGTGAGAGACTGGGGAGGGGCATGAGATACATGCTACCGGACTAGTCATTTCTTATCTCCTCTTCTCCAAGTTAGAATGGGGATCCCAGGGCTGACAGTCAGACAGAGGTACACAGCACTAACGACAGAAAACCAGGCTCATTTCTTCTGGGGGAAATTCCCTTCCTCTGAAAACACCAGGGTCTCTTCTCCAGTGTGACTCTATGCTAAACCCCTCCTGCCCATGTGTGGTCAGGGAGCATTTCAAGTGACCAGAAAATCTAACCCATCTCACAAGCGTCATTGTGGGCGAATGTAAACCCAAGAATAAACAAAGCCTGCCTCTTGCAGTCTAAGCCAGAGTTCTGCAGACTGAGTTCACCAGACAAGGAGGTTCTTTTCAATATGAGGTTGATTTGGAGGGAATCAGATTTCATAATCTTACTATATAACAGTGCCAAGTTAAGCAAATTCCCTCACAACAGGAAAACAGTTCAAGGTATCTTCTTGAAGAAGAGGAGGAGGAGGAGGAGGAGGAGGAGGAGGAGGAGGAGGAGGAGGAGGAGGAGGAGGAGATGAGAAAAAGGAGCGTACAGATGTGGAAGATCACCATAATATTAAGAGAACACAGATATAAAATATATAGACAAAACAACATGCCTATATAAGGCGTCTGACACACAGAAAAGTACAAGTGGCATGGTTTCTAAGAAGCTACCAATAGCATAGTTTTCTGGTACTAGAATTCCATGTGTGCTTAATCACTTCAATTTTTCTGTCTCATGACCTTAATTCCAGTGTGTTTATATAGATTCATAATGAAAAAGTATTTCCTCTTTTTTGAAGTAGAGTCAGTGGTCATATGGAGATGTTGAGCTTTGCATTCTACACAAACACCTCTGTAACCCCACTTTTGAGCTGTTCTAAGCTCTATTGAAAAGCCATGTTTGGTATAAAGGTGCCAGAGCAAAATTCCTGTGCTTAAACCCATCTCGGGAGAATGAATCTACAGCTTCTCATTTTCTGTAGAAACAAAAGAAAAACCTCTTCTCCAAAGTAGCATACCTTTCTAATTAATTTTTTAAAAAAAAATACATATCTTGGATTAATCCAGCAGCATTTATAATCAAATGTCTTTTAGCAGCTGCCGCTCCTTCCTCAGCAGTCATACAATTCAAAGACAACACAATAACATACAGTATCCAGACTCTCTGTGTATTTTCCATTATTACGTGGCTTTATTTTAAACTCTACTTTTTTTCTTTTACTTTTATTTTTAGTTTTTGGCTTTTTGAGACAGGATTTCTCTGTATATCTTTGGCTGTCCTGGAACTCAGTCTGTAGACCAGGCTGTCCTTGAACTCACAGAGATCTGCCTGCCTCTGCCTCCTAAGTGTTGGGAATAAAGGTGTGTGCTACCATACCCAACTCTCTTTTTTTTTTATTTTAAGGACTTTATCCTTTTTCTTTTCTCTCACAAGCCTAGATATATTTTTAAACACACTGTGAACCATTTAGAGGTTTTCCTCATCTGAATCTATCTTTACTGTATATCTCTCTTTCTCTGACCAGATGAGTCTTTAATTTGCTAAATAACATGGCTAGGATTAAAGTGGTGGCTTTGAAGGCTGGATCCAACCCATTCCTAAGCTTTCTGAGAGCCTAGTTTCATGGCAGAGGGACTAGCTGGAGCCATGTTTATTGCCACAAATCTATGGAGTTTCAAGGTCAGTGCAGCCACCAAGAAGCATGCTGTAGGCTATCTATAAACACCATTTAAGTGTTTAGTGGCAGGGCCTCTTAAAAGAGCTGCAAGGTTTTACAACTAAAGCTGAGTCAGGAAGCCTCTCTTAAATGAGAGCACTTGCCTCTAGCAAACAGAGCCCACCCAAGAAAATGCTACTATCAATAAGCATGCTTAACTCTATTCTTTTCTGTCTACAATTACTTCCCAAGCTCTCTCAGGCTTTATGTGGATGCAGTTGTCCACGTGGGCACCATTTGTTGACAGCACTTCCCCTCTGTCCCCCACCTTTTTTTTTTAAACAAGAATTCAGGCAAGAACTTAAAGCAAAAACTGGAAGGCAGGCCCGCTTGCCAGTTTACACAGCATTAGCTCTGCCCTAGGAACTCTTCACAGTCAAGGACTTACAGCAGAAAACATGGAGGAGGAGGAGGAGGATAGCCTGCTGGCTCCCTACCACCCTCTTTCAGCCTAGCTCTCACACAGTTCAGGACTTCATGCCTAAGGATGGCTTGGCCCATAGTTGCCCGAGCCCTCTGGCATCACTATACACTCAGGAATACCCCCTGAAGACATGCCCTCAAGCAGGTCTGATCTGGGCAATTTCTCAGTAGAGGCTGTCCTCTCAGATCAAGGTTGTATCAAGGTGACAATGAAAGCTAAGAAGGACAGGCTCCAGAACCTTCTCCTATCCAGCCACCATTCTCCCTTCAAGGGGACCATGGTGCACAGTGTTTATCTTATGTGAGATCCAGCCTGGCTTCCAAAGCCATTTTGCTCTGAGGCTGCTCCTGCTCATGGGTTGTGGTATGGCGACACACATGGCTAGCTGCAGCGGGGACCCCACTTATCCCTAGTGGGCTAAGAAAATCCTGGCATCAACCTTTGCCATGCTTCTCCATGTCCTCTGTGGTACATACAAGGTTCCATCTGTACCGAGCCATGGAGGAGCCCACGATACCTAGAACACAAGACCCAGAGTGGAGCTCTGGAAAACTGGCCTTAACTAGTTCTGTCACGGAAGGGCACATTGGCCTATCTGAAGAGAGTCAGAGCGCTTTCCAGTGACAGGGTAGCTTCTTTGAGGACAGTTTTCTCCATCCTTTCCTCCAGGATATCATCTTCCCTTGGAAATGGGGGACAATTATATTTTTATTCAACCTGCTTTTAATTTTTATCTCACGCTAAGCGAGAACAGTGATCATTCAGAGAGGTTTTAAGGATAGAGACAACGGGATCGAACATTTCATAGGGCACACTCCACCCAGGACCGGCTGGCCACCAGCGTAGGGGCCTCTCTCTGTGAAAGCCAGGAGCAGGCCTCAAGGGCTCTGTGCATGGAGACAGTCTTTGAACAAAGACCAAAATCACAAGAACAAAGGACTGCAATTAGAGGCACCTTTAGAGACAGGGAGAAATAAAGGCTCTGGATGTGAAATATTTGAGCACTTTCAAATATGCTTTCAACTCCTTAAACTCTCCCATCGTTTGCCAAATCCTAGTTTTTAATGAGAAAACCTCAGAGAGAAAATTACCAGAAAATCTGAATGAACAATCAGGAAAGTCTTTAAAAATCAGAGATGCTTGAAAAGGAGCAGCAGACGCCTGTAATCAACCTTTGAGTCAACAGACTGTCAAACGGAGGGCGAAGGGTGTTCTTTGTTGCAGGCAATGGGCAAAGTTTCCCACTCAGTCATATTTGATGCTGTATTTATCTCATTTTAATTCTGATTTCCCCCACAGTCTGGTCTACAGCAGAAGCTGATGTAGAATGGAGCATCACAAACCCACCTTTAGGAGGTCTTTGTCTCTTCCTCCGGACATCCAGCCCACTTGGGGTTGGGTTGATGTTGTGACGATCAACCTCAATCAGCACCTTCGTGGGACTGAGAAACATCTGGGAGATTCATAAAGCACATTTCCGCGTAGATTTGAAAGGAGGAGACCCATTCTAAATATGGAGGACACTGTCCAGTCGGCTGGGGACCCAGACAGAGCCAAGGCAAGAGAAGGGAACCTGGCACATCAGGCTTGCTCTCTATCTCTCTGCTTCCTGGTCGCCGTGAGTGAGCAGCCTCCTCTACCACACACTCTCCTGACCTTGATGTTAGGCCCAAAGCAACGGGGGTAGCAGCTGCTGACTGCAACCTACAGAAGCAGGGGCAGCAGTGAGCCTTTGCTCTCCTTTGGTATTTTGTCAGAGCTGCAGGAAAGATAACTCCTCACGCAGATGATGCCCGTACTCCAACGCACTGGTTAAATATCGCTGAGAGTCCTGAGTACAGGCTGGATAATTACAGACACACCTCCAGAAACTGATAACTACAAAATTCCCGATTCAGAAGAAAATCTCCCCAGACTGCATTCAACCATGACTTACTAGAAATCTAAGGGAAGGGACTCCATAGGGACACAATAGAGATACTGCCCCACACAGTCCCAGAGGACAGCTCAAAGGAAAACAAAGTAAGCAAGGCCTTTGAGGATCTTGTTAATACAACAGTCATCGAGTAAATGGAGTCTCTGGTGTGAGTGGCACCAGGGAGCCAGGTCAGCTTGGAAAACAGGCAACCACTCCTGTCATAATAAAGCCAACTCTACTTCCCCCTTCCCTCCTCTCCCCTCCCCTCCCCTTCTATCCTCCCTCTTCCCCTCCTCTCCTTTAATTCTGCTTCTTTGCCTCCAGTCCCAAGAGCCACTCTTTGTCAGTATTTCCCTCAAGGCCCTCTCTAAATGCTGACACATTGCAGACTTTAACTTCAAGGACTTTTTCTCTTTTCCATTCGCAAACCCCAGGGGTGATTTTACCCCCTGCCTCCCTGGGCTCCATGTTCCATATACATAGGAGTCCTGGGCTCTCGCTCTATGTTCTCATCAGCATTGCTGAAGCCAAGTGCCTTTCCCTATTTGCCAACAGCACTGGAGCAGCCTATAACCTTGTCTTCCATACCTCCTGCTATCAGCGCCCATATCTCTCTCCCTGGGGGCTTCTTCTGTCTGCTAGAGGCTGCCCCACCTGCACACACAAGTACTGGCAAATTCATTCCCTCCAGGAAGAGCCTTCGGGCTGTGGCTACAATGGGTGAAGGACTAAGAAACCCAAGCCCTTCACTACCTAGGTGAAGCAGACTTGAGAAGCATGTGCTAACCTGACCCCCAAAGTCTGCTGGGCAGCAGAGGCGAGCATCCTCCAAACTAACTTGCTTCGTTATTTACCTTAATCTGGCTGCCTTCTTAGTCTGTCTCATCTTCCCATTGCCACACTAGGGCTTCCTTGAACTACATTCCAAGTGATCTGCATATACTCAAATCCTCATCTAGAGGTAGTCAAACTAGTGCAGAATCTCTACACATTTGTATTAAATCCCCTCCTTACCTTCTCTCTCTGTTCCTTTCTCATCTCAAAAAAGAGAATCCAATAAACCATCTGCCCAAACTCTCAGACAGAAGCAGGGTTATCCTTGATGTCTTAGTTCTGGCTGCTAACAAAAATTCTGGAACCTGTGATGTTCAAAATCAAGTGGCTGTCAGCAGGGTTTTGCTTGAGTATACCCGAAGGGTCCCTCAAAGCTCTATAATGTGGGTAGCTGTTGGCAAGACAGCTAGAAGTTAAGAGCATAAAGTGCTCTTGCAGGGGACCCACGTGTGGTCCACAACACCATCAACAACAGCTCCAGGGGGATCATCACAATGCCTCAGGCCTTCAAGGGCTCCCACATCTGTGTGCACATAAACACACACATAGAAAGACATTAAAAATAATAAAAAGAGAGTTCTAAATAAAAGTCCATTGCATAAGGGCTTGGTTCCCAGAGCAGTGGTATTTGAAGAGGCTTTAGCCCTTTAAGAAGTAGAGCTCAGTGAGATGCCATTAGGCTATTAGGACCATGCCCCTGAATAAGTGTGGTACCCTGGGCTCTTTCTCTCTCTGCTCTAGTTCAATGTATGGCTACTTTCCCTGACACATGCCTCTGCCATTACCATCAGCCACCCTCAGCAGAGAGAAACCAATAAATAGGCCCACCCAGTCTTAGGCTTCAAACCTCCAAACTGTGAGCTAAATACACCTCTGCACTTCATAGGCAGCTTCTCTGGTATTTCATTGCAGCAATGCAAATCTGGTTGACACAGCCTCCTTCCTGATCTCTGACAGCTGTCTTCTCATTGACCCTCCCATGGCATGGATGCAGCACTAACTATAAAGATGCTAATCCAACCCTGGGATATGCACTCCCATGACCTCACCTAAACTCAATCACCTCCCAAAGGCTCCACCACAGCAAACCACCCAGGTGAATGTTGTAGCTTCAGGAGAAAAGTTCGGAGGAGGCATCAACGTGTAATTCATAACATCTCATCTTCCCTTTCCAACCCATTTCCGCATCTAAGTTGTATTCCTTGCTCGTCCTCTGAAACACACCCTGAGTTTTTCCACTTTCATTCTGCTTTTGTCTGAACTGTTCCAGTGGCCTCCCCTGGTCTCTTCCCCTTCACTTTTGTCTCAATACTCACAAAGCGTCCTAAGTGTTCTTACGGAGACCTAACTCGGGGCGAGTCACTCCCCTGCTTCAAATACAATGATAGTTTCCCATTGTGTGGGCAACTATCTAAACTGGTGAGCGCCAGGCCCTCCACCACCCATCCCTGCACCCCGCCACAGCTCACATCACAGCACACTCCACAGCTCACTCTACTGTCCCTCACTCTCCAGAGATGCCAACCTCAGGCCTCACCTGATCACCCCTCTGCCCATAGGTGTGATGCCCACAGCAGGTCCTTGCCTAGTCAAGTCTTCTTTCCAATACCTTTAACATTCTAGTCTCTGAGTTCTCAAAGATCAGAGAAAGATGTCCCGGAGTTCTCATCCTCAGAAATCAGCCCAGCCCCTCTTATTACAATACCCCACCTCTTCTTAACCCTCATGAATGAAGTCCTCTCTTCCTATCCCTGTCCATTCTCCATCACATAGCCAGCATTGGACTTCCTGGGTACGGCTATAACCTCTGCCTCTGGGATAGTCAGCAGAAACTCTTCTTTCTTATTTTGTCTTTTTTTTTTCCCCAAAGGTGAGGACCAAATCTAGGGCCTTGTTTTTGCTGGGCAAGTGCCCTATCTCTGAGCTAAATCCTCAACCCCAAAACTTTTCTTTCTTAAAAAGGGAGGGGGCTGGAGAAATGGCTCAAAGGTTAAGAACACTGACTGCTCTTCCAGGAGACCCAGGTCCAATTACTAGCACCCACATGACAGCTTCCACTGTCTGTAACTCCAGATCCAGCATCCCTACATAGATATATATACAGGCAAAACACACCAATAAAATAATAATAATAAGTTAAAAAATAGAAAAATAATAGATGTAGGCTGGCCATGAACTCATCATATAGATGAGACTGACTTTGAGCTACTGATCCTTCTACCTCCACCTCCTGGGTGCTGGCACTGTAGGCACATACCACCACCATGGGCTCTGTAGTCTTCAACCATGTGCTAACTACAGAGGAAGCAGAACACAGCATGTTTCACAGCTACACCACGAAGAAGGTCGCTGTGATATTTTCCACCCTGACCTCCAAAATTCCCATCTGTAAGGCAGCTCCTGAAGATCACCCCCAGATAATCATGGGGGCAACTGCCAATTGGGGTTCCCGAAGAATTCGAACAAGGGTGTGCAGCTAATTGTCTCAGCAGAAACAGCTGAAGTCACTCGCAGCTGCCACAACCAACTCAAACAACTAGGTCACACGCTGGCCTGAATTCCCTGCCTTCCTACAGCTGTTCCCAGAGGTGCTCAACTTGGTGACGGCAGTACCTTGGTTTATAAAAAGTCACCTGGTACAGATTTGTGAATAGGAAACTCCTAATTTGAGCCCTAAAAATATAATTGCTCGTCTCTGGTGTTAGAGAGACAAACCCAATCAGAGAATTCAAAAATGAAGATCTCATTGCCAAAGAGAGTTTTATCCAATGACAGCAGGGTGTTCGGACTGATTTCGTCAGAAGTCACACTTCAAAATCTTTGTGGATAAGACTAATTTTAGTATTCTTTTAATAGCCTGGGCTTGCTACATCCTAGCAATATATATATATATATATATATATATATATATATATATATATATATATATAATATCTCTTTTAGCATGTTTTATTCTGAATAAAGTGGACATTTATTTTTCATTCAAAAGATTTGGGACTTAGAATAATTCTAGGCATATTCCACATAAAGCCATCATATTTTTTTCATACTTGATAATGGAATTACTTGAACTCAAAAATAAAAAAGGTTTCCTATTGTGACAGCCCTTTGTAACTGTCAGTTTGATGTACTCTAGAGCCACCAAGGAAGAGGGAAAGAGACCGCCTAGTTCGGACCGAACTGTGGGCACGTCCCTGGGAGACTCTCTTGGTTGTGTTCATTGACATGAGAGGACTCAGCGTACAAACGGCAGGACTGTGCCCTGAGTTTAGCCTCCAAATTGTGTAAGAGGCAAGAATGAGGACTGAGCAGTAAGAATGTGAGCAGTCATTTCTCTCTGCCCTTGGTCGTGGCTGTCACGTGACCAACTGCTTTACTTCCCCCGCCTCCTGAACTTCCTGCTATGATGGAAGGTAACTGGAATTGTGAGCTGAAAACAACCTGCTCTCTTCAGTTGCGGTTTGTCAGGGTCTTAGATCGCAGCAACTGGAAGGAAAGCAAACAGCTGTCTCTTGGGGGTTTGGTCACAGAGGACTCCGCTCAGACTACAAATGGACTGAGCCCTCCCACAATCATCCCAGTTAGAAGTCACAGTTCCCTCTCATTGGTGCCCTCACCCCCAACTTCTCAGGACCCAGCACATTCTCCAGTGCCACAAGCCCCAACTGGGGTAAGATTGCCAGGTGAGAGGCTACATGCCCCTCTCCTTAACCTTAACCACCAGCTCCTCAGACCCCATATGGGACTGGCTCTCCAGGACCTCTGACCTAAGCAGAACTCCCACCACCACAGCAGACTCTTAAAGTGCTCTCTTGAACCTCAGGTCAGAAGCCACACAACGGTTGACGCTGGCAAACCATCACCCTCTCTATCAGATCATGCAGAGCACCTGCTCATAAGGTCAAAGGCCATACCTTTCCCTCTCCAAGTTTAAACCATCTCAGACACCATTCCCAAGGGTCAGTGATGGACTTCCAACACTTAACTGACTTTAAACCAGCAAATTTAAACAGATGCTCAAATGTCCACATGGCACAGGTAGATCAGACTTTACCAAAGGCCATAACCAAGAAAATACGCACCAGTCTCTTCATAAAAATACAGACAGTACGAAAAACCGAGAAAATATGCCTCTTTCAAAAGTCCAGTCTCATGGGAATGGTATCCAATGACAAGTTAACTTAGGAGAAATTCTGAACAAAGAGCAACTGTAAATATGTTGAAATAATTCATGAGCAAACACCTGGATGAAAATAAAGAGGACAGTAATAAATTCCTGATTGAGTTCCAAGAGAACAGAAACCAACAGCTCAATGAAATAAGGAAGATAATTCAGGATATGAAAATAAAGCTCAATTAGAGAGACACTAAAGAAAGACAAAATGGAATGAAGCTGAAAATTAAAATTTCATTAAGTCAAATAAGAAACCCAACAGACAACTTTGCTAAGAGATCATGTAAAAGACAAAGATCTGGGGTAGAGGAATTAGGTCATTTAACCAAAGAAACAGAAAAATATTTTAATGTAGTCCTGAAACATAAGTGATCTTTGAGACTCCATGAAGAGGGCAAACCTTTGAGTTATGGTCATAGAAGGAGAAAACTTCTCTACCAAAGGCATATAAAATATTTTCTATGAATTCATAGAAGAAAATTTTCAGAATGTAGACACAGAGATGACGACCTGACACCAGAGATAGAGAGAACAGCACATATGCATGACCAGAAAGAAACACCTTCCACCATGTTGTAACTAAAATGCTGAATATACTGAACAAAGATAAAGGCCTTGGAAGTAAGAGAAAGGGACAAGATACATATAAAGGCAAGAGCATCCGGATAGGGTATAACTTTTCAGTAAAAACTTCAAAAGCCAGAAGAGCTTACAGGGATGTATTCCAAGTTCTAAAAAACCACAGATTCAAACCCACACTAATTTACACAGCAAAACTATCAATTATGATTGAAGGGGGGGAAAGTTTTCCATGAGAAAAAATAGGCTAAAAGAATTTATGGCCACAAAGTCAGCCCTACAGAAGATATTGGGAAGAATATTATGGAATGAATGAAAGATGAACATATCCCAGAGCTACAAGGGGGAGGGACATGGTACCAGGGCAGCTGTTATGCAGAAACAAAAATTACAAAATGGCAGGAATTTTTACACATCTTGCAATAAGAGCTTTCAAATATGAATCATCTCGATTAAAGGGTACAAAAGGAGAAGACTGTGCCCATCTTTTTGCTGTTACAAAAAACACATGCCTACTCATGAAAGACAGACATTATCTTAGTGTGAACAGATAGAAAAATGTATTCCAAACAAATGAAACCAGGAAACAACCAGGCATCGCCATTGTAAAAGTCTTACAAAATTGCCTTCAAACCGAAGGTAATCAGAAAAAATGAAAGAGATCAGTAGAATTAAGAGAATATTACAATTCTAAATATTTTACACCACACTCAGGTGTGCCCAACATTATGAAAGACATACTGCTAAAAACAAGGCCACAGATTAATTCCAACAGAGCTGGTGACTTCAATAGCCCATGTTCTCCAACACAGGTCATCCAAACCAACGGTAAACTAAGAAAGAGTGGGTTAAACCAAATGGACCTAACAGACACCTCCAGAATCTTCTACCCAACACTATGAAAATGTGCATTTTTCTCTCATCCCATGGAAAATTCTCTATAATAAAACAAATATTAAGACACAAAGCAAGTCTTGAGAAATACAAGAAAATGAAAATAACATCTTATATTCTCTCTGGCCACAATGGAATAAAGCTGGAAATCAAAATTAAAAGAAGCTATGGAGAAGCAGAAGAAAAACACAAACTCATAGATTAAGAAACACTTTGCTGAATGATTAAGTGAGAGACTGAAGAAATCAAGATGCAAATTTTAAAATTCCTGGAAGTGTATAAACATGAAAGCACAGCATACCGTAGTCCATGAGAAACTGCAGTCTACAAAGGGGAAGTTTTCACTCTAATTCCTCCATCCCTAAGCCATGGGGCTAGAGAGATGGCTCAGCACTTAAGATCACTGGCTGCTCTTCTGATCCCCAACACCCATGGGGCAGCTCACAACTGTAACTCCAGTTCCAGGTTATCCAAAGGCTTCCTTTAGCCTCTGCGGTCACTGAACACACATGGTGCCTAGATGCACATGCACATAAATCACATATATGTACAAAATAATGTGGGAAAAGTAAAATCCAGGGCAAAATGGACTTGCAGGTAAAGGGACCTGCCACCAAATCTGATGCCCTGAGTTTGATTTCCAGGACCCACAGAGTAGGAAGGAAAGAAATGGCTCCTTCAAGTTGTCCTCTTATCTCTACACGCGCTCTGTGGCATGGTCATGGACACACACACACACACACACACACACACACACACACACACAGAGTAAAACAATAAAAATTTAAATCAGAGATAACTAAAGGGAATAACCTAATGATGCACCATAAAGCTTTAGTGAAATAAGAACAAAACAAATTCCAAAGCGGTGCAAGACTGGGGGTAGAGTGGCAAGCAGAGCAACCTTCCAGACTGCAAAGCAGTAGACAGGGTAATTAATAGCACGGCAGAAAGAGAAGCTATGAAGAATCACTTAAACAAGGGGTTGGCTCTTTGAGAAGAGAAACGAGACTGACAAATCCACAGCAGGTTTAAGCCAAAGAAAGAGGGAAGACTCAAATTAAGAAAACTAAAGATGAAAATAGACAGACTGGAGTGAGACTCAGAAAAGAATGACATGCTTTAAAAAAAAAACTTATACTCCACTAAGTTGGAAAACATAAAAGAAATATATTAAGTTCTAGTTGTACATGGAAACTCGGGATTCACTCGGAGGTTTCATAGAGACAGCATTCAGTCTGAAGATTCATGGAGACAAGATCTTGCCCACTTTGGTTTTAGGATTCGGCAGAGGTAAAAACAGAACGCTAGAGGCTGACTCCTCTGCTTCTCTGACCTTTCGGCTTTCACTCTCTAATATCTTACTTCGTGTTTTTATTATTAAAACCAATTAGAGTTTGAGCTACAAGCAAAATCATAAGGAAAATTCTCCTAGCCTAAAGAAGGACATGTCTATAAAGGTACAAAAAGATTACAGAACACCAAATAGATTGGACCAAAAAAGAAAGTCCCCATGCAACATAATAATCAATGTAAATCTGATTTACAATGTAAATCTGATAGGCAGACCTATCAGAATTACACCTGACTTCTCAGTGGAGACTCTAAAAGCCAGAAGACCTGAACAGATGTACTGCAGACTCTAAAGAGATCATGGATGCCAGCCAAGACTACTCTATACCTAGCAAAATTCTCAGTTACCACAGATGGAGAAAACAAGATATACTATGACAAAGTCAAATTTAAACAATATCTATTTACAGAAGGTAGAAGGAAAACTCCAACCCAAGGAAGTTAGCTACACCTATGAAAACACAGAAAATAAACAATCTCACCCCAGCAAAACCAAAAGAAGGAAAGTGTACACACACTCACGACTACCACCACCACGAGCAACAACAAAATAACAGGAATTAATAATTACTGATCATTTATATCTAACAATATCAATGGCCTCAATTCCCCAATTTAAAAAGACACACACA
The DNA here is from genome assembly GCF_037038515.1 of Microtus pennsylvanicus. NCBI lineage: Eukaryota > Metazoa > Chordata > Mammalia > Rodentia > Cricetidae > Microtus > Microtus pennsylvanicus. The sequence continues at coordinate 92,723,760 of NC_134584.1, forward strand.
CACAGACTAACAGAATAGATGCAAAAACAGGATCCATCTTTCTGCTGAATACAATAAGCACATACTAGCATCAGAGTAAAGGGTTAGAAAAAAAATTTTCTAAGCAAATAGACCTCAGAAACAAGCTGGTGTAGCTATTCTAAGATCTAACAAAATAGACTTCAAATCAAAATTAATCTAAAGAGACAGAGGAGGACACTTTGTAGTCATCAAATGAAAAGATCCACCAAAATAATCTGTCAGTTCTTAACATCTATTCCCCACGCGAGGACACCCATGTTTGTAAAGGAAACACTACTAAAACTTAAATCACACACAGACACTCCACATAGATAGTGGGAGCCTTCGATACCCCGCTCTTGTCAATGGACAGATCACCCAGTCACAAAGCAAGTCTCAACAGATATAATAAAATTGGAATAACCCCCTGCATTTTTATCAGACCACTGTGGTTTAAAGCTGGATTTCAGAAAGCCTACAAACTCATAGAAACTAAACAACTCTACTAAATGAATACTGGGGCAAGACTTTCTAGTCTCCCTAGAATTCAATGAAAATGAATGAAAAACTTTCCAAACTTGTGGGACACAATGAAAGCGATGATAAAAGGAAAGTTCGTAGCACTAAGCACCTAAATGAAGAAATTGGAGAGATCTCATACTAATGACTTAACAGCACACCTGAAAGCTCTGGAACAAAAAGAAGAAATCACACCCAAGAGGAGTAGATGAGAGGTCTACAAAAAGAGTTCCAAGAAAGCTAGGACTGTTACACAGAAAAACCCTGTCTCACAAGGTGTGGGTAGGGGCATACCTAAACATAATAAAGGCAATGGACAGCACACCAATAGCCAACATCAAATTAAACAGAGAGAAACTCAAAACAACTCCACTAAAATCAGGAACAAAACAAGGCTGTCCAGTCTCTCCATATCTATTCAATATAGTATTGAAGTTCTAGGTGGAGCAATAAGACAACTGAAAGAGATCAAGGGATAGATATTGGAAAGAAAGAAGTCAACATATCATTATTCACAGATGATAAGATAGTACACATAAGCGAACCCCAAAATTCTACTAGCAAACTCCTACAGCTAATAAACATCTTTAGTCAACTGATTGGATACAACATTAACTCAAAAAATAATAAAAACAATAACCATCCTATATACAAATGACAAATGGGCAGAAAAAAAATCACAAAAACAATAACCTATACAATAGCAACAAATAATATAAAATATCTTGTGGTAACTCTAACCAAGCAAGTGAAAGATCTGTACAACAAAAACTTCAAGTCTTTGAAGGAAGAAATTGCAGAAGATATCAGAAGATGGAAAGATCTCTCATGCTCATGGATCAGATGAGTAGGACTAACTGTAAAAGGTGATATTTTAACAAAAGCAATCAATGAATTCAATGCAATCTACATCAAAATTCCAACACAATTCTTTATAAACATTGAAAGGACAATACTCAACTTCACATGGGGGAGAAAAAAAAGAATAGCTAAAACAATCCTGGACAATAAAAGAACATCTGGAGGTATCACCATCCCTGATTTCAAACTGTGCTGCAGAGCTATAACAATAAAAAACCAAACGGTATTGGCATAAAAACAGACAGGTTGATCAATGGAATTGAATCAAAGACCCACACATAAAGCCATACACCTATGGACACCTGATTTTTGATAAAGAAGCCAGAGATAAACAATATAAAGAAGAAAGCATCCTCAGCAAATGGTGCTGGTCTGACTGGATGCCAGCATGTAACAGAATGCAAATAGAGCCATATCTATCACCCAGAACAAAACTCAAGTCTAAATGGATCAAAGACCTCGACATAAAACGAGATACGCTGAATCTAACAGAAGAGAAAGTAGGGAATAGCCTTGAACTCATTGGCACAGGAGACGACTTCCTGAACAAAACACAGAGAGCAAGGGCACTAAGACCAACAATTAACAAATCAGGCCTCATGAAACTGAAAACTTCTGTAAGGCAAAGGACACCTCCAATAGGACAAAAGGGCATCTGACAGAATGAATCATAATGTAAACATTTTTGGAGATACAGCGTTGCCACAAGGGTCATGACCCACAGGTTGGGAACCACTGCTCTAGAAGCTCATCCATTCCTATGGTTGTGTTAATAACCTCTAGGTGAAACTCAGTCACAAAACAAAGAAATTCAGATGTGGGGAAAGATGAGTTGGTGGAGGGAGATAGAGAGGGTGTGGAGGTGAGAGTAATCAGTGTGTTGTATACTTATATGAAGTTGTCATGAAATAAATTTAGTTAAAAAACAAAAGACTCAAATTTCAATTCAAGTCTTAAATCAGGAGAGAGAGGTGATCAAGTACCACACTCGCAGTCCAATAGGAGTTTCTTCTTGCTTGGCTTTTTGTTGCCAGCAGGCCTTTGAGTGATTAGATGAGGCCCACCCGTACTGGGAAGGACAATCTACTTGCCTCACTCTACTCACCCAAAACCTCCTTTCCAGGGTCACTTATGATAATGTTTGACCAATTTTCTGGGCACCATCAGGCCCAGTCAAGTTGATGACTATACCATTACCATGCCATGATCAGCTCGTAGTCAAGACTACACATCTGCTCCTCAACTGGAGAACTAGTGACTGGAGCATTCAAACATTTCTCAGTCACCCTGTTGACCTCTTACCTGTCTGACCCCCCTTAAATCTGTGAGTCCCCTAAACCATGCTAAATGTCTTCATCTCCTCTGTACCAGGAATAGTGTCATATGCAAGTTAAGTCCTATTTAACAGCACTTCCTGGATGGATGGATGGATGGATGGATGATGGATGGGTGGTTGCATGGTAGATGGATGGATATATAGATGAGTGGGTGGGTGGGTGAATAGAGGAGTGGATGGATGGATGAATAGATGGAAAGAATTTCCTAGATTAATGTGATATGGGGCATAGGATGAACCGACTAGAGACATCCTGACAACTCTGGAATTGGGCCAAAGAAAAATAAAGTATTCAGAAAAATAAAATTCTAGCCTGAGCCGGGCGGTGGTGGCGCACGCCTTTAATCCCAGCACTCGGGAGGCAGAGGCAGGCGGATCTCTGTGAGTTCGAGACCAGCCTGGTCTACAAGAGCTAGTTCCAGGACAGGCTCCAAAACCACAGAGAAACCCTGTCTCGAAAAAAAAAACCACCAAAAAAAAATTCTAGCTTGTACTTTTACTAAGTAATGGTTATTTCAATACTCAGAACCAAATACTAAAATATCAGAATTGTTGATTTAAAACATGTGGATGGTCTTTGTTGCCATATGAACGGTTTCTCACAGAAAAGTAACGTGTAGAAACAACCTTCTAGCCTCTTTGATGCTAGGGTTACTCATTGATGAAGTTGCTATGTTGTAGCTGATGTGAAGACTCAAGTTGTATAGTTCACAATCTACATAACCACATTTGGAAGTCCCGTTTTTGTCCTAGGAATGCCAATGTAATATTTCAATTAATGCAGTTCCTCAGCTCCTCTGAAAAATATGTCATACCGATTCCACATGACAAAGAAATGGTTCCAGAAACTTCTGTTACTTAACTCTCATGTAGAGTAGAGTAGGAAACCTGATTTCTTACCTATGGAGTCTAATTCAGAGGTCCCAGAGAATTAACTCAGAGGATACTTTACAAGGTTATTGCAAAGTTATAATAAACTTCTGGATATGAAACACTTTTGCAAAGGGCAAAGTCAGGATATCTTTTTAAATCGTTTTTTTACCATTACTTTTCCTGATGGGCAATCCCTGGTGGTCAGAACCTGAGAGGTCTCATAACTAACCCAGGAAACTTTCTGAGCTGTCTTTACAAATTCATATTTTATAGCTTGAACATACACCATATCTCCGAGGGAAGCAGAAGAAACCCCAGCCACTATCGATGTTTCTTATCAATAATGATAAATAGAAAATGATGTACGGCAAAGGTGAAAGCCAGCCAGGATCTGCTGGGTGAGGAAGCACAGTTTTCTTCCTTAGAAAAGACAGGGAGAAGGTATCAGAAAAACTCTCAAAGCATCGGTTCATAACTGCCCCACTGCCATAGAGGGATGAATTCCCAGCTACCCCGCCCCTGGAAACAGCCCATTTCCCTCTGCATTTAGCAGGGGTGGTCCAAGATACTCCTTTTCTGGGGAGAATGCTGATTTTGGTGCAGTCAGGATGCACTGAGAGCAGGAAAAGACACATTACCATTTCAAACACATTTCTCTAAAGGGGACGGTGGAAGTAGATTTTGAATGTTCTCCAAAGCCACAACGAGAATCTATCAAAAGATCCATGTAGAGAGCTAGCGTTGCTTTTCTCAAGGAGAGAAAGACAAAAATGCAGTAGCAACTCCAAAGCCACAGACTTCAGAAAATGAAGACTTCCCTATGTTTTGGAGTCAACTGATGTATACAGTCTTGAGCATCAAACCTTGCTTTCGTTTGGATCTATGTGCCTTGCCTCTGTCAGATACATCTAGTTCCCTGCCTTTGTGACCAGACTCTCTGGAATCTGTTTTGGTCATTAGCTGATATCCTAACACCTGTCCCTCAGAGGCTCCAGGGTTGTTCTCCCTCGACTCCTCGGGAGGTGGAAGGCCCTTTGCCTGGCTTCACTGCCAATCCTGTCCTGCCTGCTATCAAGATGTCATTTTACTTTTTCTTCTCCCGCACAACTACCTCTTTTGGTCACCTTCTCCGTCCCTTTCTTGAGCAAGCCCAAGGCCATGGGCCATCTCTGGGCTTCTACTTATTTTGTAACTGTTGCTGGCCATCTAGCCTTGCTCACCGCTTCCTGCACTGTCAGTGACCATCATTCTAGACCACTGGCCAATCTGAGTGTCAACTGTCTGAAGCTCCATTGCCCCAAGAGCTCGAAATACACGTGCTGTTCTTTCCAGAAAGCTTGCCGGACTTTGTTTTAGATTCACGGACAAATCAGTCTCTTGGGGATGGGATGAGGAGGAAAGCACCGTCCTGGGCTTGCTAAGTACTGTTTCCTTGATAACTAACAGCCCTTCTTCATTTTCCCTCATGCTCCCAGTGTGTTGTGGGTGGCTAATGAAGCGTCAGACCTGAGTTCCAAATGGAAGCATTTCCCAGACTTTATCCTACCTTTTTTTTTTTTTTTTTTTTTTTTGATTTTTCGAGACAGGGTTTCTCCGTAGCTTTTGGTTCCTGTCCTGGAACTAGCTCTTGTAGACCAGGCTGGCCTCGAACTCACAGAGATCCGCCTGCCTCTGCCTCCCGAGTGCTGGGATTAAAGGCGTGCGCCACCACCGCCCGGCTTATCCTACCTTTTTTTGTGGAAGAGGACAGAGTCTTACATAGCCCAGGCTAGCCATACTAAGTGCTAAGATAACCGGTTTGTGCTCCCATACCTGATTTATGTGGTGCTAGGGATGAAACCCAGGACTTCATGTATTCTTGGCAAACACTCTACCAACTAAGTTACATTCCTACCAGTCAATCACACTTTTTTTTTTTTTTGGTATTTGGTGCTCAATTACAATGTGTTTGAAGCAGTTATCTGTGCTGGCCCATGTAGAACTACCTCATCACCATGTGAGAAGTTCTGTTGTCTTCAATTCATCAAGCACTAACTAGTCCCAGCCCATGAAGCCCAGCTGGTATCACTCCCTAAACAAGAAGGCAAGGAGACGATGGACAGAAGAGAATGAGAAAGTCAGCAGATCAAAAAATAAAATTACCAGGCCAATGTGATGGTTCAGGAGATAAAGGTGCTTGCCCCAAACCTGACAACCCAAGTTCTGTCACTAGGATTTGTAAACAGAAGTTTCTGTCCTGCCCGGTCCTACAAATGTTCAGTCCCAAAGAAACACACAAAGGCTTATATTAATTATAAACTGTTTGACCAATTAGCTTGGGTGAATTACTAGCTAGCTCTTACATCTTAAATTAACCCATAATTCTTATCTATGATTAACCCTATGGCTTGGTACCTTTTCTCAGTGCAGCATTTTCATCTTGCTTCCTCTGCACCTGGGTGGCAACTGTAGACTAAGCCTTTCCTCTTCCCAGAATTTTTCTAGCCTGGTCAACCCTCCTATACTTCCTGCCTCACTACTGACCAATCAGCATTTATTAAACCAATACAAGTGACAGTGTATAAGAGCATTATCCCACAGCAAGGATTCACAGAATGGAAGGAAAGAACTGACTCCAACATGTCGTCCTCTGACCTCCACAAGCACACCATGACATAAATGTTCACACACAGGCACATATACATGCTAACACACATGTGCACGTATACATGTTAACATATATATACAAGCACATGACATATACATACTAACATACACACATGCACATACACATGCTAACATACATGTGCATACACACACAAAGTACAATTTTAAATGTTTAATAAAGTAATTAAATTATGAGCCAATGAAACACGTCAGTGAGTAAAGACTCTTGCTATCACCCTGGAACTCTCAGGATAGAAGGAGAAAATTGACTGCCACAAGTTGTCTTCGGACATCCACACACACAGACATGAAAATAATAGATAAAAGTTTAAAAATAAAAAATAAAATAAAATCATGAGGAAGAACAACAGAGTCAAACCTCTCTCTGAGCTATTTAGAGAAGAAAGCAAGTATGGGCTTTAAACATGATCTGGAGAGATGGCTCGGTGGTTAAAAGCACTGCCTATTCTTCCAGCGGCACTGGGTTCATTTCTCAGCAACCATGTGGCCACTCCGACTGTGGATAAATCCAGTTCCAGGGGATCTGCCTTCTTCTGATCTCTGTTGGTCTTGCACTGGTGTAGTGTACAGACATCCATGCAGGAAAAATACCCATACACATAAAAAGAAATAAAAATTTTAAGTGATCACCGCAGGCTCTCAGTTGGTGAAGTGCTTGCTTACCTACTTCATACATGTAAGAAGAAGGCCTGGGTTTAATCCTGAATATCACATAAACTGGGTGTAGTGGTGCATGCCTGTAATCCCTGGAGTAACAGAAGTTCAAGGCCATCCTTAGCTAAATAGTAAATTAGAAGTTGAGGTTAGCCTGAGCTAGATGAGACCCAGTCTCAAAGAAAGAAAGCAGGGAGGGAGGAAAGCAGGAAGGAGGGGAGGGAGAGAGGGAGGAAGGAAGGAAAGAAGGAAGGAAGGAGAAGGGTGTTGTAACCCAGAGCAGATTGCAGCCAGAGGGACTGCAACATGGGGCAGCATATGGTATTCCACGCACACAGGGTAATTAAACACTGCCTTGGAAAGGGGCATTTGCACCCCTCTTCCACGGCCTGATGGCTGGTTTATATCAGTTTCTATTCATTAATGTCAAGAAGAACAAAACCAGTCAAGATTAATGTAGTTCAGCGCAATGAACTGTAGCCAAGGGTGATTCCTCCAAACGAAGAAAACATGAAGTTAAGCAAGGGGAAAAAAAACCACCATCATTTACTAAGGCACGGGATTCTGTTTGTGTTCTACGTGTATATATAGTATTATTGTTATTGTTACTAGCAATATAATGAGATTTAGATGTTGCCTGATGTTAATATTGGTTTGTGTGCCATGTGTGCCTTAGCTCACGGAATCCTCATAAAATTCAATAATGTGGATATTGATGTCTTCCCTAATTGACAGGTAAGGCAATGTGCTTCTAGAGAACAAACAACTCCCCCAGTTCTGAATGTTACAACCAGCGTGATGCCAAGGGCAGTCATAGATGCTCTGTTTATCCTAGAGTTGCCAGCCGTGTTAAACATGATGCTGTCTTAGGAAGAAGTCGAATTTTAACATGCTTATCCATGTAAGATCCTGGGATATGCTCTCCACTTCTCAGGATGTGGTGACCTATCTCAGATTCCAGGGTAGCGTCGACCAAGCCAGAGCAGCGTAAGTGGCCACGGGGCTTGGAGGGCAGTGCAGGAGCAGCCATGGAAGGACCAGAATTTAACTCAGGAGATGAAGATCTCCAAATTCTTGCATCTGAGAGGTGAAGGGCTGAGCAAAATGGTAGGTCAGTAAACATTTGTTGAGCTCATAGATAATTATTAGATAAGTAGTTATAGCTAGATAGATAAATAAATGTCCATCTACCCAGTGAATATATAAATAGTTAAGTCAAGCTGCCTGATTTAAATATCTAGTCTATCTTAATTTGGTTGCCTAGCAATCTAAATTAAGTCTAAAACACATTTTTTTTTGTCAGATACACAATGTCTATTTAGACACATGGGTCCTTAAGGATAAAGTACTTTAATTACACCAAGGTGGTAAGAAGGACATGGGGAAGTGGACAAGACTGGAGGTAGGTCTTACGTAATCATATAATTACTGAAAACATAGATGAGCTCCTTCCCTCCCAGAGCAAACCTGGCACAGCATGTTCCGTGACAAACATGAGCACCCCACTCGTCTCCCCTCCCCAAAAAAATGGTGGAATAGCCAAGTACGTCTTAGAAAAACATGACTAATCAACTTTCTCAAACTCTAAAGCTGTTTTACATAATAAAATAGATGGGAATTCCCAAGTAGAGGGAAGCAACCCCATCGTCCCACTGAAACATTCGTGAAGCATCATAAGGGATGATCAGCCAAGGAATCCACATTGGAAATGAACTCATCAAAATCGAAGAAGCAACTTGTTTAAACTTTTTGTGAATCCAAACTGGTAGTACCAAGAGATTTCTCTTGCAAGAGTATATGCCCTAAGCCAGCACAGAAGAGCTCAGGCACAGACTGAGGATCAGCTTGTCTCTACACCTCGCACCTCCACCATGGTGCCATGTGTGGACTATAGCCTTAGACTTCTGGGTGGCCCCGGTCACTCCAAATCACAGCTTTCTAAGTTCAAGACCAGGTCAGCCTCTGCTCGCATACTCACTCCAACAAAACCCCCAAGATGTCTCTGGTGAAACCAATTAGTTTGGTTTAAACCTCTGGGTCTTGCTGTGCACTATCATAGCCAATACCTACCTGTGCGGGATGCCATGCACATGAGAGTTACACTGGAATGTTCCTGTCTCACACACACAAACTTCAAGAACAATGCAAAAAATATAGAACACTAATCTTTATACTTTGAAATGATGATACTTTCCATACACGGGGTTATACAAATGCTATAAAAATTAACTGCATATATATGTTTTGTTTGTTTGTCTTTTAGTTTCTGTGTTCGAGTGTGTGTGTGTCCAATGACAGGATTTCCAAGAGCAGTTCCAGGGAGGGCCCAGCATCGACAGTGTAGCAGCAACCAGAGGCCTCGAACCAGACAAAAACACCCCTATCAACCATGCAACTAAAGTCCAGCTCAGGGGAAAGTGTCTGAAAGACTCCCTGAGGACACACAATCCAGTCTTTCTCTGGGTTAGTGTTCCTCAAAATATGGTCCAAAGGCTATCCCTAAATGCCCCTGAGGCTCTAATATAAAACAGATTCTCCACTTCCAGCCAAGCTTACCAACCTGCAATGAGACATGGCCATATGACTTGCTTTGACCAATAAAACAGACTTGAGAAGTTAACAAACATATTCAGCTAGAAGCTTTGGGAGCCTATATACATTTCTCTCGGGTGTTTCTCCTGTCTTAGCATTACAAAATCATGGAGATGGAGTAACTCTTAGCTGGATCCCTAAGTACAGAAGCCACAGAGTAAGGACACCATAGTCCTCCAGCCCCACCCTGTGGGTGTAAGTCATAAACAATGCCACACCAGTTTGGAATTATGATTAATAGGGTGGTATTTATTTAAAGGAGAAAAACTTACAGATCACCGTCAGCCCTCTGCACAACCAGGAAGGGAGTCTAGTCGCCGGCGGAGCAGGAAGTGAAGAAAAAGAGGAGAGGGAAGTGGCCGCTTTTTTAAAGAGAGAGACCACGCCCCAATGGGCTGGTATCTCAGCAGCTATAGGCTGGAGGAATGGGAGGACCTCCCGCAACACCACCCCATCACCAGGCTGATGTACATCAGCTAAATAACAGAAGCAGGCCAGCCTTTGCTTCAGGACAGCCCTGAGATTACAGAAATATTGGCTTCTGTTGAATCACCTGGTATCCCTTTATATACAAAGGGAGGAGGGACATAGCAACCTTTATTTCATGGGTGACTAACTCATGCTGAGTCTGGGAATGACTACTGAGTGTATCTAATTCTCTACTTGGCTCACAGAAGGCCAAAAGGAGCCACTGTCTTGGCTTCACAATTGGCCTTGTTAGGAACACCCCTGCAACTTGATGTGATGGGTATAAGGGCAAGTCCAACTAATTCATTGTGTTTCTTAAGGATCTTGCTGAAGACTCTTGTCCCTGAGTAGAAGGGTCCTCTTAGTGAGGGCCTGGAGGGGAAAACCCTCGCTAATGTTAATACCAGGTGTAACTTCTTCTTGGTCTTCACAGTGTGTCTTATCAACCATCGGTAGGAGTCAGGACACAGTACACAGCACACAACCTCCTTCCTCAGCGAGTACCAGCTCTGTGTCTGTCTTCCACTATCATTTCACCCTCCTGCACCTCTTCCCCGCTTTCTGTTTCTCAGACTCATTCATCTTTACTTTGCTTTTAATTGTACATTTTTATATATTTCCCTTACTTCTTTATAGAAGAAGAAATGAAAATGTACATGCAAGTATGAAGACAGAAATAATCAGTCCTTGTTTCCAGGGCTCAAGCAGTGAAAGAAAGAGAGAGAGAGACAAAGGGAGAGGAGGATGGTGTTGGGGACTGGGAAGCTGTGAAACATGAACACCCCCACAGTATTCAAATCCTAGTTCCCAGTTAATAGGCAGCCAAGTACAGCGACTTTATCTTCAAGATAAATGTTATAAATTGTACATAATGAAATAAGGTCTTATTTTCCCACCTTTTGGTTTCTTATTTTTAAGATATACAGTCCTGTGTCAACCAAAATATCTAGACTTATAGCACACACTTCTATTCAGCTTGTAGGACAAATTCACTGGCAGAGTCGATTTTGATTTTAATTATTTGTGTAGAGTAGAAAGGAATGGTCTGATTTATTACCGAGTGGGACTCCAATGGCAATATTATTATAGTTGCAACAGATGAATAAACCAATATATTTCTCAGAGCCATAAAACAACCAACTACATGTCAGAGAAAATTGTTCTCCAAAACAACAAGGAGAAAAAAAATTCAAGGGAAACAGTGGCCTCCTTGGCCTCCCATCGCCAATCCAAAGAGAACGGGACTCCTGCAGACTAGGAAAAACTCATTTCAACAAACTTACTTTCCATCTACCAGCTGAAATTAAAGGCTGGCTAGAGGAAGTGACAATATCGTCTCTGGCATTGATGTGTTTATTCCACCGAATGTGCTTTGAGAAAAGATGTATTGGTAGCCGCAGAAGATCATTGTTCCCCCCACAACCCAGAGCCGGCCATGATGATGCAGCCTGGGCTGCAAGCTGCAGGATTAAGTTGCTCACAGCCCTGTGCTCGGATGACATTGTCATGCCCGACCGGAGCACAACTGTTCCTTGCAGTTTGCTTTGAAGGGAGACTAAGGAGGGAGGGGCAGAAAGAGGCGATGGATTTGGCACCGTCTTTGCTTATCTACAGAGTGCCTGCCGTCCCTGCACCGGTTGATCACAAGGAAGCTGGCTGTGGAGGGTGGGGAAGTCAAGTGCAGAGCCCAGAGCCCCTCCTGAAAGCTCCCCCCTCCAATTTAGTGAACTCAGTTTGTGCTGATTGCCCAGCCTCAGGGAACCCGGAGCTTCCTGGAGCTCTGTTAGCCGCTGAGAGGCTAGGGTTCTTTTCCTGGTCTGTTTTCTACCTGTCTCATCCCAAGTTCACATACTGCTTGCACGTAGTGAACATGCCTCACAATGTCCATAGTCTCTGGGAGCGCAGCATGTGTATAGAGGGGTATAGCTCTGAAATTAAAACAACCTGAACAGAGTCCTGATTCCATACATTTCTCAGAGTTTGTCCTGGGGCAAGTTGCCTGACTTCCCTCCACTGTCTTTCTCATCTACTCGATGGGGTATTAACACCACGGTGAAGAGCTAAGAGTTGAGCATCACCGCGCATTCTTCACAGTGCCTGGCACACTGTAATGAGGGTGTCCCCTCTTCATTCCTTCCTACTGCCAGGATCACTTTTCAGTTGCACCTCAGCTCTGCCAATTGTCAGTTTCCCACTCCCTTGGCAGGTCCTGAGCTTCACAATACAGAGGTCTCTAGAAGGACCCGTGAACTTTTAGGATGGCCTGGTTGGAAGTCTGTCCTTTAAAGTGAGTGCTAAGGACCTTAATCCAGAGGGAAAATCTAGGCTGGGGAATAAATGCTGTGAGCCTACAAATACCAGATTACTCACTGGCCCTTCTCCCTTGCTGCCAAGCATCAGGGTGGCTTTTCCTGTGGGTAACGAGATGTAAAAATGACAGCCACCACAATTGCTAGCACGTTCAGTCTTACCAGGCACATTCTGAGCCCTTTCAATGCAATAAACTCATTTAATCACTACAAAGATTCTATAAGGCAGTTACTGGACATACCTCCATCTTACTAGCCCAACAAGGTTAAGGCAAGTTGCCCGGATGCAAAAGAGACTACGTAAGAACTCAAATTCAAATCAAAGTAATTCCACAGCCTGTACTCCTCCAGTTCTTAGCGGCAACCAGATCCAGGTTGTCTCCTCCTCTTCCTCTCTCTGGTCCTCCCTACTCTTGCTGCTGACAGGGAGTTACTATGGCACCTCCTGCTGCTCTCCTCAACACGGTTTCATTTTAAGCATGCTGAAAAGGAATGGCTCTGTCAGGGGACTTTAGGATTTGCGGGAAGAAAGTTCCTATGTCAAGAGTTCAAGACACACTGTAGTAATGGACCACGTTATTAAGGAGGATTTCCCTTTAAAAACAAACGTGCAAAGCAGGAGATAGAGCTCAGTGTATGGTTCCCTGGCACATACTGGCTGTGGGTTTTAAAAAGGAGAAAGAGAAGGGAAGGAGAATGTGAAGGAGGGAGGGAGAAAAGGAGGGAAGGGAAGAATAAAAGCAATGGAAGGGAGAGATGGAAGGAAAGAGAGAAGTAGAATAGAAGAGAAGAAGAATGAATGAAAGGGGGAAGGAGAGAAATGGGAAAGAAGCAAATGGACAAATGAATTCTGACATATGCCTCCTGGCTTACAGGGAAGCACGCCATAAACAGTTGGGTAAGGAAGCCCTTTCTTTTTGGATGCCAATCTTCCCTTAGCACAATTAACTACTTTTGCAGTTAGAAAGCCTCCAGCCCCTCCAGCCTGAAGACTCATCTCCAGCTCATATTAAGACAATGACCTAGAGCTGATATCTCTCTCTCTCTCTCTCTCTCTCTCTCTCTCTCCTGGCTCTCTTCTGTGGTGGGAGACATATTTATCCCTTAATTCCAAAATTCCAAACAAAGTTTTCAAGTCTAAGTCTAAAAGAATCCATGACGATTTTGGGGGGCCATTGTTCTACTCTGGGGCAATGCATTACGGAGCGTGACCTGCTGATGACACACTAGGCTACTGCATCCTTACACTGGTGAAGCCCTAATTGCCTGGCAGGCTCCTAAATCACCAGAGAGCTCTCACTCCCATGATGTGTCACTCAGGGATGCAGATATAATCAGAGCAAGGCATCTAGGAACTAACAATGAGAGAATTGTATTTTTGACTTCAGAATTTCTTGACTATAAATAACTTGACTGGAGAAAATAGAGACTTCAGCCTGGAATCAAGAGAAGCAGGACATTGTCCTCGGTTTCGGCATATGACAGACATGTAACAAGAGGCAGCCGTACTAGTGGAAGCCAGGGCCAGGAAGGGTAGAAGGTGGCTGAGAAGAAAATAATAAGGATCCAGGGGTTTCTGAAACGTGGCTGCTGGGTGCTCACAGATTCAGGCATCATTGATGTGGATCTATTTCATCAATGCCCCCAAATAAAGAGTGTTACAGTCTATTAAGAGAAAAATGACAGAATAAGGGAGAAAGGTATCCTCTTCAACACAGATGGCAGTAGAGTAAATTGACATAACCTTCCAGAGGGCAATTTGATATTTATCATAATTCGAAATGCATATACTCAGGCCCTAGCAATTTCACTTCTAAAAAATATACTGAGCAGATATGGTGACTCATGAACAGAAAACTATGAACTCCTTGAAGATTCTCTACAGTGTTGGGGACTGCGGATCCCCAAACCCTGAATTTCCTATGTCCCCTGCCTGCTGCAGTAAACAGCTTGTTATGCATGCAGCTGCTCTGAGCAAAACAACTTGTTTCCCTGTGCTTGCAGCTGCTCTGAACACAAGTCCCTCAGGAGTTCCTGATGGCAGGGAGTGGTTTCTGATGGCTTACAGCTGAAGGATCCTGAGAGCAAGGGCGTGGCCATTGGTCAGGGAAGGCACTAGATAAGCTGCTCTGGAACGCAATAAAGTTGGCACTCTTGGTCAAGAGTGACGTGTGTGTGTGTGTGTGTGTGTGTGTGTGTGTGTGTGTGTGTGTGTGTGTGTGTGTGTATTTCAATCTCCAGCCCCTTGCCCTGCTTGCGAACCTCACCGTAGCGCATAGCGTATCCTAAAGAACAGAACAGCGCGTTGGAAGCTACACTGCAGCAATTGTAACTGCGGGGGGGGGGGGGGGGGACCACCTTAACAACCACCACTGTGGAGTGCTTAAATACTTCAGCGCAAAATTATTCTATGAGGTCTACATTGCCACTAAATATTATGCTGTAGATGAACAACTCTGAAAGTATAGAGAATTGCAGAGCATCAGTGATCAAATGTCTGGGCCCGCTGGAATCGCTAGGGAAGCCTGCAAGCTATCCGCCTAGGTCAGGCCTGGACCTTTGTATTTTCACCCCATTCCCTAGGTGGTTGTGAGACACTGAAACCTGAGATCCACTTTCCTGAGATGCCATGGGGGACCATCAGAGAGCCCCGCCCCTCATCCCAGCCTCATCTGTAAGTGAGTATTTCCTTACAATGTTGACTGCTTTAAACTAGCTTGAAACTCATTGATGTCGACAGATAACGAATGTGGAGCTTTTAGACTATGCCTTCCAGCCATTATCATTTAATCCTGTGGCAGCACAGTGAGGAGGGTCATGTGATTATCCTTCATTTGGCAGTCTAATAAGTTGAGACACAGAGAAGTTGGGTTTCAGAAGACCCACCAGGCTAGTAATATCGGAACTGGGGTTTGAGCACAGGCAGCGTGATTTCTGTGCTTTCTGGCTGCACTGTGTATGTTAACTCGCATGTCTGTTGACACAAAACGGGTCTACACTATAACTCTTTGGTAAACAGCAGGTGTAATCAGATACCACTGTCTTACCTATCCGTGGGAAGAGAGATCTATTATGCGCACGGGCAGGGAGAGCATGAAAGCTACATTCAAACTGTCAAGAGAGAAAAGCACGGGCTATACAGGCGGAACAAAGCATCCTAAGGATTTGGGATGCTCTGCATCCTGCAGAGTCAGGCTCCTGGAGGGTGGCACGTGTGGACATTGCTTTAGGTGTCTGTATGTACCAACGTCATTGCCAAGACTTAGCAAAGAACCCGTGTTAACTCTTCACCTCCCTTGTGCTCTCTGAGCCCCTCAGTACCGGGCACAGCGTGTGATTCACACGTAGTTGAGAAATAAATCCATGAACATTCTAAGTATAGATGATTTTCTTCAAGGTCTATGTCTGGATTGGCAAGAACAGTCAACCAGAAATTCACTGTATAAGAGATTAAAAGTTTGTTTACCTAATTCTAGAGATAGAACTGAACTGAATGGAATCAAACACCATAGGACAAATGACACCAAAGAAACCATAGATAGCTCTCCTATTTTTGTGGAATTTGCAAGTTATTAGAATTTCTCAAGAAATTGTCCATTTAGCAAAAAATTACATGAGGGTTTATAAATGTTATATTATACGTCAAAAATACACATGGTTCTAACTCAACCCTGGTAAAAATAATTACGCAGGGCAAAAATGAAAACATATTGCCCTGTGTCTAAGTCTGTGCTTCTCCACTATTGAACCATGGAACACTAATAAACCAGGGATCCAGAACAGCGACACAACCTTGTCCTGTCCAGTGCAACATTTTTTTTGAATCAAAGTTAATATCCACAGTTGCAGCGTCCAATGGGCAGTTCAGTTAAGGCATAAAAACAAAGGGTGGTGCCTCCTGCCCTGGGCACAGACGTGTGAGACTGAGCAGGCAAGCATTTGGAAACGTGTAAGAGAATATATGTCCAGGCTGTAACCCACTCTACCGAACAGCAGAGCAGTGTGGAAGAGTGGCCACTGACTGCTTTCTAAACACTGGAGGCATTGTTAACACTGTGCTAATAATTGCATTGTAATTATTCCTAATTTGTTTAAATGTTGTTTTTAGTCTCCTAATCACTCCAAGAGGGCTGCCAGAATACTAATATTCGGAAGTGTGGCAGGAATCCACAAAGTCTAGGAGCTGCTGATCTCGGGCCTTTCCCAGCCCATGGAGAATTCTGCCCTTAAGAAACAGCATTGTGATGATAAAACCAAAAACATTTATGAGCTATGGAGTATTGAAATGACCTAGAATTGCCGGAATTGTGAGGCCATTTCTGACAAGACAATGACTCGCCCTGTTGCCCGAGTGGTTCTCCAGTTGTCCCCCAGTCTCAGTCTCTGAAATGCCTGGGCCTGCAATGTGAGCCACTACACCCAGATGAGATACTTTTAAAAAATAACATTGTATCCCAAAATAGCTTAAGTTTCCAAGTTGCAAAATAGCATCTTGTTCCCAGGTATCCTTTAATCAACTCCCCTTGATAATAATTCATATTTCTATACCGCATTGTCAAAACCAGAAAACTGACATTAGAATAATATGCTTAAGTTAGTCTGTACTGTTTATTTTTGAACAAGATTCTCTAAGAAAGCAAGCAAAGGGCTGGAGAGACAGCCCAGAGGTTAAGAGTGCTTGTTGCTGCTGCAGAAGACCCAGCCAGGTTCAGTTTCTAGCACCCACAGGGTGACTCCAACCATATGCAGCCCCAGTTCCAGGGAATCTGACGCCCTCCTCTGACTTCAAAGGGCTCACGACACACATTCATGCAGACAAGCATGAATACACGCAAATCAATCTAAATTTTTAAGAAAAGAGGGTGAGTCAATAGCTTTTCTGGAGTCGGCTAGCTGTTGGGTCTTCAACTCGGGAGAAAGTCACCCCCTTGACTGTACATGTTAACTCAGGGGAAATGAGTAGAAAGGCTGGTTCACAGTATCTGAAAATCAGAAGCAATGGTTCAGCAAGCACATGTACTGGGCATAGGAATGCATCAGACACGCCCAATCCCTTCATATCACTCACGGTCCAGAAGGAACTATAAGCAGGCACTGGCATCTTAGTATGAGACATAAACGATGTCTTGGAAAGAACACATGGGATAAAATGGACTAAAATAGTAACAATCAATCTTAGTCTACAGTTCCGCTGTCCAGCACTGAAGTCCCCAGCCACACATCGCTATTGGTCAGGACGTGGGGTGTAGCAAACACAGCAGATTTTAAGGTCAACCACCAAATACTAATAACAGATACCAATAACTTTAAATTGCTTTTATGTTAAAGATATATATATTAGACATGTATAATATTTTATATATATTGAATAACTATACCAGAACCCTTAGTTTTACCTATTTATTTTCACTTCTTTAATGTGGCTACATAAATTAGCATGACCTAAGAGAATCCCATATTTCCATTGCACAGTCTTACTTTGTGGGAATGGGGATGCTTCTGAGGAAATGTCACGAGGTCTGAAGGATAGGAATGTCAACCAGGGATATCTGGGAAGCCAAGAATGGATCCTGAAGAGGTGAACAAGAGTTCAAAACTACAGTATCATTTTGGTTACCCTGCGGGTGTAATAAGGATAGAATTGTAGAAGTTTTTATACAAGAGAATAACAAGGTAGATTTGTAGGTTAAGAGTATCACTCCAGCCAATGGGATAGATCAAAGGTGGAGTAGGGAAGAGAAGCTTGGGTTGTCTAAGTCTCCAAGGCTATGTCTGTCTGCCTGGCTGGTTCTTCAATTTCCCACCTCTGTCCTAACACAAAGCTGGTCAAAGCATGTGACCAACAAGGAGGAACAAGGCAAGGCTCAAAACACTGCAGGAATTTCCTTCTGCGGCTGACGTTTCAAGCTGAGCAGTTAGACAAGTGTGCTCCTGGGGTTGGCGTTCTGAACTAAAAGCGAAGTTGATTGCCGATTTCTCCCATCCTCTGAGCTCTTTTGCTTTAAATGATTGAAATCAGGTGATCTTAAAGGGAAAAAAAAGCCATTAGGTCATCTTTCTTCTTCCTGCTGTCTGTCAATTTCCAATGGGCACCTCCATCTCCATTGGTGGAACTCAGAGCTCAGAGTACAAGGACCGAGGCTATTTCTCCCACCGCACTCAATCCTAGTTGCCATAGTCAACCAAATGACAAGGAGTCCCAGGGGACAAAACAGCGCCAGGGCAGTAAAAACCAGCAGTGTGCTACCCTGTCCGAAATCACATCATTCTGTTATTACTTTTTTATTATTGATTGTTATGGATTAGAGGGTCACTTTAACCAGCAGGTCTTCAGTTCTACTCCTCCCACCCAGGGTTATTTACACAATGTTGGTCCTGTTCTTGCTGCACTGTTTCTTCCCACGCGTTTCATTTCGGAGGTGTTATGTATAGTTAGCCATTTGTACTTCTTGCCTGCATTGTTGGATAACACAGAATGAACACGAAAGGAAAAGCACTCACCTTTTAAAAAATGAAATAAAATAAGAACCTTGGGCTAGTGTGGCGTGAATTCTAATTGTCTCAATAAAAACTCAGAGTCAACTATCTAGAGGTGAAAGCTGAAGGAACAGAGAAGCAGAGCGGCCAGCTCCCAGAGAGTTCTTACCTCTACCAATGCTCAGATCAAAAGGGCAATCCTGTCCTTGGATGACTGCAACCTCAGATGGCCTTTAACTCTTGTCTCCTCCTACCTTATAATCCTCTCTCTGCCCAGCCAGATCATTCCTGTCTCCACCTTCCTAGTGCTGGGATTAAAGTCATGAAATCCCAAGTGCTGGGATCACCTTTGTATGAGCTCTGCTTCTCTTTTAGACAGATTCAATCTTTGCATAGCCCAGGGCGACCTTGAACTCACAGAAATCCTTCTGCCTCTGTCTCCCAAGTGTGGGAATTAAAGGGGTGTGCCACCACTGCCTAGCCTCTATGGCTAGCTAGTGACTTATTTCTGCACTCTGATCTCTAGGCAAGCTGTATTTGTTACAGCATAAATAAAATATCACCACAGACTAGAGAAAGAGCTAATGGTTAAGATCACTTGTTATTCTTGTAGAGGACCTCGGTTCAGTTTCCAGCATCCACTTGGCAGCTAACCATCACCTGTAACCCAAGCATGCATGAGGCTGAGACAGAGGATCGCAGTTGGAGGCCGTGGGAGCTGCATAGTGAGACCTTGTCTCAATCAAACAGAGATACAGTGAAGACTGTATCTGTATCTCACGATTACCTGTGAGAGCCGCTGGGGGAGAGACACACTCAGTGTTCCCATGCACTGCCATATTTTTAAAGGTTGTAGAATGCTAGTACTTTGTTTTATTACTGTAACTGCTTTAAATAACATTTATTAAGAAGTTGCAACCATTTATGTGGAATCTATTATATATTTACTATATAATATATATACTATATATTTACTATATTAAATATATTAATGGATTCTTAGAGGGAAGGCTACCCCCAAGTATAAAAATTATTATACATATCATTTTTATGTTATACCAGGATCTCATCTCTGTACCTTATTTAGCCTCTAAAATATCACATGCCATGTGGTACACTAACATCCTTTTCTATGATGAGATTCCCTAGACAGACACAATGGACAAATGGTCAAATCAGATGGTCAAATAAAGCTAGTAAATATGATGCCTTGGATGAAGTAGGTCATACCGGAAAGAGAAAATATGAGTCTTAGACCAATATATTATTTTCTTTTTTATTTTACCAGCATAAAACACAAGCCACCATAGGTTCATGTCTCTCTAAGAAGTGCAGAGCAGATGTAAAAGAACCATTGCAGCGTGGCCAAAGCCAACGCAGAGGAAAGGCTCGCACTCTTGTGTCCTCCGTGGGACAAAGCCGTGTAGAACGGAGTGCATGCGACCACTTAACCCGGTGCGGTCCCTATCCAAAATGATCGCCTTACCTCCTTCGCAGTGAGACAGCTCGGTCCCACTCACCACACACTTACTCAAGCTTTGTATTTCTAGCCGATGTTATTGTAGATGTCTGAGATTTACAACAAGCTATTATGGGATGCACAGATAGTGGAGGGCTTTGTGATAACAAAACAGATTAATATCTGTCACCTCACAACACTCCTTTTGACAGGGGCGGCTGAGACCGACTGAAAGCAGCATTAATTACAGTCTTCGTTTCGTCCACTCCATCTCCAGACTTGCTCGTCCTACACATCTGTTCCTTCTACCCTTTCACCTCCCTCTCCCCACCCTTCCCTGCTCCTTCCGTTTTCTTCTCATCTCTATAGAGTTGACCTGTTTGTTTAATTTAGGTTCCACATGTGTGTGAGATCATGCGACAATCTTCTTTTGGGATCTGGTTTATTTCATTTGGCACAATGACTTCCAGATCCATCCATACTGGGGGGGGGGGGGGGGGGAGGAGTTCCTTTTTAAGGTTTTATTTCAATTTTTTCATGTCTTTGCCTTGTGAGAGAAGGCGCCATAGAGATCAGAAGAGGGCATCAGACCCTCTGGGGTAGCATGGTAGTATAGGCCGTTGTGAGCGGGGCGGGCTTTTGTGAGTCCTGAGGACTCTTGGTGTAGCATTCATCTGCCCCATCGGTGTCCCCTCACCCCCATGCACTTGCCCCCATTTGCTGTCTCCCATTCTATTTCTCAGTATTTCTAATGTAATGGAGTGACATCCTGGGCATACGTTTGCCCTTTCTGGTGGCTAGTGCCTTGCACGTAACTGTTGTCCATTTTCACCTCTCTTTTGAAAATACGTCTGCCTGAGCCCATTCCTCTCATTTTAACAAGGCTATAGGTTTTCCTATTATTGAATTGTAAAAGTTAATTATAAATTTAGGATATTCCCTCCAAATTAGATGTGTGGCTAGTGTACTTTTTTTTCCCTAGAGTATCAGATGCCTTCTCATCTTGTCAATTTTTTTCACTTCTCATACAAAGTCTTTCTAAGCTGGTGTAGTCCTAATTCCTTTTTTTTTTTTTCTTAGACCCTGACCTTTTGGTGTGAGAGCCACAAAAGTCATTGCCATGGCCCTGCCACTCCCCTACACCAAACCACGCCCACTACCCCACTCCACACTCTCTTCTGACATTCTTGAGACTTTGGGAATAAATAATAAAGAGATTGCTTGACCATATATTTTGTATCTATTTCTAGACTCTGATGTCCTGCTTCTGATACATAAAATGGCGCCGTGATCCATGCCTGCATAGTAAAGCTGAGGAGAGAACCAACTCCCACAAGTCCTTCTCCGATCACCACATGCATGCACACATGGTGCACACTCATGCACAGACATTCACACATAGACATGCACACATGCGGATAAATATAAATTTTAAGTTTTAAAGAATGCAGCCCAAATAAGGTTCCTATTTTTGTGCCATTATTATGTTACTTATTCGTTCAGCATTTTGTACACAGACTCTTTGGTCAGTTTCCCCGCTATCTTCTCTTCTCCCCTCCCACTAAATCTCTTCTCCTCCCTCTTACTTTTGCATCGTTTTTAACGTGTGAACCACTGCGCTTCATTAGGGCTGCCTGCATGAGCACAGATGGAAGTGTTCTGGTTGCGTGAGGACAATGTCTAGTGATTACAACACTGAGGGACAGGCCCCTCCTTCTGCAGCTTTTAACTCTTAACAGCTCATCTGTCTGAGTTAGGCTTCTATTGCTGTGAAGAGACACCATGACCACAGCAACTCATATAAAGGAAAACACTTAACTGGGGCTGACTTACTGTTCAGAGGTTCAGTCCATTATCACGGCAGGGCGTGGCTGTGTACAAGCAGACCTGGTGCTGGAGAAGGAACTGAGAGTTCTACATTCAGATCCACAGGCACCAACAGTAGACTGTCACACCGGGCACAGTTTGAGCACATGAGACCTCAAAGTCTACCTCCACACTGACACACTTCCTCCAACAAGGCCACACCTACTCCAACAAGACCACACCTCCTAATAGTGCTGCTCCGGATGGGAAGCATTCAAACACATGAGTCTATGGGGGCCATACCTATTCAAACCACCACATCATCTGAGAAGGGAGGAGCCTTATGAGCCCTTCCTTTGTCAATAATGGAATGTTGATGGGCCTGTCTTGCTCGGGTCTTATGCGGGCAACCACTGCTCTTAAGAGTTCAAGGGTACAACAGACACATCCATGAGCCAGCACTTCATAACATTCTGTCCCAACCTTCAGTACTTAAATGCTTTCTACAGACTCTTCGTGGTACTTTCTGAGCCCTGAAGAATTGTTTCCTGTTTCATTTGGAGGAATGAGTGAAAAAAATGAAATAAAAATGTGGATTATACGACTACTCCTATAGTATGGATAAGATTTTTATTGCGACGGTATGGGAGAAAGTTGACAGAGGGGAGAGTCCAGGCTGAGTATGGCCATCAGACTAAGCAGGACCATGCTAGCAGAAAAGGGAAGGGAGAGCAAGAAAGGAGCCTCTGACCAAGAGAGATGGCCCAGGCCAGAGAGCTGCTTAGCCAAAATGACTGTTATATCGAAATCGGGCTGGGAGAAGGGAAGTAGAAAGAAATCCTGCCCCTGGGAAGAAGAGGTTCAAAGAAGGGAAAGGGGTGAGAAGTGCTGGTGGGGGAGTCACAGGAACTGAGTGATGCTGGGAGGGATGGGAGGAGCCACAGATACTGAGTGATGCTGGGAGGACTGGGAGGAGCCATGAGTACTGAGTGATGCTGGGAGGGATGGGAGGAGCCACAGGTACTGAGTGATGCTGGGAGGGATGGGAGGAGCCACAGGTACTGAGTGATGCTGGGAGGACTGGGAGGAGCCATGAGTACTGAGTGATGCTGGGAGGGGTGGGAGGAGCCACAGGTCCTGAGTGATGCTGGGAGGGATGGGAGGAGGCACAGGTACTGAGTGATGCTGGGAGAGCTGGGAGGAGCCATGAGTACTGAGTGATGCTGGTAGGGGTGGGAGGAGCCACAGGTCCTGAGTGGGAGAGGGGCCAGCATCTGCTTTGATATGTTAATAGGAACCTCAGTTAGCCACTTTGTCCCTGGTTTCTGAAACCCCACAGGGATAAGCACTCAAGAGTCACTTACTATGGGCATTTGACCAGTTTTGAGTCTCTGCATTAACCAGTGCTCACGGCAGACAGAAGCTTCTCTGACCAGGGCTGAGACCAGGACTGATCTATGAGTATAAAACACCAGTATCTAGAAGGCAGTTAGAATTTAGCCAAGCAATAGTAGTATATTCTCCCCGCTAGAACCTATGCCCTGCTGGGCCATGGGTTGTGATCAAGTTTACAGTGCTGGTTATGAGTACCTCCTGTGGCTTCTACTCATCCAGGCTTTTTGTGTTTTATATAAAAAATTAATCATGCCGCTATGCACATCTTGCCTGGAGGCCGTTTTTATAGTTCACAGGGTTCCCAGCAGAGTAAGACTGCTAATGTCTTTGTGCCCTAGCAGCCTGCATGACACCTCCAGGCATTGCAGAAACCAGCAAGCAGGGAGAAAGCTGCCAGTTCAGTTCCAGCTTGCCTTCTCTCGATCTTGCAGCCCCAATGTGTGGTGTCTTCAGCAACTGAGTTTTCTCAACTAGTGCTACGAACAACCAAGAGGAAATGCAAAGGATTCTATTGTTTTAAGGACTTCCGGTGACTCTCTGATCTACAATTAGGGATGGCGGAGTGGGGGTAATCTCACTGCTGGCACTGAATTTTTGTTTAACAACCATGTTCTAGAAGCAGCCCTATTCAGCCTTGCAGGGTACCTCCTTTAGATCAATTTAAAACATAAATAAAACAATGTATATTGCGATTGGTTTACAAATTAGTACGTTGCCATATATTTTTACACCTTTCATAAACTTGCCTCCCACACACATCCCTCCTCTTCTTCACTCCATCCCTGCTAAGACCTTCTCACTCCCAGCACCCCTCCCCACTGCTCAGGCTTCCTCTCCACGATGCTCCCTGTTCAGTTTCAGGGCCTCTGCAGATGCTCCAAATTCAACACGAATTAGAGCTTCAAAGCCAGGATTCAAGAGTGAGAGACAATCAGTTGAAGTGATGGTCTTTCTGGGCCTGGGTCCCCTCAGTCTGTTTTCTCATTCCATTCATTCTCCTGCAAATTTCATTACCTCATTTTTCCTTACAGACGAATATAATCCCATCTTTTCTGCGGATGAATCCGTTGATTGACGTCTAGACTGATTTCACTTCCCAGCTGTTGTGAATAGAGCACCAGTGAGCATGGGTGAACCCGTGTGTCTGTAGCAAGAGGGTCCTCTGGGTGTCTGCCCAGGAGTGGAATAGCAGGTCACATGGTAGTTCTCTAGGCTGAGAACTGTCCACGCTGATTTCCCTGATTTCCACAGTGGTCCTACTAGTTTACACTCCCCTCCCCTCAGAAGCGCACAGGGGCTCCCCTTCCCCCACATCAGCGCCAGCTTTCCTTGACAGTTGATTTCTTGATAATAACGATACCCATTCTGACGGGGGTGATTTCAAACACGGCTTTAATTTGCATTTTGCTTGCTGAATGATGATGTTTTGAACACCTTTTAAAGGACTTCCCAGCCTTCCTGTTCGAATTCCAAAGACTGTTTTCTAATTGGGTGTTTATTTCCTTGGGTTTAGTTTTCTGAGTTCTTTATACGCTCTGGATATGAATCCTGCCAGATGCAGAACTGACAAAGATTTTCTCCCATTTTGTGGTTTGCCTTTTTGTGCAACTGTCTCCTTTGCTGTACAGATGGTTTGCAATTCTACGAAGCCCTGTTTGTCAATTGTTGACCTTATGCCCTGAGCAGCCAGATTCCTGTTTCGAAAGTCTGAAGCTGTGCCAGTCTCTTGCCGTGTGTTTCTTACTCTTGCCTCTACCATTATGCGGCATTCTGGGTTTTGTTACATTCAAGGCTTTGGTCCATCTGGAACTGATTTACAAGGTGGGAGATGAGGATCTAGCTGAATTCTCCTACATGCTACACTCCCATCTTTCCCATCATCCTTTGTTAAAGAGGCTGTCTTTTCTCTTGTGTCTCCTCTTTGCCATCTTTGTCAAAAAACCAGGTGACTAGAATTGTGTGGACTTACATCTAGGTCCTCTGTTCTATTCCATTGATCTACATGTCTATTTATGACAGTATGTTGCCGTTTTTATTGCCATGGCTCCGTAGTATAACTTAAGGTTGGGTAAGCTCAGCACCACGTTATTTTAAGTAGTATAACTCGGAGTTATAATTTTAGGTCAAAAAGTGTGATACATCCAACTTCAGTTTTCTTTCTCAGTATTGATTTGGTTGGTATGGAGAGAGAGAGTGTGTGTGTGTGTGTGTGTGTGTGTGTGTGTGTGTGTGTGTGCGTGCGTGCGTGCGCGCGTGTGCGTGCGTGCGTGCGCGCGCGCGCGCATTCATGTGCACACGTGTTTCCCTGTAAATTTCGGGCTTGTTTATTTCTGGAAGTAATACCCTTGGCATTTTTTTTAAGATTGGATTAAATCTACCTATTACTCGATAATATTTTTAGTTTTTCATTGAAAGCTGGATTAGAAGGTCCTCTAACATGTTTCAGACATCGACAGGAAGTAATGAAAATAAATGTACCAGTCCGCTGGAATACAGAAAATAAAAAGAAATCTCTCCTTGATCGTGGGGAAGCCCTTATTTGTGAGAAAGGACCTCAGTAGGGTACTGTGGTTATATGGCCACACTATTTATGACTATGTGGATAAATCGGCTTTATTTTAAAGATTTTTTTTTAAAGAATTCCCTTCATGTTAAAAGAACTTTGGATGAAATGATTTGGTTCGTCTTCCCAACTCTGAGATCCTGTGTTTTATGACAGTAAACTCCCTCAAACAGCTGTTGTTTTTTAAATAACTAATTAGCGCTACCATAGCTGGCTACTGAAGTTAATTGAAGGGGGAAAAAAGCCAAGTAATAAATTACTTCAACCCATGTGATTATTTCCTTGTTATGTAACAGCGAGCATTTGGAATAGGGTTGATTTAGTATTAAGATCATGGTAACACCTACCTCCGCTCATTGCTTTTTATGCAACAGAAACTTTCCTTGGGTTACCACCTTAGTCCTCATGTCGGCTCCATTAAGTAGATAATATAATTCCCCCAACTTTACATGTCAGAAAACTTGCAGCTCAAGAGGTTAAATTTCCCAACCAAGGTTGTGGAGAGAAGTGTTAGAGCCAAGATTTGAATCCAGATTGGTCTTATGCCAGAACTTTTGTTCTTCTCCACTGTACCATTCACTGTCCTGACTGAAGGACAAGCTATGCTGTGAATACAGCCTATTTTAATTTACCTCTTTGATGACTGACTGATTGATGATTGATTGATGGGTGACTCTTCGGCAGATCAAACATGCTCTCTGCCAAGACTCCACTCGGACAAGAGAAACCAATTTTCCTACTACCTCCATTCTGTACATTTGAGTCAATCTTTATATTTCTCTGGAGTTACAACACAAAGCTCATTTAAAAGAGCCAGGGCGTGGCAGTGCACGCGTTTAATCCCAGCTTTCGGGAGGCAGAGGCAGGAGGATCTCTGTGGGGTCGAGGTCAGCCTGGACTACAGAGCTAATTCCAGGACCACCAGGGCTACGCAGAAACCTCTGTCTCAAAAAAACCAAAATTAATCAATTAATTAAAAGGTATCTGAGATCCGTAATTGTTTTTACCAAGTTTCAAACATGATCCGTTTTTACCAGAAGTAGGCCCCTTCCCCCATCCACTGTTCTACTGCTTGGCTGACTGCATGGATCCTTTGACAGAGAGTGTGTCACTTTCACAGCTAATAGACTGATATGATAGCAAACAAATGGCTTTCCATTTGGAAGAATTCATACTTGAGAAAACACGTTTCCCCCAGGACCCTCAGGTCCATGACGATGAATCGTGGCGATGGGGGTATAGCCAGGCAATTCCTACAGAGAGGGTTTTCAAAACCGGCTTCAATTTGTTGGGTTTCAACTATTTTTTTTTAAAAAAAAAATGTACCTACAAATTAGGCATGTGGATTGTTGTTTCAAAGTCTTCCTGGCTTCGTTCATTTTCATGGGAGAATAAGACAGCATTTAGCCCCAAACACTTTCCTGGCAGTGTGCAAGCTGGGCCCTAAACATTTACCAAGAAAGCGTCCGAGAGTCCAGTCATCTTTCAAACAGAAACACTGTTTAGCTACAAAGAAATCACTTTAGGACAGAGCTATTTCAAACCAACAGTCACTGTGCCTACAAAAAAAGATTCTATTTTGGCTAGCAAAGACTTCCCAAAAAGTCTCTCTAGCCATCCATGGAAAAGGAGTGAGTGCCCCCTGGTGAAAATGTGGGAAACGTTTCCATATGTTGTTTTTGGCTGGCAAGAAGGTGCAGATGTCTTCACAATAAAAATATACTCGCTGAGAGTGCCCATATCCTTGAGAAGAGCTGGCACTATGTGCAGGACAGGATCTAGAGGTGGCAAAGACACACAAAGGAAGCGGGAAAGAGGGCCCGCACCAGAACTACACGTTTAAATGCAGGCAGGATGCTACACACCTATAAGCTCAGATGGAAGCTGGAATGGATGCTGAGGCAGGAGGATTGTGAGTTTGGGGCCAACTTGGACAGCATATCAAGACTATTTCAAACAAACAACAGTAAAGTGGAATATCCACAAAACAGAAATCCAGTCGACCTCCAAGCTTGCACAGCTCCAGGGACCCCTAAAACTTTCAGTCATTTGGAACCTTCCAAACTATTTGCACAGGGGTGAAGGGAAGAGGTTCTGGCCAGCAGGATAAAGGTAAGGCAAAAAATATCTCAGTGGTTTTTAGAGTTTTACTTTCCTGGCCTGTGACATACGTTATCTCAAGTTGCTGGCTTCGTTTTGAGCAAGATGACGATTCGGTTCACATTCAGCCCTCACCCATCCTACCCGGGGTGAAAAGAGAACCAATTGTCTTGTCGGAGGGATCTGTAAGATTAAACACATAGCCGGTTGGTTCTGTGGTGCCACACTCTTGAGGCTGGATGCTCTGCAAACCCAAGAACAGAAGGGCAGGCCTCTAGTCCGTAACCAGGGAACCGGCCCAAGGGTCTGTTCACTGGCAAGACCGCATAGATGTAGCTGGACCTTGCCAGTCCCCCACACATCCGGCCTTTCTGCACGACTCTATTGTGGGGCTGTCATTCAAGATTGTGCCTGTGTGCTCTGGGCTGCTGGGGGTGGAGAGGATGAGGGAGGAGCATGGACTTAGACTTTGGAGCTGGGCTCCACTCCCAGCCCTACTTCCCTCTTACTGTGCGATGGCGACCAACGTTAACCCTTCCAAGACCCTCTCACAACTGCCCACCAAAGACAATCATAAGCGGCAGTGGTGTTTACGGCTCTGATTGGTGGCGTGAACCAGGGAGAGCGGGACCTAAAAATAAGGCAAACTAAAGTCTCGTGCAATAGCCAACTTTAGTCAGAGCATAAGGCAATTTATACTCTGAGGATAAGAGTCACCGTGTAACGTGTGCAATCACAAAGACCTGCCACACGTGGCAAAGAACTGTATTTCCATAGAGACACATGAATAACGACAGCTGAAGTTGGCTCACTCCTCTCGGTACACCTGGGAGGAGGACAAAAACACATTCCAAGAACACTTCTGCGTTTTGAAAAAACTGAGGTCACAAGACTCGTGTCTTTTTCTTGGAGTTTTCTCTCAACACTCAGAATTCTCACACGACTCCATTCTTGGACTGTATCGGGACCCAGAGGTTTGAAGGGTAAACAGTCATAAAACATGAAGCGTGCCATCCCAAACACGGAGTAGACAGTCTGTGTAAAAGACTTGACTTCGTCCTTCCTTCTCAAGAGAGCACAGGTCTCCAAGTCTTTGCTGAGGTTCAACAGCCAGATCATCACCCAGAAAATGATTCTGAGGAACAGCGTGAGTTGTGTTATATCCAGAACGGTTCTCCTGGGCCTGTGAGATTCCACAAAGGCCTGATGACCTGAATTTGATCCCAGGATCCCACAGATGAAGGAGAGGAACAACTCCTGAAGCATGTCTTCTGATAGCCACACTTGAGCTGTGGCACCTGGGTGCCCCAACACAATGGCAATAATAATAATAATAATAATAATAATAATAATAATAATAATAATTTTAACAAAAGGTTCTCCTCCCTTCCTTTCACTCCTGCTCCATTTCAGCATACTAGAGATAATAAAAATAATAATAAAAACTAATTAGGGGGTCTTCAAGACACAACAGATACTCTACTAAAGCTATCTTTAACTTTATGATTATCAAATGTATAAAAGCATCTACTTAAGGAGTCAAAGAGTTGTTCAAGATTACATGAAACTCAGCAACTGGCACTCTTTGCTCCACTTTCGTCTTGACTCACAAAGCTCCAAAGAGAAAACGCTGGCATGTATCTGCGCTTCTCTAAAGAGCAAACCTACTATGGTATCTTCGGTGGTTCCTTCTAAACATTGTGTTGACCTGCTCCACTTCTGATGAGAACTGGGCTTTTATTCATTCCCCTTGCCTCACCAAATACCCTTGTCCCCACACACTCTTCTCAGTAAAACCATTTGTAGTTTTGTCCGACAATATTCAGTGTTGACATTTTGGCTGTCCAGTGGTGAATAAGCTAATATCGATTGTTTTCTCTCCTGTGTAGTTTTGGTTCCTCTAGACATAATAACTTTATTTTTTCTCTACGTCCCCCCACTCCTGCGAACTTATCACTAATACAACTTAAAACTTTCTGCCTTTTGTCTAAATCTCTTTTCAAGACATTAGCTGCTCAGCTATCTAGCAAGTTTCTTTTCTTGGAGAAAATCCCCTAGAAGGCTCTGGAAGGTGCCCGATTTGATTCGCTTTCTTCTTGCGAATGGGTCTCCTCTTTGCTGAATCCCCTCTCTTCCTCCTTGGCAAATCCTCTCTTCTTTTGGATGGAACACTTAAGTAGCTTCTAGGGGATGGGATTTTTTTTTAACCTAAAACATCTTTATTCAACCCTCATATTTCCTTTCTAAGTACTAGACACGAATAAATATTTAAAATATTGCTTGAGGCAAAAAAATGAGGACAATGAAACAATAACAGCAAAAGCTTTTGACAAGTTTTATCATATATACATCTGGAAACGTCCTTTTAGTAAAAGAAACAAACTTAAAGCCAGACCAAAGCAAGGAAGCTCCCCTATTTGGGGCACAAACCTAAAGTAGCTGTTAGTGACATTTCTTAGCATCTCTACTTCCCAGTAATTCTCTCATATCATGCTTATCTGTCCCTTGTTTGATAGTTTGCCTGTGTACATATTTCCAAGTGGTGACCATTTCTCCTTCTATTTCTCTAGTCTTCCCATGTCCACTATGTCAAGGGAGAAATCTGAAACCATTCTGCTTCCTGGCCCCTCCCTCTCCTCTCTCCCCATGGTCCTGAGACCTGTAGGCCTTGTGTACTTATCATCACTGTACTGAGGACTTTAGGGAGCGGGGGTTCACTTCCTGGGCATTCGCCCTTTGACTCTAAGAAATTGTTTCCTGTTCAGGAAAGCCCACTGCACAGATCTTAAACGTTCCAAACTGAACCTCTCTGTTAGTTACTTAGAGATGGAAGCCTTTATTTTAGCTTATGTTTCCAAAGGGATGAGTGCTCATCATGGCAGAGAGAAAAGGAAGCAGGCATGGATGCAGGAGCAGAAAGTGGAGCACTCACATCCTCCACCTTGAACATGAAGCAGAATCACATGGAAATGCAGCTAGACTATCAACACCCAAAGTCATGCTCCGGTGCTGTGGACCACGTAGTGAAAGACATGTACCTGTGGAGGACATTTATCACCCAAACCACCAGAGTCTAAATGGTTTTACTTTCGGTCTCTTTTTATTTTGAACTCTACCTTCTGGGAGATCTGTTTGGCTTATTTGTTATTCAACTGAATCCTGTCTATTAACCAGGCATGTACATTCCATTCATAATTATTGTGGTTCTATTTCCTAAGTGTCTCTTTTATAAAAACTTCCCTGTTTTTGAATGGGAGATGAAACAGCAATCAGGGTTTTTTCCCCCCCTTTGGCATTGTTTCCATTTTTACCACATTGTTTTTTATTATTGTTTTTCTTTCTTTGTTTGTTTGTATTCTTCAAGACAGTGTTTCTCTGTGTAGCCCTGAGCTGTCCTAGAACTCTCTTTGTAGACCAGGCTGGCCTTAAACTCACAGACATTCTCTTGCCTCTGCCTCCCAAGTGCTGGGACTAAAGTGTGCACCATCATCGCCCACCTTTGTTGTTCATTTTTGTTTCTAGCTGTCAATTAAAATTTCTTTTAAGTATTGTTAAACTCAGAGTACAGGCCCCCAAAGACCACCAAGAGGGTATCTGAACTGGCCTTCTCCTGTAATCAGATTGATGACTACCTTAACTCTCATCATAGAACCTTCCTCCAACAACTGATGGAAGCAGATACAGAGATCCACAGCTAGCCCGGGGTCAAGCTCCCAGAGTCCGGTCGAAGACAGGGAAGAGTGATATGAGCAAAGGGGTCAAGACCATGACTGGGGAAACCCACAGAAACAGCTGACCTGAGCTAGTGGAACAGCTGGGGAACCTGTATAGGTCCAAACTAGGCCCTCTGAATGTGGGTGACAGTTGTATGACTGGGGCAGTCTGTGGGGTCATAGATAGTGGGACCAGGATTTATCCCTAGTGCTTGAACTGGTTTTATGGAGCCCATTCTCTTAACCTTGTTAACTGTTGATATAGTGGAGAAGGCCTTGGTCCTGCCTCAAAGTGATGTGCCAGACTTTGTTGACTCCCCATGGGAAGCCTTACCCTCTCTGAGGAGTGGATTGGGAGTGGGATAAGTGGAAGTGGGGGGGGGTGAAGAAGAGGGAACTGGGATTGGTATGTCAAATGAGAAAAGATTGTTTTAAAAAATAAATTGAGAGAGAGAGATACAGAGACAGACAGACAGACAGACAGACAGACAGACAGACAGACAGACAGTAAAAAGAGGGGGAAAGCAGATTGGCAGCTACAAGAGGCCGATACTGATGTGAACTTCACCTGACCTGGCTGAGCATTTCCCTCATCAGATGTCCACAGATGTCCACAGATCAGACCAGAGTTCCCTGAGAAGCCACCTGTCCTAGAGCCCCAGGAGACACCAGGCTCTGAGCAGTGTCCAAGGCTGAGCGGATGGGTACGCAGTCTTCACACCCTATGCTTTCAATAGGATGACGGCGCTGCTCGGTTCTTGTCATGCTGAAACAAACTACACCCACAGAGGGAGGAGGGGACCTCTACTGAGGGGGTGCTCTCATCAAACTGGCCTGTAGGTATTCCTATTTTCTTGATTGATGGTTATGTAGGAGGGGCTGTCTCGCTGTGGCTGATACCACTCCTGGGCAGGTAGCTTTGTAAAAACAAAGCAGGCTGAGCAAGCCATTGAGAGCAACCCAGTAGCCAACCTTCCTGTCCTGACTTTCCCTTCATGACAGACCATGATCAGGACATGTGAGCCAAAGAAACCCTTTCCTACCCAAGTTCCTTTTGGTCATGGTGTTCACCACAATCAAAAGCAAACTAATACAGTGGCCTGCATTCGACAATGACAGGGGTTCCCAATTCAGATAGCCTCTGCTGACCCTCACTGAAGGATAAGCTCCCGGACTTTCATTAGGATGAAGACGGGACAGTTGGCGGCTGTGGCCATGGAAAGAAAATCAGGATCTAGAGTCCTGTTTGTTGGTCAGTTCTACTTCCGTCTAGTTTGGAGGTATGAGGCAAAATCTTACCCTTGAGCCCATCCTGGCCTGGAACTCTCAATCCGCCTGTCTTTGCCACCTGAGTGCTAGGATTACACTTGTGTGCTACCATGCCCTGCTTTGGGATTGTTCTTCAATACGTTCAGTAAGTCCTCCTGGACTGTGACCTCTGCTTTATCTCATTCTGCCATGAGCCCTTGGATTTGTCATTTAAGCGGACTGGATTTTTATTCTTCACCTCCAGGGTAGGGTTCCTTACTGCAGCACTTGCTGTCATGGTTATCTGTTCCTTGTTCCCCATATGTCCTTGCTGTCCTCTCTCCCACCCACTCAAACACACATGTACACGAAGCCCCTGGGAATTATACATGACATAAATATAATCTTCCTCTAGGGACATGCAATAAGCACACCCATTTCACAGCTGTGAAAAGTACTTCAAGGAGAGTTTCCCCAGGAAAACACAATGATTTGAGGCACCCCTTGGCCATCAGATGAGGCCCATGAGACTCCAGGATCTTATTTTTCATTTCCACACTTCTCTGTGGCACGAGGAAAAAGTGTGGACCTGGAGGGAAACACAGTCTGAGGTCCAAGCTCCCATGGCAGGAGAGGAAAAACCACAGAAGCCTGGGAGGCTGGAGAGACTAGATAGACTCAGAGGCTAATTATACCCCTCATTCACTCCAGGCAAAGGTATAGGCAGACATACACCAGCATGCACACAGGCTCTGCTGAAACCACACAGGCTGAACCCCAGGCAAAGGCTCCTGACCTTCATATTTTTCCAAACAGCAGAGTACATGGGCCAATGTTCAACCCTGGCTACACACATGGGCAAGCAGATTACAAATGCTTTAGTCTGAATGCCCCTTCTTAAAATTTGTATTTAGGAAGCTAAAGAGACTGCTCAACAGTTCAGAACACCAGATGCTTTTCCAGAAGACCCAGGTTTAGTTCCCGGCACCCACATAAACTCACAACTGTCTGTAACTCCAGCTCCAGATGAGCCAATGGCCTTTTCTGGCCTCCTTGGCCATTGCATGCACGTGGTACACAGACATACATGCAGGTAAAACATACACATAAAAATAAAATTTAATAGTTTATTTTATTTTTACCTTTGTACATGTTTCTTGTATGTCAAGTGTATTTTTCTCCTTCTCCTTCCCTTTCTCTTCCCCTCCTTCCTGTTTATTACCTTTGTCTCCCTGAACACTTTCATCTTATATAGAATACATGTCTTCAAGTGACTATATAAAGTCTTGGAACAATAAATCATAGAAAACATATTGTATTTCTTATATGACCTAATTCATTTAGCATCATTATCCCCATCCAGTTGCATCCATTTTCTGCAAACAGCATGCTTTCATTCCTCTCTGTGCCTGAAAATCCCGTTGTGATTACATTCTAGATTTTTCTTCTCCATTTGCCCCTCCTCTTCCCCTCTAGCTCTTCCTAGATCCCCACCACCCTATCCCAACTTCCGGCACTCTTTTTGATTTTAATAACCCACCAAGACCAATTGGCGCTGTCCATACACAATGGGTATGAGTCATCCATAGGAACACTGTCAACCTACCGGGGACCACATCCCTAACAAGAATCAGTTATCCATATCCTAATAGCCATCAACTCTAGAGAGCTCCTCACCTGGGGGTGGGGTCTCCTGTGTCTCCCTTTCACTCATAATAGGATGTTGACTGGCTTGCTCTTGTACAGGTCTTGTGCAGGCACAAATCTAAGATTTTATGACTGCAGAGGTCCTGACGTGTCCAGAACATGGTTTTTCTCTGAGCCTCCCTGATCTGATCTCTGTATCTTACAGTCTATCTGTCCCTCTTCCATGGTGTCCTCTGAACCCTGTGAGGAGGTGGTATGATGTTGATGTCCCATATATACCTGAACACTCTATAGACATTTGTCCTCTACAATCTGACCAGTTGTGAGTCTCTCTATCAACTGCTATCTGATGCGAACAGAAGCTTCCCTGATGAGAGCTTGCAGCTGCACTAATCTATGCGTATAGAGACACATACATACTCAGAAGCCAATCTGATGTCGTGTCCATTTAGTGAGGTAGAATTAGGAGGCTCTGTGCTCCCTGGTCATGGGTCCTTGACAAATGACCTTTTAAAAACTAAATTATGTTCACAGACTACAGGCTCAAAGAGAGGCTGAAACTGTCCAACATCTACCTCCCCAGTGACTGGATAACCTTGACAGAGCAGGGCCGACAGAGGATTTAGGGAGGTTTGGGGGTCTTGTTTGGCTCTTGTTGTTTTGTCACACATGGAATACACTTAGAAAAAAAGTTTAGATTTATGTGTTAGGGCCAGTTGACTCCTTGTTTGTATCGTCACATTGGTTCAAATAAGAAAGACACCTTTAACATACCAAGTGTTGGCAAAGATGCAGCAGATCCAACTCTCAGGCATGCCTGTGGGAATAGGAATCGAACCATTGCTGCAAGAAGCTATTTCACAGCATGTACTAGCCTATGATCCAGCCAACCAATCCAAAGTGTGATCCCAATACAAAGGTTAAAAGTCAAGAGAAGACACTGTTACTGTGTTTAAAACATAGCCACCGGTCTGGACAGATGGCCCAGTGGTTAAGAGCACTGGCTGCTCTTCCAGAGGACCCATGTTCCAGTCCCAGTACCCACATGGCAGCTCACAACTGTCTGTAGCTTCAGTTCCAGAGGATCTGACACCAGAGCACATAAAAATAAATAAATAGATAAATAAAGTTAATAAAGTTAAATAAATTATTAAAGTAAATAAATAAAAATAAAACATAGTCACAGTATTTAACAGCTCCTCCCATCCAAAGATGTAGCCTGTTTTCCCAAACTCTGAATTTGGGTTAGCCACATGCTTTGGGTGTGATTCCAGAGTCTGGCATCAGCTGTCTTAAAGCTTTTACTCATGCCTTTTGGAACACTACCCTGAGACTAGCACGAGGGGAAGCTCGTCTAGTCTACCAGCGAATGAGACATGTGGAAGAGACACTAGTTGTCTTCACTTAATGCCGGTGCTAATAGCCAGATGTAAGACTATCTTGAATCTCTCATTCTAGCTGAGTGCAGTTGCATCATGGGTCCACGCAGAATCAACAAAGAAATCCACAGAAACATGAAAGATAACACAATCTCCTTGTTATGTGTTTGTTATGGTTTCATTCATAACCATAAGTACAAGAATTTTCTATAATATTCATAGCAACAATATTCATAGCACTCCAAAATACTACCCAAAATGCCCACCCATGTCTAAATAGATAAACCATAGTCGCTGTATGTAGAAGGCCATTGGGTGGCGTGAGTAAGGGACCTAACACCTGGAAGAACTTCTCTCCCTCCTCTTCCTCCTCCTCTTCTGGTCTCCTTTGAGACAGCCTTAGCCGGCCTGCTGGAACTCACTGCAAACCAGTCTTACCTGAACTCAACAAGATCTGCCTGCCTCCTAAATGGTAGGATTAATGGTGTGTGTAACCAGATATATGTAAGAACTTTAATGGGAGTGGAAGAAGACAGACATGGTCAAGTAGGCACAGGTAAGATGTATAGGTAGAAGGTAGCCCATGCTACTCAAAGACATGGTAATTTTTCCCTATGGAGACAGGGGCTGAAGGGAGAAAATATGTAGGTCTAAAGTGCTAGAAATACAGTTTCTCAATATGAGTAGTTAGGGTGTGGGTACGTTCACCCTTGTAGGGCTTCAGCAAACTGAAGACTCACCTCATGTGAACATGTCTGTTGGCGTGGAGTACTTCCAAAAGAAGTTTAAAATGGGGGCTGGAGTGAACCCATCTACAAAACACCCTCACTCCTAAGGCTCAGGGAATATTGCAGAAGAGGGGGTGTAAAGATAAGACGGTAGGAGCCAGAGGACCAGGGACTTTGCTGTGAGATTGTGTCTCCTCACACAGAAGCCACACCCATAGAGTGTCACAAACATGACTGCCCACATGTGAATTGAACAAGGAGGACACCAATGAACATGTCACACTGCGTGGTGCAAATCCCAGGAGGCCTCAACTCTCCACAAAGAACTAGAGACAAGGGAGTAAAGCTTGGAGTGGGAGGGTCACCCTCCCCAGGGAAGAGTACACAGTGGGCTGTCCAGGGCCAAAGGGTCAGCCCTGAAAACATACATATGAGTAACATCGTATGCACTCTACTGGTTATATTGGGGACTGTAGTCTCAGCTACTTCAGGCTGAAGCAGGAGGATTAGGATTAGGTTCAAGGCCTGCCTGTGTAATACAATAGGGCCATGTTTCAGAGAGACAAGGAGAGAGGGAGGGAAAAGAAGGAAGGAGGAAGAGAGGAAGGGAGAAGTGGAGAAGGAGGAGGAGGCCTAAAAATGCCCTTCAGTTGCTCAGCACACACTGTCTGGTGTGCACAAGACCCTGGTTCTACTTCTCAGTATCATAAAAAAAAATAAAAACTGAAATTTCGCAGAGAAAACTAAAGTCTGCACCATCCACAATGTGGGCATTTCCTCTTTGCTCTCTCTAAAATAAACTTGATAGCTTTATTTTACCCAATGTTCTTTCAGAAGTGCCAAAGAGTTCGACAAACAGAAATCTATACCCAGATAATAAAAAAAGAACCAGAGTCCAGAAATAAAATATGTATGAATTTATTTCCACATCAACCCTGCCCCCCATCCCATTATAGTGCAGGAAGTTTGTTAGTTTATTTAAGTTACGAGGAGAGAGAACCATCCAGTTCTTAAATCCTCAAGTCTCACGATTTAGAATCAAAAATCCAGCCTTCATCTGAAGCTTGGTAAAGCAGCTCTTACAAGAGCTACAACGGAATGAGTAGCAGGCTGGTGTATTTTAGAAAAAAAGAAAAGGAAAAGAAAAACCTGGAGAAGTTGTGGTTCTACAGAACGTAAAGGCTGATCTTGGTCGCTGGACAGGCTCTTTCTTACACTAGCTGATGTATTGAATCTGGGTTACTATGTAAAGTATGGAAATTCAGATGTGTTGTTGTTAGCCTAACACATATATCTTAGCACACACCCCTCTAGAACTATCTCTGCAACCAGGTCGGCTTGTTTTTCCCCACTGCCCAGAATACAGAGTGCAAGCCCTTTGCACACAAAGGTAAACAAGGCAGTGTGCTCTTTCTCCCCCTGCACTGTAGTAACTGGGCTTTGAGTTTTCCCATTCGTTTGGTGGGGGCAGAAAACGCTGCGTTCTGTTTTGCTTGTGCTTAACCGGAGGAATCCCCTAAAGCTTGGGGTGGGAAGCGAGATGGTGAAAGGCTGGCGGTTGATTCTTTTGTTTGATTTGTATTGTGCATGACTAAATGTATTAGATGTGTTGGATCACAGAGAATGTGTGCCCATGCAGCACAGGGCTGTGGAATCTGTATGCGCTTCGCCTACTAATATCGGCTGCCTTTTCCCGATACAAATGGCCTCCACATTGCTTAGCATCTGAGCCACTTTAGAAAATCAGAGACAGAGTGTGCTCCATGAGTCTTCCGTAGAAAACCTGAGCACCCTTCTAAAACCTTTAGAGGATGATTTTTCCAAGGTTTTCTATTTTTATCCTCCTACCAAAAATACATAGCAGAATCAGGAGACAGAGTCCAGGAAAGGAAGTGATGGACAGATGGTTTGAGAAATCACTCTTCATGACCCACCACAAACTGTAAGCAAAAGTACATTTTTAAAAAATCTAATCTAATCTTTTGAATAACAACACCCCTGAGCTTTTGTGACAGGGGACTCGGGCTTGCCTTGGTCACACCCTATGATGGCTGGAAAGTGACTGACTCAAGGGACAGGCCGTTCTCCACAGACATTGGTTGCTTTTTTTTTCTTTTTTCTTTTATTTTTTGCAACAGACAGGGCTCCTTCCAGACACCAGGAGAGACATGGGCCATCGACAGGTTTGCATCAGCCTTACCGTCCTTGTTTAAGAAAAGAAAATTGAGATTTACTTCATCCTAGAAGTATGACCAATGTCTTTCTTCAAATCTCAAATTTTTTTTCAGAGAAGATTTTCAATTGAAGAAGATTATTACTTTGGGGTGGGGGTGTGGGGAGTACGGGGGAACCTTTGGCAACATCTTTGCTCCAGATTTGAAAAGAAAAAAGAATGGCTCACCAAGAGGATTACTGCCAGCTTTATTGCCCTGTCACAAAGCCAGGTACTTTGAGTTCAAAACAAAAGGTGATGTGATTGCAGGGACGATCTGGCTGCTCCAGGCCCTCCCTCTGCTCTGATATAGAATGTTGAAGAAGTCTGTTTCTTTGTGCCTTGGTTTCCCCATCTGCAGAAGGGGGGGGGGGGGGGGGCTTTGCGCTAGATTATCCTTAAGGCCTCCAAAGCTCAAAGAAATCTTAAACTCAGATCTGTCCCTGCCTGCGTGCCAGTCAGCATTCCGAGCAAACAGGCTTGCTCCACTGAACGGCTGTTTCCCCCATCCTCCTAATTGACGATATTTTATACCTGAACGTACAGTTTCATCGCTCACCTACCCCATATCATTTAAGGTCTCCCCTTTCTACTTTGAAGTTCAAAGAAAGAGAAGACTTTGTATAATGAGGATGGCCCCTTTGAAATGCTCCCCGTGCAGCTGCAGGCTGGCAGATTCTGCACCCGAGCGAGGAAGCTATTGTGATGCAGATGTGCTCCGAGGAGCCTCTGCTGCACGAGCATTTCCACGGGCCTTTACTGTATTTCTTCTATTATTCATAGAACACAATGTAAATGAAGCCATAAATTTTACCCCCCACACTAGATGTAGAAAGAAGATAATGGAAATTGTGAATTATGAATGAATCTCTGTTATTGTAATTCCTTAAGGATTCTGATGGAGATGAACAAATGCATGCAAAGACACAGACTGGAAACTTTCCCGCCTGCGTCCTCACTAATGCCTCTTGGAATGTCACAGGGAAGGGGACAGACTAGAGATGATGTTGGGTTCACATTTACCTGCCAAATAATCTCAAGATGATCTACCTAAGCTTGCATGTATCCATATTAGTCTCTTTCTGAGGGTGAACAAGAATGGGTCTCCCAAACATTCAGGCCTGTCACCGAGGCGCCTAAGCAGAAAACCCAAAACCCACCCTGAGTCCCACGCATTTATTCCTCTTTCAGAAACCTGGAGGGAGAGAAAGCAACAGTAGGTAGGAGGGGGAGGGGGGGAGCAGTGTCTTTCTCAAGGAGATGAACCTGATGTCTAATGAAGTCAAGGATGCAGAGAGTCGTTCCTTCTAAGTCTGTTTTAATAGCAAGAATTCTGCTCAATGATTCTTTCGACCACGGTACATGGTTTCCCTAAATAATGGCAGCAGGGCACGAGACTCGGAAGCCGTTCTGGTTTGGATAACAACACAAAGTGATTAGAAGCACTTCACTGATGTGAGGCAAAGCCTCTGGAAAATCTCAGCCTTAATCCAGTTCCGTCCTGTGCCAGGCTTTTAGAAGGTTAGAGCCACCCCACCCCCCACCCCCCAAAAAACAAAATTTGAGATGATAGTTAACAGTTCAAGTGTCGTTCGGAAGGAGTTCGCTTCTGCAAAACTCCCAAAATAGATTTTTGACATTTTTAGACAAGGAATATGCATGGAGAGATGAAGCTATAGGCACAAGCAAACTTCTGTTCGGTAGCAACTTCTACTCGCAGGCACAGAATCATTTAAAATGTAGATGTGCTCCAGCAGGTAGGAGTGAGAGATCCTCCAACAGAGACGCTAGCACTCACCACAGCATCGGAGAAGATGCAAGGCCAGACGGGAGTCCCTGGCCACAGCAACCCCCCTGCATCTTGGCGGCCTTTCCTACAACCGATCTTCAAGATAGTTCAGATTTGGTCTTTGCAGTCTTTAAGAGCAAAGTGGATGCTTGTGTTCTGGTGTTACCATCTGTAGAACTTGAGCGATGAGGTGACTCGGAGGCCAAGATGCCACCCTAGGTGGAGGACTTAGGAGGAGGGCCGAGAGAGTTAATGTAGGGTTTCTACTAAGAGTTGGGTCTGGGAGCACAGACAAGGTCACTGAACTGCTGGCCAAAGTGGAGATAGCCTTTGCCATTTGTCAAAGGAAAGGCTACTACCTCTCCAGCTCCTAGAAGCTGAACAACGAACTTCAACCTAGACCAGTAGTCCTACTGAAGATAAAGAATTCATTCCCAGGGAAGGGGAGGGTGTGGTAAATGTGTTTATCAGACATATTCAGACATGTTGCTTAAGGTTGTGAACACAGAACACTTGAACCTTATTACCCTGGAGCCTGGAAATTAGTTTCCTCTTTTAGAAAAGTAGAGAGAGAAAAAGAAAAATTCAGTAGGAGACAAGATTTTCCTTTAAAGGATGACCTGAACATCTAATGAAGTCAAGACACCAGATGTTTCCCCCGTTCTATGTTTGTTTTGATAATGAGAATTCTGGTATCCTTGGAATTGACTGCTCAAATGACCGTGTAGACAAACATCTGTCTGGTCCACAGACACCTTTTACCACTGCTGCCCTCAGCCAAGGCCCCACCATCTCTTTCTTTCTCGTAAGCTCCAGGGGATCGTCCAGCATCTAAGCAGGAAGTTAGAGCATAAGACAAACAGAGGTGGTGGAGCATGGAGAGGGAGCTGCAGAGATGTGGGAAACATAGAGTGGTCACCAGGGACCGAGGGGCATCACCAGGGGGATAGCCTAGAGAGCTGCAGCAAGCAGCTAATACCCTGAAACGGAAGGCAGAGAGGGCACAGGGAGGGTTCTAGAATCCGGTTGCTCCCTAAGGACGGGGCCCAGAGGCTACCTGCTAGGAACAGAACTCGGTGATGAAATGAAGCTGGTCTACAAGGTGCCACCAGAAATAGGGGGAAAGGTGAGGAGTAGTAGCATCCAGTGTCTCTCCTCTTACCCCCGAAACAGTATCTATCAGAAGCCAGCTGGGCAAGAGCTTGTAGCAATCAACCCTGTGGGCCAAACCAAAGTAGGAGAAGGGAGAGAACGACTCCCCAGACAGCAGGCAACGCCTTATACATCCGGGAAATCTACGGGATGAGCAGTCCCACGTGTTTTCTGCTCTCTCTGAAATTCAAAGCCAAAATTGAAGTCTTGTCTCTGCATTCCTGCTAAGCTGGGGGAAATGAGTGTTGGGCTGGTACAATTGGGAAGAAACACAAGAAGCTTGCCTGGTGTGGGTAACATCACTGATATCTCTCGGTTGCATGTTTTGCACACTTTACTTTTCTAGTGCCAAGCTCCTGTTACCTGTGTGCGATGGCCTTGTTACCCAACTCCCCATCACTGTCTCCTCAGCTTAAAATTTACTGCTTACACGAGGGCGAAGCCCCGTTGCTTTTCCCACACAGTGGTTCTGTTTAATAAATGGCAGGGCAGGCAAATCAGCTCTTTCCCATCAAATGGATGAGATGCTTCATCTATCAACATGAACATCACGTGCGCAACGTATTAGTTCTCCGTATATTTCAGGCCGATGGTACCAAGAAACAAAGACCTGGACTCATTCTTCAAAGTGCTGGGTCATGCTTCCTTCCTTAATGCTACTTCTCTCTGTAACATGCCGCACATTTTTGAACAAAGGCTGTCTTTCCTGGCACTATTAAACTCTCACATTGTAGAAATCGTGTGACTCATTAATCTATCCTTATCTGCAGAGTCTGCCATATAGCAAGAATTTCATGAGATTTTACAGACTGAGCAATAGACGAATTGCAGAATAGACAAATAAACAAACAAAGCCAACATATAGGAATAGTTTCCAGCATGCTAGGAAGACATTTCCTCCTTGCAGAGAGAGCCTGGCCTTTCACATAGACAAAGAAGGGAGCACCAAAGATCCAAAGATCCTGTGTACCTCAAAATCATCTGCCGGCCAGCTTGCCGTGGTTACTGAATTCTTCGCACAGATTCATTTCTTAAGGTTCGTCCACGCAGCCATCCAGCTGTGCCTCTTAAGCAGGTGTTCTTAAGGGGCATTTTGAGACTCGATTACAGGAGAAAGTAGTTGACAATGAAGACATGGACTGAGGCTGCAGGGTGTAGTATTGGCTGGGCTTGGAATCAGCTGTTACCCATTAAATTAATTCTCTGAGGAACATAATTTTTATGTCTGATTCTCCCGGGAAACCATTCACTTTAGTGTGGAACTTTGACAATCAGTTTTAAAAGGCTATTTTTCTTTTCCTGAACTGTGTGGGTTTTCCCACACAGTTTTTAAATGGAAGACTTTCTTTCTACAGAAAACTTATCTCAGTTATGGCTATGGTGGTATTTTTTAAAACATCAAAATATTAACGTATATGGATAGAACAAGGATCAAGGAGTAGGCTCCCAAATGTAGTGGCTCCTCAGAGTCGTCACGGGCTC
Organism: Microtus pennsylvanicus; assembly: GCF_037038515.1. Lineage (NCBI taxonomy): Eukaryota > Metazoa > Chordata > Mammalia > Rodentia > Cricetidae > Microtus > Microtus pennsylvanicus. The sequence goes on from NC_134584.1 coordinate 92,767,189, forward strand.
CTCAATGTTTGTTTCCACTCTTTTCTGAGAAATTGGGATGTAGTCAGCCTCCAGTGCACCCTAAGGCCACATCAGACCTTGAGGTCTCATGGGGTTTCCATGGGGCTCACGATGCCCACAGACACCGTGGACGGCATGCTCACAGTCCTGACAAACACTAAGCTCTCTTGGTCACTTGCAGCCTAGCCAAAGACCTTCTTGCATGATGCAGGGGTAGTCATGCCAGCCTTGTAGCCCAGAAGAGCTGTGAGGTGGCCAGGTTTTAAAGGGTCGCTCCCGGAGAAGCCTTCCACTTCCCATGATGCTTGCTGCCTTGCTCCTGAAGCCCATCTCTTAGAGCAGAAAACTTTCTGTGAGACAGTGCACAATCAAATACACCTATGGCGTCTGTCAAACCCCGCCAATACAACAAATAGAGATCTCCTGAATAAATTCAATAAGATTCCGAAAACTTTGTTTCCACTGTATAAAAGATTGGACACAGAGGGTACCATTAAGCTTCCCAGATGCCTCTTTCCCCCCACCCCCACTTCTTCTTGAATTTATTTTACTTTTTAGTTTAGTGTGAGACAGAGTCTCATTAATTTATCCAGGCTAGCCTCAAACTTCCAATCCTCTTACCTCAGTCTCCTGAGTAGCTGGGATTATAGGTGTGTGCCGCCATGTCCCGCTGATAAACTTATTTTAAGCCCTGCCGCTGTCACTGAGCCCAAAGTTATTTTCTATACTAATGGTTATCAGCCAACTATGTCTGACTCTTTTTTTTTTTTAAACAAACCATAAAGTGAGGTGTCAACTCAACACCACGGTGAACACAGAACCAGAGAAGGGTCATATGTTGGGGTTCTCTGTTCTTTTATTTTACATACTTCTTCTATGTGTCCAAACAGACCAATTCAGTAAACATATGGACTGTCTTTTAAAATGGGATTCACAGGGCTATATAAGTAATCATCATTGGACACTTTCCACCACCACCACCCCTGCTTACCCTGTCCCCCGCCTGCCCGCCCGTCCAGTTTCACGGTTCCCCGTGACCTCACATGACAATTCTTTCAGTCAGGCCAGCTTTCTAATGTACACTGGATTCCATTTCCCCCATCACAGGTAGCGTGGGACCTCACCATACCTGTAAAAGGTCTTTAATGAAGAAGCTCTCTCCAGCCTTGGGGACAGTGACAAAGAAAGAAACTGTAAATTCATAGCCACTGCAGAGGGACAAAGGCGAGGTCTGGGGACATCTGCGGGTAAGGGTCAAAGAGGCTGAGGAAGAACAGATGAAAGGAAAATGATTCATATTTAATGGGAGACTGCATGTTACAACCACATCCAGAAGCACTGCCAAGGCTTGAGGGGAGCTTGGGAGTGAAGTCCTTGCGGTCTGGATCCTCTCAGGCTTCTGTTCTGACTCCTTGCCCCCTGGTGGGGACAATTTAGGAGGTTGTAGAAGCTTTAAAAGGTGGGGCTTAGCTGGCAGAAGGGTTTGAAGGTTCTGTCTGTCCTGGTTCCGGTCTGGAGTCCCTGCTTTCTGCTCTGAACCACCATGGGTCTCCACTGCTATGAACTGAGCCACGCCTTCCCCATCATAAGGGACTGAAAGCCCATGAGCTAAAATAATCCTTCCTGCCTTAAACTGTCTCTTTAAATATTGAAGCCATGGTGATATGAAAAGAACACACATTTCTTCCCTCTGAATTCATTCTCTCTTTCTGTCTATCTGTCTGTCTGTCTCTGTGTGTGTTTGTGTCTGTCTGTCTGTCTCTCTGTGGGTCTCTGTGTCTCTGTCTCCATCTCTGTCTTTCTGTTTCTACCCCCACCCCCACGCTCTTTCTTTCTTAGATGGGATCTCACTATGTAGACTTGACTGACCTGGCCTGAGACTAACTCACTATGTAGACAAGGCTGGACTTAAACTCACAGAGATCCACCCACCTCTCACTTTCTAGTGCTGGGACTAAAGGTGTGTGCCACCACACCCAGCCCCTTCTGAACTCTTGAGTAAATGATAAATAATTATCACCATGTATCATTTACGTCCAAGTAACTTAGAACTAATCCCAGTTTTGAGCAAGAGATTTTGAAGCAGCCCTCCACCTTAAAGAGGTTAGGTTAATTCATGGATCAGACATTAATAAAAAAAGTGTCCGGTTAGAACAATCAATGTAAATCTGACCACAATATATCCAGATGTTGGTATCCTAGGCAGAGAGAATCCCGTCTTGCCTCCTTACTTTCTCAGAGGCCTCCTCTCTGATTCTAAAAGGCCAAGTCGCTTCCAGCCCTGGAGGCCTTTATACACAATGTTCCCCAGTGTGCAATGATTGTCCTACTGCGTTCTACATGCACAAATCCTGCCTCTCAGATGTCTGCTTCCAGTGTCTTCAAGGGATCTGGATAGACTAGATCTCTTGTACCTAATGCTACAGTTTCAGTGCGTTGGATCCTCACCAAAACCAGGATGCTTGGCTTCCCAATGTATCAAGTACTTGAACTTCAAAGAAGTAAAGTCCGGAGGAAGTACTGGGGGAACGAACACCTTTGAGGAAGGATTAATGCTGGTCTTGAGTAAACTAGCTCTCATGAGAGCAAGTGGTTATTAAGGGAAAGAAGAAGTGAGCCTGCCTTTGTGCAGTGGATGGTGGTTAATTCAGAGACTCCCAACAGGTCAAAGGCAGAGGGTGCTCAGGCACAAATGGAGTGCTCTCAACCTCCCTAACGCTGCGGCCCTTTAACACAGCTTCTCAGGTTGTGGTGACCTCTGACCAGAAAATGATTTCCTAGTTACTTCCTAACTACAGTTTTACTACTGTTATGAACAGTAATTATGAATATTGTAACATAAATATTTGTGTTTTCCCATGGTCTTAGGCGACCCCTGTGAAAGGGTCACTCAATGCCAAGGGGGTTCGCCACCCACAGGTTGAGAACCACTGTGCAAACAGGGCATCTGAACCACACCTCTCTATCCAATTCTCGAGGACTATCTCAGACAGGGGGTAGGAAATACTGTAAGAGCCAGGGGTTGGGAAAGCCAGATAGAAACAGTGTTTTTGGACATGGTAGGACCCATGCACTCACCAGTGGAAACAAACTCCTGACACTCTGAGCCAGGATCAGCTTTCCTCCCTTCACACTGCCCTCCCTTATACTCCCCAGCTGTGAAAGGGCTGCCTCTCCCAGGGACCAGCCAACACTAAACTAACCTCTTTGTGTGTGATCTTGAGTAACTGCACAGGTCATGTCTACCACTGTATGTGTAGCCCCTAGCCCAGGGCTTAGTAAATAAACGATTATTCATAAGTTAACAGAGAACAAAGATTCTCTGACTGCTCCTCCTTCGTTCCATCGCCCATTGTTTGAAGCTAGGAAATTGGAGTCCTGCTCTGGTCATCCCTTTGCAGCTGGCTTTGCTGCTGTTTCTTTAAGTCAGAAACTTGGTTGGCAGCTTCATCCAGCATCAACACCCCCCCCCCCCCCGCCACCATCACCACCACCTAAAATTGAGATTTCTCAGAAGCTGCAGTTAAGAAATGTGTTTTTGTGTTTCCTTAAAGAAAATTCCAGCACATCCTTCAGTGAACTGCTCCTGAAGAGGAAGGAAAATCAATGCTTTCAGATAGCATTACGCTTTCCTGAATAATCCCGAAGCTGCCCATGACTTACTGTAGAGGGTATAATTGAAGTGAGGATAAACTGCACACCATTTCAAAGTCTACTAAATTGAAACCGTTCTTTCTGTTGACACATGCTTGGAAGCTGCAGATAATGTGATTTAAAATAAATACACTGGCCCAGGATACTTGTATAATTGAAATAAATATGAAATAACCCACAGAGTCCACAGACTGTTGGGTAAATTAACTCCTTGTGCACAAGGTAACAAGATACCTGCCTATGAAAAGAAACCTGGCCCTGAATAGATCTGAGGGAAGAGAAGAGAACACATACCCTCAAATGAGATGGACTCCCAAATGCTGAGTTTTTAAGGACTTGGCCTGAATCTTTGTAGACCACTTGTGTGAACAGAGACTGCTCATTTGTTTCCCGGCTTCCCAGACCCAAATAATCATACAAACTATATTAATTACAACACTGTTTGGCCTATTAGCTCAGGCTTCTTATTAGTCAACTCTTACATCTTAACCCATTTCTATTAATCTGTGTATTACCACAAGGCTGTGGCTTACCAGATAAGGTTCTGTTCTGGCGTCTTTCTCCTTCAGCAGCTACATGGCATCTCTCTGACTCCACCTACTCTCTCTCTCTGTCTCTCTCTCTCTGTCTCTCTTTCTGTCTCTCTCTCTCTCATAAATAAAATCTTCCAGCCTGGTTGTATTCTGTCCTGCCATAGGCCAAAGCAGTTTTATTCATGAACCAATAAAAGCAACACATCTACCAAAGGACTTCCTCCCACTTAACACTTGTTCCCAATAAAGAATTCTCTCAGCCGGGCGGTGGTGGCGCACGCCTTTAATCCCAGCACTTGGGAGGCAGAGGCAGGTGGATCTCTGTGAGTTCGAGACCAGCCTGGTCTACAAGAGCTAGTTCCAAGACAGGCTCCAAAACCACAGAGAAACCCTGTCTCGAAAAAAACAAAAAAAAAAAATTCTTTCTTAGGTTCTGGGGAAAAGGGAACACTTCTGCATTGCTGGTGGGAATGCAAGCTGGTACAACCCCTTTGGATGTCAGTGTGGTGATTTCTCAGAAAATTAGGAAACAACATTCCTCAAGACCCAGTAACACCACTTTTCAGTATATATCCAAAGGATGCTCAATCAGCTTTGTTTGTCATAGCCAGAACCTTGAAACAACCTAAATGCCCCTCAACCGAAGAATGGATAAGGAAAACGTGGTACATTTACACAATGTAGTACCACACAGCAGAAAAAAGTAACAACATCTTGAATTTTGCAGGAAAATGGATGGAGCTATAAAACATCATTTTGAGTGAGGTAACCCAGACCCAGAAAGACAATTATCACATGTACTCACTCATAGGAGGTTTTTAAACATAAAGCAAAGAAAACCAGCCCACAAATCACAATCCCAGAGAACTTAGACAACAATGAAGACACTAAGAGAGACTTACATAGATCTAATCTACATAGGAAATAGAAAAAGACAATATCTCCTGAGTAATTTGGGAGCATGGGGACCTTGGGGGAGGGTTGAAGGCAGGGAGGGGAGCAGAGAAAAATGTAGATCTCAATAAAAATCAATAAAAAATTCTTTCTTGACTTTCATGTCATAAAATTCATTTGTATCAATATTAAGAGTCCCTGATGCCTTGGCACACAAGAGACACACATACACACACACACACACACACACACACAGAGAGAGAGAGAGAGAGAGAGAGAGAGAGAGAGAGAGAGAGAGAGAGAGATGTTACCAGATGACCAATGGCCCCAAGGGCAGAAAGGACAAGACACTAGAAGATGCAATCTAATGGGTTCCTTTTGAATGAGCAACTTGTCAATCAGGATGTACCATAAGATGAAGGGGTGGGTATCTTCCAGACGTGCTTCATTAGAGAAACAAAACCACCATGATTAATAGGAGAGGTTTATTATAGGTTTTAGGTCCCTAGTGACTATGGAAGCCAGTTAGTGATCTGCAAAGCTCTGTTGTCCCAAGTCTGAACCTGAAGTCAACAGGCTTGACTGCTGAGAAAGGAAGCTGAGCATGAGTGAGGGTGAAGAAGGATGCACTGGAACCAGAAGGACATTCCAGAACCATGTAGAAGAACTGGAGCTGATACCTGGCTCTCATAGACACTCACACAAACTTCTACTACCTCCAAACGCCTGGCATCCTTGATGCAGATGACCTGCAAGGAACCTGCCAACCTTTAACCATGAGCTACCCAAGAGCCTAACCCAGGGTTCTGAAAAGCTAAAGAGCAAAGCAATAGGAGTGAGAGAAGCTCTGCACCTGCAACAAGAAGCCGAGGGGCTTAATAATTATGGTGTGTATCCAAGAAAGAACATCATGGCCAAATTCTTTCCCTTCCCACTTGGGATGTAGGACAGAAAGACGATTTACAGATATATTGATATACCTAACCCTGACACCAAAGTCCTGAAGACACGGAGGAAAGGGTTTAGGATGTGTCCCCTTCCATATTTTGAACTTAGAAAGGAAAACAGTGTTTGTCCAGGAAAGACAGTAAGCATCTTTTTGCTTATTACAGTATATTATATTTTTGGTTGGTTTATTTTAGGGAGAGATAATTTCACCTTGGGGATTTTGTGTGTGTGTGTGTCTGTATATAGGTATGCATACATGTTTATATACATGTGTGGTGGCCTCTCACTGAACCCAGAACTCAGTGGTTCTGCTAGACTGACTGGCCAGCAAGCCTCAAATAGACTCCTGTCTCTGCCTCCCTAACACTTGTATTATACATACATGATCTATGTGAGCTTTCATGTGTGCTGGGGATTGAACTCAGGTCCTCATGCTTTTGCAGCAAGCACTTTGCACCATCTCCTCTACTCCTGCTTCCGTTGCTTTGAGGCTATCTCACAGTGTAACTCAGGCTGTAGCCCAACCTGGCTTCAGATTCCTGATCCTCCTACCTCAGCCTCTGGAGAGCCGGAATGTGCAGGTGTGTGCCATCATTCCCAACTAGTTACAATTTCTTTATGGTAGGTGACATGAAATTACACGAGCTAGAACTGTCCTCGCCGCAAGATGCCTGCCTTTCGAAGTTTATATCTGAGGCATGCATGTGGGCATGGCAGTAAGAAGAATAGAAGAGGAAACCCCATGCAGTCCATAGTGACCCGCAAAATTAAAGAAATAAAATCGGGTTAGACAGAAAAGGAGCAACTGGAAGCCAAGGGGGCCACTTCCGCTGATAGTCAGAAAAAAATAAGTGACCCGTGAGAGCTATCCTGGAGGATAGAGAGTCCTTGTGTACCCCCAGGAAAAGAGTTCCTAGGAGAGGGAAAACTGGAAACAAAGGCCCTGTCTTAGTTTTTATCAAACCGCTTGACTGAGACAGCTTAGAGCAGGGGAAATCTCCTCCGGCTCATGGCTTCAGGGGGCTCCTTCTCTCCTAGCGGGAAGGCATGGGTGGAGCAGCGCACATTCTGTGGGCCAGGGATCGGAAAGAGAGGAAGGCAAGCGCTCAACTGCCGTTCTCCTTCCCACTTTATTCTGTCTGGACTTAGGGGTGGTACCCTCCACAGTCAGGGCAAGTCTTTCCCCTTCGATAATCCTTTCTGAGCGTCCCAGAGGCATGCCTCTGTCTCTGAGGTGAGTGCGCATCCCATCAAGTTGACAGTGAAGAGGAAGCTCTGCGGGATCCCGGTTAGGAAACCGTCTTGACATGTTGTAGGTGGAGCCACATCCGAACAACCAAGGATGGAGTGGAAGCCGCTGGGGAACGAGACTCAGATGCCCTGGTACCCTACTGGATGACTCTGTGTGTCCTGCAGAGTGGTGTGTTGCTATTGGCTGGCGTAGGAGGGTTTTAAACAGGGGCATGACGCATACACATTTTCAAAAGTTCTTCCCTAGAGACCACATAGACAATGAACATGAGGTGGGAGCCGGAAGACCAGGACTCTGGAGACTATAAAGAAAACTTATGTAATGTCAGGCCTTAGAGGGCTGTATCACAGAACCCACTTCCCTGCATTCAGAAAAGCCCATGCTGACCTGCGAGATGGTACCAGCAGGATCCTCATCTGCAGCAAATAACCACCCCTCCCAGTGCCACGTAGCCCCTGGGCTGCCAACAAACATCCATTGCTGGGTTTGTTAAAACGCTTTTGCTAAATGAGTTTTAAAAAAAAAAAAAGACTAATTTTATTCACAGTCACTTAACAGCTGGTGACTGCTAATTGTCATCTGTTACATTGGGCATCAGAATGCGGCATCGAAAAGTCTGTCCATCTGTCCTGAGCTCTGTCAGGGTTCCTTATGTTTTCCTTTCACAGTCTACCCCCGTACCAGTTTCCCAGTGCCAACTCACGTCTCTTGGCTCCCAAGACAGGTTTCTCGGGGAAAGGAAAATAAAAGGCAAGAAGGGTGTGATGGGGATGAGGGGGGTTCTTTACACAAGGATGTAACCCAGGCAGCTGAACCCGCCCAACCCAGACTCCTGCGTACTACGATTATGGGTGTGCCCTACCACGGTCGGTCATTGGGTTCTCGCTCAAGAGGTTTCATTGGCTAGAGAAGTACAAAGTCACATGATTTCAATGTAGGAGCCTGAGGGTTCCCCATCTGGCTGCAGCAGCCCAGTACCTCTAATCCGCGCTGCACAGACGTTGTTTAAAAAGACAGAATTGCAGAAATGGTGAGAGAAAAGGGGCACATAAACACCCACCTTCCCCAAGCTTATCTTTCCCTGAAAACTGAGAATACACAATATAAATAAGGAAATATCTAGAAAATTACATGCCAAGGGTTAGCAGCTTCTACGGCGGAATGATTAGATTTAATATTCCTCCTTTGTGCTGATCTTTGTTTGGTAATGTTCCTATGGAAATATAGAATATATGAACATGTATCATTTTGTCTAGTACGTGTGTGTAGTATACATCTTGTGCATGTCCACATGTGTGTGGATACACATGTATTTGTGTATGTGAAGACATGAACTTGATGTCAGCTGTCTTCCTGAATTGCTTCTTACCTTGTTCACTGAGGTACAGTCTCTCCCGGAACAAGGAGCTCACAGATTTGACTTCTCCAGCTAGCCTGCTTGTCAGCGATCCCCTCTTCCTCTCCCCAGAGTACCGGGATTATGGGCAGTCACCACACCTGCCCAGCTTTTTTTATGTAGGTTCTGGGGATCTGAACTCTGGTCCTCATACTTGTAAGGTCACAACTTTATCCATTAGGCCAGTCTCTAGCCACCACCATCCCTGTCTTTTTGATTGTTTTTGAAACCAGATCTCACTCCTGGCTGGCATCAAATTTGATATCCTTCTTCTTAAGCCTCTCCATTGTAAGATCACTGGTACAACAGCTTGCCTGTCACTCACTCTTGCAATAATAAATAAAAACAACAGATTTCCAGGTAATATGGAAGACTAGAAGCTGCCTCCATATGGCCCCGGTGAGAAGAGTGGGTACAAGAAGGAGCAGACTCTGTTGCAAACAGAGAAAAGGGAAGCCCGGGGAAACACGGAAGTGGTGGAGAACAGCTGAGAAGGGCTGTGAGGAAGCTGGGAGAGACACAAAATGTAAGCAACAAACACAGTTGCAACCACATGGACCAGGGCACCAGCCTCATCCAAGGTAAGCCAGGAGATTCGGGTGAAGAGAGACTGACTGGAATCCTAGCCTGGGTACCAGCTCTCAGATGCCCTGAATTCCATTCCTGGTTTTGTGATAGTGAGTCCTGTGGTCACAGTGGAAAGGAATCCCTTATTCACCATCTGCAATGGCTAGTCTTGGTTACCAGCTTAACTACATCTGGAATTAACTGAAACCCATGCAGTTGGAAAGACCCGCCTTAAATCCAGATAATTTGAAGTGGCAAGACCCACCCTAAATTCAGGCCTCATCTTCCAGTAGCAGCTTATCTAAAGGACATGGAAGGTTTTGCTCTTTGCCTGCTTGCCTTCATTCTCACTGGCAAGTTCATTCCTTCACTGGCTCTAGAGCCCACTTCTTTGGGATTCTGGCATATACTGAAGACAGGCTGAGACATACAGCTTCATGGACTGAAAAGCCATTGAATTCATGGGCTTTCCATTGAGAGACAAACATTGTTGGACTAGCTGGACCACAACCTATAAGCCACGCTAGTAAGTCCCCTTTAGATAGATAGATAGATAGATAGATAGATAGATAGATAGATAGATAGATAGATAGACAGACAGACACATACATACATACATACATACATACATACACACACACAGATATGGATTCATTCTGTCCATTCTGTTCCTCTAGAGCAGTGGTTCTCAACCTGTAGGTCGCAATCCCTTTGGGGGTCAAGTGATCCTTTAACAGGGGTCACCTAAGATCATCAGAAAACACAGATGTTTACATTATAATTCATAACAATAGCAAAATTACAGTTATGAAGTAGCAGCGAAAATAATTTTAATGTGGGGGTCACCACAACATGAGGAACTGGATTAAAGGGTCACAGCATTAAGAAGGGTGAGAACCACTGCTCTGGAGAACCCTAATATATTCTGTAAGACTTGGAGGGCAGTAGCCAGGTGCTACCTTGAGAGGAAGCTACCCTGCAAATCTGAGAACAGGAAAGACCCCACACATCAGGAGCCTGAATTTAACCTGCCAAAGCCCCAGGATAAAAAACAGTCCTGAGAGGCAGTTGTGGAAAACCAGAGGGGTGGATGCACACAGGAAGTCCACAAAAAAAGGTAACACTGGCTCGGTGGGTCAGGACACACACTTCATCCTCTGAGAATAACCTAAGAGCATAGCAAGCTGAACCTGAGGTCAGTGTGCGGACCAACCTCGGGAGTCGCCTTTCTGTGTTCATCACTGTTGGTCCAAAACCCTGAAGTTCCAGCAAAGTGCTGGGCACCCAAAACTATTTCCCTCCATCGAGGTAAGCAATACCTCTGGGACTGGGAAGCACCAAGGCAGGTCCTGGGCCCATATAGACCTGATGCTGTGGACGCCTTCCTCACTCCCATGGCACTTGGGAGACATACCACCACCACCACCACCACCACCACCACCACCAGATAGAACATCAGCGAGCCAGTCTGCAGATATGGGGAAGGGGAGCGCAAGGCTGCCGAGCCCACAAATTGCCCAGGTAAGTGTGGCCCGCAGAGGGTGGTAATATGAAAAGGAGAAACACTAAGATGAGCACAGCAGGTGTGGGACTCTCATCCAGCATCTGGCCCTACATCGCAGGAAAGGCCACGCTCATCAGCCCATGCGCAGGGCTGGCAGTCTCCAGTCCTTGAGAACCCAGAAGCACGTTGTTCTCACACACTGTCTTTCATTCCTCTTGTCTGTCTTCTGAGCTTTTTACTGCACTTTTCATAGTAATTACACTTTATTGTATATTTAAAAAACTTTTCTTTTTTTCTCTTCTCTTCATGCATTCCTACAACTTTACACAGTGTTTGTTGTTAAAGAATTATTCTTTCTTTTTCCTTTTTCCCATCTCCCCATACTTCCTCTTTTAATGTCTGTTGTACTTTTAGCATCATGACTTTGCCTTACTGCTTTTCCGGGTTTGTTTGTTTGTTTGTTTTTTAATTCTTTGGGGTTTGGGATTTTGTTTTTTAATTCCTTCTTATGTTTATTTTCAAAGTTTCTAATTATGGGTAGATCTTTCAGGTTTTTGCTTGCTTGTTTTTGTATCTTTACCTGTTTATATTCTCTGGTTCTTTCCTCTCCCTTCCAGGACATTTCTTCCCACCCCCCTTTTTTCTTGCTTTCCTCTAGCGCTCCCCCTCTGTCGTCACTCCCCTGACTCCGTCCTTTATGTCACCCATTTACTATTTCCACATTTGCCCTAAAAGCGTTGCCTTTACCCTGCATTGCCCGTGACTGTGAGGGCAAATTCCTGACTGGGAGCATCCGATTCCCCGGTGGTAAACTTTTAGAAGCGCGTCCAGTGGAGGGCTGGGGAGAACATGGAGAAGCTGGCTTGAAGGATTAATTGTTGCTCCTGGCGCAGCTAATGGGAAAAAAATAGCTTCTCCTCCTTTTCAGTCTTCATTGCATGCTGCTCAAAATTCAAATCCTAATCGGGATGGAGGCTCTTCAAAAGATGAAAATAGAAATTCTGGATGATCCAGCTAAATCACTCTTGCATAAATACCCAGAGGAACCCAAATCAACACACCCCAGAGATGCCTATGCAGCACTAGACAGGGAACCAGTCTGACTGGACATCAGCAGATGAAGGGGCAAGGGGAGTGTGGTCAACATGGAAGGTGGAGTTTTGCTTGGCCATAAAGAATGAAATTATGAAGGGAAATGTGTAGATCTGGAGACCATCATGCCAAGCAAAATAAGCCAGACTCGGAAAAATTTCCCACATTTTCTGTCATCTGCAGAGTCTGGGGGTATATGGGGGCTTGTGGCAGTGCAGATTTGTGAGAGGGGTGTGACATGAAAGTTAAAGGAGCCTATTTAAGATGAGAAAAAGGGACAGCAGTAGAGAAACCGGGAACAAGAGAGCAGAGAGGGTGATGAGCAAAATACAATAAACGCGTATAAATGCCATAATGAAATCCATTGTTTGTCCACTGGTAGGAAATACATATGTACAGTTCAAATTCCTAGCACAGAGAATCTGACTGCACAGGAAAAGTCACGTGCCAGCCTTGGATGGGATGAGTGCCCTTGAAAGAAGTTGGGGGTCTCCTGCCTAATGTACCCCAAAGCTCAACTTATGGAACCAGGTGATTCCTCCAAGGAAAGCCATGGTATCACAACTCACAGGGGAATGAGCACACCGGGAGAGCAGGAGAGAAGACAAGGCAGCCTGTACGCTACTGTGGAGGTCCAGGAAAGCACTGGTAAAGCTCATATTTAGTGTGCATTGTTTATCCGTTTCATAACACAAATGACTTTTATAAAAATATTTATTTATTTATTTAGTATGTATACAACATTCTGTCTGCGTGCACGCCTGCAGGCCAGAAGAGGGCACCAGACCCCACCACAGATGGCTGTGAGCCACCATGTGGTTGCTGGGAATTGAACTCAGGACCCTTGGAAGAACAGGCAATTCTCCCAACCTCTGAGCCAGCTCTTCAGCCCACAAATGACTTTTGAACTTTAAATTCACAAATCAAGATCACATTTAACTCAATTTCTACTTCCAGCAAGAGTGTTCAGAGCAACTCGTAACAGACTGGTCCACTTGCATATGGAAGACAGCCTCACAAAACACAAACGATTACTCATGGGTAGTTAAAAAAAAAAAAGCTAGACAGATGATAAGTAGATGGATAGATAGGTAGGTTGAGAAATAGATAGATGCCAAATGATAGATTGAAGATGAATAGATAGATAAATACATACATACATACATACATACATATATACATATATATGTAGATGATAGGAAGGTACATAGATTATAGGTAGGTAGGTAGGTAGATACATGAATACATAAATACATAATAGATAGATAGATAGATAGATAGATAGATAGATAGATAGATAGATAGATATAGATAAGTAAATGACTATGACAGATAGGTAGGTAGATAGACTAGCCTGAGATGATACCTATTTATTGAAGAAAATCTAAAGGTAAAGTAAAATGAACTAGCATGAGGGAGTCTGAGAACACATGAACACCTGAATTTAAAGGGCAATAAAAATTATTGGTCAAACAGAGGGAAGGGAAAATATACCCTCTGATTATTGTCACATGAGGACAAAGGAAGATTCAAATTCATTCTCTTTTCTAAAACACATGAGAGCTTGGAGAATTAAAGGCCAGGGGAACTCCGAGAATGAAACTCACCCTACCTGCCATTCAAGCTGCCTGCTCTCAACTCTCCCCTTTCAGACATTGCCATCGTCCAGCAAATAGCTATTCTATGAGGAAGCCTCAAGTACCACCTCAAAGAGAAGTTACAACTTCCAAAAGAGACATTGTCTGACTTGTGTAGAGACAAGAAAATAAAAGGAAAGGGAAAAGCTAAGTGAAGAGCACATGCACACAAGCACAGATACACATGCATGCACATATGCACGCACGTGCACACATACGTGCATACACACACGCATACACACAGCAACACACATGCGTGCACACACACCACACACGCACACATGCATACAGACATACATGCATACACACATGCACATACACACGCGCACACACATGCATGCATAGACACACATGCATACACACACATACACACATGCACACACCAGCTAGCAGTCAATAAAACTGATGAGCATCATCATTTAATTTCAGGATCAAAACTTCAAAGAGAATACACTCTCTATGAAGCAAGATCACAAAGAAAAGTTGGAAGAAAAGAACTAGTAAGGTAAGAAAAGGAAGTGAAAAGAGATTATGCAGCAGGGTCCAGAGACAATGTAGGAAAGACAGGCATAGCAGTACTCACCTCTGGTCCCAGAACTTGGGATGCTCAGATGGGAGGACCAGAGTTCAAGATCACTCCGGATTACATAATGAGTTCAAAGTCAGCAAGAAATACATTGTAAGAACCTACTTTGGTAATTAAATAAACAAAATGCCAAAAGTGAACTTTTGAGGGTAATGACAAGATCGCTATCTTATTGGGGAGGTGGGAACATTCAAATTTAAAAGAAATGTGTACACTTGTCAAATTCATCTGACTAGCCAGGTTTGATGGTACTTGGTGCTTGCCTAAAATCACAGCGCTCAGGAGGCAGAGGCAGAAGGGTCAAGAGTCCAAGACCAGTGTCCAATGCGTACTGACTAAGGAAAAAAAAACAAAAATAAACAAACAAAAACACTCATCCTACCTCATCCTACACCTAAAATGAGACACTTAAAATGAGCACATCCAAGGAAGGGCAAACTACTATTTTGAGAATATTCTTTTTTAAAAGAGATTGAACTTTCCAAGTTCTCAGGAGAAACATGACACATACAGATACGTAAGCATGAAGAAAATGCCAGAAATCAAAGTGTGGCGTGAGGAAAAGGAAAGGAGAAAGCATAAAGGACAGAAGGGAGGAAAGGTGGCAGGCAGTCTTGAGAAGCAAGTTCTACAGAAGCCAGGCCAGCCTGAGGCACTGCAGTCTTCCCGGAAATAAAAATGGGGTTAATGATCTCTCAGTAAGATGCCCACACCTACCTATTTTGCAAGTTTATTCATCCTAATATGCTTAGCCAACGTAGTATTTTTTTTAAACAGAGCGCTTAGAGGGCTGTGCAGCTTTTACTGACACTGCCCACAAAGTTGAAGTCCCACCAGAGCTGACACTGTTTCCTGCTTTGCTCTAACAGGAGTGTGTACAAACAATCCTTGCCCTTCATAGAAAATATTTACAGCCATCCTAGATTCTCCATCTCTTGAGCCAAACTTAGAGTCTAACAAGGTTACATTCTAAATCCAGAAAGAGAAAAAGAGGGGCAAGGAAGAGGGGAATTGTCTCAGCATCCCAGAAACTCCATCACCTACAAAGAGAAGAGTCACTTGTGCGGATGCTGCTATGTCCCCTCCATAATCTCTCGCTGCTCATGCTTCTCGGGTGGGCCTGTCACTTACTATTCCAAGCCCTGGGACAATGCTCAAGAACTCATTCTGGCCTCAGGAGCATGCCCTTCTCAAAGGAGCAGGGCAGACTGTCACGTGTTACAGTCTGAAGGACAAGCATTTAGTCAGTGAAGGACCAGGCTGGATGGGTGAATAACCCAGATATACCCTTGGATGGGTAGATGTGTCTAGAGCAGTCTTCCAGAGGTTCCTAGTGGGAGCAGCCCTCCTGTTGATCACTTCCCCCTTTGATTTCCTGTCTTACTATCTTCTTCTTCCCTTCTGGTACGACCTGAGTCACCTCGCAAAGCAACTATTATCTCTAAAATCTTCGTGTCAAGAGCTGACCTATTGTAGGATCCTGTCCATAGGACATCTTTACCGCAACCCCTCCCCCAAGACTCAAAGAACATCTCAGGACAAGAGCGCAGAAAGACTGAAGAGCCAGAAGTCAGGAAGAACTCAGACAAACCTGGCTTCTGGACATGACAGTAGCCCTGACTGCATAAATCCATAGCAGCTATGGTTACCTATGTAAGACCAAGGCAATCAACTCTCAAACCTCTGCTAGGATGAAGCTTCAGCATCAGGAGCAAAGAAATATGACCAGAAATTAATAAAAACACACTTAGATGAAACCCAAGTCAAAAAGGTTGGGTCATCCCAACTGACAAAAAGACTGTGTGAAAACCTATAGAATAAAGCAGCAGGAACACTCGGGATCAAAAGACAAAGCTTAAAGTATATGTGCTATTAAAGTAGAAAGAATGAAAAGATAAAAATACTTCTAAAAGTAAAATAATAGAATAATGAATCAAATAAATCTGAGGAAATAAAACAGTAAATGAAAAGTAATATTAGCTAGACATGCTGGTGCCACCGGTAATCACAAATATCATGAGACTGACATAGGAAGGGCTCAAGTGCAAGGCCAACCTGGGCATATTAGTGAGACCTATTTCAAAGTACCAAGTAAGAAGAAACTCAGTGGTAGCTCAGTGGTAAATTGTTTGGCATGTGTAAGGTTTTGCATTCAATCCTCAGTACTGCAAAAATGAAAACAATTAGCCATGGCTTAAAAGCAAGGTCATAACAAGCAAATGAATCTGAAACTGATTTTTTTTTTTCTTTGAGATGGGGTCTTTCTGTGTAGGAATTCTCTGTAGACCAGGCTGGCCTCAAACTCAAAGAGATCCATCTGCCTCTGCCTCCTGAGTGATGGATGGGACTAAGGGTGTATGCTACCACCAACTGACCTGAAACCTGATTCTTTATAAACAACAGTAAAAGACCATAGAGATGACTCAGTGATTAAAAGCCCGGAGTGCTCCTCCAGAGGATCCAAGTTCAAGTCTCAGCACGACACAGCAGTTCACAATGGCCCCTTCTTGCCTCTATAGACACCAGACACACAAGTGGTACCCAGACAAACATGTAGGCAAAATACCCATATACATAAAAATAAATAAACAAAAATTTAAAATTCACTTATAAAAAAAGAAACAATAATAAAATGGACATGCCATTGGGTATTCTAATAAATAAAAGAAGAAAGCAGAATATATTAAAACATATATTAAATTTCAAAAGCTATTATGGAGATAATAATAAAAGAGATCACGTAAAGGGTCCTAAGACGGCATTTTAATTTCAACTTGAAGATTGTAATGCAACAGGTAATTTCCTAGAAAACTATAATCACATCTGACCCACGAAAAGGCAAATGTCCAAATACACTGATTTTAAAAGCAATTTATAAAGTAACCAAAAAGTGAGCCACCTAAAATAAAGAGGAGATGGACATAAGCCTTGAGGGAAATTATCAAACCTTGAAGAGCAGATCAATAACTCTGACCACTGCTTAAATCGCCCCATTATTAAGGAACAGTCCTGACTTCTCTTTACAAAGCTGGCTCAACTTTGAAACCCAAACTTGACGTAGATGGCGCATTACAGAGTAACTCTTACTTATGAATAGTAATGCAAAAATGTTGAATAAAATATCAGCACTTACATTCTGGCAGCGTGCTAAAAGAATAATATGCCGAGATTTAAGATGCAAAGACCAATCATTAGGACTCACTATAGCCACATGTCAACTGAGAAAAATGACAGAATCATCTTCAAAGACGCTAGCAAAGATGTTGGAAAACACACACACACACACACAGCACTTGGTCTTAGCTGGAAAAGGGACTATTAAAATATTAGGAAGCAGATGCGACTTTAATATGACTTCTACAAACACACATAAAGGAACACTCATCATCATGTATACTAGCAAATTACCGTGACATTCCCATTGAAATCTGGAATAAAATACGATCCACACAGCCAACATACTATTTAGCATTGTTCTGGATGCTTTAGTTGGCTCCATAAGCATGACAGTTCAAAGTGGGAAGGGAAAGGACAAATAATGATTATTTGTATCTGATATGATTGTGTGACTATGAAATCTAACAAGATCAACAAAAACCTCCAAAAAATAAGAGAATACAATAAAATATTTACATTTTACACAGTGATAACATCTTCCTATTTACAAAAATCCTAATTAGAACACATATAGAAAGATTACCCAGAAGTAGGGGTTTTTAAAGAATAAAACAGGGCTTGGAGTATGGCTCAGCAGCAGAGTACTTGTTCAGCCTACATTCCACTCTTGATTCAATTTCCAGAACCTCATAAAAAAAATAGAAAAATAAGCTTTAAAGGTACAGCATCAATAAAAAGATAACATTAAGGCCTGAAAAGTGGAAAAACTTAGCAAAAAGAACTCTGTCCTTAGAAGAAAAATCAAGCATTGTAATGATATCATTTCTCCCTAGGTCAACAACTCCTAGATCTCATACGGTTCCATTAAAATGTCAGCAGGCTAGTTAGTCCCTGACAGAATGAAGCTCGTGCTAGGGAAATGGAAAGCAAGAATAATTAAAAATAACATGGTCCAGGTGCAGACAGGAAAGAGGAAAGAGACTAGAACTGAGTCCGGATACCTACGAAACATGCAATGTGATGAGCCCCTGTCAGTCCGTGGAGAGAAGAGGTTCTTCTCAATGAACGACAGCTGCTGAGTTGTCATAGGATGACCAACCCGGGGTCCTAACTCACTTCTCACCCCTGAGTAAATGCTGACTCAATGAAATGTTGAATCAGACCAAGGATTTAAGTGGTGGAAACACAGGATTAAAAAATAGGACAGAAAAGATAAGCCTCAGGATGCTATAAAACCCAAAATCCACAAAGAAAAATATTTTAGGGGTTGGGGGAGAAAGAAAAAGAGGTGGTGAGAAGGGAGGTTGACCAAAAACTAAGGCTGCATGGAGAAGCCCAACAAAATCTACTCATTTGTGTAAACAGAGACTGCTTGTTTGCTTCCTGGCTGCCCAAACCTGAAAAGTCACACAGAAACTACATTAATTACAACACTGTGTGGTCAATGGCTCAAGCATATTTCTAGCTAGCTCTTACATCTTAAATTAACCCATTTCTATTAATCTGTGTATCGCCACAATGCTGTGGCTTACCAGGTAAAGTTCCCAGGTATCTGTTTCCTTCGGCAGCTACATGGTGTCTCCTTGACTCTGCCTACTCTCTCTATATATCTCTTGCAGTACAGTTATGTTCTGCCCTGCCATTGGCCAAAGCAGTTTTATTCATTAACCAATAAGAACAAGACATAGACAGAAGGGCACCCCACACCACATTTGTAAGCTAACTGGAAACTACTTTAAAAACAGATTTTGAAGAGGGGTATCCTGTGTCATTGGACAATGTTTCTTCCAGAAGCCACAGTTTTATTTTCAAAAAAAATCCAGAGTCAGTTGAGGGATACCTCTCTTCGCGTTATTGGCCAGAGAAACCCCAATGGCTCCCACAACAATAGAGACTCTTCGCTGCTCTTATTTGCCACTAAGAACCAGGAGAACCCAGATCCTATTGCTGCGGAAGCACATGGGTTTGGATATGGGCACAGGGTAACAAAACTGGAACTGAGCAGGAAACTGTACTCCTTGTTGACCAGCATCCTGAGCACTAGAAGTCGGTGCAGCTGCTGGAGGGAAGAGCCAACACCAGCCTCCCCCATCCCCGCTGTGGATTCTGCTCATTATCAGTTTGTCACACAGGATGTGACCACCGGTGCAACACTGACCTCCCGACTGCTTTCCGATTGGACCTTTGGTCCTGGGGCTGTAAAACTGGTCAGAACTATGGCTGGGAAGGTCATGGGCCCTGGTAGAGAGCCCGCTGCTTCCCTGAATAGACAAGAGGTAAAACTGTCTTTTAAGACTAGCATTTAGACACAGACCAGTGCTGCTCTCCGGTTTGGTCAAGAAGCTTGTTCTTTGCAGTGGGCCATGATTGGTTAACACAGAAACTCACAACTGTTGAGTCTTAGATGAGACTTTTGTACCACCCCTCCAAAGTCCCAAGGAGCATCACAGAAGAGGTGGCAGAAAAATTGTAAGAGCCAGATGTTTGGGAGTAGCGCTATAAAATACTGTCTTCTGGCTATGGCACAGCCATTGCAATCATGAACACACCGCAGCTGTGGCTACATATAAGACCTGCGTAGTAAAAGAACGAGAGGCAAGAAGGACACAGCTGAGAAGAAGGGGGTCAGCAGTGGGGGGAGGGGGTAAGAGAGGGCAAAGGGGTTTAACTTAAACATAACATGCTGTATACATGTGTAAAATTATTTAAAAAAAATAAAATTTGGTGCTACAAAAATGTTATTATAATTTTAAGGCCAAAAAACTGGAAAAGGGTAAATGTGACATAATATACCCAAATCTCATCTAATATAAAATGTTCTTATAAGTGAGTTAATGAGAAAAGTCCAATTACACCCACAGAGCACACATAATAAATAAGTGGGCATGAAATCCATATGATGGCTCACAGGATGAGTTATTTATAGCATGTGCATATGTATCCTTTAAGATATCCAGAACATGACTCATAATTATGGAAATTTAGTTAAACCACTTAAGATACAGCATTATGCTGGACGTAGTGGCACATACCAGCTCTCCAGAGGAGAAGGACGGACGGAGTCAGCAGGCAGAGTGCTTGCCACACAAGTGTGGGCCAGAGCCCAGATCCCCAGTAGCAGGTGAGCATGGTGACCCTGAGAGCATCCCAGTGCTTGGGTGGTAGAGACAAGGGATTCCCCCAAAGCAAGCTAGGTAGCTAGACTAGCTGGACTGGCACACCGTGAGTTCAAGCAAGAGACCCTGTCTCGGTTTATGAAGTGGAACAGACATAACTGAGAAAGTCAACCACTTCTGACCTCTATACACAAGTACAAACACACTACGCCAGCAAAAAAAAAAAAAAGTTTATTTTATTTATTTAAAAATGTAGGCAATATATTTTGATCATATTCTTTCCCCTCCCTCAACTCCTCCCAGATGCCCCCACCTCTGTACTCACCCAACTTTGCTTTCGCTTTTTCTCAGAAAAAAATATAAAAAACAAAAAAGAAACAAATGTCAGAACAAACAATAACCAAAAAAAGCCATGAAGACAAAAAAATTCCAAAACAAAACAAAAAACAGAAAATACCAAGTATTTGGCAGGAATGTGGGAAAATGAAGGACCAGAATGATGGCTCAGAGGCTTAAAGTTCTTGCTCTCTCAGAGGACCTGAGCTGGGTTCTTAGCACCCACACCACCCTGTGACTCCAGCTGCAGGGAATCTGATAACCTCTTCTGCACTTGATGAGCATTGCACTCACATGCACAAACCCACACACATATGCACAGACTGAAAAAGAAAGTCGTTCTAATAGACTAGGGAAACCATGAGAAAGCTTGTATGCTAACGGTAGAAATGCAAAATGGTGCAAGGGTTCTCGAAGACAGATGGCACTTCCTCAGTTCTCAAGAACAGATCACTGCACAACCCAGGACTCCCATGTCTGGCTATACAGCCAAATGCATTGAAATAAGGCTCCCAAAGAAATAGCTGTACACCAATTCACAATAGCCAAAAGATGGAAACAACCCCAGTACCTATCAACAAAGGAATGGACAAATGAAGTGTGGCATATACAATAGAGTATTATTCAACCCTAAAAAGAAAAGAAACAGGCATATGTTTCAATATAAATGTATTTGGAGGACATTATCTTTAGTAAAATAAGTAATACCAGCAACAAAAAATTAGCAAAGCTGTACGATTTCCCAAACTCCCTGCTGCCCTACTTCCTCAGTCTGCATCCCCTCATCCTGCCCTCCCTGCCGCCCCGCCCCATAAGGTTATGTAGTATTTCTTCAGGAAACTGAAGCTCAGGAAAGTTAAGGAACTTGCTCAGCATCAATAATTGACAGAACTTAGACCTTGGCCCACATCCACAGCTCCAAAGCATAACACAGTCAGGAAGCATTCCTCCTGCACTCCTGCATCCGAGGAGCCGAGCCGCGGGATGGGGAGGAGTGCGGGAAGAAACAGGTGGGAATTATCTGTTGCTTTTGTTTTTCTCAGGGACCTCCACTTCAGAGGATGCGCCGCACCTGAGCACGGCCCGTCCATGTGAGGTTTCAGGTGAATTAAATCAGACGCGTGTGGCAGCCCCGGGGATGCGGTTGAAGGTCTTATTGTATTAGTCATTTTCCCTGTCATCTTGAATTAGTGTCATATTAGCTTAATGCAAAACTAACATGATAGAGAAACGTTAGCATATTACAGAACACTCGGTGTGTCAAGGAAGAACTTTATCGCATTACTCTAATGTTTCAAAGAAAGTGGGAACGCAAGCAGGCCCATGAAAGAGACACTGGATGCCAAGTCCACGAGAAACCCCCAGTATGGGGCTGGATTGGGGAAGAGAGAAAGAATGAGCAAGGCTGCCTGGTTCCAAGGTACCTGATCGACTAAAGATTAAGGGGACAAACTAACGTATCTTTCGATATGGTCCCAGTGAGGAGGATGCCTCTCTGTCATTTCCATGAGATTGCCTTTTCCAAAAATCACCTGCCAACAGCGGATCTGAAGGGAACCCATGAGAAGGGAATCTCACCTCTGACCCAAAAAGATTAGCTCTTTAGTTCTTGTATGAAATTGAAGCCTTAGCTGTGGCTGCTGGATTACATCTGACACTGGGGAAAGGGCCAGGGCTCTTATCTTGGGTGTATTTACAGCGTTGGAGGTTCCATTGCTGACTTGTGGGGATTAGCAAAGTCCTGTGTTTGTACATAAAGTTATATACGTACAAATGGTTTGTTTTCCTTGGGAAAGTTCTTTAGACTCTTGCAAGTAAAGTCCTTAAAAACAGAAAGGGAAGCCAGGCATCATGGCGCATGATGGTAATCTCAGCCCTTGGGAAGAGGAGGATTATGAGTGTGAGGCTAGCCTAGGTTACATAGTAAGACACTGTTTCATAAACAACAGTGTATAGTAGGTCAGGAAACATCAAGTTCAAGCAAGATAAGGAACTGCTGGGACCCTGAATGCTAGTCCTAACCGGCCACTGGACTTGTTGGGTGACATTGGTCACATTTGTCTAGTAAGTGGATTGCATGACTATGTTGTAAACTTCATAAGATTTTGGTAGGGATCAATGCAACAGTATTTGGAAAGTACTCCCAAAAAGATTTTTAAAAAAATCTTTTTTTTTTTAAAAGTCAGTTATCAATTCTCCTTCGAAAACATTATCGCCATCTTCCAAGGGAAGAAGTCCAGATGGCTACCTGTGTGCACTGCCCTGATTCAGGCTGCCTGCATGCCACCATCCCATCCTCCCAGAAAGGAATCCCATCGCCATGTGAGCTGTCTTGCTTCTCTTACAGCAATGAACCCTGGGCTTCCTTCACCTCTGAAGACACAGTCATTTCAGTGAACCAAATCCTGCCAGAGTAGCCCAGTCTGTGACCCCAAAGCACTCGAGCCGGAGAGACCACGCCGGTTCTCAAAGTGAGTCCGACCAGCAGAAGGATCTGGGGAGAAAATAATGAGGCCCCACTATAAATGTGCCTTTCCCCTTAATTAAAAATCTATTAACAAATTTCCTGATAGGCTGATGGTATTTACAAATATAAACTAATAGCTATTTATTCGGATGTTTATACTAAGGCTCAAAACGAGTTTTTCCTTGTAGTGTGATAATTGTTCAGATGGCTTCCTGCTGATTTAATTACTTCAATTAACGAGGATTCTGCAAGAGTTTCCCTTGGCTTTGCTTCTTCTGTGCTGTTATCACTGGGGCCTCATTGATTGTAGCTTGAGGGCCAAGCTGTATCTGTACCACTCTCTCAGCACTGAGTGAGATGTAATCAGTGGAGAGAGAAAGAACACCGGAACCAAACTGCACGCCTTCCCCTGCATAGAGGAGGCTTCGGGCCCCGCATCACCGTGCACGGTCTTGTTCGGTTCAAAGGTGCATGTGGCCTCCCCCATTGTCACCTCTTACCTCCATGTCATCACTGACACGTCTTCATCAGGTGATGGAGATTGCCGCAGCCCAGCAAGGATGCCAAGCCCAGAACTTTCTATGGTTTCTGACTTTTCATTGCTATGATCAATACCCGAGACAGATGACTTTCAAAGGGAAGCCTTTACTTTGGCTTAGAATTTCCGAGGCTCAGTCTATGGTCAGCTGGGCGAGGCAGAACATCACGACAGTGTGTGTGGAGGAGGATTTGATCATCCTGTAACACACACGTGTTAGAGACAGGCTCTCAGACCAGGTATAGCAGCTAACCATGCCCCCGCTGACCTATTTCCTGTAGGTGGGCCCATCTCCTGCAGATTCCAGAACCTCCCAAAGTAGTTCCACTGACTAGAAACCAAGGACAGCACAAAAGCCAATGGTAGATATCCCATATTCAAACCAACATGCCCAGTGACCCAGTAGCTGTAAAGTATAGCCACCAATTCTGTAATATATGTCCCTTCAAGATCAAATTGCTCTGTCTGTCTGTCTGTCTCTGTGTCTCTGACGTGTGTGTGTGTGTGTGTGTGTGTGTGTGTGTGTGTGTGTGTGTGTGTGTGTTCTACGTGATATTAGCTTCAGTGTTGTGAGACCCTCTATAGAGAGGCCCAAGGTGACAAGGAAGTAAATGTGTCCTCCTGGGAACCAGAGAGGTGAGCCCTTCAGAAGCCATCTTCCAGGTCTAGTCAAAACCTCCAATGACAGAGACAGGTTAACACCTTGACTATAGCCCCATGAGAAACCCAGAGGGTGGACAACTCTGTGACCAGCAAACCATGGCTAACCTAGGCCCACACAGGCATCAGCATAGACACTGCCTACTGTTGGGCATCCTTCGGCCTTAGCCGGTGACTTCCAAGCTCCTCCACGTGATACACCTTCCCATCACTGGAGTGGGATGTCTGAGACAGTTAACACAGAGAAAAGCCTCATTCTGGCTCAGTGTTGAGGGCAGCTCGTAATCTATTGGCCCGATTGCTACTGGCTTGCTGTAAGGCAGCACCTGCTGGCAGAAGCCTGCAAGAGAGCCAAACTGATCAACTCATCAACCAGGGGCCAAAGGGGGAAGAGGGAGGCGCTGTGGCTTCACAGCTCCTTCATGGAGAAATCCAAGTGACCTAAAGACTTATTTCTAAGCCTCATCTCCTATCTCCCAGCAATACCACCGTATAGGTCAAGCCATTAACACATTAGCTTTTAGAGGACACATATCCCAACTACAGCATCCTTGAAGGGACACACAGGCATTTATACATGTGCACGCATGAGCGCGAGCGTGTATACACACACACACACACTCACACCAGATGCTGAAGAAAGAGAAAAGAATCAGACCTGCTATCTAAACTTAAAGGCTTCTCAGTCTCCTACCACACCCAGAGAGATTTTACAGGAAGGTTCCTAGAACTGGACTCAGGAAATCCTTCCTGACAAGAAACATACACGAGTGTCAACCACAAACAGACCATGTAGAAGAGGATTGTGGAACTTCGGGCAATATATTGTAGTATCCTCACAGACTGCCCCAATTCCAAGCATTAGAGTTGATGAACGGCTTTAGTGAATTTTGTGTATAAATATTCAAAGCTTTCAAGGGTTTGTGTTAAGTCACGCCTAGCAGATGTACTTGCTGACAGCGCCATCTTCTGGCAGCTACTAGTGTAGCTCCCAGTAGAAATTAAAAGGCCTAGGACTCAGAAACAGGTCTGGAAAAGATAGGGCATTGACACGTGGTCCCAGAACACAGGTCCCTGTGCAGTGACACCAAGGCCCCAGTTACCCGAAGCTTTAAGGATTCTGAGGGGGAAAAAAAAGTCCCTAAAACAGCCTAAAATGAACGAAACAGGGGAAGGAGGCTGTAAAGAAAATGCACCAATTTCTTTGACCTTTTCCAGAGGTCAAACAGCCCTCCCTCTTGCTCCAGAAAGAAGGACAGCAGGCCAGGACCCTAAGAAAGGTAATGTTCACAGTCTCACAGACCTCCCAGAATGCTTTGTTTCACTGTTTGTAACAACTGAGCCATGACACTCGTCACATAAAGGGTATTGCATGGCTTTTTAAAAATGATGTCAGAGACCAGGTGGTGGTGGTGTACGCCTTTAATCCCAGCACTCGGGAGGGTCTGTGAGTTCGAGGCCAACCTGATCTACAAGGGCTAGATCCAGGGCAGGCACCAAAACTACAGAGAAACCCTGTTTCGATAACAACAAACAAACAACAACAACAAAAATACAAACAAACAAACATACATACATATACACACATACATGTGGTGTGTGTGTGTGTGTATGATGTCAGAGGCAAATATGCTGTTTGATATGTGTGCTTGAACGGGAGTGAGTATGGGAAAGGCCAGGAGACTTGAAAGGAGAGGGTGAAGGAGGGAGGGCAAGGAAGAAAGAAAGGAGAAAGAGAGAGGGCGAGAACGCAATTTATTTATTTTTAAATTTAAATTTATATTTTTATAACTATAAATTTTATAAATTTTTAAATTTAAATTTATTTATTTTTTTGCTTAGTTTTGGTTTGGGGTTTGTTTCTTTGTTTGGTTGGCTTGTTTGTTTGTTTGTTTTTGATTTTTGGTTTCTCCGTGTAAAAGGCCTTGCTGTCCTGGTTTGTTTGTTTGTTTTTTAATTTTTGGTTTATCTGTGTAACAGGCCTTGCTGTCCTGGAACTAGCTCTGTAGACCACGTTGGCCTCGAACTTACAGAGATCCCCCTGGGTCTGCCTCCAGTGCTGGGATTAAAGGCATGAGCCACAGCCGCCCAGCTGAGAAAGTGAATTTTTTAAGGGAGGCAAGAGTGGAAAGCTATAGAACAAAGTAGAAAGGAGAATTCTGCCAATGAAAAGGGCTAGCAGAGGAGGGGGAACAAGAAGATAAGGGAGACAGACGAGGGCACAGAGTTGACCGAAATAAAATTTGTATGAAATCCTATATGGAACTTGCTATTTGTAAGTTAATTTGAAAGACAAAAATATGAAAATAAAATTCTTTTTAAAAGAAAGAAAATATGCCAAATCTCTACCCCTCCCCCCAAAAGATGTGTTGGGCAAACATATTTAATGTCATGAAAAGAGTTCAGGTTTTACACTGGGAAGTTTCAAAGCAAAGGGGGGGGGCAATAGACATCACAGTACTAACAATGTATCTGCAATGGAGAGAGTAACTGATTTCTCTGTAGTCCTGCTTCTAAATGTTTCCAATTTTTCACTAATGAGTATGAACCACTTTTACTGAGAAGGAAAAAGACACTACCCTAGGAGTGGACACTTCTGTCCTCCCACCAGCTGTGGGGCAGGTCACTTCCTCTGGCTGTACAGTCAAGGCAGGGAAGACAAGGTCACACTGAGAATGATGGCTACCATAGCAATCCCCACGGGATCCCTTACTACTGAACGTAGCAAGGGTAAAGTGCCCAGTGCCGTTCTGGCACACAGTAAAAGTTAATAGGAACTATTAATATTCTTAATATTATTACTACTGGGGTTAACCTTCCCCCAAAATACACACAGAACACTGACTCAGAACCTACGTAGAAAGATGAAAACAATACATAAGAAATATCTAGTCACACCAGAAAGAAAGTTTAGTGGTAAGACAGACAAGAAGTGGCACTCCAAGGCCAGGCAAGCGCCTTTGGTTACAAAGAAAAGAGATCCAGTCACTGGAGCTCAACCAAGGACTATCCTCGGTCTCTCAGAGCCCAAAGGTAAGAACAATGGCACAGGAGCTTCCCAGAAATCTGAGCTGAGCAACTAAGAAGAGTCAAGAGTCCCCTCCTTCTGTGTCATACAATCCCTCTTTCTTTCAATGCATCTACCACATCCTCTTACATGGGCTGGTAATGGACATTCCCATTCCCACACTATCTCCCCTGTGCACAATAGCTGGCCAGCTCAGCTTCAATCTCCCCAGTCCAGGCTCCCAAGTGGAGAATGAGATCTAGAGTATCATGTTTCCACAGCGGATCACACAGGTCACCTATCCCTGGCCTCCTAATCTTCTCTGGTTGATCTTCCCTGATGCAACTGACCTGGCAAAAGGAATCGGGCCATGTTATATAAAGCATGCCGTTGCCGGCGTTCACCCAGATAAGGGCTAGGTGTATGGACAGAAAATAATACTGACCTTCCTAGGATGGAACTTTCTAGAACAGAACTTACTGCCTTCTCTTTGTTTTGTGAATTTTCTTATTCATCCTCATGGACCCGTTCAGTGTTCTGAGTGTTTGATGTTTTGCTGTGCTGAAAAAAATGTCTTTTTCCCCCCACAGGTTTGGTTTCTCAGAAAGTAGATGAACATCCTTAATTGTTCATCTGTTCTAACAAAGATGCCACAACTGATGTACTAGTTGCCCTTGTAGAAGTGAGCTTAGAGAACTCCATTGTCATTTGCCAGAATCCACCTGAGCTTGCGGAGAGTTGAGTTCAACATTCGTCAGAATTGAACGATGGTATAACTGGGGCCACTACCTTCTGACACATTGCTTCTACAAGGTAGCATTTTTCTTCCAATGTAGGCCATGCTATCCTTAACTGACTCTCTTTACCAAGCTGAAGATGCAGGAGACATTTGAGAGGTGGGTGTGCTTTTTACTACATTTCCCCACGGTAGCAATTCTGGCCCATAATACAAGCACCATTCAAGCTAGCCGTGAAGACTGCCCACCCCCTTACACACTTAAGAACCTCAGACTTGCCGGTCATGGTGGTGCATTTACTCCTTGCCAGCCTGATGTACAAAGTGAGTACCAGGACAGCCAGAGCTACATAATGAGACACTGTCTCAAAAGAGAAAAAAAAAAGCAAGAGAGAGAGGGAAAGAAAGAAAGAAAGAAAGAAAGAAAGAAAGAAAGGAGGGAGGGAGGGAGGGAGGGAGGGAGGGAGGGAGGGAGGGAGGGAGGGAAGGAGGGAGGATAGGGAGGGAGAGAGCATCTTAGACATGACCACTCAATGGGTCCACAGACATCGTGAAGCCACTGAGTTGGACTGTAGCCAGAACTGAACTTATTACCTGGTTCCTCTCCCACTAACACAGAATCATGATGACACTGCAGCTAAGATCCTTTGTCGTACAGTCCCTGGAGGGGTTGGACATTCCCCTCTCACCACTCCGCAAGGGCTTCAGCCAAGGGCTGGGTCTCCTTGAGGAGACTTAGGAATGAAACCTGAAGGAATCATTACTGGTGTATTTGGTTTGGTGCTATAGAGTGATTCCCTCCAGGGAACTGGATAAAACCGGTTTACACTTCCTATTTGAAAACTTGCTCACCTCTGGCAAAAAGGGATGAGGGGTGGCCCCCTTCTGTGGCACTAGTTGTTGTCAGTCTCCCTAATGATCCTATCCCTTTAATGTCTTTTGAATGAACAGAGCAAGCAGCCTGGTGGTTGTCACCTGTTTCGGAACTGTCATTTTCACAACCATCGTGACAGTTCTCTGCAGGTAAACCTGTTATGATTCTGCCTGAGCTTGGCCCTGGCCTGGCAAGACGCCACCACTGACCACACTTTTCAGTAAAACTGCTGTCCCTCTCACCAACACGTTTATTTCGTCCCAAAGAATCCCTCCTCCCACACCCTGCCACGGCACAACATCACCCAGTACAAATTATGGCCTTACTCTGAGTCTTCCAGTCCCCTCCCCACCATTTTCCATGTAAATTCTGACATTGCCACCATTTGCTATGGGCCTTCTCTTTCTGTGCCGCTAAAACATCGTCATAGTGATTGGTCCACACCATCTCCTGAGTCACCTCGTCTTCGCTTCTCAATGTGGCTTTTTTTTTTTTGCATTAAAATTCCTTCATTTTAAACAGAGGTGTTTCTGTTTTCCTCGTTAGTTTTAACTGCATCTCCATTCAAATCTCCAGATTAAACCTCTCTGAGGGAGGGAGCCATCTGCTCTCCATCTTTGCAGCATGGGACTAAACACCTGACATTTAACAAATGCTCAGTAGAAGTTTGATTAATTTACTGGACAATGTTTACATGGAGGATAATTTCTCTCCTTGCACATGTCTGCCATGTGTTTCTTGAAAGTCGGTTCTTAATGCAAAGATGGTGGCACGCCATCCTACAAGAAGAGAACGAGGAATCTCCCTGCCTCCGGGAGAACGGGGCCTTCTAAATGACTTGCGAAGGCAATGAGCTTGCCAACCCTCCTTCCATCAGAGCTGGGTTTGGAAGTTGGATTTGGCCATTAGATTTCTTAGACTACTTCCTGCCAAAACTCCTGTCGGTTTCCAAAGTCTGGCCACACTACCCACAGCTCCCTCTTCACCTCTGTCCCTGTGGCTGGTCCATGAGGCGTCCTTTCCACCACTCAACCTTGAGTGGCAGAAAATGCTTGCCATTTCCTAAGCTGAGAGGGGGGAAGAATGCAAAGAAGGTGTCATTGGCCCAAAGCCACATGGTAATGACAAAGCTAAGACAGAAATGTCAGCCTTCCTTCTGCCACCACCCTTCCTGGAACCATCCCTAGGTGACTGGGGTTCTTTTTCTCCCACACCTAAGGAAATGGACATGTTGAGAAACAGCTTGTGTTTGTGCAAGGCACACTTATTGGGCACTTAGTAGCCGGGCCCTGTTCAGGTTCAGTGGATGCAGAGTGGTCCAAGGGGACCTGGTCAATAATGGTACTCATGGAGAGGAGGAGGAAGAAAAGGAAGATGAGCAATACAAGGAGGAGAAGGATAGGGAAAAGGGAGAGAGGATGCGCAAGGCCTCTGCTCTCAAAGATGTCTAAATGAAAACTGTGTCTGCCAGAGGATTTTGAAGATACTGTACATAAGACATAACCGGACTAAGACCAGAAAAGGGGAGTGGTCTTAATTCAGGGCACAGGAGTAGACCAGTTCCAACTTTCACCCTATACACAAAAATGATTTCTGTATTTCCTTTAGAAGTTGCAGAAAGTCAGGGAGAAAGCCTAGAGTGCTCACTCACGCCCACTGCAGAAAACCATACTGAGGGTAAGAGTTCTTTCCCCACCCCTGCCACCAAGGTACCTGAGAGGACAGCCTAAGGGAGGAAGGTTGCCGTGGCTCACGGTTTCCAAAGATTCAGTGCCCTTGGACAGAGCATCACCCCTGTAGGCATTGAAGGTTGGTCTTTACTTCTGGGTGGACAGGAAGTTGAGAGTAAGACAGTGAACAGACAGTATCTCCAAGCATCCTCTCCCAACAGTTTGCTGCTGAGACCTATCTCCTAACACTCTCAGACCCTTGCAAAACAACACCACCAGCAGGGGACTAAGCATTCACTGCATCAGCCTTTTGGGGAGCCCTTCATTTCCGTATTACAACACTGGTTTCTGGTCTAACCTTAAAGAACTTGTGACTGGGTCCGGTGGTATACGTTTATAATTTCAGCACTGGAGAAGCTGAGGGGCGGGGGTTGGTGTTTAAGCCAGCATGAGCTATACTACGTAAATTTCAGGCTAGTGTAGACAACTTAGTGAGATCCTGTTTCAAAGAAAAAATAATAATTTATAAATATTTGAAGACTTTGCCTTCCCAGGATGCACTCCCTCCCCACCCCAACTCTCAGCTACATCTTTTGTGGGGGGCTGACTTCTAATAGGAAGATTGAATTGTCTTTAAATGAATCCCTCTCCATTCTTGTAGGAATGGTTCAGGACATGACTCCATCTGGCCTCTGGGTTTAGGATTCCACAGGAGAAAGGAAGTTCTTCCTAGTTGTAGCTGGAAGGTGAGGATGTGAGCTCAGGCACTGGGCTCCATGCTGAGGAAACAACTCATCCTAAGGAGAAAAGCAGACTGGTAACGTGCCCACAGCCTACACAGCCTTCCTAGGAGCCAGAAGAGAAAGCACCGTAAGTGTCAATCCTGCCACTGATCTGAAAGGAATAC
The DNA here is from genome assembly GCF_037038515.1 of Microtus pennsylvanicus. NCBI lineage: Eukaryota > Metazoa > Chordata > Mammalia > Rodentia > Cricetidae > Microtus > Microtus pennsylvanicus. Next base: position 92,798,680 of record NC_134584.1, read on the forward strand.
TCAGGATGCCCTCCTAAACCATGTGTTGTTCTGGAAACTACTGAATGAGCTACGAACTAATAATACTCAAGTCATCCATGTCTAACTATAATTCTGCGCTCTTTGGCCAATAGTTCCTCAGTTGCCCACCCTACAGGCTCCTGTATCCATCAGTCTACTCTGAGCTCCTAACTATGACTTTGTTAAAGTCCGTCCATAAGTACAAACATGTGCTTATCTTTCTGTGATTAGCTCATCACTTACAGTGTCCCCCACATTCATCCATGATATTTCCTCCTTTTTATAGCTGAATATTATTTTATCCTGTACATCTCAAACTTTCTTTAGCCATTAATGTACCAGTGGCCTTATGAGCTGATGTCATACATTACTAACAAATGCTACAAGATGAAAGCGCAGCGATCTCCCCTCACACTCTGCTCTGGCTTCCTTTGGAAATGTTCTCAGCAGTGGAGTTACTAGCTCATATAATAATTGTAATTTTAATTTTAATGGCTTACTATATTGTATATGCAGATAGACGTTAATGAAATACAAAACAAACATCAGTAAAGAAAATAAAGACAAAAAGTAGATTCTAGGAGAAACTTAAAAAAAAATAAAATAAAATAAAAAATTTAAAAAATAAAATAAATAAATACTACATCCAAAATTAAGTTCCAAAGAAAGTGCATAGAAGGCATAAATGATCCATCAGAAATTTTAGATGAGGCATTACTACAGATCCGACCAGTCAAACAATTGTACAAAGTCACAATAAATAATTTTATGCCAATAAATTTGAAATAAATTCAATTAAAATGAACAAATTCAAACAAAACTTGACATTACAGAAGATGTGGGAGGCTGGATAGTCTTAAGCATTAAGCTCCAAGCCTTCATTTACAGATGGAGCCTTTAGCTCCAACTACAGACTGAAGGCCAATGAGTAGCCTCCAGGGAATTCCTGATACAGATATTTCATATTAGCCCTGGTTGCCTTTATACAAGCATATGTCCCTTGATTTGATATGTCCCACCTACTGGTTCACTATTCTATTTCCCCTTACAGACCCTTAATGTATTTGTGTTTGTAACCCATGAACAAATTCAAAATCATTCAGAATGTCCTAGTCCAAAGAGTTGCATTAAAAAGCGGTCTATCTCACCCACGCACCTGCTTTGGGTCACGTACCCTGAGCAGGTAGGAGAAGCCAAAGGCCTGCCAGGCACCGAGGATGTCATTATGGTAAGCAAACATATAGTGGGGTATGGGAGAGAGAGAAAGGCAGAATGGCTCCTGTCCTGTGGAGAGAGGCAGATATGAAGAGGCAAAGGTGGTGAAATACAGGCTGATGTGGGAGGCCTGCTTGCCACCAGGGGCACATCTGAGTCCATGGCCCTCCCACAGCCAAAGTCTGTGTTGATACCCGTGGCTCCTGTTACCACCAAAGGTCAAGCAGGGGCTCAGGGTCCAGGCCAAGACCTGAGGCCATGTTGGTATCTAAGGGCCATGCTACCACCAGGACCACACAAATCTAAGTGCCCTGCACTGCCACCCAGGGCCATGGTGACATCCAGGCCTGAGCTGCAGCCTATGGCCATGTCCGGGTCTTCGGCCCTATCACCATCAGAGTCTGTGTTGATATCCATGGCACCTGTTACCACTGAAGAACATGCAGATGCCCAGGATCTGGGTGACCACCTGTGGCCATGTTGGGGTCCACGGGATGCTGCTACTGAGACCATGCCAATTTGAACGGCCTGTGCTGCTGCCTAGGACCACAGTGTCATCTGAGCCCACACTGCTGCTGAGGGCCATGTCTGGATCAGTGGGCTTTACCATAGCCAGGATCTGCATCCATGTCCATTGCCCATGTAGCACAGAGGCCCATGCAAACTATGTGTTGAAAAGTATGAGGGCTGTGCTGAGCTGGCCCTGCTCCTCACTGGTCCAGGGAGAGCCTTCCCCCCTCACAGGAGATCTCATCCCACCCCTCTCCCGCACTGGGATAACGGACCTGATGACCCCAGCATGGGAGAGCTGGCCCCACCCCTCATAGGAAAGCTGGTCCCACCCCTCACAAGAGGAAAGCCCAGACTGACCAACTCAGCAACCACCCAGGCACACATCTAGGGCTTGAGTTGGCCCTTCTCAACATTTATCCCATCTATGGCTTGCTGGAGGCGTGAAGGGAATGGTCCTAAGGAACCACAGCCGTGGAATCTCCATGTCCCTGGGCAACTGCAGGATATCCAAGAGGAGTTAAGGTCCAGTGTGTATGGTGTACCAGAAGGCAGAGGCCTCGAACCTGGCAAACAACACATTACACAATGAAGATTCACAAATGATGCTGTTTGGACAAACATGTCTACTGCATGACACACAGCAGCTCCCAGTGCCACTAAGATGAAGGAAGAGGTAATAGAGAGGTGGGAAAGACAGAGGATGGGAATGAGATTGTTTGGGGGTTTTTTGCTTGTTTACTGTTTAATTAGTATTCTTATTTGTATTATTTATTTTATTTTTATTATTTCTTTTTAAATTTTCCTTTGGGTTGGTGACACTACAGGGGTTAAGGGTGGATACGAAGAGACTGGGAAATGAGTGGGATTGGGGTGCATTATGGGAAATTCCCAGAGAACCAATAAAAAATTATGTTTAAGAAAAAGTGGCCTAATGCTGTTTTTCTAAAGCAATCAAATTGGCCCATTCTACAAACACCTGCAAGGGACATGTTTCGTCTTGGAGTTGAAGGTCTGCTGCCACCGTTGTGGACAGCTGGACACCTCTGCATGCCTATGGGCCCCGCGGAGTTCCACTACAAAAGGGGCCGAATGACAGTGGTTTGAAAGAGTAGACCCAGAGACTTCCTCCACTTCGGGCATCAGCTCCAAATTCATAGAGATTCTCAAATCTACCTGTTTCAGTACTTCTCCAGCAGGACACACAGGGTTCACTGAAAAATGTCCTTATAGCTTTGGTTACTAAGGGATCCTAAATAAAATCAACCAGAGGAGGATGAGATGCATGGAGCAGAGGCTCGGAGAGTACAACGTCCCCATTGTCCTCTGCTCTGGAGTCAATATGCAAAGAGGCTTGCTACGCGGGCCTCAGCGTTTTCATTATGGCCTTATGACGTAAGCATAATAGATTGACTGACTGACCGCACCAGTTGTTGAACTCAGCTTCATGTCGACCGATACCACATGACCCAAACCTAAGCTATAAAATCAATCACGGGTGACCTGTCTGATGTGTCTTATTGAGTATTCTTGACCCCGGTCTAAGACTCAACATGGCCAGCACCCACTTAAAACAATGACACTTCTATCTGATTTAACCCGAATTACCTCCCAGGAGGAAAGCAAAGGCAGGCTTCTCTTCTGTCTGGGCCAAATTCTTTCCTGTGCAGTACTGACATGTAAATGGTAGACATATAATTCAGGTCCTTTGGCATCCGAGCTGTCAACCCATTTATATGTAGAAAAGAGTATACACAAAGGGACCCATTTCAACCAAGGGATTGTAAAGAACAGCAACCAAAATACAAAGTAACACCAACCACCCCGTCCTCCACAGACTTGGTCTCACCATTCTTAAGATTATACCCCTGGACTGGCTCACCTGAAGTCCCAGTCGAGTCTCTTAGGTAATGTCAGGGAAATAAAAAGGTTAAGGCACACAGAAAGCTCGCCCTGCCTCTCCCTATTAAATACAGCTCTGTGTCTCTTTCTTTCCCGAGCAATCTACGCTGAAGCCTGGAAAGGTCTTTGCTGGGCAATAAGCAGCCTGATGCCTTTGTTTTGTAGCTCACACCTTTCAGAGGGGAAAAAAATAATAATTTCACATGTCTCTTCTATTTAAGTTGCTTGACAACCAGACTATCCAACCACAAAGAGATTGTGGGTGTCATAGAAACAAGCCTTAGGATTTTTCATGATCCAAGCTACATAATATCCTTCCATAAAGTGGCCATTCATCTCACAAACAGTCAACTTTTAAAAAAAAATCCTTATTTGTTGATGGTAACATGTGCTCCGAAAATGCTATTATAAAAATTCTTTGAGTGGCGAACTCGCTTTGTGAATCTAAAACCTAATTTACATGTGGGGTTTCTGGAGCATAACGTAATACCGAGAAAGATGGACCTCGCTGGCTTGCTGACCAGACTCGCTTGTTTTGCCTGTTCATAGATAAAATAACAAGGGACATTTAGTCTGGACTATACTTGGAGTCACTGCAGATTGGGGTTAATTGTGTCCCTCTTTAGCAGAGTAGCTTATGTACAGAGAGGGCCAGATAAATAATTGTTTATTGAATTGAATTTGTGCCGGTTTTTTTATACACCATGTTCCAGCTCTCAGAGCCAGAGATAAGAGACTAATGGGCCTGAGGAGTTTTAAATGAGCTCGATTGTTCAATATCTAGGAATCTACGTGTGCAAATAGCAATGTCTGCCCTGCGTTCTGTTGAGGGAAGCACATTTGATCGGCACCGATAAGACAATGGAATGAGTCACAGAGTCTCTGTCACTTTTTTCCAAATCTGCAGTTCCATATATATCCATCTTGTCGATGGCTATATAAATAGACGAGGTAAAACAACATGGCATTTGTTGTACTTCAATTACTTTCTTGTATAATGTCAAGAAGTAAAAGCTAACAAACCATAACTTTCCTTGACATTTCCTCCCTCAAGTGACCAATGATGGATTTGCCTTTAAAAAGCATTCATCATTTTAAGGAAGGCTAGAGACAGTAGATTTCTTTGTGTTATTTTTTTCCCCATTTTTTTAAGCCAGTGGTTAAATTGAAAAGCCTGCCTTTCCTGCAGCTGGAAAGCAAACCTGGTTGATAAGATTACATGTTTCTAATCCTGGGGGATGTTTGAAGTCATCCAAGTAGAGAGGGCATTTGCTGTCATAAATGGTCCAGAGATGGAACTGAATTCCCAAAGAGGCGAGAGGCCACCCTCACCATCCCGCCCCCCTCCTTCCCCCATCTCCAACCTCCATTCCCATTTAACAACATACACTTTGCTTAGCAAATCTTTTTATGTGGCCAGATCTGACATCCCAGCACGACAGTTAACAGCCCTGGCGTCTGAGTCTGAGGGACACCGTTTCAAATATCACCTCAGCCGTTTATCAGTTCAGTGACCTTGCTCAAACTACTTAATTTCTCTAAATCTGTTACTTTGTCTGGAAAATAGTGACAATCAAATCCAGTTCACAGAGTTTCTGCAAATAATAAAATTAAATAACATGGTAAAAGGGATCACTGCAGTAACTGATATTATATATATACATATATACGATAACTATATTTGATAATACATCAAATATAGTCTAAGCCTATAAAGACCAGGTCTCTACCAAACTTTGTCACGATTTGTATTCTTCAGGCCAAGCACAGAACTTGCCCTCCAGACTCGCTATTTGGTGAATGATGATGTACAGATACTATTAGACTAGCTTGAATTATCATCAGCCTTAGACACTAGGGATCAGTGTGTAGAAAGAATAACTATAGACACCACTTACTGAGCTAAGCTCTGAGTTACCAAGATGAAGGACCTCTGGTCCCAAGTGTGCTGAATCATCTAACCATCACGAGAACTCTGGGGGTACACTTATTATCATCATCATTTCATAAATGAAGAAACTGAGGCAGAGAGCTTAACTAACTTGTCCTACATCACACAGAGTGGGACAAGGACTTAAACTTGACAATGGGGTATTCCAGTATATTATATCAAGAAAGAAATTATTCAAATAATAATACTACCATTAATGAGACATTTACAAAGATGCTCGTCACAATGGTTTTCCTCTACTTAGCATTTACAGTAACCTAGGAGAAACATAATCAAATCACCCTCATCTTCCAGGAAGAAATTGAAGTATGAATTAGTTAACCAAATAATCCAAGGGTACATAGTTAGAAAGGGCCCAGCTAGGATTCAAAAACTCAGGTCAGCCTGACGATAAAGTTATGGTTTTGGTTTTGGTTTTCTTAGAGTTTTTTGAGACAGGGTTTCTCTGTGTAGTCCTGGCTATCCTGGAACTCAGTCTGTAGACAAGGCTGACCTTGAACTCAGAGAGCCACACGCTGGGATTAAAGGTGTGTGCTGCCACACCTAGCAAAAATCATTGTTTTTAAGCTGTTTTCAAACATAGTAGGATAGTTTGAGGATGAATCCTATATTTGCTCATGAAGGGGTTAAATCAGCTCCCTTTAGAGGGCGGGGTTTGCCTCAGGCGAATCCCTGCCAATAAAGGGTGTGCGGAGAGGCGGCTCGCCCCTTTTTTGTTCCTCGCTACCTGTGCTACGCTGGAACTTTGGTTCAGTAAGTTTAACAATAAACTGGTAAATATTCTTTGATATCTGCATTGCCTTTATTTTGTGCGGGTACATGCTCATATTTATTATGTTCAATACAGTAGGACTGACTCATATGCACCAATATGTCTCCCTTTACACTAATCACGCATCGAGACTACATTTCCCAGGCTCCTTAGAAGTTGAATGCCACGTCATGATTGATTTCCAGCTGTTTAGGAAACACGGTGTTTTTACTTCCAGACCTAGCCCTTAAACATTGCCCATAGCAGTATCTTCATGATCCATCTATTTCTCTGCAGAATACAGAAGAGCATGCCCAGTCTTGTCTGTAAGTAGATCTGTAGATTAAACAGCAAGGGCCAAATCCAGTAAAGTCTTATTTGAACACAGCCACATGTTTAATTCACTTCACACATTGGCTCTGCTGTTTTCATGGTATAATGACAACATCAAGTACATGTGGCAGAGACAAAATAAGCCACTAGGAATAAAATACTTACTATCTAAGACACCCCTACTCCCAGTTATAACCATTGCCCTAGGGAATGTCAGAGCCACAAGATTGAAGGAGCCTGGGTTCCTTCAATCAATCAAGGAGAGATAGCCTGCCAGTATGAATACCCACCCTAGGCAGTTACTAAACAAAAACTAAAGAAATAACCCTAATGATGTGTTATTATATTCCTTGGTTATTTGTAAAGCTGCTATCCTGGTATAACTTATTCACAAGACACCCCCCCCCCGTTGGGGAAAAAGTAATTCTGTTCACACCCAGTAAAAATGACCTCTTTTGCCTCCCCAAATGATCCCTGTTTCACCTCATCGCTTCTCTATATCACACAGCATTTCTTTTTGCCACCACCCTCTGAAATGGAGCCACCTTGAAAACACAAATGACACTTCCTTGAAAACACAAATGACACTGAGGTCATCAATGTCCTCCCTGAGAAGCCTAATTATTAGCAATGCTCTGTCATTTTCTTTCTTAAGTTTGAGCTTTCAAAATTCCAAAGAGATGGAATTATAATATTTATCCTGTAATTCTGACTACGCTGAGAAATAAGATTCTGCCAAGCACAAGGAAAAAAATGTATTTTTATTCATATGTCCGTATCTAGAATGCAATAAAGCACAAACCTTTCAGGAGGGAAGAAAAAAAAAATCCTCAGTAAAGGGAAAGAAAAGGCAAGAGCAGATTACTGACTGCCACGGGAGCCAATATCGCAAAGCCCTTTTTTCTTTCCCTATGCCACAGTTTTAATGTCTCCGCGAGCTCAGTGTGCTGGGACTATCAATCACAGGAAACCACTGACATTGTGAAACTGCTTTTAAGATATACAGAGTTTTCAAAGCCTAAGTTGTCTGAAGAATAAAAATCTTCAAAGATTGTATATTTTCAAAAATATCTATTTGATACAGCAAGCTGAGTGATGGCCAGCTGGCCCTTCTCTGTAACTGCTTGACAGAATACATGAATACCGTGCTGTGGAAGACATTAAATACAGGAAACAAATGTGTTTTATGGGGATAGCCAGCTTGGTCGCGGCCGCTGCTGTGACCTCGAGGACTGCATGCTCCAGAAACTCGCATGCTGAAATCTTAATGCCCAATGTGATATATCAAGCAGAGGAGCCTTTAAGGGGGGTGATTAGGTCGTAAGTACAAAGCCCATATAACTAAGATCAGTGCCCTCATGAGAAACAAGAAAATCAACTGCTCTTGCAGTGAGGCACATGCAGTCCAGAGGACCCAAGCATCCTGATCTCAGAACTCCAGCCTGTAAGAAATAGAAAGGGAGTTCTGTTATTTAGAAACTCCTTGCTCTGTGATAACTTGTTAGAGGATGGCAAATGGGCTAAGGAGAGTTCACATTAGTGCTGGGGTGCTAAAAGTGAGCAGGTTAAAATCAAATAGGTTTAGGAGCGGACAGTCCTCCAACCTGCTTAGAGGTCCAAAAACATTGATGTTTGCAGACACCTTCTAAAGATGACTTGACACAGATCTACGAATGTGAAGCTAATTCTGCTGGCATGATCTAGCGCTTGTGGGAATTAGCAGCTTCTTCTAAGTGGTTAAGGAAAACCACCACAAAGAAACAGACTATGGCCGCAAAAGGATGACATCTCTATCAATCGTTCCTTTTAGGGATGGCAGAGACGGGGTTTCTCACAAACATCCATCCACCTGCCTCTGCCTCCTGAGGGCTGAGATCAAAGGTGTGCACCGCCACACCAGGTGTCTGACAATCATTCTGACGTTCAACAAGCATGGAAGCAGTATTTGTCATGGTAACCACTATCCCAGACACTCAGTACACACTACGTACATAAGCGAAGTAATGTCTTTATGAGGATCATCTTCTGGCCAAAGAACATAGAATAAACAAACCAATGCATTACAGACATTGAAGCAGTGATATTACACAGTCCCCCAGACCTGCGACAGCACGATGAAACTAGAATTCAAACCAAGTAAGGTGGCACACACGTGTATCCCAGCATTCCGGGTCTAAGGCAGGAGAATCCCAAGTCCAGGCTACATAACTAGACATTATTTCAGAAAATCAAAATTCAATAACAAAAGGAGATACACAGAAAATCTGAAGTAGAGGGTAGCTAGAAAAATAACTCCGCCAGTAAAATGCTTGCAAACAGACATGAGGGCCTGCATTCAGTCCCCAGAACCTGTATAAAAATGCCAGGCATCGGGGCACATCTTTGTAACCTCAGTGGCAGGGAGTAGACACTGGTGGATCCCTGGGGCTTGCAGGCTAGCCTCTGTCTCAAAACACCAGGGTCCATATAGCTCAGTGGAAGTATGACTACCTAGAAGGGCAGATACCCAGGCTGAAGATCTCACACAGACGGAAGAGGTGAAGAAGGAAGAAGAGAAGGAGGAATAGGAGAAGGAGGAAGAATGTGAGGAAGAAAAAGAGAAAAAGAAATATTGTTAGATGTTGGACTGTCACCCAGCCTTCAGGGATATCCACTATTCCTTCGAAACACTTCCAGGAAGCAGAATATAGCAGCCCGAGCTAAGGCAGAAAGCTTGTTCGGCAATACCGGCGCTGTCCTGGTCGTTCTGCTTGTTTTAACTGTTCTCATCCTCAAAAGACCTCTCGGTGATTGGCATCCCGTTTGCCAAATTTAGAAACTGTACTAAAATATTGCAATAAGCGCAAGAACAGGAAAAGAAGAGAGCTCTCCAGCTCACTTCACAGGATTAATGTAACCGACGTGAGCAGCCGAGCGCCACAAACAAGGGGCTGCATGCCAGAGTCACTTACGAGAATCCTAAATCGGGTATTAGTAAACCAAATCCAGGAACAAACAGAATATTTAGCATTATACCAAATAAGGCTTATCCCAGGAATGCAAGGCTGCTTTGTTGAAAAAAATCTACCAGCATACTTCATTGCATTAACACCCAACTGTACGAGCATGTTGACAAATGCAGGGGAGAAAGAACTCCTAGTCACTTGGAATAGAAGGAAAACTCCCTTGAACTGTAAAAATTCCCTGTCAAAAGTCCATAATAAACATCACATAGGAAGAAAAGGCATTCCATACATACACATGAAGGTGTTACATACATATGAAGTCATTACATACATGTGAAAGCGTTACATGCATATGAAGACATTTCACAGATGTGAAGGCATTGCATACACGTGAAGACACTATATACATGCTATGGCACTGCATAAATGGGAAGTCATTACATTCATGTGAGGACATTACCTCCAGGTGGCAGCTTTAAAGGGAAAAAAAGATGCCTGCCACTCCCTCATCCTTTCCATCTTACTGGAAGCTCTACTAACACAATATGAAAACAAATTTTAAATACAGCCTAAAGAAGATAATAAGAAGGCAAGCCCTAAAGTGGGAGAAAGTAGTTGCAAAATATGTATCTCCCATCGACATATATTTCACCTGACCCTGCTTAGCTTCTGGGATCAGACAATATTGGGCTTGTCGTATGGCCATAGACTGTAAAATATACGATGAAAGATTATTATCCAAAGGAAAGGCAGAAGGAAAGAGACAGAACCTTAGTGCAGGATTATATGATCCAGAAGCATTGTAAACTAACCAATGAGATGCTATTAAATGAGATACCTACGGAAATGGTCAAATTCCAAAATATTATCACCCTCAAATGCTGGCAAAGTGGTACACCAGGAACACTCAGTTAATACTGACTGGAATGAAAACTGGCCCATCCACTTAGAGGAAGATTTTGGCAGTTTCTCAAAAAAAAAAAAAAAACACATATTTTTACCAATATAATCCATCCATCACTGGACTGAAAACTTATTTCCACAATAAAACCTACACATGCATGTTTGTCGCACCTGTTTATTATTGCCCAAACTTAGAAGCAGCCACCACGACCCTCAGTCAAGGTACAGGCACATGGATAAGCTACAGTACATCGGGCAAAAGAACACTGTTAAGACTGACAAGAAACAGGCTACCAAGCCTCAAAGAGGCACAGAGGAGCTTTGAATATATATCAGCAAATGAAAACAACGCCAATATGAAAAGGCTACACAGTAGTATATAATCTTAACCAGGCAACATTCAGCAAAAGATAGAATAGGAAGATCTATGCTGAGGATAGGGGAGGGGAGTAGGCAGAGCCCAGAGGATGCTGAGGATAGTAAAACAACTCGGTATTACGCTACTGGGTAAAACATGTCGCCATATGTTTGGTCAAACCAAAGGAACATGCCATGCTAAGGGTGTGTCATAATGCAAAGGAAGGACTCTGGGTGATAATGTATCAATGTAAAGTCCTCTACTGTAACAACTCACAGCCAAGGGCAAAAGCTGTGCAGTGTAGAGGCAGGGGAGTGTGCAAACTCATCTACTCCAACAAATAAAATCCACTTGAACATAGCTATGGCATAGCAAACTTATTCACAATCCAGTTATCAATGTAAGAAATCCAAGATAATTCATAATTTATTTCTTAAAACTACTAAGAAAATTTAATAACGATGCTTAATACAGGGCCAGTGAGATGGCTCAGTGGGTAAAGGCATTTGCCACCAAGATTGACCATCTGAATTTGATCCTCTAGACCCACAAGGAGAGAACTGACTCCTGCAAGGTGTCCTCTGGCCTCCTCACACATATACACATGCTAAGTAAATGTAGTTTTGAAATTTTAGGTGGAGATATTGATACAAGGTGAATACAAACTCAATAGCGTTCCTAAGACTGTATGAACACACCATAATGAAACGCACTCATTTTCATGCTAACTTAACTGTGTTTGAATAGAAAAATGTGTGTGATTAATGTCATGAATGTGTATCAATGTCAACAGATCGTTAAGAAAGAACACGATAGAAAAATAGCCAAGATGTGTGAGTAGGGCAGCTCAGAAAGATAAGGAAATGAAGGGGTCTCATTAATAATCAGGCACATTAATATTAAAGCAAACCCGAATGCTCCCAGGAGCATCCAAACTGGAAAAAAAAAAGGCCTAACATTGAGTGCTCGCAGGACGGAGGGCTAGGACAGGGAATGGAAAATAAGTCACTGGACTTTGCAGAGTAACAACAGATCAAGATCAAAAGAAACTCCACATCCAGCTGTTTACATTAAAGAAACACTTAGACAAATCAGAATTTGTGCAAGGATCGTCACAGCACTGACACATGGTGACCGGGCCACTAGTGTCCTACTGAAGCAGCCGGCTGTGCTCACCCTGCCTCCCACGACAGCATGCCCTGTGTCCCCCGCTTTGATTAGCGGACCTTCATACAGAAGGATCAAGCAAGTCTGTAAACCATATCCAGGCTCTCCTGTGTTCCTTCTTCTGTTGGCTGCCTCCTCTTTTAGCAAGATTATTCTTGAATTTTCTGAGACATTCTGATGGGATGTTACCAGAAGATGTTTGTGGGAGGAGCTGCTTTTGATGCCAATGGGTTTAGAACCCAAGCCGGGAGCCTGTGAGGTCACTCAGTGGGTAAAGATGCTTGCAACCAAACCTCACAACCTGAGTTCAATTCCTGGGACCCAACTACAAAGGCCCATGCTCCCTTTACACAAAACAAGTAAAATGCAATAGAGCCCAAATAAAAAGTTTGACATTGTTGTTTGGTTTTGTGCTGTTGTTTTGCTTTGGTGTTGGTTTGATTTGTTCTGGCTTGAGACAGGATATCACTTTGTATAGTCTGGGCTAGCCTTGAACTCTCAGCAATCCTCCTGCCTCAAGCTCCCATGTACTGGGTTGCCAACTTGTTTTTGGTTTTGTGTTGTTGTTTGTTCCTTTGTTTTGTTTTTTAAATTTTTAAAGTTTATTTATTCTTATTTTATGTGCATTGGTGTTTTGCCTGCATGTATGTCATTATGAGGGTGTCAGTTCTTAGAGTTACAGACAGTTGTAAGCTGTCATGTGGGTGCTTGGAATTGGACCCTGGTCCTTTGGAAGAGCAGCCAGTGCTCTTAACCACTTAGCCATCTCTCCTCTTGTTGGTGTTGTTTTTCTTAACTTGCTTTTTTTTCTTTCTTTCTTCAACTCCCTCTATGATTTGACCATAGATGATTTGATCTAGTTGATCCAGTTGTGACACTCAGGAGCAGGGGTGGGTGTTGTGGTGGGTCGGTGTTCTTTTCAGCAGTACAGGGACTCAAACCTAGAGTTTCTCACACGCTAAGCAAGAATTCTACCTCTAAGCTACACCTGTGGTCCCATAAAAGCTAATCAAACACTTTTGCTATAAACCTGAGCTGAAAACCGATTCCCTGAGGTGGAAACTCTTGGGACATGACCGAGATCCAGGTGGAGCGGTACACACCGCTCATCACAGCACTCAGGCACAAAGTCTCATCTGTCACAGCATGTATAAAACTCGGGATACTGAGGCAGGAGGATTGCAAGTTCAAAAGGAAGCAGATGTCTACATTGCAAGCTCCAGTCAGGGCTATATGGTAAGACTCTCTTAAACAGCAAGGCGGGGGGACATAAAAGATGAAGAAAGAAAGGGAACAGAATGAGATGGGAGGAAGAGGAGAAGGAAGTAAGGAGAAGTTTGACCGGGTGAACACAGAGCTAGGGAAAGAACCAAGCAGAGTCTAGCTCAGGGAGGAGACTCACAAATTCTGTGGCTTCTCTGCAGTAGTAGGTAGCCATGTCACCTGGCTTAGCACAGTCAGTATGACTGCATGCTCCCAAACATGGATTAACAGGTTCCAAGGAACCGCATGCAGTATGTATAACAGGAAAATATGACTGGCCATACTTAAGCTGGGACCTAAAGTTTTCAATGAAGGATCCTGCAAGTCAGTCTGGGGATGGGAAAATAAGGCTAAGAAGCTGGCAAGACAACTCCGTGGGTAAAACAATTGCTCCACAAGCTGACAGCCCGAGTCCAATCCCCAGATCAAGATCTGACCTCACGCTCTCGCTCTCCGTGGCGCATGCGCACCTGCTCGCTCGCTCGCTCTCTCTCTCTCTCTCTCTCTCTCTCTCTCTCTCTCTCTCTCTCTCTCTCACACACACACACACACACACACACACACACACACATAGTTAAAAATAAGTCTTTAAAGACTCTAGTTATAGTCAGGCATGGTGGTGCACACCTTTAATCCCAGCAGGTGGATCTATGAGTTCAAGGAAAGCCTGATCTACACAGCGAGTTCCAGATTGGTCAGAGATACATAGTAAGATCCTGTCTCAGAAAAACAAAACAAGAGATTTTCCTGGGTCTAAAACTCTGCTTTTCCTATTATAAATGAAGTAACTCTTCAAAACATACTGATTTTTTTATTTCTATATTAGGGTTATGATAGCTATAATATATCTGTTTTGGAAATTTATCTTTTCAAGTATGTGATTCAGGCTTTTTTTTTACTGAAGGGAAAAATGAAACAACAATATTCTTTATCTACCTTAGCAGGGGAATGTCTGTTAAATTTTTATGAATATCTAAACATCAATCAATACAAATATTCTTAAAGACGAGATCATAGCATACGCACAGCTGTAACATGCTTTTTCTCACTGAAGGTTGTCTAAATTATTTCTATCTCGATAAGCAGCCACCTGTATCATTGTTAGGGTGCAACTGCCTCCACACTCCTCGGCAGCAATGGCTTTTCTCAAGCAGGCACCACTCCCAGAAGCACAGCTGTGCTTTTCCACAGGAGCCTGGTCCCTGTCAGCCATCTGTATATCCCTGTGCTGTGGGCTTCCTCAATTCTGGAGAATCCGAAGCACTCAATCTTCTCCTTGTGGCTAATAACTTCTCATTGCTTTTAAATTAATCTCACTCATTCATTTATTTATTTGCTTTTAAATTTTTTTATTTATTGATGTGTGTGTGTGTGTGTGTGTGTGTCTGTGATATGCACACAGGTGATCTCAGAGGGAAGAAAACACAGCAGATTCTCTGGAGGATATTATAGGCTACTGTGAGCCACCCACCATGAGTGCTGGGAACTGAACTCAGGTCCTCTGCAGAAGGAATAGGGACTCCTAACTGCTGTGCCATCTCTCTAGCCCTGTATAATTGGGTTTTTTAAAAAAAAAATTAGTGAAAATCTTGTTCCTGTTATGTGGAGGAACCTATATTGTACTGTGCTCATTTAAAATTATACTAAATAATCCCAACGGGGAGTAAGTAGTACCTCATTACCTGTTTTTGAATCGTTTAGACTAGACAGCAGTTTGTAAGGAATTGGGTAACAACACTTCATTCTATAAAACCGAGTAAATGTTCCCCCTAGACAAGAATTTTGATCATTTCTTAGTAGGTAAATAACTTTTTTGGTGTTTTACAACTCAGGCTAGATCTTGTACCGCTATCAACATGAGCACTGCCAAATCCTGGAGTGATTCTTCTCCAACTGCCCTACAGGCTTCCTCCTGGCTGTGTAGGGAGGTAGGCCGGTCTTGTCTGTAACGGAGACCTGTGGTCTGTTTGAGATCAGCTAACAGCCAGGCTTACAAAAACTCCTCTCTTTCTTCTGAAGCCAGAGTGGCCTCACTTTTCCGAGCCTCTAGTGGACCACTCTGCTCCGGAGCCGGTGCTTCTTTGATAATTTTCTTTCTGTCTGCTCTTTGTGCCTTTCACATCATGCATCTCCATCCGATTCATTTGACATCAGTTCTTCAAGGCATGCAGTAAACACCTGTGGGGCTACGGCCAGGGGACAGGAGCTCGCTTTCACACGTCACAGAGGAAACAGGTGTCTTGCATAGCCTTTCTGGCACTTCAAGGTAGTTTAACTCCAATTTGGCTGAAACTCCCTAAGGGGGAAAGCTCAAGCCCCAGACTCAGTACAGGTGAGTCCACATTAAACCTCACAAGCAAGGAGACAACACAGTTACACCCCAGCCTCAGGGTGTTATCTGAAACCACTGACCCCCGGTTCTGCTTTCCTTGTTCAGGTCAGAACTTGAAACATTTTAGCAAAGGGAAGTACTGGATACTGAGGCAATCAAAAAGAAACACATACACACACACCCAAAAAAACAGGTCTCACACCTTGAAGTCAGGACCTAGCTGAGACAGCTGGGACACCGCCTTTGTGTCCTCCTGAGCCGGTATTCAGCCTTTATCTTGAACGCTGTCTCAACCCAGGGTTTTGTTTTGCTTGTATCTTTTCTACAAAATATTCTTCCCTTTTTGTGGAAAGACCCTAGAAGCCAGAATTATCAAAACAACTCATCTGTGTATGTCTTAGGATCTCTTGTTTTGACAACAAAAGCCCCCACTAATTCCTCAAAAGAAAACAAAAGGAAATAGGAGTTTTACCAATTAGAATTATTTCTGGCAACATGGCAGGTTCGTGAATACAGAGACCGACAAATGACTTCCTGTTTTATTTACCTATTTCATAGTCCTTACAGAACACCCATCCTCATCGCAGGGGTAAATTCCCCACGTTCTTTGAGGGGTCAGAAACAGACTCAAGTCCCATACGATCTTCACTGTTTACCTATACCCCGAAAACTCCATCATCACAACCCACATCTTTCTCGCACAAAACCTCATCATCATCATCATCATTAAAATCCAGAAGATTCTGGGAACATGGTGCATCAGAAGCCATGACTATGAGACCAGATGCTTGTGTGGAGGGAAGTTCCGATATACAGCAGGACCGGTGTGGGGCCTGTGAGAGGGCTCAGCAGGTGAAATACCGAGCAAGACTAACAGCGTGAGTTCAGTCCCTGGAGCCCACATAAAGCAAGGCGAGAGCTATACTCCACAAACTGACCTCTGACCTCCATGTGCTTGCCACACATAATAATTATAATGATGATGATAACAATAAATATTTATTAAGCCACCAATAATAGAAGGAACCACAGAAAGCAGAAGTGAGACCAAGGTGGGTTTCTCCACAAAGAATCCAGCAGGTGCACCCAGCCACAGCAAGCAGCAGGCACTGCACTGGAGCCCACCCCAGAAGTGCTGCAAAGGACTCGGAGCATCTGTGCAATGAAAACCACAGAGAAACAGTGAACTGAAGTAACCAAACTGGACACTGGACTGACTGACCAGGATGGAACGTGAACCACAGCAAACCGTAGATACATGCCATTAAAGGGGTACCGGGCTCAGAAACCCAGAGATTTCCAACCCACACCATCTCTTCACCTAACTACCTACCACACCCCCACATCCACCACACCCCCACATCCACCACACCGCCTTACCCCACTCTCCCCATCCATCCACCCCAGAACCACATGTACCACGCCTTGATCACCAGAGTGTAAGCTGTTCATAAACACGGCTCCAGAGAACAGATACAAGTGCCTACGGACGCTCCCCAACACACACCCACTACTGCCCCCATGGGACAATGACTAGATGGGGACCCAGGAAGAATGTGACAGGACATGCCACACAGTACAACCTTCTGCTGGGGGCAGCAGACCCCGAGCTGCACTGTGGAGACAGCGGCAACAAGATGGGAAGGGAGGCCGTGTAAGGACTAAAGTTGATCTGTAAACCCCACTTACCCAAGGGCAGATAACTTCCTGGAACGCTGGGGGCATAACAAGGCCCGGGTTTTCACCTCAGCAAACAAGGTTGGTTGCCCCAACTGCACAGGATGTGCTCGATCACACAGGAGCAGGATATGAAGGCAAGATGTGTGCTTATCCCAAAGGACAAAAGCACCAAGTACATTACCTTGTGAGTCTCACCTGGCTGGCCTAATTCAGCACCTTTCTCTGGGAATTCCAGCTATGGACCTGGCCAGGTTCCATCTTCCTGGCCAGTATTTAATAAACCTTGCTTTGATTGGACAATCATGAATTTGATGTTTCTCCTCACAATTTTCAGGTTTAACGACTGATGCTGGGAAGAAGGAGATATTGTCTCTAGTTGCATATCCACCAATCAGCCCACCGGGCTTCAATATATATAGTTCCACAGTTACACAAAGGCCCCCAGCTAAATTCGGTGGGTCACAAAACAAAGAGGTGAATGGGAGAAAGGGGTTTGTATGGAGCAGTGGGGAACATGGCAGGTAGGAGGAGGAGTACCATGGGAAAGTATGACCAGGTGAGAGGGAGATGAGAGAGTGGACTGAGGGTCAGAAGAATGCACTATGTGCATACATGTATGATACTGAAAAGAACAAATTTAATTAATTTTTAAAAAGAAAATGTATGTGTGTACACTCGGCTGTAAAAAACAAACACCAAGTGATCTTCCCTAAAAATATACACATACAAGCTACACTAAAATGGACTCAGAAGGTTGTTTATACATTGTATGTCTGTGTATATGTAACAATAATAATTGAAGAAAATAACACAAGGGAGAGAATGCATGAAAGTGGAAGAAGGGCTGGAGGTAGAGGAAGGAGCAGAATGTGGTAACAGAAGATTAAAAACTATCAACTAGACCAAGTGATCCCAGCACTCAGGAGGCAGAGGCAGGCAGATCTGTGAGTTCAAGGCCAGCCTGCTCTACAGAGAAAGATCCAGAACAGCCAGGGGTGTTGCACAGAAAAAACCTGTCTGGGGATGGGGGACAAACAAAAACTATCAACTATATATATTGTGTGTGTGTGTGTGTGTGTGTGTGTGTGTGTGTGTGTGTGTGTGTGAGAGAGAGAGAGAGAGGGGGGGGTTATAATGAAACTCACTATTTTGTGCAAGTAATAAATCCTAATTAACACGGGAAAAATAATGAGAATCATAACATTGTGATGAAAATGGACAGAACTAGAGATTCTTGTTAAGCAGATAGCCAGATTCAAGATAAAGATCACAATTCTCCTATTGTTTAAACCTTACATTGCACATATATCTGAAATGTAAAAGGGGAGGTAGCCTGATCTACATAGTGAGTGGCAGCAAAGCCAGAGCTACACAGTGAAACCCTGCCTTGCAAAAACAAACAGACACAATTTAATAGGGGTTCTGAGAGTGGAAAAAGGATCTAAAGTGAGGGGGTGGCATAATCATTAACCACTATTGGAATACATAGAATGTGTCTTGAAAGCAGAAGGGGAAACAATTGGAGGGATAAAGGGAACCAGAAAGAGGGAGAGGTTGGAGGCAGCGAGGGCATCAGAGGGCATAAGAACCAAGTGTTGACTGAGGTTTCTGTCCCGTTCTGTCCTGCAGTCATTCAGCCCAAAAGAAACACACAGAGGTCTACATTAATCATAAACTGCTTGTCCTATTAGCTCAGGCTTCTTATTAACTAATTCTTACATCTTAAATTAACCCATTGTCTGTGTTAGCCATGTGACTTGGTACCTTTTATCAGTGATTCATTCTCATCTTGCTTCCCCTGCATCTGGGTGACGACTGCAGACTCAGCCTTTCCTCTTCCCAGAATTCTCCTGTTCTGGTTGCCCCACCTATGCTTCCTGCCTGGCTACTAGCCAATCAGCATTTTATCAAACCAATACAAGTGACAAATATTTGCAGGGTACAAGACTATTGTCCTACAGAAACCAAGTATAATAATATAGATATGAAAACATCACTGTGAGACCCATCTATCCACAAACCAAAGTATTAGCCCAAAAGAAGAAAGCTCAGACTTAATGCAGTGATCCATGCCTGTACCCTGTCACTGGGGAAGCTGATGCAGAAGGACTGAGCTGGAAACCAGTCCCTTTCTCCTGTCCCAAGTCTCACCCCTTCCTCCCTCTCCTCCTCTCTCTGCTCCCCCTTCCTCCCTCTCCTCCTCTCTCTGCCCCTCCTCCCTCCACCCCTTCCTTTCTTCCTCTTGCCCTCACTCTGCCTCTCTTTCATTCTTCCTCCAGATTCTTGCTCAGTAGCCCAGGCTAGCCTCACAAAATACAAAAGTTCCTCAAAATGGCCCAAGAATGTAAGCAGATGAGCTAAAACTACAACACTCATAGAAGGAAACATGGAAGAAAGCTTCTTAACCATATTTTGGAATAGATCGCTTAGCTTTGATACCCAAACTAGAGGAAACAAAAGGAAAAATAAGCTGTACTGCATTGAAATTAAAAGGTTTGTGTATCAAAAGGGAGTACCAACAGCGTGCAAAGGCAGCACGCGGAGCGTCTGGAAACATTCGCAGATCATGCCCCTGATAAGAAATTCCTATCCAAAATGGATAAAGAACTTTGGAGTTCAAAACCAGAACAACTCAATTTAAAGACACAGTAGGTAGGGGTGGGGTCTAGTGAGAAGCTGTTAGGTCACTGGGGGCGAGTCTCTGAGGGGGATGTGAGGACTCTGCATCCTGCCTCTAAGTCTTCCTTTGCTCCTTGGCCACCATGAGGTAAGTTCTGTACTCCATGATGTACTTACTCCCTGTCTGTCAGCCTCACCTCAGGCTGCAAAGCCATGAAGCCAACCTTGGGAACTATGGGCCAGGATAAACCCTCCTTTCCTTTAAAATGACGTCCTCAGGCATTCTGTCAGAGTTATAAGCGTGTGACAAGCAGGGTTTCTCTTTAGCTGGAATAGAAACACATTGTATGAGATCTGAGTCATCACTCTCCAGTTAAAAACTGAAGGACTCCTGACCTGTAGACCAAGAGGACCTGACACTACGGACCAAAGTCATTCTACGAGACAATCGGGTCTCCACAAAGCTCTGTTTTATTTTGCCTTCAATTAACATTAGAAGTCTTTAAATTTTTATTTCTAATTTCTGTTTAAGATACGTTTCAGTAGTAAAAATGAAGTAATAAAAGTCCTGTCCAACCATCGTTATGAGGCATCTGTCTGTCTCTATCACAGCTCACTCAACTCCATAGGGATGGAAGGACAGTGGACAGAGTCTGAGGTTCTTGTAAACCCTGGAGACTAAAAGGTCTCCGCCTCCTGCAGAAGAGTGGTCAAGGTTAGGTAAGACACGACAGAGCAAAGCCTGGCACTTTCATTGGGCCCAAGCCGTGTCTGTTTTGACCCCTCCTCCAACCAAAGGTAATTGCTAGCAATTTCCCAGATCCCCCTAAGAAATGAAGACCCAGGCAGCTGTGGAGGAAGCTTCCTCCTTCCATTTTAGTTTCAATGGGGAACTTCTGGGAGGAAGAGATTGAAATCAGGTTGTCTGGTATAGAGGCAGAGTAAGGGTAAGGAAGCGGGATACACACACTCCCAGTCAGGGTGAGAAAGCAGGGTACAGGCACTCCCCCAGTCAGAGTGAGGAAGCAGGGTACACGCACACTTCAGTCAAGGTGAGGAAGCAGGGTACAGGAACCCCCAGTCAGGGTGAGAAAGTGGGGTACAGGAACCTCCCCTGAGGGTGATGAAGCAGGGTACAGGAACCCCCCCAGTCAGGGTGAGAAAGCATAGTACAGACACCCCCAGTCAGGGTGAGGAAGCATAGTACAGGCATCCCCAGTCAGGATGAGGAAACAGGGTCCAGGCACCCCCAGCCAGGGTGAGGAAACAGGGTACATACATCCCCCCCAGTCTGGCTAAGGAGGCAGGGTACAGACACCACTACCACCCCTGCACCGTGGAGGACAGATAACAGACCCTCACTGTGGCTTCCTTTTTTAGTAATGTAAAGTCATATAATATGAATAAATTCTATAAAATGAAAGAATATGTACAATATTTAATATTTGTACTGGTTTCCACATCAGCAGGTGATATTATACCAACAATTTCACTTTTTCAGATGACTGGAAGGGGACATATGAAGAGTTTGGGATTGCAGGAAAATTAGTGGGCACTTAGAAATTTATAGACAATATTTATAATTGTATCATTAGATTTTAAACTCCTTTAAATTTGAAAACTCTGGGTTTAACTGGCAAGGAAAGATGTAAGGAGCAATGGAAAAGGACTGTAAATGTCAGCATCATGTTTGATCATACCAAGGTGACCTTAAAATGCCATCTTATGCACTTTAATTTAACAAGACTGGTTTCCTAAAATATCAAATATTTGATATAACCAAGAATTTATATTGAACTACTGGAACAAATAGCTAGAAGATATTTCAGTTGTCCCACTCGGAAAAAAAGAGCAAGCTGTAGGCAAACTCTGCTCAACATGGCTGGTGGGAGGTGGTGGGGAGGAGGGAGGAGGTGGAGAGGAGGGAGAAGGGAAGAGGTGAGGAGCAGAGAGGAGGGAGGAATTGAGGAGGAGATGAGGAGGAGGAAGGAGTTAGGGAGGAGGGAGAAGGTGAGTAGGGAGGAGGTGAGGAGCAGAGAGGAGGGAGGAGCAGAGAGGAGGGAGGAGGTGAGGAGGAAGGAGTAGGTGAGGAGCAAAGAGTCAGGAAGGAGGGAAAAGGTGAGGAGAAAGGGAAAGGTGAGGAGGAGGAGGTGAGGAGGTGTGGAGGAGGGAGGAGGTGAGGAGCAGAGAGGAGGGAGGAGTTGAGGAGGAGGGAGGAGGTGAGGAGGTTGGCCTCCTTGTATGCAAAGTTCCATCCTCCCTCTTCATCAAAAACTGAGAAAGCCAGCTTCACCCAAATGTGAAGTGTTTTTCTTTATCAGACTTAACCTCAGGGCCCCGTTCCCTCCAAACGCTGTCCATCGGCCATCCATCACCAAGCTGTTCCTTAATTCAGACACCCCTTCTCTTCCTTTTAAAAATGCCATTTCCCCGGAAAGAACCAACACATTAAGTCCCTAAAGCCTTAATGGGAGAGTATTGATTCCTTTCTTCCATGAAAGGATAGACTGGGCACATAAAAATGGAAAGGAGCTAAAGATACAATTTTAAAACATACACGAGCTAGGAGCTGACAGCTTCCGATCCGGTGCAAGGACTTGATGTTCTTATCCTAATTCCTGCAACTAACTCCTCAGTGACAGCTTATGGGTCTGTCTTACAATGAGAAAGTTGAAGCAGAGAATTCAAATAACTCAACCAGCTACGCAGCCACTAGGGAAGGAGTTGGGATTTGAACTCATATCTAAAAACAATCTAGTTTGTCACACACACACCCCACCACCGCCCCACCACCACCCCCATCTGTGAGCTCACAGATGGACAAATGGAGTCCAGTTGGCCATTAGCAAAAGATCTCTCTCTCCTTTGTCACAGTTTTACTGGGAATGAATCCCAGTTGCAAGACTGACCCTGATCAACTCACCCCTTCTGAGAATGAAGTCCGATCACTGAGAAGTAGTTCAAAACTGTTCGCGGAACACCGGCTACTTAGACACTTTCTTCTTTGGATTCAGAACTATTTCCCCATCAGGGGAAGAAACTTAGAAACTGTGGATTTCCCGGAACATCCCATATCTCACAGTAACTCTGAGTCAACATTTTTGGAAAGCAAAAGACAGAATCAGAGGAGTTAAACAGTAGCACAGGCCAGGCGTGGACATGCACGCCTTTAATCCCAGCACTTGGGAGGCAGAGACCAACAAATCTCTGAGCTCAAGGCCAGCCTGGTCTACAGAATGAGTTCTAGGACAGCCAGGGCTATACAGAGAGAATCTGTTGGGATGGGGAGCACGTACTTATCAGAGCTCAGCCAAAGTGATGGGGGGTTTTGAATGCTAATGGTCTATCAGGGTAGAAACAGAGCACAGCAGGATGAAATGCCACAGCTCTGTCATTGGTTAAGCTGCCCTTGGAAGCACAAAGGGGTCATCAACAGCTAAAGAAAGCCCTAAGACATTTGTATTAGATTTTGTTTTGTGTGTTTTGTTTTGTTTTGTTTGGGGGGTATTTTGTGTTTTTTGCCATCTACTGGCAGCTCCCTTCTCAGAGAAGAATCAGATGGTGACTTAGGGCTTCTGTTGCTATGACAAAAACACTGAGACCAAAAATAATGTAGGAAGAAAGGGTTTATTTTTGGCTTATAAATAAGGGGAGCAAAGGCAGGAACTCAATTTAGGAGCCTAAAGGCAAAATCTGAAGCAGAGGCCGGGCGATGGTGGCGCACGCCTTTAATCCCAGCACTCGGGAGGCAGAGGCAGGCGGATCTCTGTGAGTTCGAGACCAGCCTGGTCTACAGAGCTAGTTCCAGGACAGGCTCCAAAGCCACAGAGAAACCCTGTCTCGAAAAACCAAAAAAAAAAAAAAAAAAAAAAAAAAAAAAAAAAAAAAATCTGAAGCAGAGGCCATAGAGGATGCTACTCACTCGTCATGCGTGGTTTGCTCAGTCTTGCACGTACCATTCAGGACTACCTGGCCAGGGTTGGCACCACCCACCGTGGGCTGGGGGCTGGGCCCTCCCAGCTCAATCACTAATGATGAAAATGCCCCCACAGGCTTGCCTAAAGGCCAATCATAAGACGGCATTTTCTCATTTGTGACTCTCTCTGCTCAGATAACCCTAGCTTGTATCAAGTTGATCAAAAACCCAACCGGGCAGAGGGGCAGCACATATCACCAACCGCAGTGCATGGCTTATCCCACACCCAGAGCCATATCTGAAAAGGAGGGTTAATGGACAACAGCTGCCACTCAGTAGCTGGCACTGGAACCACAACGACTATCCACGGTCCCCTCCTCCACAATCCCTCCACAACACACTCAACCTCAAAGCCCGCCTGGGCAGACCTCTCGGGCCATTTGCTGACAAGTCACGGGCCCTTGTTCCTGGTCACCATGCCTGTCTCAGATCAAGGCCATTTCACTTGCCCACATAGCATCATAGCTGGCCAAGGATGGACCAAGAGGCATCCCAGAGGGACACCAAATGCCACCCTATTTCTCCCTGGCTGTTGTATAAAACGTCAATGTCAAGGTCAATTGTCCTGCCAAGAGACTCCTCCATTTGTCTTATAGTCTCCAGATCACAGAAGTCTGAAGTCTTCTATCTATGCTATGGTTCAGTGTGGCTTGCATCATTGTCTCCAGTCACTGGTAGGTATTCCCTGGTTGTACAGTCCCGGGGCTGCTTGTACCACAGCCTGCGCTGACTGTAGAACACTGTCCTGTTAACTCAGAGTTAACAACCTTGTATGATACAGCCTGTTACGTAGACATCTGGTACAATGGGATTCTAACTATAGCAGGATTTCCAAGTATGGAACTAGCAGCTTCCTCCAGAACCCAAAGAAGACGGTTTGCCAGACATAGGGCTTCCTTCTTCATGACAGGATGGAGTAACATGAAAGACACAGAAGTGCATATTTTAGGGACTGGAGCGTTGGCTCAGTACTCAGGAACTAGCATTGCTCCAACACAGTGGTTCTCAACCTTCCTAATGCTGTGACCCTTTAATGTAGCTCCTCATGTTATGGTGACTCCCAACCATAAAATTATTTTCATTGCTGCTTCATAACTGTAATTTTGCTACTGTTCCAAAACGTATTGTGAATAATTGTGTTTTATGATGGTCTTGGGCGACCCTGGTGAAAGGGTCGTTCAGCTCCAATGTTGAATTGAGGTTGTGACCCACAGGTTGAGAACCTCTGCTCCAGCAGGACCTGAGTTCGATTGCCAGTACCCTGGGCACTGCATGTATGTGGTGTATGTACATACATGTAAGCACAACACTCATACACATAAAAGGAAAGTAAACCTTTTAGAGGAAAATGGAGCCCAACTATAAAGTAACAAGAATTTCAATTATACAGCTGGGGAACAGGAAAATTACCTGGTGCTGGGAAGATCCAAAGAAGGCATGGGATGCCGTGGAACTAAAGTTACAAGCAGTTGTGAGCCACCATGTGGGTACTGGGAACCACACCCAGGCCCTCTGCTAGAGCAGTCCATGTTCGTCTACTGAGCCATCTCTCCAGCCCCAGAAATCATGGTTTCCTATTGAGGTCAATGCCTCGGTGTCTTCTGGTCAGCCACTCACAACTTCTCTTAGGCAAACAAGTTGGGTAGTACTGTGTCGTTACACATCTATTCCGTCCCTAGGGCCCCAATTCCTGAAGACCAGTCCCAGGATTCCATTCGGACACCGTCATTCACTCTAATTACATCCACCTGGGAAAAGCCAGGGTCCATCTGGCTCCGTTGTTCACATTCTCCCCATCCTATGAGCTCCACAAATCCTGGAAATGAGACCCCAGGTGATGCACCCCTTCCCGTCTACCTCATCCCAATCCGCCATTCACGAGCGTTTCAGCCACTCGATCCCCACCTCGTGCTACACTAGCTGCACTCCACCAGCCACCAGTGATGACGTCCTTACTGTTGGCCAGAGGGTGCGTGACCCAGCCTATAGGCTCTGTCTGGCCGCTGGCCTTAGAGGATCCCTCCCAGTTTCAACTGTCTCAGGTGGAGTTCTGAGGAAGTACCCGTTCAAATAGGGTGATTCTTTCTTTCTTCCTGAACTACCATGAAGGGATGGTTTGCTCTGCCACACAGTCCCAGCAAGATGTACTGCCTTATCACAGGCCCAAAAGTAATGGGGTTGATAACTCTGGACTGGAAATCCAAAAATATAAACCAAAATAAAGCTGCTGGGGCTGGAGAGATGGCTCAGCGGTTAAGAGCATTGCCTGTTCTTCCAAAGGTCCTGAGTTCAATTCCCAGCAACCACATGGTGGCTCACAACCATCTCTAATGAGTTCTGGTGCCCTCTTCTGGCCTGCAGGCATACATATAGTCAGAATATTGTATAATAAATAAATAAATAGCTGCTTTCTGTTTTGTACGTTGATTAACTCAGGTATTTTGTTACAGAAAGCTCACACACAAGAGCAGAATCCATCATAAACCTAGAATTAAAGGAGGGAAGAACTGTGGATAATGATCTGTGGAAGCAATCGAGGGGATGACTGAGGTCCTGGGGGTAGAAGGGATCATCCAAGGAGAATATGGCACAAGAGGATAGGACCCGAAGAAGCACCAAGGTATAAAGGGTCCCAGGGTGACCCAGTGTCCCAGAAAAAGAGAAGAAGTTGAAAATGTTTTATGCCTGGAATTGGTGTCATGGACTTACGTGACTAACCAGAAAGAAAAAATGAGAAAAATAATATAAAATAAACAAATGAGAAAAAAAGATCGGCAACACCCGGGCACCCTTCAAGGACCTTTGCTGCTGTCACAGACCTGTGGCCAGCTTCAGCCCCTTAGGATTTGACATCCAGCCTCTTTAACCTTCTCTGTCTTCTCTTCCCTGTGGCGACATGCTTTGTTTCCTGTGATCACAGGCTAGCACACCCTTGGTAGTTTAAAACGACAGAAGTTTAGCCTCGCACAGTTCTAGAGGGCAGATGTCACTCAGCTGAAATCAAAGAATAGAGTGCTCCCCGGAGGCTCAAGGGGAGTCTGCTTCCTGTTCCTTCTAAAATCTCCCTGTCTCACCCAAGTCCAGCGTCTCCAAAGCTTCTTCTCCACCAAAGAGCAAATCTCTCTTTGGTCCTCTTCTAGGGACATTTATGCATGCATTTAGGGCCCACACAGATGACCCGGGGTAATCTCTCACCTCTGTAAAAGCACTTCAAGCCACTAAAACAAAACACTGGAGAGAATCCGTTTCTAAAGAGAAATGTAGGCTGGGGAGACAGCTAGAGGATGCAACACTTGATGCATGTGTGAGGAACATAGTTGGATTCTCAGAGTCATAAAAGTCAGGTGGCCATGAAGGCTGCCTGTAATTCCAGCCTTCAGAAATTTGTCAGGGAATCTCAGAACCAGCCAGAACCACCAGTGTGGCCCCAATGAGAGACCTTGCCTCGATATTTAAGATACAAAAAGATCAAAAAGCCACCCAGCAGCAACCTTGTGTCTCAACACAGACACACAGGCACACAAACCACACACACACACACACAAAATGAGGGAGACGGGAGTTGCTTTGGCTCCGTTTGGAGGTTTGGGACCAGGAGTGGGTAGGCAACTCATCACAGTGAGAGCAAAGGTCAAAGCAAAACTGCCTTCATCCTAAGCTAGGAAACAAGGACCAAAGCCACTAGGCATGCAAAGGTCCCTTCACAAGCACACCCCCAAGGGCCTACAAGCACAGCCAGCTGGCAGCAGTACCAGAGACTAGGCAACAAGATTTGTTGCTCGTGTGCATGCCACGGCACCATGCTGGAGATGGTCTCCAGGGCTTTCCCCACACTGGGCAAGCTCTGTTCAAAAAACTGCAACCCCAACACAGGACCAAGCCTCTAACCACAGACCTGAAGAAAACACATTTCTGCAAACCATCAGGAACACTCTCCCCCAACTCTCTCCCTCTTCCTCCCTGCCCCCCATTTCCCTCATTCTCCCTGTCCCCTCCGTCCTCCCCCCCCTCTTTCCCTCTCCCTCTTTGCCCCCTCCCTCCCTCTCCCACCCTCTCTCCCTTCTCCCTCCTCTACCCACCTCCTGCACTCCAGGGCTTTGTCCCCACCTACCTACTTTCTCCTTAAACAACAATTTCTCTACCTATTCTTTCAATTATCACAACAAAAGCTTTCAAGTTAAGGGAAACAATGCTGTTTTCTCCCCGCAGCCAGCTGTTCCCCGACACAAAGTAACAGTGATTCTCAACATTGCTAGCAATTGTTATGAAAATGCATTTCTCTGTATCCTGTTGTCATGGCAGCTAAAGATCAAGACATGCCTGCTAGGCACAGCAATTTATACTGATTTGAAAGACTGTTTGCTGTGGGGGGGGGGACATTAAAATGCATAACTGAATGCATATGAAACCATAGCCCAGCAAAGTACAATATCAGTTATTCAAATGACATTTATAAAGCTCAGTACATCGTTTACTTCAATCAATATTGTGTTCATTATTTATGCTCAGGTAATCACTTTAATTTCCAACACACTGGCAAGTTTATTATTTTTTCTTAGCCTTTGGAATCTCTCTGTTACGTTTGCCCAGGCACTGTCTGACCTGAACACAGTATACCAACACCCACATCGCATTGTGACGCTCGGATCTGCTATGGCATTTTTTTTTTTTTGTAGCTGCTTCTTTGTTTGCTAGGCTAGCGATGCCTCTTAGGTGAGTTTCTCCCCTGAACCACCACTGCTTTAAATTTCACAGTATGACCAATTCTCTCTACCTCCAGATTGCAATTGTACCTCCAGACACAGCGCCTTATGGACATTTTATCTCTGGTCCTTCATAAGGAGCGGGGAGAAAAGCCGAAGAAGACAGGCAGGGATGTAGGATGCCAACCAAGAATATAAAAGGTTTATAACTGGCTACAAAATACCACATTTATTAGCAATTTGAATGGTGGTTGGGCCGCTAATCCTTTCTGTTGGTTAGCCCTCAAAATCACCCTGGGAGACCAATGGCATTCGGCAGGCAGGGAAATGGAGGCACGGGAGGATTAGCGACTGCAGTAGCCTGGCTGGTTTGGGAATTTAGAATTCTGACATTCCTAACTCATTGTTTCCTCAGGGCCCACTGGACATGGGCCTTAGGGGTCTTACTGAGATTTCCTGAAGCTTAGCTGACCACAGTCCCTCCGAGGATAATTGCTTACACTGGTTTTCCCATGGCTGTGTAATCACCGACACTTGACTTCATGGAGGTGATTTTTCATCCCATTCAGAGGGCCTCTCATTCTCTTTTTGTCCGGTCTGCTTTTTTGTAATTTTTTTGTCCTTTTATTGAAAATGGATTTTTTTTTTCTTCACACAATGTGTCCTGGTTATGGTTTCCCCTCCCTCCATTCCTTCCGGCTCCTCCCCGCCTCCCCGGCTCCTCCCCGCCTCCCCACCTCCCGTCCAGTCACACCTCCTCCTGTCTCTTATTAAAAAACAGACTTCTAACAGACAATAATATAATAAGATGAAACAAAAACTCACACATTAAAACAGGACAACACAGAAGAAAAAGGGCATAAGAGAAGGCACAAGAAACAGAGACCTGCTCATCTGCACACAGATATTCCATAAAAACACTAAACTCGAAGCCATAATATATGCACAAAGGACTTGTAGGGTACAAAGAGAAGAAAACATATTAAGAAAATAAAATAAAAAATAAAAAGATTTAAAAAGAGGAGGGAGCCCTGACACACGTGGCGAGACCAGGAACCTCCACGGATGCTGCCGGATTTGTTTTCTGTTGAGGTCTTACATCCACTTGGGGTTGAGATGTGTGTGAGGTGATGAGTATGAACCTCTTTAGATTCTTCTACACACGGTCTACTTTCCCCAGAACCATTTGCTGAAGATGCTATCTTTCTATTTTCCATTTTCCATTTTCAATGTGTGTTTTCTGGCCTCTTTACCAAAACTCAGGTGTGTGGGTTTATATCTAGGTCTTCAATTCAATTCCATTAATCGACCTGTTTATTTTTGTGACAATACAACCTGAAATCAGGGATGGTGGTACCTTGCGCAGCCTTTTTATTATTCAAGATCGTTTCAGCTATTCCAGGATTTTTGTGTTTCCATGTGAAGCTGATAATTGTCCCTGCAAGATCTGTGAAGAATTG
This sequence comes from Microtus pennsylvanicus, assembly GCF_037038515.1. Classification (NCBI taxonomy): domain Eukaryota; kingdom Metazoa; phylum Chordata; class Mammalia; order Rodentia; family Cricetidae; genus Microtus; species Microtus pennsylvanicus. Next base: position 92,828,748 of record NC_134584.1, read on the forward strand.
TGTTGGAATTTTGATGGGGATTGAATTGTACATTACTTTTTGTAGAATGGCCATTTTCACTAAATTAATCCTACCAATCTACAAACATGGGAGAGCTTTCCATTCTTCTGATATCCTCTTCAATTTCTTTCTTCAGTGTTTAAAAGGTTTTAGCATACAAGTCTTTCATTTGTTGGATTGGCTACAATTACCCCCAAGATGTTTTACACTATTTGAAGCTATTGTGAAAGATCGTTTGTATATAGGAAGGCTACTGATTTTTTTTGTTTGCTTGTTTGTTTGTTTTTGCTTTGATTTTCAAGACAGAGTTTCTCTGTGGAACTCTCTGTAGAACAGGCTGGCCTCTAACTCACAGAAGTCCACATGCCTCTGCCTCCCAAGTGCTGGGATTAAAGGTGTGCACCATCACAGACCAGCAAAATGATTTTTTTATAATTTTTTGTGCATTTGTGTTCTGCCTGCATGTATGTCTATGTGAGGGTGTTGGATCCTCCTAGAACTGGGGTTACAGACAGTTATGAGCTGCCATGTGGGTACTAGAAATTGAAACTGCATCCTCTGGAAGAGCAGCCAGGGCTACTGATTTTTGTGTGTTAATTTTGTATCCAACTACTTCGGTGAAAGTGTTTATAAGCTGTAGGAATTCCTCAGTGGAATTTTTAGGTTCACTTATGTATGTTATCATATCATTTGCATATAAAGATATTTTGACTTCTTTTCCAATTTGCATCTCCTTGATCCCCTTCGGTTGTCTTATTGCTCTAGCTAGAACTTCAAGGACTATATTGAGTAGGTATGGAGAGCATGGACAGCCTTGTCTTCTTCCTGATTTTAGTGGAATTGCTTTGAGTGTCTCTCCATTTAAGTTGACATTGGCTATGGGCTTGCTGTAAACTGCCTTTATTATGTTTAGGTACGTCCCTTTTATGCCTAACCTCTCCAGAATTTTTTATCATGAAGGGGTGTTGGTTTTTTTTTCTACATCTAATGAAATGATAATGTGGAATGTTTTTCTTTCACTTTGTTTGTGTGGTAAATTTACGTATGTTGACCCATCCCTTGCATCTCTGTGATGAAGTTGACTAATGATGGAGGATGATCTTTTTTGATGTGTTTTGGGGTTCAGTTTGTGAGTATTTTATTGAGAATTTTGGCCCCTGTGTTCCTAAGGAAAATTGGTCTGTAATTCTCTTTCTCTGTTGGGTCTTTATTTGATTTGGGTATCAGGGTAATTGTGGCCTCGTAAAACAAATTGGGCAATGTTCCTTCTGTTTCTATTTTGTAGAAACAAAATGAGGAGTATTGGCATTAACTTATTGGCATTAACTTTAATTTCCTTGGCATTAATTCCTTTGAAAGCCTGATAGATGTTACTAAAACAATCTGGCCTCAGGTTTTTTGTTTGTTTGTCTGTTTTGGGTTGGGAAACTTTTAATGACTGTTTCCATTAGGTGATAGGCCTTTTTAAATTGTTTATCTGATCTTGATTTAACTTTGGTAAGTAGTATTATCAAGAAAATTATTAATTTCTTAATATTTTCCAATTTAATAGAGCACAGGTTTTTAAAATATGTCCTTATGATTCTCTGGATTTTTTGGTGTCTATTGTTATGTCCTCCTTTTCATTTCTAATTTTGCTAATTTTGCTACTCTTTCTGCCTTTTAGTTAATTCAGACATGGGTTTGTCAATCTTATTGATTTTTTTCAAAGTAGCTTTGTTTCATTGAGTCTTTGTACTGTTTTCTTGTTTCTATCTTATTCATTTCAGCCCTGAGTTTGATTATTTCTTGCTGTCGCTTTTGGGTGTGGTATCTTATTTTTGTTCTGGAATTTTTAGGTGTATTGTTAAGTTGCTAGCATGAGATACTCCAATTTTTGTAATTGATTCTACTTATTTATTTTTATGCACATTGGTGTTTTTGCCTGCACGTATGTCCATGTAAGGGTGTCCGATTCCCGGAACTGGAGTTACAGACAGTTGTGGACTGCCATGTGGGTGTGGGAATTGAACCCAGGTCCTCTGGATGAACAGCCAGAGCTTTTAACCTCTGAGCCATCTCTCTAGTCTCCTCACTCCAGCTTTGTAAAGGCACTTAGTGCTACGAACTTGCCTCTTAGAACCGCTTTCAATGTGTCCGATAAGTTTGGGTATGTTATATCTTCATTTTCATTCAATTTTAGAAAATTTTTACTATCTTAATTTCTGTCAACCTATTTTTCATTCAGTGGTGAGTTATTCAGTTTCCATGAGTTTGTAAACTCTGTGTTGTTTCTGTTGTTGATGTTGGTAATCAATTTTAATCTACGGTGGTCAGATAAGTTGAACTGTGTTATTTCAATTTTCTTGTATCTACTGAGACTTACTTTGCGACCAAATACATGGTCAGTTTTGCAGTAAGTTCCATGAGGTGCTGAGAAGAAGGTGTATTCTTTTGTGCTTGGGTGAAATATTCCGTAAACATTTGTTAGGTCCATTTGGTTTATACTGTCAGTTAGCTCCAGCATTTCTGTTTAGTTTTTGTCTGGACGATGTATCTATGAGCGAGAGTGGTTGGTGGACTGACAGCTCCCACTATCAGTGTGTGGGGTCAATAAGCGATTTTAGCTGTAGTAGTCTTTCTCTATGAACTCAGGTACCCTTGTGTTTGGTGCATAGATGTTAAGAATTGCAATGTCCTCCTAATAGATTTTTCTCTTTGATTAGTATGTAGCATCCTTCCCTATCTCTTTTTGATTAGTTTTGGTTCGAATTCTGTTAAATGTTAAAATGGCTATATCAGCTTGCTTTTTAGGTCCATTCATTTGGAATTTATTTTTTCATCATTTTACCATGAGGTGACATCTATCCTTGATGTCTTTCCTTTCTTCTGCTTGGATGCAGCAGAAAGGTAGATGCTGTTTTCGCATCTATTCTGTGTCTTTACTGGGGGATTGAGACCATTCATTGATGTAAAGAAATGTTAGTGAGTTGTGACTGTTGATTCTTATTATCTCTCTCTCTCTCTCTCTCTCTCTCTCTCTCTCTCTCTCTCTCTCTCTCTCTGTGTGTGTGTGTGTGTGTGTGTGTGTGTGTGTGTGTGTGTGTGTGTGTATTTCCCCTCTTTTGAGATCATTATTCTTTATCTTTTCCTTAGTGTGATTAACCTCGTTAGGTTTCAGTTTTCCTTCTAGTACCTTCTATAGGGGTAGCTTTTACAGACAGATATTGCTTAAATTTTGTTTTATCATAGAATATCTTATTTTCTCTATCTGTTATGATAAAAAAAATTTGGAAAATTTCAGCTGAATAGTCTGAGCTGACATCTGTGCTGTCTTAGAGTCTGTAGCACATCTGTCCAGGCCCTTCTGGCTTTGAGGATCCATTGAAAGTCAGGAGTTATTCTAATAGGTCTGCCTTTATATGTTACTTGGTCCTTTTTCCTTTGAAGCTTTTAATATTCTTTCTTTGTTCTGTACATTTAGTGCTTTGATTATTATGTGCTCAACGGACTTTCTTTTATGATCCAGCCTATTTGGTATTCTATATCCTTCTTGTACCTTGATAGGCATCTTCTTTAGGTTAGGAAATTTTTCTTCCATGATTTTGTTGAAAATATTTTCTGTGCCTTTGACCTAAGTTTCTCATTCTTTCTCTATTCCCACTATTCTTAAATTTGGCCTTTTCATACTATCCCAGATTTCTTGGATGTTTTTGTTGTTGTTGGTGGTGGTGGTGGTAGTTGGTTTTTTGCTTTTTGTTTGTTTGTTTGTTTGCTGTATTTTGTTTTGTTTTTGTTTGTTTGTTTTTTGGTTTAATATGGTTTTTTGAGACTGAGTTTCTCTGTATAACCATGGCTGTCCTAGAACTCACTCTGAAGACCAGGCTGGCCTTGAACTCAGAGACCCACAGGTTTCTGCCTCCCCAGTGCTAGGATTAAAGACCTGTGCCCCATGTGTCAATTGGATTTCTTTAAGGGATTTATTCATTGTCTCTTTAAAGACCGCCATCATAGTCACGAAGGCTATTGTAAGGTCCTTGTCTTGTGCTTTAGCTACTGTGATGGTGTTGCTGGGCTCTGATGCAGACATATTGTTCTGGATGTTACTGGTTGTGTTTTTGCATCGGCATCTAGGCATATGGGTTTGGGGAAAGTATAATTCTAGGTTTTGATATCTAGTCTTCTTGTCTTTGTTGGGTGAGTGTTTTGTTCCTTGGTCTATGTTGTCCTCTGTGGTTCTTAGGAGAGTGTGGTGGCAGGTAGGAAATTCATCTATGGTCCTGATTGGTGAGGCCACTGGGGATTCCAGTTAAGTCTTTCTAGATATTGGGAGTTAACACTTAGGAATGGGGATGGGCTAGGAGTGGGGGCTGAGAGTGTCCACAGGAGGGAGGAAAACAGGTTGTTCTCCCAGGATCTGCTTGGTCCCCTGGGAATAGGGGCGGAGAGTGAGGAGAGGCCACATAGGTTGTCTGCTCCAGAGCTGGGGGGCCGGACATGCAGGAGAAGGGGAGAGTGAAGATCTGAAGCTTGTCTACCTGCTCTGCTGGCCTACTTGCTTCTCTGTCAGGCTTGGCTGGTGGGTTCCCAGAGAAAGCCTGCTGGGGTTGGGGTGGGGATAGCAGGATGAGTGGATAGGAGGGTTGAAGGAGATCTGTGTGATCTGCTGGGGTTGGGGACAGAGAAAAGGAGGGGGAGAGAAGGCTCCTGCAAGTTGTCTGCTACAAAGCTGAGGCTAAGACTAGAGAATTGACCTTGGGAGAACAGAAGAGATGAAGATCCACAGTTAGGCTGCCTGCTCTGCTGATCTGAGTGGCATTCAGGGTTCTCTGGAAATGCCTGCTGACGTTGGAGGCTGGGATAAAGCAATGAGTTGAGCCCATGCTCTTAAATCCTTTCTCTTCAAAACTGGCATTTGCTTCCCCTAAAGCTCACATTTCTCTCTTACACTGGGCTCTGAAGTTAAGTGTTTCCGTCCACATTTAGCATAGAATAGTGTCTCTCTTCTTTCCCTCACCCAGGAGTCAGAGATCTCACGATCTCATGATCATTCAGATCTTTGAATAAAAACGGGAGCTTGTTAGTCAAGGATCTCTAGAGGAACAGAGCCAGCAGGACGATCTGATTTAACAAATTGACATTATAAATATATACATGTACTAGTTTATATATAAGGGAGTTTGTGTTGAAATAGTACCAACGCTTGTCTCACAACTGAAAGGCCAAGAACACAGTAGCTGTTCCAATCTGGGTATCTCAGCTGCTGCCCTGTCTGATGCCTGAATTCTGAAAGGTTCCTGGAGTGCTGCCGGTCCTGAGTCAACAGTGGAAAGAAACGCTGCCATCAGCCAAGGGATCAATAGCAGCAACAAGGGGGCGGATCACCTCTGGGCTAGAGGGAGGCCGAGAAAGCAGGAGGAGTCTTGGTGCTCTTCCTTCTGCCACACCCTTTCCAGGGTGGGTCTTCCCGCATCAGTTAAGGCGATCATCACCATGCTTCAGATATGGACCTTATTCAGGCGATTCTAATTAGTGGCAAGTTGACATTAAAACAAGCCGTCACAGAGAACAACAAAAACATGCCATTGCAGAGCTAGAGAGATGCTCCGTGATTAAGAGAGCTTGCTGTCCTTCCAGAGGACCTGAGATTGTTTCCCAGCACCCATGTTGGGCAGTTCATAATCTCTTCTGACTCCAGCTCCGGGGATCCAATGCTTCCAATGCTTCAGGTCTCCTCTCTCTCTCTCTCTCTCTCTCTCTCTCTCTCTCTCTCTCTCTCTCTCTCTCTCTCCCTCTCTCTCTCTCTCACACACTCTTAAGGATAATAAAAATAGATTCTTTTAAGTGTCATTTCACACCCGCCTGCTTGGTCCACATGCTCGGAAGTGTCGAAACCAGCATGTGAGCAAGAGCGCTTGGCTCCAGAGTGTGTGCACTGTGCCTCTCTGCTATCGCCCTAAGCAGTCTCTAGAAACTGGGTCAATAAGAGCCAACAAGCCAAGATCCATGTTCCGGCTGCACACATGGCACACACTGTGTAAATTACTATACTATAATTACACTGTGTAAATATACTATACCCTGGGTTCAGATGAGGTCACCATGATGGCTGAACTTGCTAAATAGACAATATGCCTTACATATGACATGCTTTCCAGAAATGGTAGCTGTTGCCTCTAGAGCCAATAGCTCAGACATCTGATTCACTATATCGATAGATAGATAGATAGATAGATAGATAGATAGATAGATAGATAGATGATAGATAGATAGATATGATTGATAGATGATAGATTGATAGATGATAGATAGATAAGATGATTGATAGAGAGATGATAGATAGATAGATAGATAGATAGATAGATAGATAGATAGATGATAGATAGATAGATAGATAGATAGATAGATAGATAGATAGATAGATAGATAGATAGATAGAGTCTGAGAAGTGTGGACTAAGACATTCCCTGTACAGTCCTTCCCTTTCTGTGAGAGAGTGGGCCAATGAAAACAGGGCAAAATCAAAAAAGACGAGTGTGAGCAGGGAACGTGGTGAGCTTCTTCAAGCAAAATGCAGCTAGTTGGATTTGGGGACAAATCAAGGTAAAGACAAGGAACCTCAGCATGACTAGCTGTGCGATAAAAGGCCCTCTCTGGGAAGCAGGGTTGAGCCAGCACTTGCCCATGATAACTGAATCGGACACTCTCTCTGCCAAACAAATATTCTGATTATTTCCTCCAGCTCCCTATTTGCCTAAATTAAGCTGTTTCTCCATGCAAGGTGATCATTTTCTTCTGCCTTCAAGAACTCAAAGTCAGAAGACTTTACATTTTCTTCCATAAAAGAAACATCCTCAAGGCTGGAGAGATGACTCAGCAGTTAAAAGCACTGGCTTCTCTTCCAGAGACCCAGGGTTTAATTCCCAGCACCCACATCCGCTCATGCCTGTCTGTGACTCCAGTTCCACGGCTTCTGACGGCCTCACACAGATAGACATACGTGCGGGCAAAACACCGATGAACATAAAAGAAAAAGAAACTAGAGAGAAATATTCTCTGCTAGGAAACCACAGAGCCAAGGAACAATCCCCACTTCTAGGAGACCCACCTCCCAGCAGGGGGGGTGGTAGAATCAGCAGGTACTGAGGTCTCTAGGGATCTTCTAGTACAAAATGAGCACCTGACAACATCCCACAATCTGGAAGACTCCCTGTGGTTGAAGCCTGATGCTAACCTTGCCGTCTCTCAGTATCCCTGGAATTCTGTTCTGTACGGGCACCAAAGGATACATCGAGAAAGACCGTGACTTGAGTCGAGGCTCTGCCTCTTGCCATGCAGCCCTAGGAAGGTCCACTCACTCTGTACCTCCTTTATAAAATGAGACCCGTTGGGTGGGGGTGCTCCGTGGTAGAGTGCCCACTTTGCACACACAAGGACTTGGTTTTAATCCCCAGTAAGAAGGCGAAAATAAAAGAAGAGAGGGCACTTACCTGCTTTAGGAGTCTATGATTTGTGTGAACTTGTCCTCTGGGAAAAATACTCTTTGATCAGTAGATACTATCTATCACATGATTTATGGGGGGGTTGGGTATCGATTTCATGGCTGGTGGTTTTATATGATAATCACCAATCCCTAGGGACTTGGAATAATTTCACCATCAAAATTTTCCATTAGAGTGGCAATATAGCTGTTTCAACAAGCCTGCTCAAGTAACTTTCCCAGTGCAAATTCTCGTGATAATAGCATTACAAATGGCATCTCTAAAGATTTCAATTAAAATTGATTTGTCATTGTAATCTTAGCTAATAATGGTATGGTAATGGCATTATAATGAGAAGATCAAAGACTCACGTTGAAATTATTTTGGCATTGTTATCCTAGATTCTAAATGGCTCTGAATAGGCTGATCTATACATAGATTTGAAACTGTTGTGTCATAGTGCTATTAAAAGCTAAGAGATTCAGTAATGGAGCCATCCGCTCCTTTTCCCCAGAGCCCAGCTTGGAATGTCTTCTACTGTTTTCATCTTCCCCAAAGGTGGAGTTCAAACAGGGGAATCGTTAATTCCCCTACCTTAGCATAGCAGGGGAAGGAAAGGGACCAGGAATAATGACAATGAGTGCCCGGGAAGGCTGTTCACAGCAAAAGTCAGAGACAGCCCCACTCAGTCTATATCAGGAGATGCTGGGGCCGGGCAAGCCTCCCGCTGCACGGCGCTATGTCAGGCTGATGGGAGGCTAACCAAGGATCCCGCTGGTGGACACGGCGCTACTGCTGCAACACAGTAGTCACACCTAGAGACAGGATGCCGCGTCTCAAAGTGTCCCTCCTCCTTTGTGGTTTTGGCAGTTGTGACACCTGCATGCGCTGAGTCAGGCTGAATCCTCGGATTGTAAAACCGCTTGCTTCTGCGATAGTGGCTGCGGTTTTCTTCCGGTTTGGTTTTTTGTTTGCGTGCTTGTTTTTAGACAGAGTCTTGTCATGTAGCCAAGGCTGTCCTGAACTCACCACCTTCCTACCTCAGTTGCAATCACAGGTTTGCATCCCAATGCCCTGATGGTTTTTGAATCTCTTTACTTTGACGGGTACTTAAATGAAGTGGGGTGAGACATAGCTTGGTTTGTATTTACTTTACAGAACTCACAGTTTAGAGAATGTTATTATAGCAGGCAACACTTAGGATAACCAGCAATCATATACCTCTTACTCTCTGGTGTGTCTTAAACACTTTAAAGATAGTTACCTCCCAGGATTCTAAGTAGTTATGGCTCCACAAAGTTGCCCATGATTACTGCTGAGCCAGAGGTGGAGATGTAGCTCAGTTAGTAGAGTATTTGGCTAGCCCAGAAGAGGCCATAGGTTCAACCCAAAATTTCCTCATAAATGGGTGTGGTGATACATGCTTGTAATCTCAGTACTCCAGAAGTAGAGGCAGAAGGAATAGAAATTCGAAGTCATCCTTGGTTACTTAGACATTGGAGGCCAACCTGGGAAGCATGAGATGCTGTCTAAAAAAGGGAGAAAATAAGCAAAATGAGCACTGGCTCACTGCTCCTAGAGATAATGATGGGTTAGGCTCCTGCACGCTGTAGTCTGGTACTCTTGTTAGCCAGTGTCTCTTTGTCTGTGTGTGTGTGTGTGTGTGTGAGAGAGAGAGAGAGAGAGACAGAGAGAGAGAGAGACAGAGAGAGAGAGAGACAGAGAGAGAGAGACAGAGAGACAGAGAGAGACAGAGAGACAGAGAGAGACAGAGAGACAGAGTGTTTGAGCATTAGTTTCTCTGAAACTAGAGTTACAGATGGTTGTGAGCTGTCATGTAGGTGCTGATAATCAATCCTGGAACTTCTAGAAGAGTATCAGGTGCTCTTAACCACTGAGCCATATCTCCAAGTACACACACACACACACACACACACACACTTTTTGAAAGGACATCAATTCTGAAAAATATCATACTCCATACATCCATTTTAGATGGGAAGAACTATGAACCTCCAAATTTGGGGGCTTTTAATGGGCTAGAACTAAGGATAAATTAATCATCTTTCTGTCACTGGAAAAAAAAATTACATATGAAATATTGGATGAGGTATGAGGGAACAGCTGAGGGAGCAGGCCTGAACCAGGGCCCTCTGTGGGACCAAGCCCAAGCCAATGAAGTTCATTTGAGCAGGCCCAAGACAGTTACCTCAGCAGAAACAGGCCCAAGCAAGCAACCTCCGTGGGAGCAGGCCCAAAATGACTCCCAGGATTGCAAAGCAACCTCCAGGGTGACTGGAATCGTGGCCCTGACGGCACCACGAGGAGCAACCATCTGAGCCTTGGATCCACTGGCACCTGGAAGACTGATTGACAGAGACACAGCCCTAACTACACCAATCAGAAAAATAGATTGGGTAAACAAGGTAAGAACACACTCAGAACCATAAAGAGCAACATAACACCAACAAAAACTGGTGGATCTAAACAGCAAGACTTGAACATCCAAATATAGATGAAGCAGAAGAAAATGACCTAAAAAATTTTGGAGAATGTTGGAGGCCCTTAAAGAGGAAATGAAAGATTCCCTCAAAGAAATGGAGGAAAAGACAAACAAAAAATTGGAAGAAATCAATAAATTCCTTAAAGAAAACCAAGAAAAGGCAATCAAACAGATGAAAGAAATCATTCAAGACTTGAAAACTGAAATAGAGATAATAAAGAAAATACAAACTGAGAGGATCTGGAAACAGAAAATATGGGAAAATGATCAGCAACCACAAATGCAAGCATAAACAGCAGAATACAAGAGATGGAAGAGAAAATCTTAAGAGCTGAAGATATTATAAAGGAAATAGACTCATTGGTCAAAGAAAACATTTAATCTAACAAAAGCTTAAAACAAATATCCAGGAAATATGGGACACCATATAAAGACCAAACCTAAGAATAATAGGGATAGAAGAAGGAGAAGTCCAACTGAAAAGCACAGAAAGTATGTTCAGTAAAATCATAAAATAAAACTTTTCCAACCTAAAGAAAGCTATCATATGAAGATACAATAAGTTTACAGAACATCAAATAAACTGGACCAAAAATAAAGAAGTACCCTCACCATATAATAATTAAAATACTAAACATACAGAATAAAGAAAGAATATTAAGAGCTGCAAAAGAAAAAGGCCAAGTAACATATAAAGGCATAAAAAACACCTAACTTCTCAAAATGAAAAGGCAGAAATTTCCGGTCAAGCATTATGCAGAAATTAAGAGACCACAGATGTCAGCCCAGACTACTATACCCAGCAAAATTTTCAAACACCATTGACGGACAAAACGAGATATCCCATGACAGAACCAGATTTAACCAATACCTAGCCACAAACCCAGCCCTATATACAAAGTACTAGAAGAAAAACTCTGACCAAAGGAAGTTAGCTACATTAACAAAAACAAAGACAATAGATGATCTCACAGTAGCAAATCCCAAAGAAGGGGAACACATACACAATAACATCACCAACAACAAAAACTAAAATACCAGGAACTACCAATCACTGGTCATTAATATCCCTTAATATAAATAAACTCAACTCACCTATAAAAACCTCTAAAAAGACACAAGCTAACAGACTGGATACAAAAACAGAATCCATCCTTCTGCTGCATACAAAAAACACTCCTCAACCTCAAAGACAGACATTGCCTCAAAGTAAAAAGTTGGGAAAAGATTTTCTAATCAAATGAACCTACGAAACAAGCTGGTGCGGCTATCTTATTATGTAACAAAATAGACTTCAAACTAAAATCAATCAAAAGAGACAAAGATGGACATTTCACATTAGTCACAGGAAAAAAATCAATCAAGAGGAAATCTCAATATTGAACATCTATGCCCCAAATACAAGGGCACCCTCATATGTGAAAGAAATACTACTTAAGCTTAAATCACACATTAAACCCCACTCACTAATAGTGAGAGACTTCAACACCCTGCTCTCACCACTGGACAGGTCTGTCAGACAGAAACTTAACAGAGAAATAAGGGAACTAAGAGATGTTATGACTCAAATGGACTTAACAGACATCTATGGAATATTCCATCCAAACATAAAAGAATATACCTTCTCAGCATCTCATGAAACCTTCTAAAAATTTGACTACATACTCAACACCTCATGGAACCTTCTAAAACTGACACATTTTGTTTGAGGTAACAAAGCAAACCTCAACAGCTACAAAAAAAAAATGGAATAATCCCATATATCTTGTCAGATCACCATGGCTTAAAATTAGAATTCAGCAACAACACTAATTTCAGAAATCCCACAAACACATGAAAATTAAACAATGCTTACCTGAATCACCAGTGGGTTAAGAAAGAAATAAAGGAAGAAATTAAAGACTTCCTAAAATTCATTGAAAATGACCACACAATATACCCAAATTTATGGGACACAATGAAAGCAGTGCTAAGAGGAAAGTTCATAGCACTAAATGCCTACATAAAGAAGCTGCAAAAATTCCACAGTGAGTTGACAGAACTCCTGAAAACTCTAGGACAAAAAAAAGAAAACTCACCAGGAAGACTCGACAACAGGAAATAATCAAACTGAGAGCTGAAATCAATAAAATAGAAACTAAGAAAACAATACAAAGAATCAATGAAACGAAAAGTTGGTTCTTTGAGAAAATCAAAATAGACAAGCCTTTATCCAAACTAACCAAAAAGGCAGAGAGAATATCCAAATTAACAAAATCAGAAATGAAAAGGCGGACATAACAGCAGACATGGGGGAAATGCAGAGAATCATCAGGTCATACTTTGAAAACTGGTATTCCACAAAATTGGAAAACTTAAAGAAAATGGACAATTTTCTGGAAAAAATAATACTTACCAAAATTAAATCAAGATCAGATAAGCAAATTAAATAGATCTATAACTGCTAAAGAAATAGAAACAGTCTTCAAAAGTCTCCCAACCACAAAAAAAAACCAGGACCAGATGGTTGTAGCACATAATTCTACAAGATTTTCAAAGAAGAACTAATACCAATACGCCTCAAAATGTTCCACACAATAGAAACAAAAGGAACATTGCCAAACTCTTTTTACAAGTCTACAATTACCCTGATACCCAAACCACACAAAGACATTACTAAGAAAACAAAATACAGACCAATCTCACTCATGAACAATGATGCAAAAATACTCAAGAATGGCCAAGATCTGGGGCTGGAGAGATGGCTCAGTGGTTAAGAGCACTGGCTGCTCTCCCCGAGGTCCTGAGTTCAATTCCCAGCAACCACATGGTGGGTCACAACCACCTGTAATGAGATCTGGCGCTCTCTTCTGGTATGCGGGCATACATGGAGACAGAATGTTGTATGCATAATAAATAAATAAATAAATAAAAAAAAAAAAAAAAAAAAAAAAGAATGGCCAAGATCTAAAACACTGATGACAGCTTATTCTAGAAAGAATATGGGGTAAAGGGAACACTCCTACATTGCTGGTGGGAGTGCAAACTGGTACAACTGCTTTGGAAATCAGTATGGTGATTTCTCATAAAATTAGGAAACAACCTCCCTCAAGACCCAGCAATATCAATTTTGGTTATATACCCAAAGAATGCTCAATCATACTGCAAGAACATGTGCTCAACTATGTTCACAGCAGCATTATTTGTCACAGCCAGAATCTAGGAACAACCTATACACCCCTTGACTGAAAAATAGATAAAGAAAATGTGGTACATTTATACAATGGAGTACTACATAGCAGAAAAAAATGATGACATCTTGAAATTTGTGGGCAAATGGATGGATCTAGAAAACATATTGAATGATGTAACCCAGACCCAGAAATACAAATATCATATGCACTCACTCATAAGTGGTTTTTAGACATAAAGCAAAGAAAAACCAACCTACAATTCACAATCCCAGAGAACTTAGACAACAATGAGGACCCTAAGAGAGACAGACATGGATCTAATGTACATGGGAAGTAGAAAAAGACAAGATCTCCTGAGTAAACTGGGAGCATGGGGATCATGGGTGAGGGCAGAAGTGGAGGGAGGAGGAAAGGAGAGAGTGAAGAAAAATATATAGCTCAATAAAAATGATTTTAAAATTGTGATAGGATTTTTAAAAAAAGAAAAAAATATTTGACATACTGCTTTGGAGGTCAAGAGTTTAGAATCAAGCAGGCCTTCCAGAGAGAATGCTGGATGATAAAGAAATGGCAAGAGCTCACTGAAACAGTCATCTCCCAAACCAACAAAGAGGAAGAAGTACAGTCCCATAGTCAATCCCCTTTGAGAGTACACTCCCAAAGACCTACAGACCTCCCTCTAGGCTCCACCTCTTAAAGGTTCATAGCACTTCCTACTCCGTTCACCCTGGTGGCCACGCTTTCACAGATGGACACTTTGGGGACAGTCAGCATTCAGCCATCCCCACAACAGAAGGGAAGCAAGTAGAAGACGGAGCACACAGAGCTGGGATGAGCCCCAATCCATTCCTACTCCTTCCCTTGGCTGGAACAGCGACAACCCTTCGTGTAGATCATGCTGAAGAAAAGGACCCCTCCTCTGTCCAGAGGGAGAACCTCAATTAATATGTACTAGTCAATTTCCTAGCCAAGATTTTAGATGAGAGCATGTGTCTCAAGAGAAGAAGCTCCCTTCCCACCCCCCTTTTCCCTTTCTCATTATCACTGTCTTCAGGGTCTTACTACATAGCCCAGGAAGGCCTGGAGCTCACAGTCATCTTCAAATGCTGTGCTTACAGGAATGTACCACATACTCAGCCTTCTGTCCTTTCCGTGGAGACGTCTGAGAAGAAACAGTTTCTCTATAGACAGAAATGCAGGGACAAAGCCTTCTGGAAAACACACAATGTGTTGGCTACTCAGTTACATAAGTGATGGGAAATTTCCTCCGCTGGGAAACAGCTTTTGATCTGGTCTACTATGGAAACCATCGCAAGAAATCACGAGCGACGACACACTAAATTCCATCCCATCAACACTCATTCCTGCAGTCCCTGTGGTAGGCTAAGGTGAGGAAAGAGATGTGCTCTCTAGCCTCTCCCACCCAGGGGAGAAAGCCGACTGACAGGCCGTTACGATTCGGGGGAAATTGTAGAAAGATGTTGCAGGAGAAAGATAAGCAAGAAAATAATTTATTTTGGCAGACCCAGAAAAGCCCAACGTTCTATCTCCTGCTGAAAATTCCTCAGTGGTTCCCAACTACATAGCATTCATCGACAAATATTTACTGAGCAATTACTCTGGGCAACACTGCTCTAGGTGTGGGGGGCACCAAAATGCAAGGACACAAAGTCCCTGTTCTTGTGAGCTTAGGTTTGGTTTTTGTAGATTTGTTGTTTGTTTGTTTGTTTGTTTGTTTGTTTTTAGAGTTTCATTGGCAGTGGTTTAGATTTTTGTTTGTTTGTTTGTTTCCAGACACTTGTGCTAGGTATCTCAAGCAAGCCTAGAACTCACTATGTAGACCAGGCCTACCTCAAATCCATGATCCTTCTACCTGAGCTGGGGTTGGAGGCTTGTGCCAACAAAGTCAGCTGTGATCTAATGCAAGGGTACAGAAAGGTGGTACTAGGTTGTCAGGAAGCTCTTCCATATAGCATGGTGAGAAGCTGGCAGGGAAACAGAAAGCAGAGAGTGAGTCGCATATGAATATGGGGAGAAAGTGGTCCAGGGAGCAGAACCACAAACGCAAAGCCCTGTGCCTGCTGCAGTTGAAGAGAAGAACGGGTCAATGAGCCAGGAATGGGATGAATGAAAGGGGAGCCACACCACAGAGGAAACCCTAACGACATGCTTGGAAAGTCACATGTTTTGCTATAACCTGAAAAGCAAGACAATTGTCACTAAGACTTATTGTCACTACGTTCTCCTGTATCCTAAGCGGCAATCATCTCGGGGTCCATCTAGCCTGGGTTCAGCACAAATATATCTATGTGAGTTACAGTCACTTCCATGAAGATCTGCCTACAACGAAGGCTTCCAGACTCCTGCTGCTGATTGGGAGCTATCTCTAGGGAGAGGAGGCTCCTGGGAATAGACAGCTGCTGGTCCCAGCTTCTGGTTACTGCCTCTGGGATTCTGGCATGCTGCCTACAGCCAAGTATGAACCTTGAGAGTCTGCTCCCAGGGTCTACGACTGTGTGAAAGGCAAAGGATGGATGCCCACCTATCTGATTTGGTCCTACTACTCAGCATTGGGACCCAAAACACAGGACCACAATTCCAGTGGGATGAAGAGCTTTGTCACACAGAGCCCATAGCAGGACCCCCCCCCCACCCTCTCCAGGTGTTACATACACTCGTCTGGGAGCCTGTGAAAACACTGGACTGTAAACTCACAAGTGGAAGTTTCCTGTCATTGACACCTGGTCAGAAAGGAAGTCCTCTCCTAGCAGGAATGTACTTCAGACTGTCACATGGCAAAGACTAATGCCCACTGTCCAGCGGTGGAGTTCATCAGACAAAGACACCAACCTAAAGCAACACCACCAAGAGAAAGTCTCCCTGGGAGCAAAGTCACCACCATTCAAACAAAAATGACTTTTGGACAATCATCCCAGAGGAAAACCAGGCCATCCTTCTGTGCTTGTATGCATACAAGGTGTTCCTGTATTATATTGCTTTTAATTACAAATCCTGGAGACAGCCCAACATGTTAGTCTATAAGCAACTGATTACATTACGTCCATTCAACGCAGTTATGGATTCAAAAAACAGGTCATACACCAACATGAAAAAATCTTTAAGGTAATTTGTTAGTCGGACATGGTGCCACATGCTATAATCTGATGCCCCCTTCTGGCCTCTCTGAGTGCTAGCAGCACATGTGGGCTCAGGCATGCAGGCACTCACATGTACACATGAAAAATTTCAAAAAGAAAACACATATAAATAAATAGGCTGTACAATGAAACCAAGTTAAAATGGGATGCAGGCTAACAAGTTAAAATAGAACACGTTCCCCGTGGGTTAAAAAGAAGGTAAAATCAAAATATATATATTCACACTTGTTTGAAGTAAATTGTAACACTGAGTTCATTTTTCTTGGCCTATAGAACAAGGAAAGGTCTTACTACACAGCCCAGGCTAGTCTCAAATTTCCAGCAATCTTCCCATCTCTGACTCCCACAGGCTTGCAACACTATGCTCAGATTCTAAGTTGGATTTGTTTGTTGTTTTTATAAGACAGGGTCTCTGAGCCTAGGCTGACCTCAAATTCAGGATCCTCCTGCCTCAGCATGTGCTATTACATCTGTTCTTGTCTTGTTATTAAAGAGTGGGAACCGGAGAGCTGGTGACTGGAGTCAAGGCATTTTGCTATACCATTGTTTGCATGGCTTTGGTCTTAAATGTGTGAATGAATTCAAAACTTCAGCTTTAAATTATATATATTATATATATAATTCATGCAAGCCATGACGATGCTTCTTGTTGCTACCCTGATCATTATAGTATGAACTTCAAACCTACACTGTGTAACTAGAAGCCACTTCTGTCACCTGAGGCACAGTGGCCCACACAGAGATGTACTGTCAACATGAAATGCGTGCTAGGTATCACAATTTATATATGGGTTGCATGTTGAACTGAAAATATATTCATAGATTAGATTACAACACAAAACATTACAGTTAATTTCACCTATTTCTTCTGCATTTTAAAGTACCAGTTAGAATATGTTATGTGTATGGGTATTTTTCCTGTGTGCCATGTGCAGGCCTGGTTCCCAAGGAGGCCAGAGAGGGTGCTAGATTACCTGTAACTGGGTTACAGATGTTTGTGAGCCGCCATGTGAGTCCAGAAATTGAACCCAGTTCCTCTGCAAGAACAGCCAGGGCTCTTAACCATCAGGTCACTTCTCCAGGCTCCTTATCAGAATATTTTAAATGCCCTGGAGAACTTGGCATAGCAGCAGACACCTGTAATCCCAGCACTTCAGAAAGAGAATATCTTACTATAGAACAAAATAGGGTCTTATTACATAGCTCAGTCTAGTCTAAAACAATACTAAAACCAAAAAAATAAATAGATGACCTCTATGGTTCACATTCATGACTCACATTGAATTTCTATGGCTAAAGCTGCTATCTGGCACCAAATACAGGGAGACACTCCATGTGTGTCTGTCAGAATGGATCAGTAAAGATCTTGGGGCTGTATGTGAGGAGAATGTGTCGAAGAAGGGGGCATCATTTAGATTCTTTTGGTGATCCGCGAAAGCACAGCAAACTCTCCCCCTTGCCACCCCGGTAACAAATTAAAATGTTCTCTCAATTAGCATCAGCAGTTACCCAGTGGGAAGAAGATTATGTGTTTGTTTGGAGCTGCTCAAGTGCAGCTGCCTGTGACAAATGCGCTCTCTCCTTCCTCGAGTGGGCTGGGGAACAGAACACACTTGGCAGTCCAGAACCGCAAACGGCACGCACTTCAGTTCCGAAATAACGGGTGTAGCAAAAAGCTTGCTTCATATGAGTAAGGTACACTCCATTCCGTATCTAGGAAACACACACACATGCATGCACGTGCACGCACGCACGCACGCACCTTTGAAAAAAGAATGAAGTAGGGGCCAATGGAATGGCTCAGCAGGTGAGGACACCAAGCCTGACAATCTGAGTTCTATCCCAGACACATACATGGTGGAGAGAACTGACTCATGATGTCATAGCGAGGACCCACAGCTCTTCCCTGTACGTCTTCATCAGCATGTATCTCTCTTCAAATCCCCCCTTTATAAAGATCCCACAGCCAAAACCTGGTTTTCTGCCTTTCAGTGCTGTGTTGTTTGTTGTTGTTGTTGGGTGGTGTTGTTTTGGGTGATGGTGGTAGTGGTTGTTTGTCCTTTGTCCCCACCCTCCCACCAGCAGTTGCCGGTGTCCCTGCTGAGTCCCAACTGGCCGTCAACTAGCTTTTTCAACCACAGTCAAAAAGGAAGACAGAGTCCCCTCCCAGAAGGCCCTGAAAGGGTCGGGAGGTTCATTTTGATTGGCTACTCCAAGGTTATGCGTTCACCTCCCAAAGCCCTCCAGCCAGAAGGATGAAATACACTGGCTGGCTTGCAGGCTCATATGCAATGCCCTGCATTCATCAGCTCCCCTTCACTGTGACAAATTACCTAAGAGAATCAGCTTAAAAGGAAGACTTATCGGGGTTCACATCCTTAGACTTCCCTGTGCCCCATTGCTTGGTCCTGTAGCAAAGTAGAATATGATGGCCCAAACATGTGGTAGAGGAAACCACTGACCCCTTAACATTCAGGAGGCAAAGGAAAAGGAGGGGTTACCCTTCCAAAATCTCTTCAGGTATGCATCCCCTTCCCAGTAGCACAGTCAGCTGGGACCATCCTTAAAGCCTTTGGAGGATATTTAATATTAATATCAAAACCACAAAAGGGCGGAAGAGATGACTCTGCCAGTATGAGCACTAGCTGTTCTTCCAAAGGATCTGTGTTCAATTCCCAGTGCCCACATGACCACTCACAATCATCTTTAACTCTAATCCCAGGAGATCCTACTCCCTCTTCTGGCGCCTGTGGGAACTGCATGCATATGGGGCACAGGCACAATAGAGGCAAACCTCCCATATGCATTGTGGTATTTTGACAGAACATGACCCCCAAAGGGAAGTGGCACTATTAGGAAGTGTAGCCTTGTTGGAGGAAGTATGTCACTGTGGGGGAGGGCTCTCTTGTTCAAACTTCCCTCAGTATGACTTTCAGTTGACTACCTGTTGCCTGCAAGATGTAGAACTCTCAGCTCCAGCACCACGTCTGCCTGCATGTACACTGCCATGCTCCCTGCCATGATGATAATGGACTGAACCTCTGAAACTGTAAGCAAGTCACCCCAATTAAATGTTTCCTTTATAAGAGTTGCTGTGGTCATGGTGTCTCTTCACAGCAATAAAAGCCTTAACTAAGACACTCATAAAATAAATAGACATTTTTTTAAGATCCAAATCACTGTGGAGAGGTACGGTATGTGCAAAACACATTATGCATTCATAAAAATGACTTTAAATAACCCAGAAAAAAAATAAGTAATGAAACAAAACCACATAGACCATAATGCTGTGGAATCTAGAAAGGTTTTAGACCTTAGAAAGGCTTGGCCTCAGAAAAAAAGTAGTTCAGAAAGGGGAGGGGAAGGTTCTAGAAGAGCTCCAGCATGTGCCTGCCATGAAGCCGTGCCTTGACACGTTTTTATCCCAGGTGCCTCACCTAGCAGGGAGTCTGGACTATGCAGACACCCTGGCCAGTCCCTGATTAGCTGAATGCTATTGGGGTTTGCCATCCAGATCTCTGCTCACTGGGCACATCAATCCTCCACTTACTGTTTTGTGATTCAAATTAGGGAGAGTCTTTCAATGGCTTGACTCTCTCCACTGAACAGGTCTGCCTGTTATCTAGAAATATAGAGTCATAGGAACATACTCAAAACACAGCATTTTCTCATCACAACGAGGCATGATTATTAATGGCAGAGTGCCCATCAGAAGTAAAACTAATCTCTCATTTTGTTCAAAATAAATGCGTTCAAAAAGGTATAGAGATGGTAAAATTAATTTGAGAGTAATCAATCCCTGTATTTTAAATGAACATAATTTAGTAATCGTTAAATTATTTAATGGGCTTCATTAAGCTTATTTCTGGCTTGGGTGTCACATTTTTTATCCCAATTAGCTCAAGTGCTGAAATTAATTTTTTATTACAGTAAGAGTACTAACACAAGTCAGGAGGAAATAGCTGGAGTCTGCCCAGCTTTGCCCAGAGACTAAGATGGGGAATGGTGTCTTAGCCAGGAAATCTGCTGTGTCGTTACAAATGCAGCAAGTCAAAAGCCAAAGAAGGACTATGGCAAATGTCTGACCTGCTTCCAGCCAAGCGAGATCCTGTCAGGTTCAGCCAGATGAGATCCTGTCGGGTTCAGCCAGGCGAGATCCTGTCGGGTTCAGCCAGGCGAGATCCTGTCGGGTTCAGCCAGGCGAGATCCTGTCGGGTTCAGCCAGGGATTCCACAGAAAACCTCACGATGGAAGCATCTCTCAGAGGAAGCCTGAATGGAAGCTAAGGAGTCACCAAGAATGGCCCTGAGGAACCTGAAGAGACGGCTCAGTGGTTAGGAGCACTGACTGTTCTGGACCGGAGTTCAATTCCCAGCACCACAATGGCAGCTCACAAGCATCTGTATCTCAAATTCCAGGGGATCCAACACCCTCCTCTAATGAGCGAAACAATCCCACACCAGTTAGGATTTAAAGGGGTATTTATTTTGGGGGGTGGGGGGAGTAAAACTCACAAAGCACCAACCGTCAGGAAAGGAGCCTCGTCACGGGAGCAGGAACCGGAAACAAGCGCTGGAACCGGAACCAAGCGGGGGAACCACGAGAACGCCGAGGCTTGCTACCACGCCCCAGAGGGCTGGTATTTCAGCAGCTATTGGCTGGAGGGGCGAAAGGTGCTCCGCAGCACAGTGGGCTCGTACTTCAGCGGCTTTCGGCTGAAGGAGCGAAAGATCCTTCCGCAGCACTCCTCTGTGGGCACGACATGCATATGGTGTACAGACATACATGGAGGCAAAACTCCCACATATATAAAATAAAATAATAATTTTAAAAATGTTTCTGAGCTCCATTTAGAACAGAAGGAATCTGGGCACCTCACAGGCCTGTGTTCAAATTCTATCTTTGCATGAAACAATTAATGTAATTTTTTTCCTCAGCCCCCTCATCTATAAAGAGGAATAATGAAAAACCGGGCGGTGGTGGCACACGCCTTTAATCCCAGCACTCGGTAGGCAGAGGCAGGCGGATCTCTGTGAGTTCGAGGCCAGCCTGGTCTGCAAGAGCTAGTTCCAGGACCGGAACCAAAAAAGCTACAGAGAAACTCTGTCTCGAAAATAAAAAAAATAAAAAAAGAAGAGGAATAATGAATACACCGTTTCTTGGAGTTAGGTGTGAAAAATAGCAAAAATTTATTGCCTCAATCAATGTAGCTATTCTTTTATATCTTTTTAAATTTCTTAAAGGTTTGTTTAGCTTTATCTTATATGCATATAGTCATGGTTTTGCCTGTGTGTGTGTGTGTGTGTGTGTGTGTGTGTGTGTGTGTGTGTGTGCGTGCGTGCAGCGCATGCATGCCTGGTGCCTGAGGGTATCAGGTCCCAGGAAACTGAAGTTAAGGATGGTTGTGAGCCACCATGTGGGTGCTGGGAACTGAACTTGGGTTCTCTGCAGAAGCAGCCAGTGCTCTTCACTGTCGAGGTGTTTCTCTGACCCCCATTGTTCTTCTCACAATCTCCAAGGTTGCTCTGATTAATATATACACTGACTTTTCTAATACAAAGACTATGATAGATGCTGCAAAATAGCATATTCCCCCAAAAGCATGCTTTAAGAAATCAGTAGATGATGAAGATGTTTATAACACCCAAAAGAAAGAGTTGGTACAGCTTACGGCTTTTTATTGGCTGGTTGGTTTTCTGAGACAGGGTTTCTCTGTGCAGCCCTGGCTTTCCTGGAACTAGCTCTGTAGACCAGGTTGGCCTTAAACTCACAGAAATCTACCTGCCTCTGCCTCTCAAGCACTAGGATTAATGTTAATTTTTAATAATTTTTTAATGCCTTATTTGTTTCCTTACTCATTTTTATTTATGTGCATTGGTGTTCGGCCTGCATGTATGTCTGTGTGAGGGTGTGAGATCCTCTTGAACTGGAATTTCAGACTGTGGTGGGTGCTGGGAATTGAACTCGGGTTCTCTGGGAAAGTAGCCACTGCTCTTAACGATTGAGCCATCTCTTCAGCCCCTACATTGGGTTTTAAAAACACGGGGATCTAAAGACAGACTTTCTGGTTCAAACAAAACAGCCAGTGTAGGGAAAGGCTGAGGGTATGGCCAGCGGTAGAGTTTAACACATGCCAGGCCATAGGTCTGATCCTAAAACCACACAAAGAAATCACGGAAGCCCTAGGCTTAAGGTTGAAGATACGGTTACATAATACATAGAAACCTGAACACTGGGCTTAATGGCTCACACTTGTAAGCCCAACACTTAAGGGACAGAAGGATTGCTGCAAGTTCAGGGCCAGCCTGGACTACAGAGTGAGGCTATCTCAAGAGAAAAGAGAAAGGAAAAGAAAAGAGGGAGGGAGAGATGAAAGGGAGAGAAGGGAAGAAAGGGAGGGAGAAATAGAGAGAAGGGAAGAAGGGAGGGAGAAGGGAAGGGAGAGAGGAAGGAGGGAGAGAGTAGGGAAGCTGAGACACAGCAAACACTCAGTGCCTATTCTCTGTTAGCATTACCCTACACATCAGTAGTGGTACAGAAATACAGAAACCAGATCCAATCACTTGAAAAAACATTGTACATTCAGACAAAATTTTGATCTGATCTATTAACTTAAACCTCAGAACAGATTTTGCTCCCTCATTTAAACATGTACTAACACTCGCTATGCCTCAGAAACTGAACGTATATGGTAGCAAGGTGGAGTTTTCCAAGCACATTACGCCAGCCTGGCCTTTCATGCCAACCAACTCACAGAGCTTACTTAGCTCCTAAGACCTTCTCAGGAGGCAGTGGCGGGAAAAGGTGGTGGAGACACCACTGGACATTCACCCATCAGACCAGTCCTCCGGGTCACAGCTCTAAATGCAAATGAGGAGTGAGTGTCTGTCGGGAATATGGCATGGTCACACCAGGGACCAAGTGCCTCTGTGGTCCAGAACAAGCTCGGCATCTCTCTGGCCCTATGGCAGCCACCCTGCATGTCTGACACTGAAGGAATCATCAACATGGAAACCGCAAACAGATGTCTAAGGCACAGTCCCAGCTCCGCTCTCTTAGCATTCTTTTCCTTTTTAGCTCCTGTGTTTCTTTTTGGTTTTGGTTTAAATGTTTAAAGGGACAGAGCTATCTCCTTGTAACTCAAATGAGTTTCCTTGAACCAGACTAGGAACAATCTGGCCCAGGTTCCTGCTTGGGACAAGAGAGAGGGCTGGGCATTGTCTGATCACAGGAGCCCCCACAGGGACTCCTCTACGTCCTCTGACATAGAAGAGAGGCTAAAGTTCCGTCCTGTTGAGCTGCACTGCCGACAGTCCCGGCTTCCAACATTAACTAGACAGAAGTTAGCCAGGTAGACACCAGACGCTTGGCAGCTTGCCCCACACTGAATCCATCGTTTTCAAAGAATTGGAGCTTGATTCTGCCCCTACTGCTAGAATTGAGGGATTAAAAAAAGCCTAACGTGATGGCTGGACCCCAACATTGACCAATGGTCTCGTTCTAGGTCAGCGCCCACAGCTAAAGATATGAAAAGCAAGGCGTGCTGAGCTGATGAGGGAGAATGGCTCATCTGCACAGCTGAGGCTCATTTTAGACATTCTCCAAGCCAATTCACACTCCCTCGATTCGTCAATAGCGATTCCATTTTTGATACAAGTTGTGCTGATTAGCAAGTCTTCTGCCAATAATCAAGAACAGACAGATGAGAGATCTGCAGTAACCGCCTCTGGCTGAAGTCTGGGGTCCACGTGACCGAATGGCAACTGTCTACCCCCAGGCCATGCATGCAGCTACTGTGTCACACGGCCACCAAGGACATGAACCAGCTCGTGCTCACTCTTCCCCTAATCCTAGTGTTGGTGTGTGGAGGCATCTTGTTTTAATTTTATTTATTCATAATGTGTCTGCATTTATGTGCGTATGTACACATGTGAATGTGCACCTGTAAATGCATGCACATGTACCACAGTGCGTGTATGGAGGTCAGAGGACAACTTTTGTAGACCAGGCTGGTCTCGAACTCACAGAGATCCGCTTGCCTCTGCCTCCCAAGTGCTGGGATTAAAGGTATGTGCCACCACCACCCAGCTCTAGAGGACAACTTTTGTAGACGTCTGACGTCATCTTCAACTTTGCTGCTCTAAGGCAGGGTCTCTTTTGCTCCTTCCCACTTTACCTTGCACACCAGGTTTGCTGGCCAGTGAGACTCTGGTCAATTCTCCTCATCTCCTTCCCCTCTTGCAGTTGGAGTCCTAAGAATACAGATTCCCGCTGGGCGGTGGTGGCGCACACCTTTAATCCCAGCACTCGGGAGGCAGAGACAGGCGGATCTCTGTGAGTTCGAGGCCAGCCTGGTCTACAAGCTAGTTCCAGGACAGGAACCAAAAGCTACAGAGAAACCCTGTCTCGAAAAATCCAAAAAAAAAAAAAAAAGAATACAGATTCCCATCACCACATCTGGCTCTTTTCTGTGTCCCAAGGATCAAACTCGGATCATCAGGCTTGAGCAGCAAGTGCTTTTAACCCCTGAGCCATCTGTCTGGAAGATGCTCTCTAGCTCAAACTGTTCTTGAACTCAACATTCTACTGTCTCGGGTTCTGGAGTACTGGAATTATAGGCATGAGTCACCATGACTGGCTACAATAAAGTGTTTCCAGAGAAGTTATAGATATTGTAATATGCTCAGAGGAATATGTGCATATTGAGCAGAACAACAGGACAGCAGAAGCCCCCAAATCCTCTCTACTCTTGATGCCTAGGGCCACCGAGTTAGAACGGCAGAGAAAACAGTGGCCTGCAGCCTTTTTGAGGGTCCAAGACCTCAAAAAATGTGGAAAGAGGACCTGGAAAGCTCTTCTTACTGAGTAGACATGACATCAATACTGTCCTGCCACAGGATTTGGAGACGAGCCCTGAGTTTGTGGATTCAGCATCACCCAAAGCCTTGAGCTAACAAATCACATCACTGGCTGTATTCTCGACACAGGCCCTTTGGGGACAGCCCTAACCTTACATCTCCTGATATTTTCACTAGCCTAGCCACGAGCACTGGCCCTGTGGTGCATATTAAGTTAAAGAATGTAGGTGATTGGGCTGGAGAGATGGCTCAGTGGTTAAGAGCACTGCCTGCTCTTCCAAAGGTCCTGAGTTCAATTCCCAGCAACCACGTGGTGGCTCACAACCATCTGTAATGAGGTCTGGTGCCCTCTTCTGGCCTGCAGACATACACACAGACAGAATATTGTATACATAATAAATAAATATTTAAAAAAAAAAAGAATGTAGGTGATTGGAAAGTGAATGTCTTAGGCCGTCTGTACTACTACATAAAACAAAATACTGCAGACTGGGTGACTGATAAGAAGTAGAAACATAGTTGATTTTCCTCTGATTCTGTAGGCTGGGACATCTCAGAGGAAGATATCAGTATCAGTAGCAATGATCTGCAAGAGTCTGGTCCCCCCCACCCCGCATCCAAGGTGACCCCTGCTGCTGCATCCTCTGGCGAGGAGAAGCCCTGTGTTCTCATATGGTTAGTCAGCAAAAGAGAGCAAACTCTTTCTCTGCCTTGTTTCTGTGATCTCATCCTCACCTGTGAGAGTCTGCCATGATGACCTAACCATTTCCTTAAGAGGCCCCACCTCTTAACACTACCACATTGGCAGTTAAGGGGCAACACATTCAGTTCAGGTCACATCTGAGCTGAAAGTCATCTTTTTTTTAAAAGATGTATTTATTATGTTGCATAGAGTGTTCTTCCTGCAGGCCAGAAGAGGGCACCGGATCTCATTATGGATGGTTGCGAGCCACCATGTGGTTGCTGGGAATTGAACTCAGGACCTCTGGAAGAGCAGCCGGTACTCTTAACCGCTGAGCCATCTCTCCAGCATCATGAAAGAGTTTTTCTTACTCCTCTTCCTTTTTATATGTAAACATTCTGTCATATTTTAACCTTGTTCTTCTTCCTACACTTTTTTTAAAAAAGTCTCTTCATGATGATAGCAGCCAGACATAGTGGAGCTCACCTTTAATCCCAGGACTCAGGAGGCAGAGGCAGGCGGATCTCTGTGCGTTCGAGGCCAGCCTGGTCTACAGAGTGAGTTCCAGGACAGCCAGAGCTGCACAGAGAAACCCTGTCTCAGAAAACCAAAAGAAAAAGGAAAAAAAAAAAGATGATAGCATGTGCTATTACTTTTAAAAGCTACCTACATTATCGATCTTTTAAAGAATGAAAATCAATTGCAAATGGCACTAAATATGTCACCCAACTGCTAGCAAAAGTGTAATGACGCTATTCATAATGACTCCAGCAGAGAGAATGGAAATGGAAAATAGTAGAAAATTTGGGAAGATAATTTTGAAAAATGCGGCAAGAGGCTTTGCAAAAAAATATTCCTCTTCTTGGTTCAGTAATTGACACCTCTGAATGTATCTCAAAAAAATGTGTAGGGATGTAAGGCTTTTCTACAGGCAGGTGCTCCAAGTCTTACTGATAATCATGACAAACTAGAAATGTTTAAAATGTCCATCATGGAAGGCCGGTAAGGACCACAATATATCTCTGTACATAGAGTCTTACATAGTCATTAAAGTCATATTTTAATTAAGGATGTGAGTAGAACGTTCATGGGATAGTACATAAAGAAAACTGAACGCATAAGATTCAAAATACATCACATTTCATATCTTGAACTAACACTTTTCATATGAATTTTGAATGGCATTTTTAGTTTCTTTTTGTATTTTAAGACAAAGTCTTACTACTGGTAGTTCTGGGTGACCTAGAACTATGTAGACAAGGCTGACTTTGAACTTATGGTAATCCTCCTGCCTCCCAAGTGCTGGTATTATAGACATACACTATAGACATAGCAGTAGTATCCCGTCCTGCGGGATACGAACAGTGGTCCCTGATAAACCTAGGAGAGAGGAATGGAGGGGCGAGAGACACGAAGAATGACGGCAAGACAGTATTTTTGATCAAACCGCCGAGCAGAACCAGTAGTAGTATCACATGTCTTTAATCCTAGCACTTGGGAAGCAGAGGGAGGTAGATCTCTGTGAGTTTGAAGCTAGCCTAGTCTACATAGCAAGTTCTAAGCCAGATGGGGCTATATAGTAAGACCATATAAATAACAAATACAAAGATACAGAGATTAGATAGATAGATAGGTAGATAGATAGATAGATAGATAGATAGATAGATAGATAGATAGATAGATAGATAGATGGGTGGGTGGGTGGGTGGACTGGACATCCTAACATATGATAAAATATGAATGATGATCAATCAGGAATTATGGATCATCTTCATTTTCTCCTGATAGTACTGTTTCCACGACTATGCATTTCTATCATTTAAAATATAATCATTTTTAATATTACAGATTGGTCCCAAGAGCCCCAAAGGATACCAAATTGAGGATGCTTACATTAAAGATGTTTGGAGTTTGCATCTAACCTATGCACGACCTTTTATTTACCTCAGATCATCTCTAGGTGGCTTAGAATCCCCAGTGCATGACAAATGTGTAGAGTCGCCATCTGGTGCCATTTAGAAGATAATGAAAAGGAGAAAAGTCCATACATGGAAAGTGCAGATGTCATTTTTCAGCGAGTTCTGATCCGCAGTTGGTTGAATGTTAACTGTTGACCTTTGTAATACAGAAAGTCTCATGCTGACTACATATGACACACATATTTGTGAATGGATGCATGTGGGCTTGTTCTACAATGCTTACGTTTTTATCCCTTTGATGAACTAATCCTAGGTCTAAAGTATCCTCAGGAAATACGAGATCCAGTCAAACCTCATGAGCTGTGAACAGAGGGCCCTGAGCCGCAGATACACTCCTTAGTAACAGGAAGTTTCAGGTAAATAAAAATCCAGAAACCCAAGAGTGGGTGGCTTCTTCCCGAGGCTGCAGAATTTGCTGAAATGTTGAAGAATTACGCATCTCAAAACCCACAGCGTTTCACAGATCACCTACTCCAGCACTTTCAAATGCCGTTTTTCTTTTCTTTTTTTAGAGATCCACCTGCTTCTGCCTCCCAAGTTTTGAGATGAATGGTGCGGGTCACCATGGCTAACTCAAACACAATTTAACCACAGAATCAACCCATAATACCAACAGGAGAATAGCTGCCCTGGGTGAAAGAAAGGCAGGGAGAAAACTCTGGCCCATTTGATCCCTGCTCTAACGAGCCCAGAAACACTGCAGAACACCACTACTTGAAAATTCTTCAGAGGAAACCATTTTTTAACACCCTGGTGTTTAAGAGGCTCTGGGCATGTGTCTGAGTGAGGGAGCATGTGCTTAGTATGTGCAAGGCCCTTGGCTCATTCCCCCAGAATCACAATAGGAAAAATTTACATGAATTGCACACACCTACTCCTAGATACTTTGGAGACTGACGGCAGGAGGATTATTTGGACCCAGAAGTTCAAGGTCAGCCAGGCACTATCTCTAAATTAATCATTTTTAAAAAGGAAGAGAAGGGGGGGTGACAAGCAACATAACGTCCTCCTCCTCCTCCTCCTCATGATTGTGCTCACATTTATGAATGTGCTACCATATACAGACACCCCTAGTTAGGATAGTACCAAGAGGCAGTCATAAGAAACTACAGTTTTTTTTTAATTGATTTTATTGAGCTATACATTTTTCTCTGCTCCCCTCCCTTCCTCTCCAGGAAACTACACTTTGTGTTCTAGGTTTTTATCTATTCCCAGCCTAGCTGTGTGCAGAAGGATTTTTGATTGTGATGCTGAGCAGCGGCCATGAGCTATAGCTCCAAGCAGCCACGTGATCACCAGCAGAAACAACCTATATGTTCTACAGGGCATTGTGTTGCCGGCTTAGGAATCGCAACTCAAGATGTTTCAACTTGTGGTGGGGTTGTAGAGGTATATAGTACCACACATCCTAACGTAAAGCATGTTTGTATGACAAAGAGAACATTGCAGGGCTGGAGAGATGCTTGGCAGTTAAAAGGGCTTCCTGCTCTTCCAGAGGACCTGAGTTCATTTCCCAGAACTCTCTTTGGGAATCTCACAACCACCCGTGACTCCAGCTCCAGGAGATCCAACACACTCCTCCGGCCTCTGCAGGCACCCATACATGAAATACACATAAATAAAAATGAAAAGGATCATGGCATACATGATCAGATCAAGAATCTTTTCTTTAATTCTATCTTATTATGCAATCTAGATTGGCCTCAAACCTATGCTCCTCCTGCCTCAGATTCCTAAAGTGTGGAAGGACAGGCATGTATTACCATGTCAGCTATGCCAAAGATCTTGATCTGAGAAAAAAATGAGCCTAGATTATCCAAGTGCATCCAATGTGATTGCAAAGATCTTTCTACAGTGAAAGAAAAGCAAGGGAGTCAGAGACGTGACCAGAGAAGCAGAAATCGGAATGTGTGTCAGAGTCAAGGCCAAGGAGCAGGAGGAGCACGTGGGAGCAGGAAAAGGTTCCTGCCAGAAACTAGAGACCCCAGCAGCCAACTCTAACGAGCATATTGAAATGGATGGGTCACGTTTAAGCCAATTACAGCCGGCAGCCAAGTTTGGGGAAATCAGTTTCCCTGGAACCAATCAGGACTTCACTCTGGTGGTAAAGGGGACAACACATTAGTCTCTGTGGTCCAAAGTGGCTTTCAGGCATTTCACAGACCAAAGGAAATCCGAAACGTTTTGAAATGGAAAAACAGAGTATGGCCAAGTCACTCAGTCGGGGCATGTAAAGGGTATTTAGCGTGACATTCCATGAAGGACCTAGTGGCTTCTTCAAGCATACAAGTAGGAACTAACATCTGCCCATCCAAAATGTTCCCGTCCCTGTGTTCCTGTGTGCTTCCATGGGTGTTTAATACTTTGATCATTAAAATATCCCACCATAGGTCCATAAAAATGTGGGATAGAAAGTCCCCAGTAAACTGACATCTTTTTAAATATTTATTTATTTATTTATTATGTATACAATGTTCTGTCTGTGTGTATGCCTGCGGGCCAGAAGAGAGCACCAGACCTCATTACAGATGGTTGTCAGCCACCATGTGTTTGCTGGGAATTGAACTCAGGACCTTTAGAAGAGCAGGCAATGCTCTTAACCACTGAGCCATCTCTCCAGCCCGTAAACTGACATCTTATGACTTGTAATTAGTTAAACCTCACTTTCCATTCAAGATCTTTGTTATCAGCTTTGGGGTAGGGTGGGGTACAAGTCACAAGAATCATGGGGTAAAAAAAAAAACTTAGAAGAGAAGCTTAGAAAGGTCTAAGTTGGGGGTTCAGTCAGATTTAAATGTTTGGTGAAAACTTCAGGATAAATCTAGTACAGTACCAAAAAAAGCTTTTAGTTATGTAGATAGATAGATAGATAGATAGATAGATAGATAGATAGATAGATAGATAGATAGATAGAGTGGTCAGGAAGAAAAGGGAGGGAGGAAGGAAAGAAAGAAGGCAGGCAGGAAATAAGATATTAGGATCTTTTTTAGAATCAAAAATTTTAGTGATGTAAGAAGACCTCATGATGACCTAAATGAAACCTCTCATCAAAAATATGAGCCATGTGTGGTGGCTCAGGGCTTTAATCTCAGTACTCAAAGGCAGGTGGATCTCTTGAGTTCCAGGACATTCTGGGATGCAGAAAGAAATCCTGTCTTGAGAAAACCAAATACATACATACATACATACATACATACATACATACATACATACAAACAAACATACATACAAACATACATACATACATACATACAGAAACTGTTGGGCTTGATGGTGTATGCTGTTAATCTCAGCACTAGGAAGCAGGAGAATCAATATAAGCTCAAGGCCAGCCTTGTAAACAAAGCAAACTCCAGGCCATCCAGACTTGTATAATGAGACCCCGTCTCAAAAAACAAAACACTGGAACATTAATCTGAGGGCATGGTTTAGTGTAGAGTCTGGAGCATGCAATATCCTGGATTTAATTCATACATCACAAAAATAATTTTAAATAATTTATTTATTTTTATGTACATTGGTGTTTTGCCTGCATGCATGTCTGTGTGAGGGTGTTGGGTCCCCTAGAACTGGAATTATAGACAGTTGTGGGTTGCTCTGTGGGTGGCTGGGAATTGACCCAGGGTCCTCTGGAAGAGCAGTCAGTACTCTTAACCACTGAGCCATCTCTCCAGCCCTCACCAAAAAAAAAAAAATTTAGCATACACACTTGGAAATGCAGTCGCCAAAAGATAGGGAATATGTCCAATTTTGCACAACTCAAGCAGGTAAGACTTGTGAAACCAAGGTTGAAACCACATTGTGCCACACACTTGTAATTTCAGCATTTGGGAAGTAGTGGCAAGGGGATCTGGAAGTAAAGACCAGCTTCAATTAGGTAGGCCATTTTAGCCCAGCTTGAGCAACATGAGACTCTATCTCAAAAAATAAAAATAGAAGCTGGATAGATAGCTCCACAAATAGAGTAATTGTTCCTCTTATAGACAACCCATTTTAGATTCCAAAGACCTACATCATGGCTCATAATCATCTGTAATTTTAGTTCTAGGATCTGATGCCCTCTTCTGACTTTCAAGGACATCAGACATGCACGTGGTAAGCCTATATACATGCAGGGAAACACTCATATACATAAAATAACTCTAAAAAAATTCTAGTTAAATAAAGTAAAATAAAAACCAATCATTCTGTGTCAGAATTGGGGGCAGGAATATGAGCAGCACTCAGCTCTTGGTTCTTGGCTTACAGATAAAAAAGTGAAGTCCTTCATTTTTTAAAAAAGTGTTCTTGATGCTGTGTGGAGAATTCAGCGTGGAGCTTCAGCCGAGGGACTTCTTCAGTCAACGGAATTGCTCATTTGGTGAATAATTTTTTTGTAAAATTAAAAACAAAGTGTTCTTGATCTGCCTTGCTCCACCCCCATAGAAGGCTCAAAGTCGGTTCTCTCACTAGACCATAAACTCAAGAATAAAAAGACCACACTCCCTTGTTTGCCATGATGGATGGAAAGACGGATGAATGGTTGAGTGAGATTTCCCAAGTTTCCCAAACTTGCCTTTGGGCAAAGAACTGTCCGTGCCTTGACTACTGACGAAATTCACAGTGTCCAGACTTGTCCTGGACAAGCAGGATACAAGCAAAAAGACTACCAAACCTTGCCAAGACACAGTAAAATGGTTTTGAAAACTTTCCCACCTCTGAAAATAATCTGTTAGTTACTCTAGGCCTAAGCCTAGATGTTGGTTGCCCTAACATCTCAAGTAGATCTCTGTGAGTTCAAGGCCAGCCTGGTCTACAAAGAGAGTTTCAGGATAGCTAGGGCTACACAGAGAAACCCTGTCTCGTGGGGGGGGGGGGTGATCAACAGGTAAGCATGGTGGTACATGCCTTTAGTTCCAGCACCCTTATGGCACACATGACAAATATATACAACCATTATGGCAGAGGCAGGCATATCTCTGTGAGTTTGAAGCCCGTCTAATGTACATACATTGTTCCAGGACACCCAGAGTTACATAGAGAGACCCTGTCTCAAAAAACACACACAATAAAGAGAAAGATGATCAACAGCCACCACTTTATTTCCCCCACCACTTTTTTGGGGGGAATGGGCATTATTGAGTCAGAGTTGACAAGCCAAAATTGAAGAGATTGAGTGTGTTAAATGTGCTGCTCTGACTTACAGCTACATTACAAAATGATTCCCATGACCAAGGTAAATATCATTATCTATCACTTGACATAGTTATCATTCGTGTGTTGAGAGCGCTTAAAACATTTTCTCTTAACAATTTTCAAGTATTCAGTGTGCTCGTATTAACTACAGCTGCCATGCCGTGGATTAAGCATTCAGAACCAGTTCCTTATCATCTCAAGATTGTGCCCTTTGGCCAACATCTCACTGTTTCCATGGTAACTGCCTTTCTACTCTCTATGAGTTTGACTTTTGTTGTTTGTTTGGGCTTTGCTTTTTGTTCCATTTTGTTGTGGGTTTTTTCTTTCTTTTTTCTTTTTGGTTTTGTTTTTTTTTTTTCCAAAACGGGGTTTCTGTGTAGCCCTGGTTGGCCTGGAACTCACAGAAATCCATCTGCCTCTGCCTCCCCAGTGCTAGGATTAGAGGTGTGTACCACCAACGCCTGGCTTATTGTGTTTTTCTAAAAGAGGGTGTCACGCTGCATTTCTGGGTGGTCTCCAGTGCTCACTCTGTAGTCTAGATTGGCCTGAAACTCTTGACAGCCCTGCCTCAGCCTCTGAGGCTTGGCTGAGTTGGACTATTTTAGAGTCTGCCTTCTGAGGTGAGTTTGTCCTGGTTTATTTCATGTAGCATGATAACCTCTATATTGGTCCCTGTAGTCACAACTGCAGAATTCCCTCCATTTTTCAGGCTGAAGAAGATTCATTTTATATATAACTATTTATGTCTCTGTATATATATATTTTCCTACTAAATTAGGTAGGTTACAAATATCACCTTTTCTTTTTCCATTTACTTTTTTGCTATAACGTTTAACTGTGTCCCCTCTAAAATTCAAGAGTTGGATCTTTTGCTTTGCTTTTTAAGTTCAAGGCAGGATCTCAGTCTGTAGCCTAACTGAACTTGAACTCACTATGTAGCCCAGGCTAGCTGCAAACTTGCCACTAGCCTACTGCTTCGGCCTCCCAGGTGCTGGGATTACCAAAGTGGGCCACCATATGAGGTCCCTGCTCCCTTCAACTTCCCATAATGCCTTCGCCCATCTCCATCCTAACTTCATACTCTTATTTTTTTCTTTTTTATTAAATTTATTTATTTATTAAGGATTTCTGCCTCCTCCTGCTGAACTCTTCTTTTAAACATTTAACTTTATGTGTATGTATGTGTACCTGAGTAAACATATGTGTACCACATGCATGTACCATGTGCATGCAGAAGCTGGCAGGAGGGTGGTCATAAGAAGCATCAGACCCCTTGAAGCTGGAGTTACAGACAATTGTGAGCTGCCAGGTGGGTGCTGGAAATTGAACCCAAGTCCTCTGCAAGAGCAGCAAGTACTCTTAATTGCTGAGCAGTCCCTCCAGGTTCCTCCTTTTCATTGTTGCTTGTTTGTTGTTTGGGGGAGGGTTGTTGTTGTTTATAAACTGAGCTTTGACAAACACTTCTTTTTATAAATCTATTTATTTATTTATTATGTATACAATATTCTGTCTGTGCATATGCCTGAAGGCCAGAAGAGGGCACCAGACCTCATTAGAGATGGTTGTGAGCCACCATGTGGTTGCTGAGAATTGAACTCAGGACCTTTAGAAGAGCAGGCAATGCTCTTAACCGCTGAGCCATCTCTCCAGCCCCAAACACTTTTTTTAAAAGCTGGTTCAAGTCTCTTCAATGCTTTTAAGGACCTTGGTATGTCCTGGAGGCAAGTAAAGCTGGCACAGTAGCCCTTACACCACAGCACTACCCTGCTCTTCAGAGCTCCAGACCTTTCGGGCAGCTTCTACCAGGGTAGGGAGGGACCCAAAAATGCAGGAGGGCTGTATTGGAACCAGGGCTGTTTCAGGTGGCCAAGTGACACCCAGTCTCCCATCCCTACTTGTGGAATGCCCAGTAACTGGAAGCCAGTCCCTGGAGAGAGACCTGACACCTGGGATCTGGGGGTGTACAAAGCAATGTTCCTCCAAATCTGGTGGGTGGCACTAGCCCTCACTTTTTTGGGGCTGGCTCACCATTACTGGAGTCAGGACAAGGACAGAGCTAAGTACACATCACCAGTCAAAGGATGACATCGGGAGGGAGGGGCTTGAGTCTAACCCTACCCCAGGCCCATTCTCCTGGTAGGAGGAAACACCCCCACATTTGTCTTCTCACTGTAGGCAGGGCAGCTGGATGTTGCACTGACTAGAAGCAGCCAAGGAGTTATTCTGTAAGTTGTGCATGAACGATGAACCACATCCTTATACTCACAAGCTTCGAGTTCAAGGACACTGAGGAAGCAAAAGTCAAGAAATGACCAGGAGGGATGGAGCCAGTCCTCTGGCACGTTCCATAAAGCTAAGAGGTGGCGGTTGTTGCTGCTACTGCAGTTGCTGCTGCTGCTGCCGCTGCCACTGCCACCGCAGCCGCTGCCGCTGCTATTGCAGCCCGAGATTCCTGCTCACAAAGGTAGGGCTGGGTGTTCACTCCTGGGCACAGCCCTCCCAAGCTGCCGTGTGACACTCGAGGGGTCCCCTTAGGCGTGCGTCCACCTTCAGTTCCTGAAGACCCCAGATTCCACCACAGCAAGCTGCTGCACCCCT
The DNA here is from genome assembly GCF_037038515.1 of Microtus pennsylvanicus. Classification (NCBI taxonomy): domain Eukaryota; kingdom Metazoa; phylum Chordata; class Mammalia; order Rodentia; family Cricetidae; genus Microtus; species Microtus pennsylvanicus. The sequence goes on from NC_134584.1 coordinate 92,864,334, forward strand.
GTCACCTCTGCCCCCAACACCCAATCAGGCTCATCTCCATTGCTGATACTGTCACTTGGCTTCCAAGCAACATACGGGTTATTATTAACATATCTTGACGGTTATGAATCATGTTTTCAGTGGACATGAAAATAGAGATATTTTGTCAAGACTGGCTTTAGCTGAGCACGGTGGTTCACATCAGCAATCCCAGCACTGGGGAAGTGGAGGTTGAAGGATTTCTATGAGTTTGAAGCCAATCTAGGGTACAGGGTGCAGCCTTGTCCCAAACACTGAAAGTTAAAAATAAAAAGTCAAGCAAAACTAAAAAAAATAAAAAAATAGAGGCTGATAAAATGGCTCCATGGTTAAGAAAGCTTGCTACTCTTTCAGAGAAAGGAAGTTTGATTCCAAGCACCCATCATGTCAAGAAACTCCTAGCAGTCTGTAACTTCAGCCCCAGAGAAAGCATCACCCTCTACTGACTTCCATAGGCATCTGCATGCATGTGCACATACATGCACACAGACACACACAAAGAGACACATTAATAACAAAATAAATCTTTGAAGACAAAAAAGGGTCTGGAGAAGAGCACTTGCTGTTCTTGCAGAAGACCCGGGTTTGGTTCCCAGCACCAATGGCAGCTTACAACCAGGAGAATCTGGAATGGTACGCGTACATCCATGCAGGCATATACTCATGTACACAAAAAAATAATAAATAAATCTCAAATGAAATAAAATAAAAAATAAATCATCACACCCAGCACACCCCTTTCATCCCAGCACTGAAGAGGCAGAAGCAGGTGGATCACTGTGAGTTCAAGGCCAGCCTGGTCTACGGAGTGAGTTCCAGGACAGCCAGGGCTACATGGGCTACAGTAGACCCTGTCTCAAAAAAAAAAAAGAGAGAGAACATTATATTTTTATAGAGAGACAGACAGATAGTTAGATAGATAAAGAGTGATTATATACATATGTATGTGTTAAAGCATACATTTAAAAAGCAGTAATTTTTTTTGTTTCCTTAGGCATGTATCTTTTTTATCATGTAGATGTTTACTAATACTGACCCCAAAATGCTTTTGAAGTAACTACAGTTTGGGAGTGTTATGCCTATTTTCATTTGCTTCAAGATATTAACTTACCTTTTGATTACTCAAAATCTGCTCAAGAATGTGATGTTTAACTTCTACGATTTTTGAATTTGCCAATTTTCCTACAGTGACCAGTTTCTAATTCCATGTCATCATGATGACAATGTTCTTAACTCTGTTAAAAAAAATTGCGGGGGCTGGAGAGATGGCTCAGTGGTTAAGAGCATTGCCTGCTCTTCCAAAGGTCCTGGGTTCAATTCCCAGCAACCACATGGTGGCTCACAACCATCTATAATGAGGTCTGGTGCCCTCTTCTGGTCTGCAGGCATACACACAGACAGAACTGTATACATAACAAATAAATAAATAAATATTAAAAAAAAAAAAACCTTGCGTTGTAGCCCAGCCCAAGCTATCCTGAAGAATGTTCTGTGCACACTCGAGGAAAGCAGGCGTTCTCTGCTGGCAAGCGGAGCATTCTCTACATGTATGTCAGCTTCATTTGGTCTAAAGTGTACTTCAAGCTGAGTGTTTCCTTATTGATTTTCTGTCTAGCTGACTCATCGACTGTGGAAACTGGAGTACTGGGGTCCTCTGCTGCTGTACCAGTGTCTGTTTCACTCTACAGATTAGCTCGTGTTTGCTTTAGAAATTTAGGACCTGCGACGCTGGGTGCACGTATATTCACGGTTGTTCTTTCCCCTTGGTGAATTTTCTCTTTTGTCAGCATATAATGACTTTCTTGGTCTCTTTTTATACTTGTGAAAGTCTATTTTATCTGAAACAAGCTTAAGTGTCTCTGCTGTCTTTTTTTGCTTCCATCTGCATAGACTTACGCTTGGCTTCACTTTCCATATGCGAATGTCCCTGAAGTGGATCCCTTGCAGGAAGAAGATGACTAGGCCTTTTCTAATGAACTCAGCATCTGCTGCTGCTCCTCCTCCTCCTTTTCCTCCTCCTTTTGTGACACCAGAGAGAACCCAGGACTCTGTGTATGCTCAGCAAGTGCTCTGTTACAGCTGAGCTATAACCCACAACTACACTCAATGTTTTTTGATTGTATAATCTAATCTAGCTACATTTGAGGTCATTATTGAGAGGCAAACACTTAATAGTACCTTAATTGTTCCTGGATGCTGTGTTGATGCTGCGTTCCTTCCTTCCTCTGATAAGATCTTCCTCTGAGATCGGATGGTTCTCTTCAGCAGTATGCTCTGATTTCTTTTTCTTTTTCATATGAACTGCGTAGTTACTATGCATTCTGCATAAGCCAATTTGCAGACTAGGATTGTAGCTCAGTGACAGAATATGTGTTTAGCATATGTGCAGTCCCAGCACACACAGAGAGAGAGAGAGACAGACAGACAGACAGACAGACAGAGACAGAGAGACTGAGACTGGGCCTGGCATGGGCTTTTGAAACCTCAAAGTTACCCTTAGTGGCAACCTCCCCCAAAAAGGCCACACCTATATCCTCCCCACTCATACGCTCATATAGAATTCCACTCCCCAGTCACCAAGCATTCAAATATATGAGTGTCGTGCAATTTCTAATTAGTCTTAATAATAAAAACTCAGAGTCAGATATTATGGGGTGTCTAGTCACTAGTTCTTACCTCTTCGAAATCCTCAGACCAAACGGGCGATCCTGTCTCTACAAGTCCGCAGACTGGATGCCATGCGCTCCTGTCTCCTCCTGCCTTGTATTCCTCTCTCTGCCAAGCCATACTTCCTGTCTCCACCTTCCCAGTGCTGGAAGTAAAGGTGTGTGACTCCCAAGTACTGGGATTAAACATGTGAGCCGTCACTGCCTGGTTCTGTTTCTCTTTTAAGACTGTATCAATCTTGAGTAACCCAGGGTGGCCTTGAACTCACAGAGATACCTCTGCCTCTGCCTCCCAAATGTTGGGACTGAAGGTGTGCGCCATCACTGCCTGGCCTCTATGGCTAACTAGTGGCTTAGCTTGCATTCTGATCTTCAGGCAAGCATTATTTGTTAGATCACAAAAATAAATAAATAAATAAATAAATAAATAAATAAATAAATAAATCACCTCATAGGAGCCTACGGGAGCCATTCTCATTCAAGCCAGGATGTCACCAAGGCCTCTCTTGACACAAAGGCTTGTGGGTATGCCCACAGTGGCGGTAGCATCAACAGATAACGCATGCAGCAGCTGTTCTACTGAGCAGGATCTAGATGTGCACAGACTCAGAAAAACAGGTGGGCTTGATCCCAGTTTTCGATGAAAAATAGGAAAAGGAGGTCACCAGGTCACTAGGGAAAAAGAAGATCTTGTGCTCCACTATATTGGTCTAGCCCATTTTAGGAAAACCTCTTGTTTTCCTAAGAGGCATTGCCTCAGCTGCCATGCAATGGCTATTCACAGGGATGACTTGACTGCTGATGTAAACACCTGACCAGCCTAACATCCCTGAGCTCAAGAACCCTTATATGTCAACCTTCCAGGTAGCTAGAACTACAGGCCCGCCTCTTGGCTTTTGATTATAGTCCTTTAAACTGTCAATGGAAAATGGCAACCCTTTCAGCCTGTCGGTTAGTCACACCGCAGTGTGAATTAGCCTACCCCAAGGGCACTTGGCTGTTACATAAGCGAATGTAAGAGAACATAAGAGCACTCCTTAGCTTTTCAGGGTGTTAGGGAGACTTTTTCAGGGCAGAAACCAGCACAGAAGGAAACGGAAGAGCAGAAGATCCGGGAGTAGCCTCATCACTTTACGGTTCTGTTCAACTGTGATCAAAACAGAGACGTGGCCAAGGATGAAAGGCTGCCATGTTTTGAACAGCAAGAGAGTCCAACTTCAAAGCTCAAACCCAGCTAGTTCTCTCTTCTGGTGAAAAGAAAGCTCAGTGCCCTGATTCTTCCTCCCTGCATCGGGTCGTCACTGTGACTCGGCTCTCAGGCAGGGCTCTGGCCTCCATTTCTCCGTGTCCGAAGACTTAGAGAAGTAGTTTCAGACACTACCCATTCCAAGTTCTGCACTTTGGGTTTTTTTTTTCCTCAGCTGACCTCATTAAGCAGGGTGGAAGGCAGTTTTTCCTAGTCTATTAAGACTTCAATAAAATCATCCGTCTCCAGTTAACTGGAATAGTATTCACATTTAGCCCTGCATATTAATTGGCTGATAACGAGATGATAAAGCTGCTTCTCTCTGCAGGTGTACCAATCAATTTCAATGAAACAGAAAAAATGAGTTCTTTTCTTGTTGCGTTTGAAATTAAAAAGTGATTTATATTTTCTAATAAAGCGGTTTGCATTGATCCCCTTCTGAAAATGCGTGGTTTCATTTGTGCCCATTTAAATTATAATAGTTTCCGTTTGTAAAAGAACGACTTTCCAATATCAGCTCTGGCTTCCCATTGACAATTAACTTCAATATGGATTTGAAGGGGGAATGTTTGCAGGGGTCAGGGGGACTAAGCCAGCAAGAGCCTCCGTGCCCCTCAAAATAAAAACGTCCTTGCTACTTTTAATGACCATAATATCAGCAGAATGCTTTTCATAAAAAACAGTATTACAAAGCAAGTTACAGTTTCCCCCCAAGAAATCCGTTTTTCTATTTCACAAGTTTCCATCTAATACAGAATTTTATGCCTGCACCAATTGTTTTCATTTCTGTTGCGTCAGCCTTACTGCAGGGCAGACGTAGGAAAGAGAGAGGTTTTTTTCTTTTCTTTTTCTTTTTTTATCCCCACTGTCACCAACAGCAAATTATTACTTGGAGACGCGCTCAGAACCCTGTTGCTATCCACCGACTTCTGGCCATTGTGAGAAGAGGCAGAGCTGTGGCATGGCTGTAGTTTATTCCTGCTGTCCACTAAGCCGTAGTTAAGCAGCCGAGGCAGGGAAGTAGAGCCTGCATTTACGGTAGAAAATCAGAGGGCGGGTTCCAGAAGATGATGGATGCTCGACTTCTTTGTCACCCAGAGGCCCCTGGATCCCTACAAACAGGCAACGAGAGGACTTGAGAGAGTTCTAGGGCCCGGTGTTGTGGGCCCATCTATCACTGCAGCACAAAAAGCGGCAGCAGTAAGATCGGGAGGTCAAGGTCAACCTCAGCTATGTCAGAAGTTCAAGACCAGGCTGGGATACCTGAGACCCTGTTTGGAGGGGGCTATCAGGGGATGGCAGAAAGATGCAGAGAGAGGGAGACAGGAGTGTGTGGATCCAGGCGTGGAGGGTCATGGCTATAATCTCAGCACTTTGGAGGTAAAGACAGAGAATTGTGAGTTTGAGACCAGCCTGAGCTACGTAAGCAAAACTTGGTCTCCAAAACAATTGAAAACAAACCACATTTAAAACAAGAGCCAGCTGCACCCTGTCTGGGCAGCGCACTAGAGCCAACCTTTCTGTCACAGAGACAGGTGAGCCAGCCCTGAGGGCGCGAAAGCAGTGACGCTGATCCCACCTAGCCCCTCTAGGTGTGGTGGCATGGGTGAGGGAAAGATGCCCTCCTCCCCATACTGTACCCCATTGCCCCTTGCTGCCTGTAGCAGGTGAGAGAACTGGCCCCGGGTTCATGAGAGTAAGAGAACCAGCCTTGCCCAGGTAAGCCTGACCCAAGGGGCTGAGAACAAGAGAGCTGGCCCTGCTCCTTGCCACCCGCTGCCTTGGGTGAGCTAGCGGAGGCAGCACTGGAGAGCTCACCCAAGCAGTGAGGAAAAGCCGGCGGGCTGACCAACCCAGCGAACACCTAGGCCCAGAACCAGGGCCATGAGTTAGCCCACCCCAAAATCCACCTCATCTACGAACTGTGGGAGCACATGAAGGGGAATGAACGTACAGATCCAAAACGACAGGATCTCCATGACACAGGACAACAACAGGATAGCAGAGAGCAGCCCCGTGAGAGCCCACTATCAATAGTGCAGCAGAAGCCAGAGGCCTCAGGCCAGGCCAATGAATGACTCAAGGCAATGAACACTTGCAAGTAAAGATGAATGGACAAAGGGTAAAAACTGGGTGACCAGGCCACACTACAGCTTCCACGATGACATTGTCCCCCACACCTTTTTTTTTCTTTTTCTTTCTTTCTTTTTTTTTTTTTTGGTGGTTTTTGTTTGGTTTGGTTTTTTGGTATTTTGTTTTGTTGTAGTTTATCTGTTTGTTGGGTTTGATTTTTGGTTTTCTTTTCAATTTTGTTTTGTTTTGGGGGGAGGTTATATGGGCAGAGGGCAGATGCGAGGGGACAGGGAGATGAGTGGGATCCAGATGCGTGATGTGAGATCCACAAAGAATCCATGAAAGTTAAAAGAATTAAATAATAAAATTAAATAAATAAATAAAACAGGAGCCAAGAATGTCATTTGGTTAATCGCACAGGAGATAAGTGTTAGCTGAGAACTGGATTAGTGAAAGAGGAATAAATAGCTGGGTAAATATATATGGTAATGATTGAAGTGAATTCTACACTAAACTATTTCCCTCCAAGTCTCACAGTACCTAGAACTCCCTAGTCAACCCAAGTGGCATCATCTGAATTAAATATTAAAGTCCAATCAGTTGCATCATTCCCTAATTTTTCAGCTAGTATTCCCTAGTAGATCATTCTGAATAAGTAAACAGTATACTTTTTATGGGGGTGGTGAGGAATGCCCTTCTTGACTATTCTGGCCTATCTGTGTGTGTGTTCCAAAAGTTTTCTACACACCCACCAGGTAGTGAAGGCGTAAGTCACAAACAATGCCACCCCAATTTGGGATTATGATTAATAGGGTGATATTTATTTAAAGGGGAAAAACTTACAGATCACTGTCCCAGGCAACAGCCCTCTACGCGACCAGGAGTCTAGTCGCCGGCGGAGCAGGAAGTGAAGAGAGGAGAGGAGAGGGAAGTGGCCGCTTTTTTAAAGGGAGAGAGACCACGCCCCAAGGGGCTGGTATCTCAGCGGCGATAGGCTGGAGGAGTGGGAGGACCTCCCGCAACAAGGTAGTCTTCAGGAAATCTATGAGGATGTTTTTAACTACAAAAGCAAATAACATCACGGAAGATGCAGTCTCCTCGGCCTTGAGAAAGGCTGCTGGTGGCATCTTGCTCGGCAGCCTCTGAGCTTCTGTAATGAAATTAGGGTGGGCCTGGTTCCAAGTGGATGGCCTCAGTCCCCAGAGGACACACATACCGCCTGTTCCTGAAAGAAGCTGGCCGCTCCAAGGAGTGATCTGACCTGCCTTTAAGTCCCATCGTCTGCTCTTACAGCTGAGTATCAAACAGCCACAAAGTTCCATGTGTTCAAACCTTGGTCTCCAGTGTCAAGAGGCACTGTGGTCCTTTAGGAGGGTGGAGTCTGGTGGTAGGATTCATATGACTAGGCACATGTCCTGAAGGGGATGAGAACTGAACCTCCTCTGTCTCTTTGTCTCTGTTTCTCCTCTCTGTCTCTCTGTCTCTCTGTCTCTCTCTGTCTCTCTGTCTCTCTCTCTCTCTCTCTCTCTCTCTCTCTCTCTGGTGTGTGTGTATGTATGTGTGTGTGTGTGTGGTCCTTCTCTGCCTCCTGGCCATAGAGTCAACAATGCCACTCCCCACTGTTGTAATCTGGCACCCCCATCAGACTTCCAAAACACTGGAACCACCCAATCCCAGACTGGAAACTTCAAAACTATAAGCCAAATACCTTTCTCTTGATAATTATCTCGGGTGTTTCATTGCAGTAACAGAATCTTAAAGCACCTGGTGAGAGACCCAGTACCCTCCTCACTAGTCTAGCCTCAGTGCAGCCCGAATGCTCATTCCTCACTACCATCATGCTTCACACTACAAATTGTGGCCTAACAGGGTCAGTGTGGCAGTCAGGGTAGAGCACTTTCATAGCGAGCACGAAACCATGAGGTCAATCTCAGCGTCATGAGACCCCCTGACCACTTCTCCAGCCTCATGCCACAGCCATGCTGGTCTCTCACTGAGTTCCCAAGGGCCTCTCCACCCACTGATGCCTCATCCTGACTAACCCCTACTCATCCTCAAGAATTTGGGGATGGGGTTGTTACCAGAGATGGAACTCGGGGTACGTGCATGCGAAGCACATACCGCGCCACGCTCACCCCCATCCTTGAGACCTCAGCTCACACGAGGCCTTCCTCAGAACAAGATTTGCTGCTGTTCAGGAGGAGAAAGCATTTGCCACAAGTAGAATTTCATAGTTATTTTTTAAATTACTGCAGTGGGAGATGGACAACCTATAATCTCCATGACAACTGAGTTTCCTCCTGCTGGACCACTGGATTACACACACACAGACAAATATATATTTATGGGGCTAGAGATATGGCTCAGCAGTTAAAAGAACTGGGTGGCTCTTGAAGCAGGCCTGGATTTGATTCCCAGCCACCTCATGACAGCTGGTGAGTCTGTAATGCCAGTTCCAGGGGATCCCACGGCCTCTTCAGACTCTCACCATGCACACATGTGGTGCACATCCATACAGGCAGGCACTCACCCGTACTCATAAAATAAAAATAAGTAAATCTCTCTTTAATCCTGTTATATAATAGGCCCACACACTCTTCAAAAATAAGCGAAAGAAATTAATGAATGAAAACTTGTCTGGAGATAAATCACTGAACTCCCAAGGCTACCCACCTCTTTAACCACTGTCTAATAGGAACCTGTAGGCTCATAGATGGATCTTCTTTTGCAAAATCGAGGGCTTTGTTGTTCTCTCTTTTTCTCTTTCAAACATACATGTTTAAAAAGTCCACTTCTACCAAGGCACAGTGGCTCACACCTGTAATCCCAGCACTCAGGAGGCAGGAGGATTCCTGTGAGTCCCAGGCTAGGACTAGGTAGCAAGACTCTGTCTCAAATAAACAAAACATCTACTTCTAGCCAGGAGTGATGATGTATTCCCAGCCCTTAAGAAACATAGCCTTTAATCCCAGCACTTGGGAGGCAGAGGCAGGAGGATCTCTGTGAGTTCGAGGCCAAGCTGGTCTACAAGAGCTAGTTCCAGGACAGACTCCAAAGGAAAACAGGGAAACGCTGTCTGGGGCCGGAGGGGGGAGGAGAGAATCAGAGGTAAACCAGGTGCGGTGGTTCACGGATTTAATCCAGCACTCAGGAGACATAGGCAGGTGGATCTCTGAGTTTGTAGGCCAGTCTGGTCTACATTGTGAGGTCCAGGACAGCCAGAGCTACACAGAGAAACTCTGTCTCTAGAAGAAAAAAAAAGTCAGAGTCAGGAGGACTACCAGACGTTAGAGACCAGCTTGAACCACATGGCCAATTCCAAGCCAGCCCAGCTACACAGTGTAACAGTGTGACCACATCCAAAAAGAGTTTTGTTTGTTTGTTTTTACCCCCGAGAAACAACCCACTAAAAGAAGAACCTATTCTCTGGCACAAATCCATTTCAGAGAAGCACTCTTTGGCGCTTTTATGATGCCTTAGCTCTATAGCGGGTCATAATAAGGATCCATTAGCTCTACAACTATAATATGAAAAGGGTGGGACACATTTAAACTGGAATTGATTTTTACTTAATCTGTGTTTTCATGGGCAGAAACTATGCTCTTCTGAGCCAGCTCATTAGAAAGGAGAAGTCAGTGGGGTTCTTGGGACCTCTCCCTTCAGTACAAAAAGAGCCAGGACTTGCCACCACCAGCGTGACTGTCCCCTGCAGGTGTCCCCTCCACAGGCATGCCCAGAATTTGAACCTTGGGTCTCAGGTGCTTTCCCTCCTCTGTTATTCATTCCCTGCTCATGGTCACTGGCCTCAGGATGTGTCCAAATTCCAACACGTGGGCCCTGACGTAACTGAGTCCTTTAACATACACTTGCTTCTACCGAAAATAACCAGGGAGATTAAGCCTGGTGTGCAGGAATTGGGACCTCAGAGCCAGGCGATGGTGGCGCACGCCTTTAATCCCAGCACTCGGGAGGCAGAGGCAGGCGGATCTCTGTAGTTCGAGACTAGCCTGGTCTACAGAACTAGTTCCAAGACAGGCTCCAAAGCTACAGAAAAACCCTGTCTCGAAAAAACCAAAAAAATAAAAATAAAAAAATAAAAGGAATTGGGACCTCAGCTCTGCAGACTTTCTCTTAGCTCAGATAATAAAAATACTGCCTTGGGAGCCCGCCATGCTGCTCAGGGGTACAGCACATTGCTTGACATGCACAAGACACTAGACCCCATACCCAGCAGAGGAAAACAATTAAATGGGAATGGCACTCGGACTTTTTTAAGACGGGGTCTCACTAGTAACTCTGGCAGGTTTCAAACTCACTAGGTAGAGCAGGATAGCCTCAAACTCAGAGACATCTGTCTGCATCTGCATCCCAGCTGCTAGGATTAAAGGCCTGCACCTTGTGTAACTGTTGGCTCTGAGATCAAAACATTCCATCCAGTAAAGAAGTTCTTTAAGCAGGAGGGTAAACAATCAAAATAGCTTCAGGAAGTCCCTGAAACTGACCAGATTCACTAGGCCTTCCCAGAATAAGCCATAAAGCTGCTCTGAGTCTCTCTCAGACAAGTCAAGCCGCCAAGAAGACTCTGAGACAACACCAGCTGCCTGGAAAAAGCAGAAAGCAGCAGAGCTGTGGGGAAGAGGCTTAGACCACCTGAGTCGCTTGGAAAAGGCACTGCCGGGTATGTTGAGCGGCTTCAGGCTGTGCAGTGGCTCCAGGGTTAGCTTTTGTGAGCTGTCACCCACACTGGCGTGGGCTTTGGTGATGTAGCTGTTGTTTTGAGTCGTTCCTGCTCCTCCAAGCAACCCCTCATCCATACTCCTGTAAGCAACCCCTCATCCATACTCCTGTAAGCAACCCCTCATCCATACTCCTGTAAGCAACCCCAGGAAAATCATTGTTTCACCAGACTCGACTTCGGTGGTACCCTTTCTTTGGTCTATTATGGGGTCCTTCTCTGGGGCGAATAGATGTGTGTGTTTGGTCTCCCTGGGAAAAGTGTTGCCACATAACATCACCATCGGGCCCTATATAAGATTCTGAACTCAGCACTTGCAGGGATGTAATCTGTAGAATGTGTGAAGCTTTTCTTCTATCCATTTCCCCTCACCCCCCTCTTGAGCTATGTCTCATTGTGTAGTCCAGGCTAGCCCAGAACCGGCAATTCTCCTGCCTCTGCTTCCTAAGTGCTGGGGTACTGCTGTGCACCACCACACTCAGCTACAGGGCATGTTTAACATGCCGCCAAGGCTACACCGGGCACCCACAGGTTTATTGGTCTGCTTGTTTGTTTTTATTCCTGGGGCAGCTGGGTGGGGGTGTGGGGTTGAAACATTGTCCTGCTCTATGGCCCAGGTTGGACTCAGATTCTTGATCTTCGAGCCTTAGTCTCCTGGTGCAGGGTTTATAGGCCTGGTGGGCCCGGCTCACATCTGGAGGTTGTTCGAGCACTGCATTGCTTTGGTGCACAATGAGACAGAGAACAGACACAAGAGCACCTTAGAGGTTGCAAAGAGCTTTTGCCTTCTTCCTAAAGGGCTAATCAGAGAAGGTGGTGTAAACCCATTGTACAGACATGGAAACCAAGGCTCAGAGGTTAAGTGACTTTCCCAGGGACATCGTTTGTAAGCAAATAAACTAACACAAATGTATCAACTCCAAAGTCCTTTAATCTAGAACAAATGGAGTGTGTTATATCTGCAGTACCCAATAAGATGAGTAGCCAAGCGTGGTAGCCACACCTTTAATCCCAGCACTCAGGAGGCAGAGGCAGGAGAATCTCTATGAGTTTGAGACCAGCCTGGTCTACACAGTGATCTCAGTGAGTTACACGACAGCCAGGGTTACATAAAGAGGCCCTGTCTCAAAAGAAGAAATAGGAGGAGGAAGAGGAGGATGAAGGTCGCTCAGCCTGTGCGCAGCTGGGTTGGTCATGGCTTCACGGTGCTTTCTGTTCGTTCTCAGTCATCTGGGAGAATGACCCAGCGCTTGTCAGTCTTTTGAGCTCCATCACTAAGTTGTTATGACTGGTACGGTGTGGCCTTGCTACCCTGCCTATGCTGTGAACTGGAGCAGGAAGGACACGAGATGACCTCCCGTGTTTGTCACTCTTTTTTTATTTATTATGTATACAATATTCTGTCTGTGTGTATGTCTGCTGGCCAGAAGAGGGCACCAGACCTCATTACAGATGGTTGCGAGCCACCATGTGGTTGCTGGGAATTGAACTCAGGACCTTTGGAAGAGCAGTCGCTGCTCTTAACCGCTGAGCCATCTCTCCAGCCCATGTCACTTTTTTTTGTCACAATGACAAAATCTACATAAATAAATAAAGGTTGACTGGCTTGCTCGTGGTTTCAGAGAATTCAGTTCATGACTGCCCAGCTCCATTGCTTCTGGGCTTGTGGTGAGTCAGAACATCATGGCAAAGACCAGGGAGTGAGGCATGGTGACCCATCTTCTTTTTTTTTCAATTGCTTTTTTGAGACAGATTTTCTCTGTGTAACAACCCTAACTGTTGTAGCACTCACTCTGTAGACCAGGCTGGCCTCAAACTCACAGAAATCTGCCTGCCTCTGCCTCCCGGGTGCTGGGATTAAAAGTGTGTGCCACCACCACCCATCAATGGTGACCCATCTTGTGATGGACAGGCAGCAGAGAGAGGAAGGGGCCAGGGACCAGGTATGTCTTTCCAGAGTATACCCCTTGGGACCTACTTCATCCGACTAAGTCCCACCTCCCAGTAATGCCATCATAGGACAAACTCATCAAGATCCAGTCGCTCTCCAGAAGCCCTTCTTCTAAGGCCACAAAGACTTGAACGCATGAGCCTTTTGGCAGACACTTGACATCCAAACCCTAATTGCCTCGAAGGAGGCCACTTACACCAGACAGGTAGCAGGTGTTACCCGATACAGCCAGCAGCTCAGAACAAACCTTCAGCATCTGGGGCTGAGGGGCTGGGGAGGAGCAGAATCCAAAAGGCAATCATCAGATACTGAAAATTGAGCTGATAATAGTAGAGCACCCTGCCAGGAACCCCAAAATTTGGGAAGCAGAAGCAAGTCCAAGTCAACCTGGACTACATAGCAAGACCCTGTCTCAAAAACTAAATGGCCGCTGGGCGGTGGATGGAGCATGCCTTTAATCCCAACACTCGGGAGGCAGAGGCAGGCGGATCTCTGTGAGTTCAAGGCCAGCCTGGTCTAGAAGAGCTAGTTCCAGGACAGGCTCCAAAAGCTGCAGAGAAACCCTGTCTCGAAAAACAACAACAAAAGCTAAGTGGCCAAGTAGCAGAGTGCTTGCCTACCACACACAGTACCCTGAGATTGTTCCCCAGGGCCCAGATTCGGAGGGGGCAGTGATACTGAGCACAAGAGACACAGGCGAGATGTAGTAGACTCCCAGTTTCAGACACAAAATGACCAGACTACAGCTAGCTCTAGATCTGCTTAGACCTGCTCTTGAGACCCACGTGAAACTTCTTGGGTAACTGTCTCCTTCGAATCCTGTCCTGTCCGTGCTGCTCAGCACAGCTGAGGAAGGTGATAATAAGTCATCTCCCTTCCTTCCAGGGACTCCAAGGGAGACATCTTTGGCCTCTGTCCTCTAGAGGTTTCTGGATGGCTTTGGAACTCACTTCAATCTCCCTCTGAGCATCTGCAGGGAGCCCACTGCTCTGGACTGGTGGCTGGCTGGCTGGCCTACATTCCTTTGCCTCTCCTGCCCTCTAGTGCTCACTCCCAATGTTGATCTTTGGACACTATTTTGCTGCCGGGGTTTTAAAATGCAAAATCGGGAAAGAAATTTCTTGCAAGTACATCCAGTGCTTGGTGGAAATTCATCTAGCTTTTTATGTACATTGTATATCTATTTCTGTATGTAAATTTAAAATACCTCAAGGCTGGCCTTATAGTTAAGTGGTAGAGCACTTATCCAGCATATACAAACCCCAGTTTGATCCCCAGCACAATAATGATAATTTTTCATGTGCATTCGTCTACTGGATATTTTTTTGGATGCTTATTCCCGTAAGATAGGCCTCGTCAGGAAAATCTCAAGTTCAAGGCCAGATTGGTCTACATAGTCAGTTCCAAGCTAGCCTGGAAGCATAGTACGAGAACCTGTTTTTAAGTGTGTCTGTGTACGTGTGTGTGTTTTCCATTTTAAGTAATAAAAAAATACAGCTTTTGTCTTTATAAATCCCTAGCTAGAAAGACTGATAATAAATTTATAGTCAAATGTACAATGCAGCTGATAGTGCTGCAAAGGATACAGGGAATATCCCAGAGAGGTCTGAAAGGCATCCCTGGGGAAAGTGACGGTGGACATATGAAGAATGAAAGACAGGCTGGGTGGTGGTGGCGCACGCCTTTAATCCCAGCACTCGGGAGGCAGAGGCAGGCGGATCTCTGTGAGTTCGAGGCCAGCCTGGTCTACAAGAGCTAGTTCCAGGACAGGCTCCAAAACCACAGAGAAACCCTGTCTCGAAAAACCAAAAAAAAAAAAAAAAAAAAAGACAAGAGTTATGGTGGCAACAAGCTAACAAGAGCTAACAAGTCAAGACCTCTGTGTTCAGGGAGAGTAAGGTGGGTTTACAGAAGAGAGCACAGGGCTGTGGGGCTGGATGTCAAACCCAGGAATCCAGGATGGTGGCAGTACAGACTGAAGGACCACAGGATGGTCTTCAAGTGATCCTGCCGAACACATTAGAATTTCAGTCTTCATTAAAGTGAATCACTCTTCCTTTCTTCTCTCTTGCCTCTCTCCCTTCCTAGCCTCCTTCCTTCCCTCTTCCTTTCATTCCTTCTTCCCTCCCTCCCTCCCTCCCTCCCTCCCTCCCTCCCTCCCTCCCTCCCTCCCTCCCTCCCTCCTTCCTTCCTTCCTTCCTTCCTTCCTTCCTTCCTTCCTGTTGTTAATCCTGGCTACCCATTGGGATCACCTGATCAAAAGCCCAGGAAGCTGGATCTCGAGGGCCAGAATCTGTGTTGTTTAGGTCCTCCCAGGTGATTCCAGTGGCCAGTAAGGCAGGCCCTTCTCAGAGTCATCTGGAGACCTAAGAAAGCTTCTTTTCCTCCCTCTAGTGACTGAGCTCCTCAGTCGGCTATCCAAAAGTGCAGGCAGATGTTAGGTCCACTAGGTGGCAGCAGTTCTGAAGCAGAGTGCTTCCCTCTCCCCCGCCCTGCCCGGTGCTGGAGTTCCTCAGACCTCACGGAGGGCAGGAAGATGTGTATACAACCAATATCCAGCCAAGAGGAAACCAAAAACCCCACAGCCTTCCAGTTCTCCTACCCTGCACCTGGCGGGAGCCAGGGCCATCTCATACCCCCACCACCACCCCACCACCACACACACACTCTCCTGCTTACCATAACTTTCCTATGTCACATTATGTCCTCCAGGTGGCGCCAAAGAACAGTGATCTTGGTTTCTGTTTTGTTGTCTTTTGAGATGAGACTTCTGTTTTGAAAAGGTTCCGCTATCAGCAGGTGGGAGAGGGGTTGAAGCAGGACCATACCAGAGGAGATCAGATGGAAGCCATTAGTAACACAGTTCCCGTGCGAACTGAGGGTGCCTTGGACGCTATGACAGTAGCAGAAAAAGAGGAGCTGGAGAGGGTGGTGGCTTGGTGTTGCCTTGCACTCAGGGGCTTGGAGAGAAGAGGGGGAAGTCAGGGATATTTTTAGATTTTTGTTTGAATAAACAGATGGGTGGTGTAGTCAGTGCCTGTAGACGGGAACAGCGGAACAGATTGCAGGGGGTGGAAAAGAAGAAAAGTGTGTGATTATGAGCAAATTCAGGGTGATGTGCGATGAGAGACTGATCACTGTACTCATTTATACAATAAATACTCCAGACATGATGGCAGATGCCTGGAATCTCTGCACTTGGGAGATAGAGGCAGGAAAATCAGAAGTTCAAGGTCATCTTTGGATATACAAGAAATCCTGAGCTGGAGACCCTGTTTCTAAAACACACACATCCTCACATAGATACATACATACATATTGAGCTCTTAGGGATCAGGCACAAATTCAGGCTTTTTTTTTTCTTTATAGAATTTAAATTATAGCTCATCCACTAGGCTCTGGATAGGACCCTGACTACCACTGCCTGCCTGGTGAAAATCCAAGCGGGGCTTAACCAGTTCATTCTGAGAGCTGACCACACATGGGGCAGTGAACTCCTTGTTCCTCTTGACTCAATGATTTCCAGGTCTCTGGGGATTCTGTATGTTTCTCTTGTTTTGTTTTGCTTTGATTTGAACTTTCTAACCTCAAGTTCATGATCTTCCTACCTTAAATTGTCCCACATGGTAGGATTATAGGTGTGCATCTGCTGAAGATTCCATTTCTGACCTGCTCTTGTGGCCTTGCCCAAGTAACCTTCTGCCATCACAGAACAGACTGCAAATGCCTGTTGGGACCCTTCAGAAGAATGGAACCGAGAATCCCCACACCCCTGGGACATCTCTGTAGAACCATCCAGGTCAGAAGAAAGGAAATGTTCCATCTTGGTGTCTCATTCTTTCATTGGATAGTTGAACCACAGGAAGCACTTCCCCCCTGCAAGCTCAGAGACACTGACATTCAGGGCCTTGAGACAGGAACAATGCTTCTGTGATCCCAGCGCTCTGGAAGCTGAGGCAAAAGGATGGTAAGTTCCAACCTAGCCTATGGTACAAAGTAAGACCTGTCTTTTATAAAAAGTTAATTTAAATTTTTTTTTAATTAAAAAAAAGCAGACAGGAGGGAAAACAATAAAGCACTTTGACTAACTGAAGAGGTAAGTTCTCAGAGTCCTTAAGCAGCAAGACCAAAGAAATAAAACGATAAGGGGAAGGCACATAGAAGCCATCCATCCAGTCTTCCCCACACCAGACCAGCCACCTCAACACCCCCTTAGGCTTTAGCTGCTGCTGCCATCTCCACACATTCTCAGCCCCCAGCTACTTACAATCTACTGCAGGTGCACTCAGCCAGGCTACACGCCGCTGGTAACCCCTGCCCTGCCATGCAGTATAGCAGCAGGCAGCCCCACTCTTCCCTGTCATCCTCAGCAGAGCTAGTGAGACACCTGGGAATTCTTAAGGTGAGATGAAAAACAATATTGTAGTGAAGGGAGCTACATCTCTGCATGGTTCCACAATGGATGGTTTGAAAATGAAAAAAAACTAAATGAAAGGGTAATCAACTTAGTTGGGATTGACATGATGTCAGTTATGATCATTATCAGTTTGGTAAATTCATGTTTTGTCTTTTAAAAAGTGGTTTGATATCAGTGCCAAATATGAAAAAAAAAACCTGATAAAATACAAGTCTTAGAAAGACCTACTGATGAAATTAAGAAAATATTCACACACAGACAGAGGCATTTAGAGCAGAACCTACCACACCATTGCATTATAAAACTGAAGAAGAGTGTCCCAAGGTTATTAGAAAACCAACCTAGCCAGGCCATGGTGGCGCAGGCCTTTAATCCCAGCACTTGGGAGGCAGAGGCAGGCGGATCTCTGTGAGTTTGAGACCAGCCTGGTCTACAAGAGCTAGTTCCAGGACGGAACCAAAAGCTACAGAGAAACCCTATCTCGAAAATCAAAACAAAAAAAAACTTATAGTCATGTTAGGTGTATTTTCAAGGTCAATCAGAGATGTATTTTGAATAGAGAGATGGTCTTCAAATACCTCAGAGACTTACAGAATATGGCATTTAAGATGTTTTTAATAACATAGGAGTTTTCATAACAGTGAGGCACGTCTGCTCCTGGCAGCACCAATTTACTCCAAAAGAGGATAACAGACATCAAAGAACCTCCATTTGGAGTTTGCTTCCTTTGTG
Organism: Microtus pennsylvanicus; assembly: GCF_037038515.1. Classification (NCBI taxonomy): domain Eukaryota; kingdom Metazoa; phylum Chordata; class Mammalia; order Rodentia; family Cricetidae; genus Microtus; species Microtus pennsylvanicus. The sequence continues at coordinate 92,882,172 of NC_134584.1, forward strand.
ACAAAGTTAGCCACTGGGCAAGAAAATGCTCTTGCCTCAATTGCTGACCGTACGCTGTCCAAACTGGATGAGCAGGACACAAAAGAGTGACTACAAAACCTTGCCAAGACAAGATGGGACAGTCCTTCAAAATTCCTGCTACACAGAAAAGTCTGTCAGATATCTAGGGCTGTAGGCCGAAGATGGATGCCCCAATGTTACAGAGACACCTGGGGTGACTATCCAGGCAGCCAGCTGTTTCTATCATTTCTCATCACTTTGAAAGTTGCTTATTCTGCATTTACTGTTTACTCAGGTAAAATTATATCCTTCTCAGGTCTTTGATGAGGTTGAAGACTAGATAGTTATAGTTTTCCTTAGTCATGCTAGAAAGTAAATGAGGTACAAAATTTGGACTCATCAAAAAAAGATAGATAATGAAGTATCTTCTCTGAATTTGCCAAATTCAAATGGATATTGTGAATGTAATTCTTTTTTTTTTAAACATTTATTTACTTTATTATGTATACAATATTCTGTCTGTGTATATGCCTGCAGGCCAGAAGAGGGCACCAGACCTCATTACAGATGGTTGTGAGCCACCATGTGGTTGCTGGGAATTGAACTCAGGACCTTTAGAAGAGCAGGCAATGCTCTTAACCACTGAGCCATCTCTCCAGCCCCCGTGAATGTAATTCTTATTTGATAGTTTCATTTGTTAAAGTTAATATATTTCCTTTCATTTACGTAATACCTGATAATTGTTTTACTGTATAGGGTTTTACTATGTTAGAGTTAATACCCTTCTTTTTTATTTAGACGAAAAGGGTAAAATGTTGGGCGAGATCTGTTTGTGTCGATGTTCAAAGACCACCAATAAAGTCTGACCTCACTTCAGAGAACAAAGTCCACATTCATCTGGCCAGCGTGAACCAATGAGTTTCCTGGAGGACTCGGGGGAAACAGAAGGACACACAGAGAAGGAAAAGGAAGGTTGAGGGGTTGTGAGGCTTTTTTGATTCAGGAAGTGGAGAGGGCCAAGATCATGTCTTGATCACTCTGTGGATCGCTCAGGTTTATTCCCTAATATTTATTCCTGAGTTTTATTTTTTTAATAAAACAATAAAAGGAATCTCAATATCAAAAGCTTTCTCTAAAGCAATAAAGATAATAAGTAGTAACAGAGCTCAGGACACAGCAGCCTGAAGCCCAACAATAGGAGGCCACAGTATGCTACTCTAAGTGTGCCCGTTTGACATGAGCGTCATTTTGCGGAAACAGCAGACAGCTCTGAAAACAAGGGCAGAAGCTCCCCTACTGTGAGAGACGTCCACAGACTGTGGTATAAAGGAAGTCTGCATGGGAGAGGGTTCTTCATTTCTGCACCAGGAAGAAGGGAGGGCTGTTCCGCACAGACTCAGCAATAAAGAACACTTGGCTTAAATCCATCCAGCAGACTTTGCTCTGTCAATCCTCTTTGCCTGTCTCCCGCAGCCAGCCTTTCTCCACACCCTTCCTTCTGCTCCAGCAAACAAAGGCCTTCAGCCCTGAAGTTTACACTATCCCTTTGATGTTTGCCGTAGGATTTCACTCTTGAAGACTTCCTTGAGTGTCTTTCCATGCGTGCAGGAGGGATTGTTGTTAGTAAGCTTCTTGGTTTTTCTGTTAATCTGCCTTTTGTAATAGAGAAGCCTCCGCTAAGAGCCATAAAGAATAGGCAAAAATTCTTATATCCTCCTCTACAAAGAGCCAAGCCATGGTTTGGATATAGGTTCTTCTTTGTTTTGGTTTGGTTTTGGTTTTTCAAGACAGGTTTCTCTGTGTAACACAGGATGTCCTAGAACTCACTCTATAGACCAGGCTGGGTCTCAAACTCACAGACATCCACCTGCCTCAGCCTCCTGAGTACTAGGATTAAAGGCATGTGCCACAACCTCCCAAATGAATATTGTTGGTTCATTATTATTTATATATATAATGTATATATAATATATATATAATGTATACAATATTCTGTCTGTGTGTATGTCTGCAGGCCAGAAGAGGGCACCAGACCACTTTACAGATGGTTGTGAGCCACCACGTGGTTGACGGGAATTGAACTCAGAACCTTTGGAAGAGCAGGCAATGCTCTTAACCTCTGAGCCATCTCTCCAGCCCCATGAATATTGGTTCTTAAACATTAGTCTGCCCAACTTTCAATCTAGCCAATCCTCCCCCTTAATAAATAGAATAAGTCCACACTACTCTGGCCAAAAAAAAAAGAGAGAGAGAGAGAGAGAGAAGAAAAACCCTCATGTATTCTCAAATACTTAAATGTAGTCAAAATAAGAAACTCACTGCTTCTCAAAATAGTTTTCATTTTTAAATATCTTTAAATATTTAGAAAGTTCTTCATATTTAATTGAAATCTGCCTTTGTGTATCTTTCTACTCATTATTTCTGGGTTTCAACTCAGAGATGTTATATATTAAGCCTAATGTATTTCCATAGGTGCCTGATTCAAATATTTGAAGACAATTATTTTGTCAACTTTCAAACAGATAGCCAAATTATAATTAGTGTTTTAAAAATGGTAATCAGAGTAATAAACTGAAGATTGGTCCAGGTCCTCTAAATATTGTTTTCTAATCAGACTGTCATAGAAATTTCTTTCATTTCCATGATAACAGGAGGTTGGTTTGGGCTTTGTTTTGGGACTTTTTTTTAATCATTGAAGGGAGGGAGGGAGAGAAAGCTTGAGAGAAAATATATGTGATGTGTGTGTGTGTTCGGACTACTGCATTAGCTATTCTTCAAGTGCTGTGGTAAAACACCATGGTCAATGAAGGGCTCTAGCAGGCGCAAACCTGGCAAACGCGGCACTGACAGGCTTTGCCTTTTACCTTTCTTCCCCATCCCCCACACCCCCTTGCTCCCCACTAAACCATTAGATTGCGTTCCTAAAGCTAGCTACTGAGGTCTCTCCCCTTATTTAGCCATTTGACTCATTCCTGAGACTGACCACCAAGGTCCAACCATCAAAACATCAAAGTCTAGCAATCAAAATTCACTGTTTTCACTAATCAATTAATTAAATTAATTTGACTAATCTAATTAAAACAGCCAATCGGAATTTACCAACACATCCTGGCTCATTCTAACTCCCCTTTCCCTCCTAATATTGATACTTGCAAAGCTATTTGTTGCTGTTTCTACCCAATTCAGATTCAGCTACCTTGTCTCTTTCCCTTACTTAATAAAGGTTTCTTGGCATTTGGTTTGTGTTTGGAAGTTGGTGATCCCAGTTAAACTCATTGGCTCACCAACTGAGGCTTCAGTGAACAGTTTCTTTGGTCTGTCACCAGGTGCCCTATCTGAAATGCATAGAAAAATGCAAGGAAAAATGAACACAACATGTAGAAATATCACACCAAAACCAATTAATATGTATAATTGCCCAATGTTAATTAAACCTGTTTTGGGGGCCAACAAGACGACTTGGTGGGTAAAAGTACACAAAAGCCCTTGTCATATAAGCCTGATAAACCTGAGTTTGACCTTTAGACCAAACTCATGGCAGAAGGAAAGAACCAACTCCTGAACGTTATCTAACAACCGCCACATGAATATTATAGAATGCATGTGTCCACACACATACACAGACACACAATATAATGAACATTTTTAATTTTTTTTTTTTTTTGGTTTTTCGAGACAGGGTTTCTCTGTGGTTTTGGAGTCTGTCCTGGAACTAGCTCTTGTATACCAGGCTGGTCTCGAACTCACAGAGATCAGCCTGCCTCTGCCTCCCAAGTGCTGGGATTAAAGGCGTGCGCCACCACCGCCCGGCTCATTTTTAAATTTTGTATGTTAGGGGTCTGAGAAGATGGCTCAACTATGAAGAGTGCTGACTGCTTTTGCAAAGGACTCAAATGTGATTCCCAACACTCACGACCATCTGTAATTTCAATTCCAGGGAGGAACCTGATGCCCTCTTCTGACTTCTGGGGGCACCAGGCACACAGTGGTGCACATGCATGCATGAGGGCAAATACCCATACACACAAAATAAAAAAAATAATTTTTTTGTGTGTATATATTTTTATTATAAACTGAGCACGGCAACTCAAGCCTTTAATTCCAGCATCTAAAAGGCAGAGGCAGTTAGATCGCTATGATCTAAATCACTGGTCTAAATAGAGAATTCCAAGACTGCCAGGGGTACATAGTGAGAACCTGTCTCAAGATAATGATAATTAAAACAAATTAAGAGGGGGCTGGAGAGATGGCTCAGAGGTTAAGAGCATTGCCTGCTCTACCAAAGGTCCTAAGTTCAATTCCCAGCAACCACATGGTGGCTCACAACCATCTGTAATGGGGTCTGGTGCCCTCTTCTGGCCAGCAAGCACACAGACAGACAGAATGTTGTATACATAATAAATAAATAAATAAATAAATAAATAAATAAATAAATAAATAAATATTTGGAAAAAGAAAAGAACAATTAAACTAGACCTAGAGATTCTGGCCTGTGAATAAAACAGAAAAGAAAAAGAAATCTTGGGCCGAAAGTAGTGGTATAATTGTATGACAGAAACAAATGTGTTTTTTGTTTTTGTTTTCTTGTTTGTTTTTGGATTTTCGAGACAGGGTTTCTCCGTAGCTTTTGGAACCTGTCCTGGAACTAGCTCTTGTAGACCAGGCTGGCCTCGAACTCACAGAGATCCACCTGCCTCTGCCTCCCGAGTGCTGGGATTAAAGGCGTGCGCCACCACTGCTAGGCTCCAAACAAACATTTTTAAGGGCAAGGTGAACAATTCTAATTAACAAAGAATCAGGAGGAACAGGGGCGAAGATGGAAAAGATACAGGGGCTGGAAATTAAAAAAGATGGGTGTGGAGGCACACACCTGTAATCCCAGTACTCAGAAGGCAGAGACAGGCAGATCTCTGTGAGTTTAAGGACAACCTAGACTATTCAGGGAACTCCAGATCTTATCTCAAAAGAAAAATATAAAAGTCTGAGAGGTTTGGTAAGATGATCATTTGTAGTTTGGGGTGTGAAAGAACTAGAGCAGAAGTATGTGTGTGTGTACGTGTGGGCGCGTGTGTGTTCCTAAGAAATAAATCTAGGACTACATTCAGGCAAACACTCTACCACTGAGCTCCACTACCAATCCCAGGAAGGAATTTTAACATGCTGGAAAGCCCAGAATTGAAATGGAACCTGTTTAATATGTAACAGACAGAAATGACTTAATGTCCTTTTGTATTTCATGTGGAACTTAAGTACATTATAGTTGCTTAGGACAGCCTATGTTGGCAAATCCTGAATATACTGGGAGTTCGAAGACAGCCTGGTCTACAGCGGGAGTTCCTGGATAGGTTCCAGAGCTACAGAGAAACCCTGTCTCAAATCCCCTTCTCCCCAAAAAGGACCCGCCTTTAGGCTAGCAACATTCTTTGTGGTGAGTATCTTGGGGCAGCCCTAGGGTCAGGAGAGCGGGGATAAGGCTCCTCCTGGTTAAAGGCTAGGCTTGCCTTCCCTGAAAAAGCCTCAAATGGGGTTCATATACATCTCTAAGTGGGCAAGGGTTCACCCGCCTCTAACCTGAAAACCCTGTCTCCTGGGAATGATCTAACATTCATGTTCCTCTTGGACTTGCCAGGTGCTGTGACACACACCTTAATCCCAAAGCCCAGGATGTAGAAGCAGGCGATGTCTGTGAATCCGAGGCCAGCCTGGGCTGCAGAGTGACTTCCAAGTCAGCCTGAGCTACATCGTGAGTTCCAGGACTACATCATGAGACCCTGTCTCAAAACCAAAACAAAAAAAACCGGTTCTGCTTGAAGAAAGCATGATGAGGGGCTGGGAAGATCGTTCAATGATCAAAAGCACTGGCTGCTCTTCCAGAGAACTTGGTCCCAATTCCCGGCACCCACGCCGACAACTCACAACCTTCTGCAACTCCAGTTCCAGGGGATCTGATGCCTTCTTCTGGCCTCCACAGGCACCCAGCACATACATGGTATACAAGCATGTATGAAAACTACTCATACACATAAAATAAGATTTTATTTTATGTACATGGGCGTTTCTGCCTGCATATATGCCCGTGCACTATATGCATGTTTGCAATGTCCACATAGGCTATGCAATGACCTTTTAGTCCAGAAGAGGGCATCAGATCCCCTGGAACCAAAACTACTAGAGGTTGTGAGCCGCTCTGTGAGTTCCGAGACTCGACCCAGGAGTCAGCCTTCCAGCCCCAACAGCTACACTTAAATAAGAAAAGCTCTGGTGGAAGGCTGGGCAGTTAAACAGGACAGATAAGTTAACTAATATACACAGTCCCTCCTCTTGCAGCCGTCTGCAGAAAGAGCTAGAACAACGGCTGCAGGGCAGAGACAGCCTGTGCCAATCTCTTTAAGAGACTACGGCCACACTTGCCCCTGGCATCTGAAGCATTTCTGATCCTCTGCGGGAGAGATGAGTGTCGCCAGGCTCCATAGGAACCGTTACAACGTCCTTTAAAAGAAACCAGGTGCTTTCCCTGCGTCCCAGCAAATTGCAGCGTGACTGCCACCGCTGGGGGTGGGTGAGGCATCCAGTTCTCACATTTAAGTGAAGGCGCATTTTGCTCCATCCCAGTAGGAAGAAAAACCGCCTAAGGACCCAGAGCCGAGCTCCTTCCTCTGGCCCTCTGAGAGCTACAAAAAGAAGCCCCGCCCTGCCTCACCACCAGACGGGAACTCTTCCCTCTGGGTCCTGAGTGAGGCCTTTGAGAGCGGTTCCTACAAGACCCAGTCCCGTTTGCTCGGTGAATTTCCATTAGGAGGGAGGAGAGAAGTAAACACGCATTTAATAAAGTTGGAAGCAGTTCCCTGGCTTGGCCTGTCCCCAGTACGCTGGAGAAAGGCCCTAACCCTCCTGCTTCCCGGTAGCAAGCCCAGGCCTGTTTCCTGGCCCGCAGCCAGCTCTGCACCTCCGCGGGGCTCAAGCAGTCCCCAGCACTCTTCCGACTATCTTCATTCTTGGGAGCAGACAGGCTCTGTCGAATCAAAATGAAGCCCCAAGGTTCAGTTTCAGGCTGAACTACTTTGCTTCTGGATTTCCTTCTCCCTAAAAGCATCCTACTGAAGTTGTACATAGTGGCTATGCCTGTGGTCCCAGCACTTGGAAGACTAAGGTAGAGGACCGTGAGTTTGAGGGCAGCCTGAGCTATATAGCAAGACCCTGTCTTTAAAATATATATATTTTATCTGAGCTATATAACAAGACCCTGTTTTTAAAATACATTTTATATATGTGTGTGTGTATTTGTAAGGCATATAATAGAATATGATATGATAATATTATAATAATATATAGCATAGCCGGACCGTGGTGGCGCACGCCTTTAATCCCAGCACTTGGGAGGCAGAGGCAGGCGGATCTCTGTGAGTTCGAGACCAGCCTGGTCTACAAGAGCTAGTTCCAGGACAGGCTCCAAAACCACAGAGAAACCCTGTCTCGAAAAACCAAAAATAAATAAATAAATAAATAATATATAGCATATATTTAATATGTAATATATAAACATTACATATATAAGTAGTAAATATATTATTCATAAATCAATATGATATATAAATAATATAATAGACTGTGATAGGATTTTTGCCTTCTTATAATATATATCTATACATATACACATTTATATCATTATATATTTTTTATAATATATACACATATATTCTATGCATTATATATGCAGGTGTGTATATATGTACACACAATGTATACTTAGAGCAAAGCAAAAAACAATCTCTCATTTTCTCAGGGTTTTGTGGCCAAGGGTAGTGTTCCAGTGGTGTTTTGGAGTTTTTGTCCTCTCCCTCCCTTCCTCCTGATCTCTCCTGCTTCTACCTAGATCTCCCCTCCTTTTCCCCTCTCACCTCATCCCCTGTCCCACCAGAGTGAAAATAACAGGCCCTCCGGTGGAAGAGGTTAGCAGCCCTCTTCTCCCCAGGCCAGTGGGTCTGAATGGTCCCAGCAAAAATTTAGAATGAGGGAGTGGCACATGAACTTAAGATGGAAGTTCAGATCCCTAGAATCCGTGTTTGCTGAGGTGGACCAGGCAGCCTGCCTGGAGTTCTAGCCTTGGAAGGTGCAAGCAGGGGAATCCCAGAGCAAGCTCTGGGTTTGATTGAAAGACCCTACCTCAGTGAATAGGGTAGAAGAGTGATCAAGGATGAAGCCTGACATCACACTTGGCCTACCACTTGCACTTGGGCACGCTGTGCTCACCCAAACACGTGCCAACGGCAAAAACATGCATCCGAGCAACACGTGCATTCATAAAAATGGAAAGATAGTATTTAGATGTTAGATTTCCGTTTCCTTAGTTCATTCCCAAGAAAGATCATAGTTATGTAGTCTTTAATTAGGGTTCTGTGTAGGTTGAAGTCACACAGCCGGGGTTCAGGTCTGGTCTCTGTAGATGGGCATGGTGGCACATGTCTGTAATTCTAACACTCAGAAAGAGGGCCAGTTCCAGAATACATATGCACGCATGCGCGTGCACACGCCCTCACCCTCCTAAGCTGTACTCAGACAAGCTCCTAAATGTTCTCACCTATAAAATAGGGGTGGCGATGCTGGTGAGGGCTGGTTAGTCCCCGGTAGAAACTCAGCGTGAAGCCTGGCACAAAGGGGAGGCTCATGCCTGCTCCGCGGAACAGCACCCACCCTCCCTGACAATCCTGCAACCACACAGCCCAGTCTCCCCTCTCTACTGTGATGTGTCATCGTTTATTTGCAAACATGTCTGTTTGATTTCAAATGGAAAATGCTTTGGGGTTGCATTAAAAACAAAACGCATTCAGGGGGGGAAAAAGAAAGGCTGGCAGACTCATTGTTAGTAAACAGCAAAATATTTTTGAAGGCTAGATGCAGACAGCTCAGATGCTAGAGGGCTCAAATTGACAGACTTTTGATAACAGAAGACAAGCTAACAGGGGGACCCTTCCAGAGATTTAATAACCGGAAATGTGAATCTCTCCTCCCCCCGCCAGGGCTCAACACTCTACTTGTTGTGAGCCCAAGCCCCTATCGCTGTCCATTCACGGAATCCTGCCCAATCCTGATTATTCCCATAATTCATTAATGATACTGCAAGTTAAATATTAAATTATTCATGCGAACAACACGGAGAGAGCCAAATGCAAAAGCTTCCTGTCAGGCATGCTGGCTGTTCAGTCAGCTGTTGAAAAGGAGGGGAAAGAGATTAAGACCAAACCAAGATCCATAGTTCCCATCGTTGTCGTGGGTACAGAGCCTTCAGAATTCTGGGAAAGGGAGGCAGACCCCGTGAGAGACAGCCACAGTCAGAAGCGTATAGTCTGGATCAGGAAAGTCAGTCTACATGTTTCTCTCTTTCCAGCAGCTGTGGGAAAGGCCCAAGAAGAACGAAGCCATCTTTTGTCCTCTTTGCTGGATGCTGGAGAAACAGAATCACATCAAAGCCTCACCCTCATCCACCCAAGGCCAGAGAGCAAGCCCTGAGGAAGGTCATATCCCAAGCAGGGGTCTCTCCGCCCTCCAAGGATAGTTCCTCAGAATGAGACCTCACAGGCTGAAGGCTGTTCCAGGGATGAGGTGAGGGTCCCCTCAAGAAAAAGGGTCAGCTCTTCCGCTCAGCCGCTCCTTCCTTCACTGAGGTGTCCTTGCCATCCACTGCCTCAGCGCCAGGCTCCACCTTCGGCTCTCCTCCCTCAGGGTGATCTCCAGGTTTCTGGGACTCCACTACGACTTTGGAGACTTTGCTTGAATGGCATCCCATCTCACAGGGACTCAGAGGGCCTGGTGCTCTTCGACCTCGTGAAAGGAGAAAGGTTCGTGTGATGGAGGGAGCCTCAGAAGCCAGAGCTAAATAACCCTTCCCCAGTACACTGTTGCAGAAAAAGCCGGCATGGTTTCTATGGCCACAAGGAGACACCCCCTGGCCACCACTGTGAGGGAGGCAGGACTTGGAGCACTGCCCTTACAGCTAACTGGCTTAGTTCCGGCTCTATGAACCACTCCTTGCCCTTGATCTTTATTAATTTCTTTACCGATCGCCCACCACCTCCACCACCGCCACCTAGTTACAGGTAAACACCAGCCTACACCTTCCCAGACAGAAAGCAGTTACCATGCAACAAGCTGTGGCCTCCTTCCTTGTCCCTGGGGCCCATCTACTCCTGGGCCTCACAGACCCCCTGCCTGGAGACCAGTGGAACTATCCTAGAATATCTGCTCTGTAGGCTCCCAGGGTTACCCAAACACATAACTGAAAGCGCTAAAGACACGGGGAGGGGGAGGGGCTGGGTGCCAAGTGCAGTTCACATTCCTTATCCAGTTTACAACCCTGACACGCAACTTCTAGTATTCAGTTGTTCAAGTATCATTGAGCAGATGGAAACACAGAGGCAAAGAAAGATGGAATCGTCTAATCTGTGGTAGTTATGAAAGACCACAAGCTAACAGACCTGGGAGTTAACCCCCGTCATCTGGCTTGCTTTTTGTTTTAATACAGAACCTACATGGGCAGGCTGCACTGACCGCAAACCCATGGTCTTCCCGGATCATCCTTCCCAGTGTTGAACGACAGGTGAGCATCACTACAGAATGTGGCTCCTTCTCTTCATTACTTTGAGATAGGTAGATAGGTAGATAGGTAGATAGATAGATAGATAGATAGATAGATAGATAGATAGATAGATAGATAGATAATTGATAGATGATAGATAGATAATTGATAGATAGATGGATGGATAGATAGATAGATAGATGATAGATAGATAGATAGATAATTGATAGATGATAGATAGATGATAGATAGATAGATAGATAATTGATAGATAGATGGATGGATAGATAGATAGATAGATAACAGATAGATGGATGGATGGATAGATAGATAGATAGATAGATAGATAGATAGATAGATAGATAGATAATTGATAGATGATAGATAATTGATAGATAGATGGATGGATAGATGATAGATAGATAGATAGATAGATAATTGATAGATGATAGATAGATAATTGATAGATAGATGGATGGATGGATGATAGATAGATAGATAGATAGATAGATAGATAGATAGATAGATAGATAGATAGATAATAGATAGATAGATAGATAGATAGATAGATAGATAGATAGATAGATAGATAGAAAAGTCCCTATCAGGTCATCTTCACACACTGTCACAGATGTTTTGGGCTGAGTTGGCTATCCTTGAATAGTTTGTTGGATGGCTTGCTTGGTTTTGTTGTGTGGTTCTGAAGATGGACCCCTCACCCCCTTGCATGGCTGGGTAAAGCTAACCCTGAGCAGCAACCCCAGTCTGTCATCCCTCTTTAAATCTGCAGGGCGCAGCTGCACTTTTAAGCTGAGGCGTGCACGCAGCATGAGTAACTAAACGAGAAATGCAGCTGGTGACACTGTTTGGGGGAGGTTCTGGAACCTTTAGGATACAAGGCATACCCCGAAGACATAGACGGTTGGGGCAGGCCTTCAGGTTAGAGCCCCGCCTCCATTTCTGCTCCCCACTGCTTGATCCACACAGGATGAGAGGGAACCCCACCACACAGTCCTTCCCTCAGGAACCCCATGACTTCCACCCTTCAGAGCAGGGAAACGGAGACAGGGCCATTCCTTCCTTCTGTCCGTTGCTCTGACAAGTGTTTTGTCACGGGGATAAGAAGAGTGGATGACGTAGATAGGTGGAGAGCTTTGGAGCTATGGATGAGCTCATTTCCTGAGGGAAACCCTGGGTCACGACGGCAGTTCAGGGTTCCTGTGTCTGCGGTCTTTGCTCATTTACCTTCCAATCACCTCGCTTTCCTTCCTAACTCTAACAAGGGCATCATAATTCTTTTTTTTTATTACTTTTTTTTTTTAGCTTTTTTGTTTTTTTTGTTTTTTGTTTCTTGAGACTCTGTGTAGCCCTGACTATCCTGGAACTCACTCTGTATACCAGATTGGCCTCAAAGTCAGAGATCCACCTGCCTCTGCCTCCCAAGTGCTGAAGTTAAAGGCGTGCACCACCACTTCCTGGCTAGATTATTTTTTATTTTATGTAGATGACTGTTTGGCCTCCGTGTATACACACCACCTGCAGCCTAAAACTGGAGTTGCAGATGGTTGTGAGTCACCGTGAGGCTGCTGGGAACTGAACTCGCACCCTCTGAAAGAGCAATAAAGACTCTTCACCACTGAGACACTTCTCCAGCCTCGGGGCTTCATAGTTCTCACCCAGCTCCTAGGATGCTGGAGGGAACATCAAGTCAGTCTACGGAGCAGCTTTTCAGAACACAAAATCTGCTGTGATTCTTTGCTGACTCCCTGGATAGCCATCAAGGGTGACTTCGACTCCATTGCTTTAGGGAGGGCAAGTATTTGCTGCCCTTGGATCCCTTACAGAAATCCCCCTGCTGCTCCTCACGACCCTACTGTCCTTTGAGAAAGAGCTGCTTGCTAATCCTCTAGAGTTAAAATCAAGACCATAGTGGTCGGGTCAGTTGCTCCACATTTGAGGTCGTGAACTTGAGCATTCAGCTCCTGATACAAACTCAAGATTTGCTGCCTCCAAAGCCTATGATCTATCTCCCTCCCCACCGAGGCCCCTCTGCCTTTCTGCCTCTGCCAGTCAATTCCTTTGCCCCTCACTGGGCGGGGGCATTCACTGATCTAAAAGACCATGGCAAAACTCCCCTGTAAGTCACCTTGCTTTGAGTCAACGTCTTGACAGCTTGGCAGAGTGACAGAAAGACATTGTGATCTCCTCTGTTTATATCTTCCATCTTCCACATACATTCCAAAACAGACCTCAGGAGTGACAGGGTAGAGGCGGGAACTCCGTTTAAGGTTAACCCTCTTTTTTTTTTAATTAATTAATTTATTTTTTTTATTGAGAAAAGGAAGAAAAAAAACAAGTTTCCACCTCCTCCCAGGGTTAACCCTCTTTTGAAAATTAGGATCCCAGGCCAACAAACCTCTCCAGATTAATCATACTGATCACAGGTGATCTCAAGAGAGGCAAAAAGCCCTCATTCAGAGAGAGCTTGGTGTGTGAAGATGCCTGGCAGGGAGAAATAGACAGAGAACCCTTGGCCAAGTAAACAGGGTAAGAAATCTTAGCTTCCCTGTTTACTTGGGACCATTTATATAAGCCATGAGGTCAAGTACTAAATTAGCTTTCATTCAAAAGTTCTTGAGAGGGCTGGAGACATGGCTCAGTGGTTAAGAGCACTGGCTGCTCTTCCAGAGGTCCTGAGTTCAATTCCCAGCAACCACATGGTGGCTCACAACCATCTGTAATGAGATCTGGCGCCCTCTTCTGGCATGTGGGCATATATGGAGGCAGAATGTTGTATACATAATAAATAAATAAATCTTTTAAAAAAAAGTTCTTGAGAAATTCAAGGCACTAGCACTCTACATGAGGAATAAGGTTCACATCATGTGTCACATCGAACCTCTTCCTCAACTTCCAGATAGAGATTTGCCTCTGATAGAGACTGTCATTTGCCAGTCTGTTGGCTGGCTTGGCACTAGAGATATTGCCAGACAGCCATTGGGTTAGACCAAGCCAAAGGTGGGTGGGATATGAGCAGGACACATTTTAAATACTTTCATCCTTAACCTGCTTCCTAGCCAGGAATGGTAGGTAGTACATGGCCTTAATGCCAGTATTCAGGAAACTAAGGCAGAAGGATTTTGAGTTCCAAGCCAGACTGAGCTACATAGCAAGAGTCTGTCTTGAAAACCCAAGGGCCAGGCTTATGACTCAGTGGTTTCTTGCCCTTTATATGTAAGAACCTGGGTTTTATCATCACTGATGAAGAGTTGGAAGAAGAGGAAGAAGAGGTTGAGGTTCTGGACTAGTTGAGGTTAACAGTCAGGAAAGGTTAGAAACATGAACAGGGCGTGGTGGCCCTGGTGGTTGGGTGTGAAGGCTTTTAAATCACGGTTTCCACAGAACAGTCTCTTTGTTGACTTTATCTATAGCAACTGTTAACTGATTAACTCCCCTTATCGCTTCCGCCTCCCCCTCCAGCCTTTGTAATAAAATTAAGATATCTCAGAATGTCTTTTATCAATACCTTCAATACACACACACACACACACACACAGAAAGAGAGAGAGAGAGATTGATTGATTGATTGATTGATTAGAAAATTTACCAACACTATCATGTTTGGATAAGACTGTGGATGTAATCGATCCTATACAGCTAGTAAACCAAAATGCTAAGGCACTTGGGAAACTGCTGGGCAGTTGTTTATAAACACACACTAACCACAGGGTATTTATCTGTATTGCTGGGTGGTTGGCCATCACAAAATACTGCACAGAGTTTATATAACAAGCATGAACCTCACAGTTTTGAAAGATGAGGGGCATGGTCGTGGTACCAGCACCTCTGGTTTATGATGAGAGTTCTTTTTCTACATTTATAAACACCTCTACCCCCTCCTCATGTGCTCTCTGTCCTTGAATACCCCCATGCTCTCAGAAAGAAAGTGTCTTCTCTATATGTAGTCCTGACTGCCTTGGAACTGACTATGTGGACGAGAGTCATTTCAAAGTTATGAGGATCCTCCTGCCTCTGCCTCTGCCTCTGCCTCTGCCTCTGCCTCTGCCTCTGCCTCTGCCTCTGCCTCTGCCTCTGCCTCTGCCTCTGCCTCTGCCTCTGCCTCTGCCTCTGCCTCTGCCCCTTCCTCTGCCATACTGGGATCATAGGGATTATGGGATTACAAGGATCTCAGTAGGACCCTTGAATACCTCTCTGAAAAATAGAATGATAGGCATGTGCTCCCACTCCCAGGAGCTCAAATTTCTTTTTATGTATTTAGTGTTTGTGAGAAATGCTGTGGATCGTGGTGTGTAACTGTTTATTTTTTTACTCTTTGGGGGCCAAACACCCAGTTCCCAAATAAATACACAGAGACTTATTCTTTCTTATGAATGCCCAACCTTAGCTTGGCTTGTTTCTAGCCAGCTTTTCTAACTTAAATTATCCCATTTATTTTTAACTACATTTTGCCTCTGGGCTTTTTACCTTTCTTTATTTTATATATCTTTCTTTCCTTCTTACTCCATGACTGACTGTGTGGCTGGGTGGCTGGTGCCTAGTATCCTCCTCTCCTTCACCTTTTCTGACTCCTTGCTCCCTTCTCAAGCCTAGATGAATCGTGAATGTAATTAATCTATCTCCTTCCTCAGGCCAAACTGCTGAGATCCTGTCTTACTTATCATTTCTTCTCTCCACCTTCCTAGTGCTCAGAGGCGTGAGCTGAAACTGCCCAGTTTCTGTGGTTAACTAGTGGCTAGTTTTGCCTCTGATCTCCAGGCAAGCTTTATTTATTTATTTTTGCTTGTTTGTTTAGTTTTTTTTCAAGACATGGTTTCCCAGTAGCTATGGAGCCAGTCGTGGAACTCACTCTGTACATCAGGCTGGTCTCAAAGTCATAGAGATATGCCTGTCTCTAAATCAAAAGGTTTTAACCAACATAGAAAAACTATATGCAATAAGTATAATAACTATATACAATTATATACAGGCAATAATTATATAAACAATGTCTAGTCCATTAACATTTGACAAATTCAGAGAAAAATACTCCATTATTTATCCTATCTTGGTGAGTTCAACATGTTGTACCTAACTCACTTTTTCTTCTAACTTGTATTACCAACTCAAAACTATCCTTTTGTGGGCTGGAGAGCTAGCTCAGTGGCTAAGAGAACTGCCTGCTGTTCCAGAGGTCCTGAGTTCAATTCCCAGCAACCACATGGTGACTCATAACCATATGTAGTAAGATCTGGTGCCCCCTTCGGGCCTGCAGAATACTGTCTATATAAGGAATAAATAAATCTTCTTTTTTTTAAAAAAAATATCCTTTTATGTCTCCCAACCTTATATACTTTACACCTCTTTTGTGAGTTTCTTTTCTTTAATATTTATTTATTTATTTATTATGTATACAATATTCTGTCTGTGTGTATGTCTGCAGGCCAGAAGAGGACACCAGACCTCATTACAGATGGTTGTGAGCCACTATGTGGTTGCCGGGAATTGAACTCAGGACCTTTGGAAGAGCAGGCAATGCTCTTAACCACTGAGCCATCTCTCCATCCCTTTTGTGAGTTTCTTTTCTAGATTTGCCAATAAGGAAAGCCATAACTATAGCTATCTAGTCTTCAACTCCATCGAAGACCTTAGAGGTAAATAATATTAACTGAGTAAGCAAGAAGCTCAAGCAAATGACTGCCCAAAAATGTAAAAAATGGCAGAAACAACTGGCTGCCTGTACAATCCAAGATTCCTCTGTAACATTGGAACATCCATCTTTGGTCCTACAGGCCTAGCATATCTGACAGACTTTTCTGTGAAGCAGGATATTCTGAAAGACTATCCTATTTTGTCTTGGCAAAGTTCAGCAGTCACTTTCTTTGTGTTCTGCTTATCCAATTTGGACAACATATTGTTAGTAGTAGAGATAAAGGCACTTTCTTGCCAGTGGCTTACTTTTTACACAAAGAAAGTAAACTCTGGAGTTTCTTCAATGCCCAACATCTTCTCTGAAGTAGATTGGCACTTCCAGGAATAGACATGTCCCATTGTCATTAAGAAGAAGAAGAAGAAGAAGAAGAAGAAGAAGAAGAAGAAGAAGAAGAAGAAGAAGAAGAAGAAGAACCTTATGTTATTAAAATGCCTTAAATGTGATATTCTATTGATCTCTGAAGTGTTTGAAGATCACCTGTCTTCCTAACATGATTATAAGTTTGATTATAATAGCCAACTAACTACTAATCCGCATTTCTTTATTATCCTAAAAAGCTTGTAATAATAACTTTTAGGGACTAGAAATTTACATTAAATTGTTAAGTAAGTTGTATAGGTGCGATATCTTAAACAAGAGTAGAAAGATAGGTACTGTCCTTAGGTTCTAATAAAAATAACCTCAAGTAGGTGTGGTAATGCATATCTTTAATCCTAGCAATCGGAGCAGAGGAAGGCAGCTCTCTGTGAGTTCAAAGCCAGCCTGGTCTACAAAGTGAGTTCCAGAATATCCAGGACTGTTCCACATAGAAATCCTGCCTCGAAAAACCAAAATAAAAATAATAACCTATAATTTGTTTCAATATACAAAAATCCATACCAATATAAAATATTTAAGACTAATAGTTGCTTTTGTTGGTTTAAAGATAGATTCAATAATCCTTTTATCCTATCATTGCTATATCCCCCTTTGTCTTAAAATTACTTCCTGATGCCTGCATGTGATGGCATCTTTAGGAGACCCTGAAAAAAAATTAGAATAATTATAAAGTCCTAGGAGAACTACCTGTATCATTTGTTGTCCAGTCTCTGAATAATGGGAAAATGCAGGTCTTTTCTAAGTCCTGGCTAGAGTAGACTGTGAGGCTGGACCATCTCAGCTAGCCACCTAGAAAATACCCTGAGCAGTTTGTAGTCCAAAACTGATCTTTGGATGGTGTTTGTTGGCTTAGTGACATTTATAATAGTCCTGGTGGGATCATCATTGTGGCAGCCCCAGACTTCTTCTGGAGACTTCAAAGGTCTCTGTTAGGCATGGTCATAGTTCAGTGCAGATAAGTTTAACATTTTAAATGTAGCATGCAGCAGATCTTGAAGAGGTTAAAGAGCCATAATTTGTTATGTATATCCAGAGCACAAAAACTTGATTCCTAGTTACCTGGTAGAGACTCAAACCTGAAATCAAGTACAGGAAGCTACATGAAGCTTTTTTCCAGAATTAGTTAGTACTCTATATGACCATTAATGTCATGACAAAAACTTTAATGTATATATTTTTCAGGTATTTATACCTTAAGAAAAGTTTCAAAAAGTCAAAATAAAAACTCAGAATTATGAGAATAGTGGCAATAATAGAAGAGTCCCTTAATTTTGGTTTTCTTCTGCCCCATATCAGGTAGTTCTTCTGACATGAGACAGAGATTTGGATTTTCTTTTAACAAGCATGCTTGAGTTTAGAGAAAGAACCACACTCCAACTCCAAAATCAGCTTTAGTCTTTAATTAGACTGGGATACAAAAAGATTGTTTGTATTACATGTCTGTAGAGAACAGCAGAAACAAACGTTTGGAAAGATTTATGAAATTTTATCCTGTTGGAGATGTAATATATGAATAGGCCAATTTACTTTTTATCTTGGGACATTTTCTCTGGATGATTTGTCCTTTTTCTTCAGATGTCACATTTGGCCAGTGGTCCTTTTGTAGATACCTTCATTCTCCAAGAAAGACAAAAACAAAACCCTTCCCCAACCCTAACTCTGGGGAGTTTCCCTTTTGGCAAGTTATATCTAATCAAATGCAAAGCATTAGTTATAAGTCAGTTTTGATTGACTGGCCACACTATTTGATGAACTATTACATCTCCTAATCAAGGGGTCTCTCTTGTTCAAATCTAATCTTTATAATAAAGAAAATTTCCTAAAATTTTTGTTTTATCTTCTAAAGCTGTTCTATCATCTAAAGCAGTATAGTTTTCTATAATTGACATTAGGTCCTTTCGTTGCTCTGGGGAGGAGTTACCCTCATGGTGAAAGACTGAACCAAATTTGACATGGGGCATGTAAGAGGCCCCCAAAGGCATTTCCCAAAGGCAAAGGGTTACCTTGTCTGTCCCTTGTTGATCTGCATTCATTGGTCCAGTGTCTGCCTTTGCCACAGCTTCTGCATGCTCCAAAAGGGAGGGGTGTTCTGTTTGGAGTATACTTAGAAAAAACATTGTTTCTAGGAATGCCTTGTTTACAGCCCTGTAGAAGGAACAGCGAGCTGCGTTTCCTGCAGCCCGGCCCCGGTGCCTGGCTAGTTTATGCCCCGAAATAACAACACACAAATTGTATTCTTTTAAATACTGCCTGGCCCATTATATCTAGCCTCTTCTTGGCTAACTCTCACATCTCGACTAACCCATTTCTAATAATCTGTGTGGCACCACGAGGCAGTAGCTTACAGGAAAGGATTTTAGCCTACGTCCATCTTGGGCGGGAGCTTCATTGCGTCTGCTCACTTTCCTTCTTCCCAGCATTCTGTTCTGTCTTTTCTGTTGTATCTTTTATCATAACATGGCTACTCACAGCTACCTGGTAAAACAGCTGTCGGCAATTATCCTGTTTTACAGAAAGGACAAATAGCAGACTTTCCCAGGCCTGGCCACAAGAAAGGAATTTTTGCTTTGATCTCAGTCTTGGGATCCTCTAAGGCTAATAGACACTTAAGTCTAGCAATGATGTAATCATTTGAAATAATGCTGAAAAGCCCATAAATACCAGGAACCTCTGCAGTTGCTCAGGTACCAGGACAACGCCCCTGAGCCCATCGATATAATGAACGTCGTGATCCTCCTTTCCATGTCTGCTGCAAAGCATGGCAGCTTCCCTTCGTCAGTTTCCGACGGCAAAAACACGTTAAACCATGAGACAAGTCAACCTGCCCTTAAGCCTTTGTCACACCTACAAGAAAACTAACTCACCCCAGAACGAGAGAAAAAGAGGGGAGCGGGAGGAAGGCAGAGAGGGGAGAGAAGGGGAAAGGAGCAGGAGAAATTCCCAGCCTAGAGCTCAGCAGAAAGGCCAGGTGGACCTTCTGCATGGCCTTCAGCCTTTGCCTAACATCTCACTCGGTTTTCTCATCAGTGGAGGGTGCTAATAATACCTGTGTATGGGCTGGAGAGAGGGCACAGAGGTTAAGATCACTGATTGCTCTTCCAAAGGTCCTGAGTTCAATTCCCAGCAACCCCATGGTGGCTCACAACCATCTGTAATGAGATCTGCTTCCTCTTCTGGCCTGCAGGTATCCATGCAGACAGAACACTGTACTCATAATAAATAATAAAGAAAACATTTAAGAATATAGTAACTGTGTCCTGAGACTTTAGGAATGAATTGATGGGATAATGCCTATGACAGCCTGCTGGTGGACCTTATACCTTATAACATATAAAAGGATAAGCATTTTAAGGGGGCTACAATTTATGATACGGCTCAGTCAAACCTGGTGACCTGAGTTGGATTCCTGGGAGCCACATAGTAGGAGAACTCTCACACCTTGTCCTCTCATTTCCACACACACATCCCATGGTGTGCAAGTATGCACGCACACACACACACACACACACACACACACACACACGCACACGCGCGTACACATGCGCACACACACACACACACGCACGCACGCACACACACACACGCACACACACACTAATCTAATGTGGCCATAACAAGGTTCAATGTGAAAGTATTTGCAGGTGTGGACTGTGCATTAGTTGCTTGTCTTGTTTCTGCAGCAAAGACAGTTAAGGAAGGCAGGGTTTCTTTGGCCTCATCTATTGCAGGTACGATCCATCATGGCAGGGAATGCATGGCGGCAGGAGGGGGAGGTCGATCACATCACATCCACAGACCAGAAGGAGAGAGATGAATGCTGGTACTCTTTCTTCCTTTTCATTCACTCCAGAAGCCCAGCCCATGTGAGGATGCTGCCCACAGTTAAGATGGATCTTCTCTCTTCAACCTAATCAGTCATCCCTAGCTTGTCGCCTACGTCCTAGGTCCTGGCAAGTGGACAATATTAAGTTTCACAAACCCAGACCAGAAGGGGTCCAATCACATTCCAGCCATGTATAAATACCCTGTGGCTCCTAAAGTCAAGTTGTCACCCAGCACACTGGACCTGTCTCACAAGGACCATGCACCCTTGCTGGGATGGGTACCCAATCCCTGGCCTCCTCGGTCCCTTTGGCATCTCTGCCTTCTCTAAACTTCCTTCTACCAGGTCCTGCTGCCAGTCTGCCTGTGTCCACAGACCCCTATTTCTACACCTGTCACACTGGATAATAGAGGGGTCCCCTTCTTCCCTGTGCATTCTCGGTTTACAAGATGAATGTATTGTTTCTTTCTTTCTTTTCTTTTTTTCCTTTTTGGTTTTTTGAGACAGGTTTTCTCTGCAGCTTTGGAGCCTCTCCTGGAACTAGCTCTTGTAGACCAGGCTGGCCTCGAACTCACGGAGATCTGCCTGCCTCTGCCTCCCAAGTGCTAGGATTAAAGGCGTGAGCCACCACCACCTGGCTGAATGCATTGCTTCTTACATAAAAACTGGGTAACATCTCAGAACATAGTAAACTTATTTAGGAAATAATCCACAGGAAATGATGAGCAGAACAAGAAACTGAGAACGAAAGCGCCTGGTCCCTTGGTCAAGGTCTGCTGTACACACTAGGAACTGAGCTGTGCAGGTGCTCCGGAGTCGAGCCGGAGGCACGCTGGTGACTTCAGCATTACAAATCCTGGTTTCGTCACTGTTAATATGAGAAAAATAGTAGTGCCTACTATGTAGGGTTATTGTGAGGCTAAATTAACTCGAAAGTCCTCGGTGTCTAATATATTTTAAAGATATCGGGGCCAGAGAGGTGGCTCAGCAGTTGGGAGCACTTGCTGCTCTTTCAGAGAACCCAAGTTTTAATCCCAACATCCACGCCAGTGGCCTACAGCCTCCTATAACTTACTCCAGCCCCAAGGGCCTCTGAAGGCAGCCACACAAATACATGAGTGGGATACATTCACACAGATGTGCACATGGATATGTAAGAAGTGGGGTTTTTTCTGCAAAGATAGTAAGCCTAGCTTCTAAACCTTCCCTTCCCCTTGCCTCATTAGCCAATCCCATCAGACCAATTGTGGCCAATGGGTTGATTGGCCGTCATTGCCTCCATCAGAAGCAAAAGACAGAGGCCATCTTGCCTGACTGTGTTCCCTGACCCAGTTTGGGTCCTGATGGCAACCATCCTTTTTACAAAAAGAAACTGCCTTGTTTGTTCATGGGTGACGTATATGTAAATAAAAATAAATCTTATTAAAAGTTATTATGACTGTTTGGTGCTTGCGCAATTTCCATTTTGCAACAAGGTCTCTTGTAGCTCAAGCTACTTCCTCATCCTCCTGCATCCATCTCCTTTACTGCTGGGATTAGAGGCACCAGGCATCATGCCTGGCTCTGGTCTTACCATTGTTGACATTATTTCTACAGATCACACTGTGCCATCCCCCCAAGAAACCACAAGCTAAGAGGAAACACACGTGTTGAAAGTTGCAGTTTCCAAAGCAGCATGGTTCAACAGAATAGGAAAAGGCTAGGAGACCTTCCGGGGGGAAGCCCTAGGTGCCCCATCTCAGAAGGTCATGATGCCAAGCCTCAGACTCCCTCCCAGAGCAAAGCAATGATCTAGGACTTTGCCCAGGCACGCACTGGGATGTGGCAGAGAGGAGAGAGCTGTTGTGGGGACCAACCAGGGCAGTGGAAGAGACTCAGAGGCATTTGAAAGCAAAAGAAGGGGAACTGACCTGCCAGCTGGGCCTCCCGCCCCCTGTCAGCACTTCTCTGGCTTGCCCATCTTCACCACGGCTCGACCCGGCAACAGGCAAGCTGAGACTGGCCCTCCAGGACACACCTACCGCCTGTCCCCCCTGCCCTTGCCCTTCTAGGCCTTACCCACAGGTCTCACCTTCTGCCTACCTCTGCCTTTGATGTCCGCACAGGCGCAGAGTCCACAGATGAAGGGGGCACACGGGACACAGGGTGACGGAGATGACCGCGGAGTGGTGTGACAGGGTGCACGGCCGAGACTTGACTTTTTGAGGATTGCTTCAGATTTTCCACTGGTGACACGATCACCAAATGTCACGGGGATGACTGCCAGGATTAAAGGAAGTTCTTCATCGAGCTTAGCAGCTTGTGCATCTACCGTCTGCCCCTTCTGCCCCCGGGGTCCTGTAAATAGGTATCATTTTATAAATACTGTACTTGACATTGAAGAACTCAGTTGCATCACAGTGTGTGTGTGTGTGTGTGTGTGTGTGTGTGTGTACACCTGTGAAGTGTGTCAATGTGGGGGCAGGTATGTAACTCAGGGGTAGAGTACTTGCCTAGCATCCTTGAGGCCCTGGGGTCCATTCTCACCACAACAAATCATTTAGATATTACATTAAAAGTAAATTGGAAAAAGGCAGAGACTTTCAGAAAATAATAATAATAATAATGTTTTTTTTATAAATTGTCTAAAGGTGGGCATGGTGCTGCACACTTTTTTACTCTCGGGACTCAAGTTAAGGCCAGCATGGTCTTCAAAATAAATTTCAGGTCAACCAAGGACTACATAGTGAGACCCTGTCTCAAAATGTGTTGTGTGTGTGTGTTTGTTGAAGAATTTCCAACAATTTGATCATATTTTGAACATATTTCACCACCCAACTCCTCCTAGATCCTACTCAACTTCCTGTTGGTTCTCCCTTTCTCTCTCTTCTCTCTCTCTCTCTCTCTCTCTCTCTCTCTCTCTCTCTCTCTCCTCTCTCTTCTCTCTCTTATCTCTTTCTCCTCCCCTTCGGGTGTGGAGCCTGCCCTAGAGTATGTTTGATAAACCATGGAGTCAAACCATTTAAAGAAAACTTACTTTCCCTCTCCTAGTGGCTATCAAATGCCGGTAGTTGCCCAGCTAGGTGTGGAGTTCCCTGGCCACCTTCCCACTCCACGCTGGGACTTAGCTGGGTTTGTGCTTGCTCACTGCCTGGTGCACGCTCTGAGTTCCCACCCGTGTGCAGCCAGGGGGCAGAGGTTTTGTGTTGTACTTGGTTGGATCCCTCGTTTGCTCGAGCGTCTGGTGTATAGGGGCTCGGATAATATTCATTTAAAGAATAAAAGAGACATAAGTGCATTAAATAATTCACCATTTACTGTGTGTGGCAAGTACTTATACCAGTTGAACTGTCTCTGAGGCTGGCCTGGAGTTTATTGTGTAAACCAGGCAGGTGGAGAACTCACAGAGGTCGGCCTGTTTCTGCATCAGCGTACAACCAACCCCTACCTACCCCCAAACTCTTTGTTCTTACTGTGTATTATTTTGTTTGTTTTGTATTTTGCTAAATCCACTATTTTTGTAACACGTGTTCTTTTTTGAAAGCCATGTTCACCATGTCTTCATTAGGAAAATACTGAAAACCGCTGGGGGGAAAAGATGGACCTGAAGGGGCCCCTCCGCTCTGTGAAGCGCGGTAATGGCACTTCCGTGGACAGTGGTCTTCATTTAGCGTCATCTGATCTTAATTATCAGCTAACTGGGTCTCAGCCTGGAGCTGTTATTCCCTCCAAACAAGGAAGACATTTGGAAATCTGAAGGGGTATTTTTTTTGGCGTCCCAGTGATGAAGGGGGTGGCTGCTGGCACGTAATGCTAAGGAATCGGGGTTGCTGTATGACCTGACCTCCAGTACCAGCCAAAGACACGCTAATGAGGCTCTGCGAGAAACACCACCTGGGTGGCCAACTCCCGAGGGTTCTAATTGTGTCTCGCGGACTCCGCCCCCGTTCTGGCACAGACGAGTGTTTCAGACAGGTCAGCCTAGGGTAACGGAGGGATCAAGCAACAAGGGCAAGGGTGGGAGGTGACAGAAAGGGCTGCTGATAGGGACGGGCTTCCCTGGACTTGAAATAAACCCAGTCCTAGGCATCTTCGGATGCTCCCAGCGCCTTTAAAGGAGAAGCCGTGCCACGCTAGGCTGTACTGAAGGCTGATGGTGGAAAGGAAAGATCCACGAGCCCTGCCAGGAATATCCCAAGGTGGATCCCAGGTCAGAGGCCCCGGCCTGACAACTTCTTCACGCCTCTAAGAAAAAGTACGGCAAATTCCGTTCCTCACGCTCCCCAAGGGGTGAAGGTGGACCGGCCCAGGCCGGATCTGCGCCCCCGGGCTCCGCCGTGTTGGAAGCCGCCCACGTGGGAAGGCCCAGCTGCATTTCCGCCCTGCACTGCGCTCGCACCTCCCAACCCCTGCCCGCGCTACTGCCCCACAGCCACGAGGTGGCGCCTGTGCTCTAGTGGGCGCCTGTCTGGAGCCGGCGAGGGAGACAGATGGAACCGGAGTCGTAGGGTTCCGGGGACTGGAGGACAGCGCCGGCAGCCAAGGTAGGATTCCTCGGGCGTGTCCCTAGAATGTCTGAGGCTGGGGTGGGCTGGCCGCCGCGGAGCTCCGTTTGCGGTCTGCATTGATGACCAGCGAGGACAGAGCGGCCACATGTGCTGTTGCCTCAAGAGGACCTGGAGCCCCGCAGTCCCAGAGCTGGGCCTAAACTGAACAGAGCCCCAGGTCTCTGGCTAGCACCCAGACATCCTCCACGAGCCTGGGCCTCGGAAGGCATGCCCAGCCCCCGCACAGTAAGTCCCCAATACGGAAAGGAGGTACTGCTGTCCCGAGGTGCCTCCAGACGGAGCTGAGGGGTGAGCAGAGTGCCGGGCACTTCTCAAACTTGGGCATGCATTGGCTGTTGGTAAGACATGCTGCTGTCTGGGTTCCATACCCCACCCCTACCCCGAAACCCAGCCGTAATTGGTTTGACTTGGACGTGGGGATCTGAATATTAAGAACTTCCCCCGGGATCCCAGCTTGCAGCCAGATTTGTAGGCCCTTTGACCGAGAGAGTTCGAGAAGAACCCAGGGTGTCTATTACAAGCCCGGAAGGCTTCTCCTCTTCCCTCTCCTCCCTCTTTGCCTTTTCAGCCAGCAATTACCTCTGCCTTTGGGCTGTCAAACTCCGCGTGACAAGCCAACACCCCACCCCAAAGGGTGGAACTCAGAAGTGCCAGAGAAAAGAAAGCCAATCTTGTACCGTGTGAAAGGGCTCCCCACGTTGGTAGGAGAGAGGGGGTCTCCCCCACCCTAGTCCTAGATAAGTGCAGGAGCTGAACCAGACTGCCCTCATTATTCTGAGAAATGGAGCCAAGTCAGCCCGGAAGAATCTTTCCTTCTAGTAAAAATGGCCTCGTGTATCTTATGTAACAGCCAAGTGCTACCAGCAAGAGTCTGGACTCTCCAGATCCATCCCTCCCTTACATATGACCTTAGCTAACTCACTGAGCCACCCTCAGTTTACCCATCTATAAAATGGGTACAGCAGCATACCACTCTTATGGTTGCTGTGGGAACCATTAAGACTGAGAAAGCCCGTGTTTATCGAGGATTCCATGCCAGGCGCTGAACTTCCTCTGCACTGTCATCCTGAACCCTCACGGTAACCCACAGGGTAGCAGGTACCGTACCCCATCTGATAGCTGAAGTACTACCACAGACACCCCACTTTGTTGTCTAAAAGGCTGGTGCTCAGAGAGCCCAAAGGACTAGCTGAAGGCTGTAACGTGATTAGAGGCAGATTCAGGGCTAGCAATGTGGTGTCGCTGCTGGAGGGTCTGCCAAGCATACATGAGGCATGCACACAGACATGAGACACACACGCATACATGAGGCACACACGCATACATAAGGCACACACACAGACACCTCCCTCCCCCCCAGAAGCAGATCCCATTTTTGTGCCCTGGGCAGCCTGACTAGCCCATGTATAAAAGGAAATCAAATAATGAGGAACGTGGGGACAAACACCTAGACCAGGGTGGACCATGCTGTGTCTCCCTATCCCTTATTCATTCCCATGGACACAGGTAAAGTCCTTCCGTGGGAGTTCCTCAATCCCTCAGCGGAAGCATAAACATTACCCAGTACTTACTGCGTGCCAGCAGGTTTCCTGGCACTAGCAGTAAAGTGTGGGTAAGAGGGGGTAAGCCAGCCGTCGGTGAACTCACACCCAACAACGAGAAAAGCTAGAAGCACAGAGCATCAGAAATGTTGTCACCCAACACTCCTGCCCCGAGCTGAGGTCCAGCAAGGTTTGTCATCTCCTTTCAGCTCTCGATCTGCCAACAGTCGCTGGCTTATGATGGCTCAAGTTCCGGTTTTCTGGCTTTACTATGGATATACAAGAGCCGCGTGCGCTTTGTACAATGTGAACTTTACTTCGGTTTCGGTCTTCATCTTTCCTTGGACCAGCAGTTCGCAGAAGGTTCATTTCTTGTTAGTTGGGGCAGCCGCAAGGAGCTGCATCTCTCAGGCAGCCATGTGATCAGAAGGGGAAACCCCTACAGGCTCCAGAGGGCCCTGTTGCTGAGCTAGCATGTTCAACAGGTCTGTGCATGCTACGCACCTCCGACCTGCAATGTTTTTGGCTTCTGGTTGGTTTGTGGATACTGAGGTCCATCGCAAGTAGAGGTTATTTCTGTAAACTAGTATGTGTTCTCTGGTCTGTTGGGTACAATTTCTTGTGCACGTTTATACTTTTTCTTGGTGACGTGGCTGATGATTACAGTGGTCCTGGATCCTAGTGCCAGAGTGCTGACTTGATGTCCCAAAGCACAAGAAGTCAGTTATGTGTTTCGTGAGAGGACTTATGTTGGGAAATCTTCCTTCAGACAAGGGTTGCAGGCTGGGCTGTTGGCAGAGGGCAGTGCTAAGGAAATAGCATATATTAAGTATGATCTCTTCAGAGCGGGGGAAGTAAGCTAGCATGTCCAAGGCCCTGGGTTCCATCTGCAGCACCACACATATGCAGATCTTCAACCATTAGATAAAGCCAGGTTGTGTGTTGATCTCAGGTGGGAACAGAGTGAGAGATGAGGTGCCCTAGATACAACGCACAAACGTGTGACGGTCTGCCTGTGACCAAGATGGGGGTACGGTTAGAGACTTCTGCTGACCCAAGGGGCAGGGAGTGTGGTCGTCAGGGGAGCAGAGCTGCACTGAGACAGAAGTGTGCTGAAGGGAGGCCGGGCCAGGTGGCGTCGTGCTTGGTGGCCAGATCTTATTTCATCCGATAAATTCAATAATCCTGGAAGCCTGGGCGGCACCATTTCCACCTTTGACGGATGACAGAATCAATGCCCTGTGCCGTTAAGAGAATTACTCACCGAGTGTGATGGCGCACGCCTTTAATCCGGCACCCAAGAAGCAGAAGCAGGTGCATCTCTCTGAGTTTGAGACCAGCCTGGTCTCTGTTCTGCCTGCATCATGATCCCCCAAGAGACCCCAAGGAGTCTGAGTTCGTATGCAAAAACAAGGAGGCTTTATGGCAAACTCAAGCTTGGGCTCTCGTTCTGACGTGACAATTGGATCAGGGAGAGCCCCGAGAGCTCAGCTATGGCAGGGTTTTTAAGGAGTAAAGGATGGGCGGGGGAGGGGGGAATTCCAGATTCAGATGGGGGTTGAACTCCTGATTGTCCAGGAATGAGGTAACAGAAGTCTTGTCAAACGGGCTTTGGTACTAGCGTTGCTGTAAGGAAATTGGCAACCTATATACAAGTCAGATAAGCTTATCTTAATGTTCTAGGGCATCTAACACTCGTTTGTCTCAATTCTGATTGGTCCCCCACAGGGTACAGTCTGTGGCTTTTCCTGGTTATTGTAATGAAGGGGCCTAGTCCCAGTATTTGTTAGTCTGCAGCCTGTCGTGGCTACACTGATGTTCAGTCTATGTACTGAATTCCAGGACAGCCAGAACTACATAAAGAGACTCTACAGAGCTAGTTCCGGGACAGGCTCCAAAGCCACAGAGAAACCCTGTCTCGAAAAACAAAAAAAAAAAAAAAAACAAAAAACAAAAAAAAAAGAGAGAGAGAGAGAGACTCTAATTTAAAAGTAGATAGATAGATAGATAGATAGATAGATAGATAGATAGATAGATAGATAGACAATAGAAGTACTCAAAAATCATATAGTTAGGATGTCTGGAGTTGGGATTTAGGACTGTAATCCTAGTCTTGGGAGGCAAAGGCAGGAAGATCGTAAAGGGTAGTCTGAACTACTTAGGGAGTTCCAGGCAAGCCTGGACTATAGCGTGAGACGATGTCAATTTTGATTTATTTAACTTTATTTTATGTGCATTGGTGTGAGGTTGTCAGATCACTTGGAACAGGAGTTACTGACTGTTGTGAGCTGCCATGTGGATGCTGGGAATTGAACCTGGGTCCCCTAGAAGAGCAGTCAGTGCTCTTAACCGCTGAGCCATCTCTCCAGCCCGATGATGTCATTTTTTTTAAACGTTAATCTGCAGGTGAATAACAACACAGCCCTGCCCCCCCCAAGTGTCTCCCCCAGCCACACACCAGCACCTCACCCCCACCCTGCAGTCTGCCTTCTACAGTGTTCAGCAGACTGCGGGTCAGACCTCAGGTACCCCTGCAGATTTGGTTTGACTAGGGGAGGCACTGATGACTGGCGGCCGAGCTGCCAAGCATGAATGAGACCAGCAAGACAACAGCAGGAAACTCGTGTACTTTTCCAAATAGAAGTATTCCTCGTATAAAGACATCAGTGCCTCCTTGCAAGGCTCTGGGGTGAGTGCCTTGGGCACAGAGCACCTCGGATACGGGCTCACAGATGTACTGGCAGGGATGGAGAAGCTCTGATTCAAGTGTCCCTGAATTGTATGGGCTTGGCGTTCAGAACCCGATCCGATCCGTGAATAGCCAGGCCTGCCTCTTGTCCCTCCCTATGAACCAGGGCTCTAGTCACCTTTTCTGTGAAATTCTTGATCTTGGCTAACCAAGATAGTTGTAGTTATCCAAGTCTGCCCCTGTAGAGTGAACACAGCCTCAGAGGAGGGTTGAAGAAATGAATCTAGCTTTTCGGTCACTGAACTTGGGGGGGGGGGGAGTTGTATAATTGAAAAGAAGGCTTTAAAAAATTAAGAGTCTGGGTATGGTGGCTCATACCTGCAAGCTTTGTATCCAGGAGGCCAGAGCTAGAGGATCCTACAATCCAAGGCCAGCCTAGGCTTGAACTCAAAACCAAACAATTTAAAAAAAAAAAAAAATTGTAGTGTTAAGAACAAATTCAGGCCAGGCGGTGGTGGTGCACACCTTTAATCCCAGCACTCAGGAGGCAGAGGTAGGTGGATCTCTGTGAGTCTGAGGGGCCTGGTCTACAGAGTTCTAAGACAGCCAAGGCTGTTGTACAGAGAAAGGTTTTCTCAAAAAACAAACAAACAAAATAAAAAAAAAAAACAAAAAGAACCCTAAACTCCCCCAAAAAACAAACCAAGAGCAAATTCAGGACCTTTCCTGTGCTAAATGAGCCCTCTATCACTGAGCTACTAAGGTCACCAAATTTAGCTCCCCAAGCACCCCCCACCCCCACCCCACCATCCCTAGAGTATCCCTGTGTTATGCAAGCTGACCCAAATTCCTGGGGTCAGGTGATCTTCCTGTCTTTGCTTCCTAAGTAGTAAGAACCCTAATTATGTGCCTCCCACTTGGTTGGCTTCATGGAGTTTTTTTGTTTTGTTTTGTTTTTTTTTTTTTTTTTTTTTTTTGGTTTTTCGAGACTGGGTCTCTCTGTATCTTTGGAGCCTGTTCTGGAACTCGCTCTGCAAACCAGGCTGGCCTGAACTCACAGAGATCCGCCTGCCTCTGTCTCCTGAGTGCTGGGATTAAAGGCGTGCACCACCACCACATGGCCTTTTGTGTGTGTGTGGGGGGGGGGGTTAAATGTATCTTAAAGTTTTACCTTTTTAATTTTTTAACTTTAAGGTAGAAATCCTTAGCTCACAAGCTACACAAGGATGGGCAGTGTCCAGATATGAGCTAGGGTGGTCTTGTAGGCTCTTGATCCAGAATTTTAGGGCCTCAAGTTCAGAGGGAAGTGTCAGAGGGAAGAGGCAAGGTAGCCTAGGGTGTTTCCCCTGGAGTCTGCCGTTGACCCTGGGTTGCTGAGAATTCACCGTCTCAGACACATCTGGCTGAGCAGCTGTTAGGCATACTCTGTGGCCTGAAAATGACCTACGGCAGAAGGAAGTGGGAGGCACCAGAGCCTCTGGGTGCTCTGGGGAGAAGGGACAAGGCAGTCACAGCATCTGCTTACATGGGATGTCTGACCTTGCCCTCTGAGGGTGCCTCTCATTGGCTGGTTTCTTGTAAGATGATTTGGGTGGCACCAGAGATGGTGATTGGGATAGACAGGGCTTTTCCAGTCTGTGGTCTCCCTCCTGCGCTGCCTAACTTGCCACCCTCAGGCCTCATCTCTGAGGAACAGGTGCTCCACCACACAGGCATTTCACTTCCTTGACTCGCCAGATTTTTCTTTCTGACTGCAGCCGATTAGTAGAAGGCTCTGGGAAGTGCTAAAATGTTCCGGGGCCCCAAGCGTGTGAACCAAGAGTTTGCGCTCCCAGCCCTCTGTGACACTTGGCTTCTCCCCGTTTTAATTGGACAATATTCTTCCAGGGGAGTGTTTAACAGGCTGGAGTAAATGTGATTATTTAATAACATTGCTAAAGTCATTACAATTTATGCATGATCCCCATCACCTAAGAGAACAAACCAAAAGTAACCAGGATGGTATCCTCCTCTTCCAAGCCAATGCAGGCACTCAGAAAAGAGGATCCCATGTGCAGACAGCCTGGACAGTAACAGTAACAACTGAACCCTTGGGGGAAGGAACAATTTAGAAACATTGTATCATGTTTATCTTTATACTTGCTATCCACACAGGCCAAGCCTTACTTGGGTTTGTAAGTGTAGAAATAATACAAAGTTGCTTTTGAAATGAATTACTCTGGGTGAACTCTGGCAGGAAGACTGGAATGAGATGCTCTGAAGAGCATAAGAGTCCGGCAGTGGCAAAAGTACCGGCAGTGGCACACACCTTTAGTTCTGGTGCGCAGGAGGCAAAGGCAGGGATTGAGGCCAGCCTAGTTTGCATAGCCCGTTTCTGACCAGTTTCTGGCCAGGCGTGGCTACTTAGGGAGACCCAGTCTCAAAACAAAACAAAAAAGCAGGGCAGGCCTAGTGGTCTTGCATAATCCCCAGTATTCTGGAGACAAAGACCTTGTGACCAGGACAAGCTGCTAGCTGGAATCAGCCGAATCCTGTTTCAGCAATAGATTTCACCTCAATAAATTTAGCTGGGAGTGAGCCAGAAAGACCCTTGAGGTCAGCTGGGGCTTGCGCATGAAGGGGCTCCTGCGCACAGGTGTGCATCTGAACGTGAGCCTACATAATACAGGTACACATGAAAATCCAGTTAATGTGAGGTGGGGTGCGCACACCTTTAATCCCAGCACTCGGGAGGCAGAGGCAGGCAGATATCCATCTCTGAGTAGAGAAAGAAAGAGAGAGAGAGAGAGAGAGAGAGAGAGAGAGAGAGAGAGAGAGAGAGCCAATTAATGAATTAATTAACCGGACTAGGGTAATGGTAGCTATGCCTGTAATCCCCATCCTAGAGAGGCAAGAACAGAAGAGCTCGAGAGATGGCTCAGCAATTTAGAACACTGCCTGCTCTTCCAGAGAACTCAGGGTCGATTCCCGGCACCCATAGGCAGCTCATTACCATCTGTAACTCCAGTCCCAGAGGACCCAAGGGCACCAGACCTACACAGGGTAGATAGACACACATGTAGACAAAATACCAAAACATATAAAATAAATAAGCTTTTAAATTAGCAGCAGAGTGGTGGAGGAGCATGCTTTTAATCCCCACACTCTGGAGTCAGAAGCATGCAGATCTCTGAGTTTGAGGCCAACCTGGTCTAAGAGTGAGTTGCTAGACAGCCAGGGCTACACAGTGAAACCCTGTCTCAACCCTCACCCCCAAAACTTAGAATGTGCAACAAGAACATAAACTAAATTAACTGATAGAAATCATATGTCACTTAAGAAAAAGTGTTAACCAGTCTAGAGTGATGGTTCAGCAGTTGAAGAGCACTGACTGCCCTTCCTGAGGACTCGGGTTTAGTTCCCAGCACCCAAATAGCAGATCATAACTCCCTGTAACTCTGGTTCCAGGGGATCTGATGCCCTCTTCTAACATCTGTAAGCACCAGGCAAGCACACGGTGCATGTTCATACATGCAAGCAAAAATGTTCATATATATATATAATAAATAATTTAAATTTTTTTAAAAAGATGAGTGGTATAAGAATTTGCCAGGTGCTGGCAGTGGCCGTGCATGCCTTTTGTACTCTGGAGGCAGAAGCAGACAGATGTCTGTGTGTTTGAGGCTAGCCTGGTCTACAAAATGCATTCCAAGACAGCTGGGGTTATTATACAGAAAAACTTGAAAATCCAAATAATAGTATAATAATAATAATAATAAGCTAATAAGGCTGCTGTCTATGGAGTACTTGCCCTATGTTCAGTGCTTTTTAAAAATATGAAACAGTTCATTTTATTTATTTGTGTAAGGTGCTGGGGATGGAACCCTGGGCCTTATGCAGCATACTAAGCAAGTACTCGCCCATAAGCCATGTTCCATCCCCAGACCTTGTCAGTGTTCCTTCTCCTCCTCTTCATCGTCATCATCATTTTCTGTTTTGAGGTAAAGTTTCACTCTGTAGATCAGGCTGGCCTCAAAGGCACAGATATCTCCCTGCCTCTGCCTCCTGAAGACTGGGATTAAAGACATGTGCCACCACACCAAACCAGTCCTGGTGGTTTTGTTTTTGTTTGTTTGTTTGAGACAAGGTCCCACTGTGTAAGCCCTGACTGGCCTCAGACTTCATTCTTCCAAGTGCTAGGGTTACAGGCCTGTGTCTCCTCACCTGGCTATTTAAATTGTCACATAGTAATTGAGTGTGTTTATGGGGTGTGATATACTACTTCAATATTCTTTTATAGTATATGATGTTTAAATTAGATTTTGCTGTAACTACGTACCATTTCTTTGTGATTGTCATGGTAAGTTCGAGGTCAGTCTGGGTTACACAATGAGACTCTGAAAAATAGCTCGAGAAATGGTCCGGTGATTAAACGCACTTGCCCTTCTTCCAGACACCAGGGCTGTATCCCCAGCACCCAAGCCATAGGGCTTCTCACAACTGCCTCTAATTCTACCTCCAAGGGGATCGGATGCTTCCTGCCCTCACCGGGCCCTTGAACTCACATGCACATACCAGTAATTAAACTAATAAAAATAAATTTGAAACAAACAAGCACACAAAAAGTGTGTCTCCTGTGCAGCCCTCTTCGTGTACCCACCCAGCCTTCCCTCTGCCTTTGTCTACCTGCCACCAGTCTCTGGTGACTGCTGCTTTCTTCCCCGCTTCTGTAAGACTAACATTTTAGGGGCTTTCTTTCTTTTCTTATTTTAGCTTCCGTATACGAGTGGGAACATGTAATATTTGTCTCTCAGCTTCTGACTCATTTCACTTAACATCATATCCTCCAGGCTCATCCACATGGCCATAAATAGGAAATTAATTAATTCAACAGTGTCTCCTGTAGCCCAGACAGGCCTTGACTTTAGTTTAGCCCAGGTTCTCTCAAGAACAGGAGTTAGAGATGTAACCAACCACACCCAGCAAGTAGCAAGATTTTGTTCTTTTTTTTTTCTTTTTGTGGCCGAATAATATTTTGTTGAGTATACATACCACATTTTCTCTCGTTTTTATTTGTGTGTGTGTGTGTGTGTGCGCGTGCGCGCCCAACATGTATTATTCATGTGCTTGTTCACTGGTGAAAACCTGGCCGATTCCTTCTTGTGGTTGTCATGACTAAGGCTGTGATAAACATGGGAGCGGAGATGTCTCTTTGGCACCCACTTTCCACTTGGTTGGAATCGCCCGACCATTTGGTAAGTCTATGCCTAGTCTCTACACTGTTTTCCGTAGTGAATGTGCTAATTTACATCTCCACCAGCAGCGGAAAAGGTCCCCTTTCGCTGTGTTCCTGCTGGCGACTCTTCTAAACACTTTGTGTGTATACTTCATCCTTACTTCAGTCATCTAGATTAAAGACTATCCAAATTAGATACTGTCGTTAGCTCCATTCCATTCCTGAGAAAACCAGTTGAAGGAGTTAAGGAAATTCACATGGAGCCGGTGTGGTAGCGCATGTCTTTAATCTCAGCACTTGGGAGGCAGAGACTGGCAGATCTCTGTAAGTTCAGGGTCAGCCTGCTCTACAAAGTGAGTTCTGGGACAGCTAAGGTTATTGCACAGAGAAACCCTGTCTGGAAAAAAAACCCAAAGAAACCAAAAGTTTGCTTGGAGTTAGAGCCTGTGAGGGACAGCCTGGGGGTGAGCTCAGGTGGTCTAACTTTAGAAGTGAAGGTTAACACCGTCATAGCCACGCCCCCTCCTCTGCCACCACCGCCCTAAGGGCCTCGCGTAAGGTGGGCCACTGGATTCTTATTAATCTACGCCAGCTGGGGCTTTAAACATTTTCCGAGATAGGGTCTTCAAGGCAGGCCTGGAATTTGGAATCCTCCTGACTCAGATCCTGGAGCAGCTGCGATTCCAGGGCCATCAGGCCTCCTTTCAAACCTAGGGCCTCTGAAATGCTCGCCTGTGTTCCACTCCTGAGCCCCTCACCAGCCTTAATCCCAGCGCTGCATGGCTCTTCACGGGAACTGACAAAACAAAAGAACGGGGAAAATGATACTTGAATAACCGAAGTAAAATGTGATTTTAAAAAAGGGTCTTTGGGGCTGGAGAGATGGCTCAGCGGTTAAGAGCATTTATCTGCTCTTCCAAAGGTCCTGAGTTCAATTCCCAGCAACCACATGGTGGTTGTTCTGTTCTTCATCATTGGCACTTTACCCCAAGCACAGGGCCTCCTTCTTCCTTATTTTCTCTTAAACTTACAGTGTTGGTTTTGTTATTGATTTGTTCTTCTTCCAGCTGTCCAACAACTCATCCTGGGCTGGGTGATAGATTGAAGGCTCGCTGCTTAGTCAAGTCAAAAGGGAAGCAAGACCGGGGAGTGTCTCTGTGGTAGAACACCTGCCTATCACAGGCAAGGCCCTGGTTTCAGTCCCCAGCATACTGGTCACCTTTAGAAAGGAGAGGGAGCCTTGTTTACCTCTGTGGGAGAAACCCCTCCTGGTCCACGTCACACAAGGCTAAAGGTTGGTAATCAGAAACTTTGCAAGCCAGGGGTGGAGGATCTCTAGTGCAGTCAGAGATAATCAGACCAGCAGAGACTGGAGAAGAAGTCAGACCAGGAACATTAAATCACAATGGGAGAGAGAACTGCAAAACAGCCTGACCCCCTTCTGTGAACCGGGCAGCACATTCCTTCCCCAGCGGGGAAGCCGGATGATGGGGCGCTCTAGTTAGAAGATTGGTATTCATGGAATCAAACCTAGGTGAGCAAGATAAACGATTTCAAGCCAGAAGAGCCCCAGATGACCTCTAAGAGGAGCCCAAGATTGCAGTTCCCCCGGTGTAATTCCCCATCCCTGTGCCTGTGGCAGATATGATTGGTCAATTTAAGACCGATTTCCTTCTTGTTACTCTTGAGTACCAGCCTGAAAAGCCTTAACAAAAGAGCTTTCTAAAGGGGCTAGTGAGGTGGGTGGCTCCGTGAGACACAGCTCTGCAGTGCAAGGACAGAGATCAGAGTTCGGATACCCACACCCACATAAAAAGCCAGACATTCTTGTGTGTGTGTGTGTGTGTGTGTGTGTGTGTGTGTGTGTGTGTGTGGTGTACGGAAATGCGCAGATCTCTGCAGCTTGCTTCATGCTCCACGTTCATTGAGGAAACTGTCTCAGTAAATAAGGCAGGAAGAGGCTCTGAAGTGGCTCAGCAGGTAAAGGCACCCAGCCCGGCCAAGCCTGATGACCTAAATTCAGGCCCTGGAACCCATGTAATGCATGGAAGGAGAGAACTGACTCCGTAAGCTGCCCTCTAACCTCCACATGGTACCATGGCATGTGCCCCCTGATGATGATGATAATGATAATAACAATAATAATAATAATAAATTTTAAGATTAATAAGGTGGAGAACAATGGAGGAAGAGGTCAACCACAGCGGACCTCTGGTCTCCACAGGCACATGCATAGACAGGCATTCCTGTACATATATGCATTTGCATTCAACACACAGGGAAAAAGAATAAAGGGGGTGACGGTAAGGAGAAAGAGAGACTTCCTGGAAGCTCTGGCCAGACCTCAGAGTTGCCTGTGTTGCTTAACGAAGTTTCCAGAGCTGCCATTAGCCTGGACAGCATGAGACAAGCCAGGCTCTGGGAGAGCAGTCCCCTGGCGCTGCCTCCGAGCATCTACCATGTTATTTCTGTCTGCCTGTGATTTCCACCGCTTTCATTAACGCAGCCCGCCTGCTTGCTTTCCCTTCTCTCATTGTTAAGCCTTGATTTGGTTTCCAGGCCTTGCTTGGCCAGCTTTGTCCCGAGACACATCCTGTCCCGTCCTTAAGGACTTTGGCAGATCAGTAACCATGGATGTTGTGTGTGTGGCTTCCACTGGAAAATTACACATTTTAACCAAATGTATAACCCCAAGCGGCAACTTCGTAGAGTCAGGAAGTACTCTGCTGGCTGAGGATGGAGCTCAACTCTTACTTATGGTGCCTGCCTCGCATGCACAGAGCCCTGGGTTCCATCCCCAGGACTGCATAAAACTGTGTCTGTAACTCTAGCTCTTGGGAGGCGGTGGTGGGAAGATCACAAGTTCAGGGTCATCCTTGGCTATAGTGAGTTCAGACCAGATTTGCCACGTAAGTCTCCAAAAAATGAAGCAGCAACAGTTTAATGTGCTGTGTGCTTTGTTCTACTGTAGAAATGGCAGCGTTGCAGGGGGTTTGGGAGGGTTTTTTGTTTTGTTTTATTTTCAATTTATTTGTTTGTGAGCAAGTAAGCCTGTGTGTACGTGTGTGCAGGCATGTGCAGGCCACATGTGTGGGCGGCGGTCAGAGGCCAACTCTGCAGGGTTGGTTCTTCTCATCCACGTTGCTGAAACAGGATCTCTCTGGTTTCTGTTGCGATGATAGGCGCTCTAGGCTGTTTCTGGTCTCCATCTCCCTGCAGGACTAGGGTTCCAGATGTGAGCCACCTTTTGGTTCTGGTTCTGGGGCTCAGTCTCAGATCTTTAGGCTTGCACGGCCAGCGCTTTCCCTGAGTCATCTCACCAGTCCATGGACGTTTTAAACTGTTGATGGCTGCTCTTGTTCAGCTGTGACCTAGGAGTGGTGTACGGGAACCACTGGAGAGCACTGAGACCAGCAGGAGAAATGGTACTTAGATACTCAACTGACACATCATAGACACATCATAGAATCTCTTTTGTTTTTCCAGTGCTAAGGATGGAACCCCCCAGGCCTAACACTTTCTTAGTTTGCTGCTTTTGAATATTGCTTTTGCCATGCCAATTCTTAGCCGTGTGTGGTGGTCTTCTCTTATATTCCCAGCCCTTGGGGAGCTGAGGCCTGAGGATCATGAGTTTCAGGCCAGTCTGTTCAGGTATAGGGCAAGACCTTGTATCAAAAGAAAAAGACACCAGACAGACAGACATAACAGAGAATTCAAATTCTTATTGTTTTGAAGCAAGAAGCCCTCAGCCAACCTTAGAGGGTGCTCAGGGTCGGAGAGTAGCACCCTGGAAGAGCCCTTGTCTAGCATGCTTGAAGCCCTGGCTTCCATCACTAGAGCGGAATAATAAGTACATGCTGGCACAGCTTCTTCTTCTTACTCACATAGAGAACCTTTGGCCCAAAAGGAAAAGAAAAGGCACATGGAGCTCTGGGGCTTCCGAGCCTCCGTGAACCCTCTGAGAAGAAAGGCGGCCCAGTCTAAGAAGGGAAGTTTCCTTTTCATCCTGAGAAGGCTGCCAGTCCGGTGGAAGAGGCACGCACTGTTCCTGACCTCTGGGAGCCTGATTAGGGCGAGCACACAGTCTCCTAGCTGTGACTGTGGCCCTCTGCCAGTCGGCAGGCAAGGTGGGCACGGCTTCAGTCCAGCTCCACCGGACCTGTGTGGGGACAGCTTCTGGATTTGCCTTTCTTCTGTTTGTCTCAAGGATTGATTTTCATTTTTAATTATGTGTAGGTGTGTCTGTGTCTGCCTGTGGGTGTGTGCAAAAGAGTCAGATCCACCGAAGCTGGAGTCACAGTAGTTGTGAGCTTGCTGCTGTGGGTGCGTGCTCAGAGTCACACTCTGGTCCCCTGGGAGAGCAGCAAGTGCTCTTAGCCACTGAATCATCCCAAATTTACTTGTTGTTATTAGAGCACACACATCCATATATACACACGCGCACACACACACACACACACACACTACTTTATTACCCTTTTTGTGGAGACAGGGTCTTGTCACTCTGACTGTCCTGGAATTTCACTGTGTGGACCAGGCTATCCTCAGATTCACACAGCTCTGCCTGTCCCTGCTTTCTGAGTGCTGGGATTAATGACATGTGCCACCATGCCTGGCTTTGTTATCTTTTCAAAGATTGATTAATTGATTGTGTGTGCCTATTTGAGTTTATGTGCAATACATTTGTGCAAGAGCCTACAGAGGCCAGAAGGCATCTGATCCCTTTGAACCAGTTATAACCTACCATGTGGGTGCTGGGAAACAAATCTGGGTCCTCTGCAAGAGCAGGAAGAGCTCTTTTTTGTGGGGAGGGGAGGGGGTTCAAGACTGGGTTTCTCTGTGTAGCCTCGGCTGCCCTGGAACTCACTCTGTGGATCAGGTTGGCCTCAAACTCACAGAGATCTACCTGCCTCCCAAGTGCTGGGATTGAAAGTGTGTGCCACCACCACCCGGCCACAATAAGAGCTGGAAGATACCTTTGTGGACTTGGTTCTCTCCTTCCTTCCACCATGTGGGTCCCAGAGATGCAGCTCATTTTACTAGACTTGGCAGGAAACTCCTTTACTCACTGGCCCAGAATTTATGTGTTTTTAAAAATAGTTTAAATGTACAGAATTGATGCATTAGCCCAGAGTTATCATATAACCTCCGAGTTCCCGTATGTCAACGTCTTACATTACTATGTTATAACAATGACATCCTGTATGATATATTTGTTATAAACCAGCATTCATATTTTTGTGGTGGTGGCGATGGTGCTAGGCTTCA
The DNA here is from genome assembly GCF_037038515.1 of Microtus pennsylvanicus. Lineage (NCBI taxonomy): Eukaryota > Metazoa > Chordata > Mammalia > Rodentia > Cricetidae > Microtus > Microtus pennsylvanicus. The sequence continues at coordinate 92,921,916 of NC_134584.1, forward strand.
ATCAGCATCCTAGCTAGTCCCAAGCCCAAACACTGACTTGTTTGTTGTGGTTCTGGAGACTGAACACAGGTCTCTGGCATGCAAGGAAAGTACTCTACCATGGCTGCCCTTTGAAAGATTTCTTAAGATGTATTGATGTTGAAGCCCCTGTAAGGGCTGGTTCATTCCCCAGATCCACTCTCGCTGCCTGGCTGTGCTCCTGAGCAAGTTACTTAACCCCTTGAGGCTTGGTTTTCTCAGCTAAAGAGCAGAACCAACACCGCCTCCTGCCCCTGAAGCCTCTGGAGTACCGTGCGCGTAACACGGTCCATGTCAGCATCTCTTGTTGCCAGTGTTAGTCTGGCCTGCAGATTCCTTCCAGATTTCCTTCTAAGGTGACAAGACTCTCGTGACAGTGAGTCACCACCTCTCTGGTCACCTCCTCTTCCTTCCCTTCCTGCCTTCTCATACCTCTCAGTGGTATGGTTAACAGGTGTCACACAGTGCCACCACACCGCTGCTGGCGCTGAGCATGCTTTTCAGGTACTTAGTTTTCATTTGAAGACATAGCTGTTCAAGTCCTTTGCTCCTGTTTTACGGCATGTGTGTGGTGTGTTAGGTGCATGCATGTGTGTGTACGTGCGTGTGTATGTGGCATGTGGTTGCTTGCATATGCGTATGTATGTGTGTGGTGTATGCATATGAGGCTAGAGGTGGACTTCAATATTTTGTCCAATCCTCCTCAATTTTTTTCTTTTTTTTTTTGATTTATTGATTTTATGTGTATGCAGGTATCTATGTGTACCAGATTTCCCAGAGTTAAGAGTTGCATGTGGTTAGAGTCACCATGGATGCTGGGAATTCAACCTGGGTTCTCTGCAAGAGCAACAAGCAGCGTTTTTTTAATTGTTGAGCAATCTTTACAGCCTTCCAGGTTATTTTTTGAGACAATGTCTCTCACTGGCCCTGGAGTTCACCAATTGGCTAGATTAGCTGGCCCATGAGCCCCAGGGATCTTTCTGTTTCCCCTCACCCCCAGCCCTCTGGAGCTGGCTATGTATGCTTGGGTTAATGCCAGCCCAGCTGTTTTTGTTTTTGGTTTTTTGGTTTTTTTTTTTTTTTTTTTAAAGACAGGGTTTCCCTATGTAACAGACCTAGCTGTCCTGGAACTAGCTCTTGTAGACCAGGCTGGCCTTGAACTCATAGAAATTCACCTGCCTCTGCCTCCTAAATGCTAGGATTAAAGGCGTGCACCACCATGGCCCTGCTACCAGCCCAGCTTTTTACACAGGTCTTAGGGATTCAAACTCAGGTGGAGTCCCCCTGTGTACAGAGCAAGAACTTAACCCAAAGGAGCTATCTCCTCAGCTTCATTTGCCCATATTTAATGAAGCTGGGTGTTTTGCGATCGATTTGTAATTCTGTCCTAATTCTGGGTTATCAGTTCCTTGTCAGTTAGTTGAACCCACATCTTAGAGCTGCCTTTTCAATTCTTCCTGTTATTTGAAATATACAAGTTTGTTATTTGTCGTGTTTGATTATTTTTATTTATTTTGAGATTGTCTTATTCTGTAGCCATTGATGGCCAGCCTGGGACTCACTATGTAGCCCAGGCTAGCTTCAGACTTTCAGCTGTCTTCCTTCCTCGGCTTTCCAGGCGCTAAGATTACAACTGTGCACCCACAGCTAACACAGAAGCTTTTATTTTTTATTTTTATGTATTTATGTGTTTCTTTATTTATTTACTAGGCAGGGTTTCTCTGTGTAGCCCTGGTGCTTCGGAAACTTACTCTGGCCTTGAGTTCAGACTGGCCTTGAAATCACAGATCTGCCTGCCTCTGCAGTCTGAGTGCTGGGATTAAATGTTTGTGCCACCACACCTGGCTTAAATTGTCTTTGGTGGTGGTGGTGAAATGTTAGTGCATCTCTCTCTTCTTCTCCTGCTTGTACTTTCGGTGGTGTGTCTAAAAACCCATCATCAATGTTATGTCATAAAGCCTCTCCTCATTCTCCTCTGAACGGCTTAGTTTCCACTCTAAGATTCAGGCCTTCAGCATGTCTGAGCTCCTTTCTGTGTGTGATTGGCAGTCAGGGTCCAGAGTCAGTCTTTGGTGTGTGGATGTCTAGTTTCCCAGGTCACTTGTTAAGAGACTTTCCTTTAAATAAATAAATAAATAAATAAATATCTGTCAAGCAGCAAAAACATAAAAAAAAAAAAAAAAGAGAGAGAGACTTTCCTTTCCTGGGAGCTCTGGTGTTCAACTAAACTTGCAAGGGTTGGTTTCTAGGTTGCTCTCCTTCTCTACTGGTCAACAATACTACCACATTCTCCTGAGTACTGTGACTCTACAATACTACCACAGTCTCCTGAGTACTGTGACTACAATACTACCACATTCTCCTGAGTACTGTGACCACAATACTACCACATTCTCCTGAGTACTGTGACTCTACAATACTACCACAGTCTCCTGAGTACTGTGACTACAATACTACCACATTCTCCTGAGTACTGTGACCACAATACTACCACATTCTCCTGAGTACTGTGACTCTACAATACTACCACATTCTCCTGAGTACTGTGACAATACAATACTACCACACTCTCCTGAGTACTGTGACTCTACAATACTACCACAGTCTCCTGAGTACTGTGACTACAATACTACCACATTCTGCTGAGTACTGTGACTCTACAATACTACCACATTCTGCTGAGTACTGTGACTCTACAATACTACCACATTCTCCTGAGTACTGTGACTACAATACTACCACATTCTGCTGAGTACTGTGACTACAATACTACCACATTCTCCTGAGTACTGTGACTCTACAATACTACCACATTCTCCTGAGTACTGTGACTCTACAATACTATCACACTCTCCTGAGTACTGTGACTACAATACTACCACACTCTCCTGAGTACTGTGACTACAATACTACCACATTCTCCTGAGTACTGTGACTCTACAATACTACCACATTCTCCTGAGTACTGTGACTCTACAATACTATCACACTCTCCTGAGTACTGTGACTACAATACTACCACATTCTCCTGAGTACTGTGACTCTACAATACTACCACACTCTCCTGAGTACTGTGACTCTACAATACTATCACACTCTCCTGAGTACTGTGACTACAATACTACCACACTCTCCTGAGTACTGTGACTCTACAATACTACCACATTCTCCTGAGTACTGTGACTCTACAATACTACCACATTCTCCTGAGTACTGTGACTACAATACTACCACACTCTCCTGAGTACTGTGACTCTACAATACTACCACATTCTCCTGAGTACTGTGACTCTACAATACTACCACATTCTCCTGAGTACTGTGACTACAATACTACCACATTCTGCTGAGTACTGTGACTACAATACTACCACATTCTCCTGAGTACTGTGACTCTACAATACTACCACATTCTCCGGAGTACTGTGACTCTACAATACTACCACATTCTCCTGAGTACTGTGACTCTACAATACTACCACAGTCTCCTGAGTACTGTGACTCTACAATACTACCACATTCTCCTGAGTACTGTGACTACAATACTACCACATTCTCCGGAGTACTGTGACTCTACAATACTACCACACTCTCCTGAGTACTGTGACTACAATACTACCACAGTCTCCTGAGTACTGTGACTACAATACTACCACATTCTCCTGAGTACTGTGACTCTACAATACTACCACATTCTCCGGAGTACTGTGACTCTACAATACTACCACATTCTCCTGAGTACTGTGACTACAATACTACCACTCTCTCCTGAGTACTGTGACTACAATACTACCACATTCTCCTGAGTACTGTGACTCTACAATACTACCACATTCTCCGGAGTACTGTGACTACAATACTACCACACTCTCCTGAGTACTGTGACTCTACAATACTACCACATTCTCCTGAGTACTGCGACTACAATACTACCACATTCTCCTGAGTACTGTGACTCTACAATACTACCACATTCTCCGGAGTACTGTGACTCTACAATACTACCACATTCTCCTGAGTACTGTGACTACAATACTACCACTCTCTCCTGAGTACTGTGACTACAATACTACCACAATCTCCTGAGTACTGTGACTACAATACTACCACATTCTCCTGAGTACTGTGACTCTACAATACTACCACTCTCTCCTGAGTACTGTGACTACAATACTACCACATTCTCCTGAGTACTGTGACTACAATACTACCACATTCTCCTGAGTACTGTGACCACAATACCTCCACACTCTCCTGAGTACTGTGACTACAATACTACCACAGTCTCCTGAGTACTGTGACTCTACAATACTACCACATTCTCCTGAGTACTGTGACTACAATACTACCACAGTCTCCTGAGTACTGTGACTACAATACTACCACACTCTCCTGAGTACTGTGACTACAATACTACCACACTCTCCTGAGTACTGTGACCACAATACCTCCACACTCTCCTGAGTACTGTGACTACAATACTACCACAGTCTCCTGAGTACTGTGACTCTACAATACTACCACAGTCTCCTGAGTACTGTGACTACAATACTACCACATTCTCCTGAGTACTGTGACTACAATACTACCACATTCTCCTGAGTACTGTGACCACAATACCTCCACACTCTCCTGAGTACTGTGACTACAATACTACCACAGTCTCCTGAGTACTGTGACTCTACAATACTACCACATTCTCCTGAGTACTGTGACTACAATACTACCACAGTCTCCTGAGTACTGTGATTACAATACTACCACAGTCTCCTGAGTACTGTGACTACAATACTACCACAGTCTCCAGAGTACTGTGACTACAATACTACCACAGTCTCCTGAGTACTGTGACTCTACAATACTACCACATTCTCCTGAGTACTGTGACTACAATACTACCACACTCTCCTGAGTACTGTGACTACAATACTACCACAGTCTCCTGAGTACTGTGACTCTACAATACTACCACAGTCTCCTGAGTACTGTGACTACAATACTACCACATTCTCCTGAGTACTGTGACCACAATACCTCCACACTTTCCTGAGTACTGTGACTACAATACTACCACATTCTCCTGAGTACTGTGACTACAATACTACCACACTCTCCTGAGTACTGTGACTACAATACTACCACTCTCTCCTGAGTACTGTGACTACAATACTACCACATTCTCCTGAGTACTGTGACTACAATACTACCACACTCTCCTGAGTACTGTGACTACAATACTACCACATTCTCCTGAGTACTGTGACTATAATACTACCACACTCTCCTGCGTACTGTGACTACAATACTACCACATTCTCCTGAGTACTGTGACCACAATACCTCCACACTCTCCTGAGTACTGTGACTCTACAATACTACCACACTCTCCTGAGTACTGTGACTCTACAATACTACCACATTCTCCTGAGTACTGTGACTCTACAATACTACCACATTCTCCTGAGTACTGTGACTACAATACTACCACACTCTCCTGAGTACTGTGACTCTACAATACTACCACATTCTCCTGAGTACTGTGACTCTACAATACTACCACATTCTCCTGAGTACTGTGACTCTACAATACTACCACATTCTCCTGAGTACTGTGACTACAATACTACCACATTCTCCTGAGTACTGTGACTCTACAATACTACCACACTCTCCTGAGTACTGTGACTACAATACTACCACATTCTCCCGAGTACTGTGACTCTACAATACTACCACATTCTCCTGAGTACTGTGACTCTACAATATTACCACATTCTCCTGAGTACTGTGACTACAATACTACCACATTCTCCTGAGTACTGTGACTACAATACTACCACACTCTCCTGAGTACTGTGACTGCAATACTACCACACTCTCCTGAGTACTGTGACTACAATACTACCACATTCTCCTGAGTACTGTGACTGCAATACTACCACATTCTCCTGAGTACTGTGACTCTATAATACTACCACATTCTCCTGAGTACTGTGACTCTACAATACTACCACACTCTCCTGAGTACTGTGACTCTACAATACTACCACATTCTCCGGAGTACTGTGACTACAATACTACCACATTCTGCTGAGTACTGTGACTCTACAATACTACCACATTCTCCTGAGTACTGTGACTACAATACTACCACATTCTCCGGAGTACTGTGACTCTACAATACTACCACATTCTCCGGCGTACTGTGACTACAATACTACCACATTCTCCTGAGTACTGTGACTCTACAATACTACCACATTCTCCTGAGTACTGTGACTCTACAATACTACCACATTCTCCGGAGTACTGTGACTCTACAATACTACCACATTCTCCGGCGTACTGTGACTACAATACTACCTCATTCTCCTGAGTACTGTGACTCTACAATACTACCACATTCTCCTGAGTACTGTGACTCTACAATACTACCACATTCTCCTGAGTACTGTGACTACAATACTACCACATTCTCCGGAGTACTGTGACTGGATCATTAGAACTGCATCAAAGCAGAACATTATGCTTGGTTTTTTTGTTTGTTTGGCGTTTTTGTTTTTTCCAGACAGGATTTCTCTGTGTAGCTTTTGGCTTTTGGAGCCTGTCCTGGAACTCATCCTGTAGACCAGATTGGCTTCAAACTCAAAGATTCACCTGCCTCTGCCTCTGGAGTGCTGGGATTAAAGGTGTGTGCCACCACCGCCCAGCTATGCTTCTTTTTTTTTTTTTTTAATATTTTATTTATTATGTATACAATATTCTTTCTGCATGTATGCCTGAAGGCCAGAAGAGGGCACCAGACCTCATTACAAATGGTTGTGAGCCACCATGTGGTTGCTGGGAATTGAACTCAGGACCTTTGGAAGAATAGGCAATGCTCTTAACCGCTGAGCCATCTCTCCAGCCCCCAGCTATGCTTCTTATCTTTATGAGACTCAGTATTAAGTCTTCAATGTCTGGAACATAGGGGTCTTTCCATTTCTTCCTAATTTGGGGTGGGGTGGTACATATGTGTGATATACCCACATTAGAGTTTACAGGTGTGTGTGTCTATATGCACACAGAGACTGAGAGAAGAGAGGATGCCAGGTAACCTTGAAGAAACGGGTCCCTTCCTTTTGTGGGCCAGCAAATGCAGATGGAGCTCTATGAAGTACACTTAAAGAGTACTGATGGTGTGGGGTGCTGCCTTCCCACTCTGAAAGTGCCACGAGCCACCACTGTACCAAATGCGTCTCTTTGCACTCAACCATGTGGTAGCCAAGTCCTGCTTCTGGTACTTCCTGTCACCACTGAAGAAGATGAAGAAGTCGTCAGGGGAGACGGTGTACTGCGGGCAGGAGTTTGAGAAGTGGCACACACAGTGTGTACCGTGAGTACCCGGACCTGACCATGACTGGCACCATCACACAATGCTACCAAGACGTGGGTGCCCAGCACCGTGCCCATGCACACTTCATCCAGATCATGAAGGTGGAAGAGACTGAAGAGGACACGTGCTGCCTGCTTGGCTATCAAGCCGTTCCACGACACCAAGATCAAGTTCCTGTTGCCTGACAGCTGTTGCAACTCCAACACAAGTCTTGCTTCCCTACCAAGAGACTCAACAGTTTCTTCTAGACCCAGAGACACCCCCAGAGAGTGGAAGAAGAAGAAAAGGAGGAGGAGGAGGAAGGAGAGAAGGAAAGAAGGAAGGAAGAAAAGAAGGAAGGAAGGAAAAATTGGGTTAAATGGCTCTAATATATGATGTCCAGCTACTTAGGAGATTAGGACCTTTTGAAGCCTGAGTTCAGGATTAGCCTGCCTACATAGTAAATCAATTCTCTTTTTTTCAATTTATTTATTTGTTTATTATGTATACAATATTCTTTCTGCATGTATGCCTGAAGGCCAGAAGAGGGCACCAAACCTTATGACAGATGGTTGTGAGCCACCATGTGGTTGCTGGGAATTGAACTCAGGACCTTTGGAAGAGAAGGCAATGCTCTTAACCGCTGAGCCATCTCTCCAGCCCCAGTAAATCAATTCTCACTCATATTTATTCTCCCTCCTTCCCTCTGTCTGTCTGCCTGTCTGTCTGTCTGTCTGTCTCTCTCCTTTCTCCCTCAGTGCTGGGTATGGAACCCTGGGCCTTAGGAATGCTAGGCAAGTGTTCATCCCCCTACTCACACCCCCGACCCCCCAGCTACTCTCTTCTTCTCTTTTTAAAAACATGTATTCATTTTGGGGTGGGGGTGGGGAGGTGGTATTGTGTAGGAGTGAATGGAGACCAGAGGACAATCTGCAGGAGACTGTTCCCTTCTTCCATCACGTGGGTCTGGGGATTGAACTCAAGTCCTCAGGCGCTTTGAGCCGTCTCAATTTCTATCTAAAGAGAGAGAGAGAGAGAGAGAGAGAGAGAGAGAGAGAGAGAGAGAGAGAGAAATCCAAGCTTGAGTCCCTTTACATTTTACAGTCATCCCAGCCACCACCCCCGTAGCTCAGATTACGAGACAGCGGGGAGTTTTCACTTTCTGGGATAGGAATGGATAGCAAATATTGCCTCAGGTAGACCAGCAAAGGGATTGCCGAGGCTAAGACATCTTCCCAGCACAGGCTATCGGGAGCAGTCAGAGCTGTAAGTCCTAGAGAAGCCCCTAGAACCCAGCACGGTAGAGCCCTCCCACCCGCCACAGGAATAGCAGAGAGCAGAAGGAGCAAACCTGGTGCCCTCTGCCACACACAGCTCTGTCTGAAGACTGCTGGGGACTGAGCCGCCAGACCCCGTCCCCGGGAGGCATCCTCTGTCACTCTCCAGTCTGGGGCTTTGTGACAGCAGACACACTTTCAGTTCTTTTCCGAGCCCTGGGTTTATTTTGCTTCTTGTTTTCCAGGCCTGTGGGATACTTATATAGCACCAAGGCACACAGCCTGTTCTGTGTTGCCACTCCTAATGCCTGCAGAATTCATGAGCTCCGGAGTCTGAGACAGCTTCTGTCTCCTTTCCTACCTCCTCCTTCCAGGTAAGCCTGCTGTCTTATCCGCAGCTGGAAGCCCCCTCTGCCACAGGGCCAGCTCCCAGGCTGCTTGCTCCACCCCAGCTGCAGCTACTGCAAGTCCCAACCAACTCCCATTCCCATTTCCATGACAACCCAAACACATTTCCCATCCCTGCCTTTCTACTTCAGAAAGGAAAGCTACGACATGTCTCCTGTTCACGCTCCTGCTTGCTCTCTCTTTTTTTAATCTGTCTTTTTCTTTGGCTGGCCTAGCGCCCACCATGCAGACCAGGCTGGCCTCAGATTGTAGCATTCCTCCTACCTGGTTTCTAGAGTGCCAAGGTTGTTACAGTCATGAGTCACTGTGGCTGGCTTTTTACTTCTTGTACTGTAATTTTGAGACATCTTTACATAGCTCTGGCTGTCCTTGAACACACTCTGTAGACCAGGCTGGCCTCAAAGGCAGAGATCCACCTGTCTCTGCCTCCTTAGGGCTGGGATTAAAGGCGTGCGCCACCACCACCTGCTACATCAACCTTGCTTTTGTTTCTCTTTTTGTTTTGAGTCAAGGCCTTATTTTGTAAGCCAATCTGGACCCAAGGTTTAGAACTTTCTGGAGGACTTGGCCTGCTCTCTCTGATAAGTCAGCCCTGTGGACAGTCTACAAAGAGGAGAGTTAGGGAACAAGGGAGTAAGTGAAGCAGGGCGCTGGCAGGTGGCTGGCCCAGAGAAAGGCAAGGCCCTGTTCACTGCCCACTTATCCGGTGTATCCCTTTCATTTGGCTCTTGCTGACTTTTGTCCTTTATAACAAGTTGGCAAACACAAGTACAGTGTTTCCCTGTGTTCCAGAAGTGTGTTTTGCCAAACAGCCAACTTGAAGGATATTTTTCTATTTTTTTGTTTGGTTTCGTTTGGTTTTTGGTTGTTTTGTTTTTCCCAGACAGGTGTTAACTGACCCTAATAATCATGGCCAAATTAAGTAAAGCAAGTGTTTTTTATTGTGTACATGGCTGTCTCCCCTTAAGGTGGGGTTCAAGAGGTCATCAATGGATTGCTCGGGGGTAAGGGGGAGGGTCTCCAAATGGGGGATTTGGCAGGCGAATAGGCAGTCTTACAGAAGCAGAACATAACAAGGTGGCCATGGCAGGGTAGTCATAACAATAGGCGGTTATAATCAACTTTTGAAACAAAGGTTGGGTTTGTAAGATGGTCATAACAGCTTTCTGAAACAAAGACATGCTTGCTGTTTCCTGGAACAGGCAGTAGAGAACCATTTGTAGTTAAGGTTACAGGTAGGGCATAGCCCAATCATAAACAGCAATGAACCTAGTTTGTCTTCACTATAAAAATGGCTTTCAAGCCTTAGATAAAGGAAGGCCAGTTCATCACAGGGTTTCTCTGTGTAGCTCAGGCTGTCCTGGAACTTGCTTTGTAGACTAGGCTGGCTTTGAACTCAGAGATCAGCCTGACTCTGCTTCTTGACTGCTGGGATTAAATGCATACAGTAGCACACCTGACATTATTTATCTCTTTAGAGACAGGATTGCTGCATGGACCAGGCTGGTCTCAAGTGTGCCTATCTCTGCTTCGCAAGTGATAGGACTTCAGGGCTGTACCCTCATACAAGCCCTGCTCCATGTTAGAGGTGCTGTATAAACTCAGCTTACCCATTCGTTTCTAGATGGGCACTTGGAGTACATCTATTTCTCTTTGTTTTTTTTCTTAAAAAAAAATACTTTTTAGATGTATTATATATGTGTATTATAGCGTTTTGCCTGCCTGATTGCATGTGAACCGGTGCCCAAGAAGAGGGCTTTAGATTCCCTGGGATTGGAGTTACAGATGGTTGCAAACCATCAGGTGGGTACTGGGACTTGAACTAGGGTCCTCGGCAGGAGCAACAAGTGTTCTTTACTGCTAAGCCAATTCTCCAGTCCTCTCTTTGTCTTCTTGAGACAGTATCTGTAGATTTGGCCTGGGACACCGTTCTCTGAGGACCGCCAGTCCAGGGCCCATAAGAAGTTTCTGAAGTATATAGGTAGTCTTTGGGACTGAGCCTTTCACCTGTGGGCTCTTATACCAACTCGAGGTAGTCCGCACTAGAATTGAATTGCACTGTAGGGATAGTTAGTGTTGGAGAATTGGTTGGCATGGGGAAATGCACATACATTCACACATTTGCTATTAGGGTTCTGTGGGAGGCACATTTTGGCAAGAAAGCATTTTCAAAAATTAACTATCTCATTATTTCTGACTCCACCTAATGCCCTTAACAATGCGGATAAGAAAGAGACTTGTAAAATATTGGAACTGGTTATTGGTATAGTGTGTGTGTGTGTGTGTGTGTGTGTGTGTGTGTGTGTGTGTGTGTGTGTGACGGGAAAATAGAGTTTGTGTACATTTCCAAGGGAGAGACAGTGTTTGTCTAAACTTGGGTCTTTGTCTCTACAGCATGCCACCCCACCAACCCCCGCTGTCCAAGTGAGTGGGGGGCTTTTTGAGTCACTTATGATGTGCTTTTGAACACAACATGGGCGAGGAGCCCCCACTGGCTGTTCAGCTCTCCTCAGGAAAAATACAAGCTGGGTTTGACTGAATGACAAAAAGCAATCTGTGGATTCAGGAAGCGTAGTAAATACCGTGACTCTCTACAAATGCGCACTGCCCAAACAGCTTTTTCCAGTCTGGAAAAAAGAGATTTGTCTGTGCAAAACCAGCCAAGGCTCTGCCCCTCCTCCCTTGCTCCTGCTCCACCCCCACCTCCTGGCAAGGCCTCCCACCCTGCCCCAGACATTCAGTCATGGCTTTCATCCTGTGTGACTTGTGGTTGCCCAGGAAGTAACATTGCCCAGGCTCTGGGGACAAGCACCAGCCACGCCCGGGCAGCTTTCCGGGATATCTGTCAGGGTGGGGTTTGCCAGGCATCTCTGATCTTGGCCAGGGCTGGATCCCAGCAAGGTTGTGTAGGCAGTAAAAGTTGGTTGAGTGTCCTTTCTCCAGTTTGTCGCCCTCCCCATCTGTCCCCCTCCCCCTTCTTCCTTTGGCTTTTAAACTTTTATCTCCATTCTACTCGCGTCTGCAAGGGTACTTAGCAGGGGTACTAGCCAAAGGTGAGATTGCAAAGGCATTCACAGGGGGTGAAGGTGGCCTGAGAAAAGCTCCTAGTGGCCTTGAATGGCGTCCAGGTGGGAGCAAACCTGAGAATCTCTTCAGCGGAGAGCTGTGCAAGGTCTCTTTCCGCACCTCATCTTGACAGAACATTTGCATAACAATTACTCTGCTCTTCGGCTGGTTTGCTGTGGGGGTGGTAGAGCAAGAAGGCACAACCCCACCCCAACCCCCCTTAGGCCCTGGAAATGACAAAGCCTACCTGCCATTCTGGGTGCTGGGAAGGACTCTGGGATCCGAATCAGAATTTCAATTGGTTGAAGGCTGACTCCCCTGAATAGGAAATGTTTGTTTTCCTCCCTGGTGGAACCACAGCATCTAGTTCCAGCCTGCCCAGACAGGTAGTTGTGTCAGTGAGTGCAGAAAGAATGAAAGGACTGATAACCCTGGATACTTCTTTGGATTTCAGTTTCCTCTAATTTATACATTTAACTGGGCGGTGGTGGTGCACACCTTTAATCCCAGCACTTACTTGGGAGCTAAGGCAGGCGGGTCTATGAGTTCAAGGCCAGCCAGGTCTACAGAGCCAGTGCCAGGACAGGTTCCAGAGAAACCCTGTCTTGGGGGTAAAATATGTATATGCGCCATGGTAATGTATGCCTGTAATCCTAGCCCACTGGGTAATTGAAGCAAGGGGATTAGACATTCAAGGTCATCTTCTGCTACTTTTCCGGTTGCCAGTTTGGGCCTACTGAGACCTCATCTCAATAATAATATGAGGTAGGGGTGCATTTATAATTCTAAGGAAGTGAAGGCTGGAGGGTCAGGCCAGCCTCATTGGTGTTCCCTAATAGGATGTGGTGGCAAGAAAGAGTGAAAGTCCTCTGTCCTTTGTAAAAGAGAATTTAATGGTCAGTTGTCTCAAGACTCCTTGCTTTTGATCTTCTGTTTGGTTGTTGCTAGGTTTCCTGAGTACTCTTCTGTCCTTGACCTTACTAAGTAGCCGAGAATGACCTTGAGCTCCTGCCTCTACTTCCCAAAGGCTAGGAGGAAAGGTTTTTCACAACACGCCCCTGGTGTGTGTGTGTGTGTGTGTGTGTGTGTGTGTGTGTGTGTGTGTGTGTGTGTGTGTTCCCGCGCACGCACCAGTGTGTACGTATCTGTGTGTCTTTCTTTGGGGCAGATCTCACAATCCTTCCCTTGCCTCCTCTGTGCTAGCATGTCAGTTATGATTAAGGTTGCATGCCACTGTCTGATTCAGGAGACTTTTTAAAAATGCTTTTAGCTAAGTTTTTTGAATCTGAGAATGTTCTCAGGCTGGCTGATAGCCACTCCCATGCTGGCTCGCTTGACCCCAGAACTCCCCCAAATCCTCCCGAGGCAGAGCTTGGGTCTTTGTCGACGCTGTCTCCTTTCCGGATCAGCTCCTGTTCCTTTTTACCTGTCCTATCCCAGTTCATCTTTCTGATGTCAGCTGAGATGGATGCAACCCCAGCTCCTCCCTTCTGCCTTTTAGACCCAGCTTCCCTTGGGTCCTCTCTGCTTCCTCTTTCAGAGTGCTTGCTCTGCTGCGTGGCTGCGCCCATAGCTTGTCAGCCTTCTTTTTAATCTGGGGGCCCCTGAGGACAAGCTTCTTCCTTCGCCCTTTCCACCATACCAGGGACTGCTCTTCGGCCCTGCTTATGTTAGGCCAGCACGCTACCTCTAAAGCTACGTCTGCAGCCCTCTTTTTTACTTTTCGTACTTTGAGATAGGATCTCGCTAAGTTGCCCAGGCTGGCCACAAACTTGTGATCCTCTAGCTTTAGCCTCTCGGGTAGCTGGAATTATAGTTGTCAACCATCAGGCCTAGTTTTTTTTGTTTTGTTTTGTTTTGTTTTTTAATTTTGGCAGTGCTAGGGATCAAACTCAGTTCTCGTGCATGCCAGGCGAATGTACCATTGAGCTCCACCATTGCTTCAAGTTCCACTGTAGATCATAGTGCTGAATAATAAAAGTGCTCCTCAAACACATAGCCATCGACTACAGCAGTGAGTCGGGAATTGGGCGGTGGGTGGCCAGAGTCATGAAGGGGACATTTACTGAAATATGAGAAACACCACTTCTACCCAAGTGGCCTGCAGACAAACCAGGACTGTAATACCTACGCGTAAAACCAGGCACTTGTGCAACACACTCTCCCGTGCTGTGAAATTTCACCCCGTGTCATCTCCTCCCACCCGTCTTTCTCGTCCTTTACCATACAGAGAACGGCAAAGCTAAGACTGTCTACCTGGCAGCCAAAAGGCAAAAAGTAACGCCAATAAGGAAGGAACTCACCTTTGCCTCCTGGCATATGGTTTTGCCTCATTCTCTTAGAACTCTTTTCTTTTTTTGGCGGGGGTGGGGAGAAGGGACGACAAGGGGGACAGGGTCTCAACGATGTAACCCTGGGTGGCTTGGCTTGAAGCTCATTATGTAAACCAGACTAGGCTGGCCTAGAACTCCGAGATCTGCCTCTACCTGTTTCTCTGCCTCTCAGGTCCAGGGATCAAGCATGTGCCACCACCACAACTACCTGGCCACTCCCTGCCCCCCCCCTGTAAATTAGGGTCTCCCTATGTAAGCCAGGCTGTCAGTCACCACTTGGGATCGACCTGCCCTCCTCCCATTGCTCATACCACCATAGTGGACCCTTCACCCTCGTCCCTGCGCTCGTTAATACTCTTTCTCTCTCCCTCTTCTGCACTTTCCATCCTAGCCCCATTCCAATTTAAAAGCAAAACAAACAAACAAAAACTTCTATGTGGGCACGGTGGCTTATACACCTTTAATAACAACGCTCAGGAAGGGAGGCAGAGGCAGGATGATCTCTGAGGCCAGCTTGTCTACATAGTGTGTTCCAGGCCCACCAGAGTTACATGGTGAGACCCTGTCTCAGAAGTATCAACAACAACAAAAACCCTTACTTTATGATGTATTAGTTTATAAAGATACCTAAACTTTAAAAAAAAAACCCTGAGTGTTGGGCCCGCATATATGAGGTCCTGAGTTTGATCTTAAACACTGTTAAAGGAGGAGAAGAGTAAGAAGGAGATGCAGCAGCAGCTAACAGTTTAATCTGTGATTCTCCAAACTCTTTGCTTTGGTTTTCTTCTTTATTCTCTCAGATATGGGAAACTGTTTTTGTTTGTTATTTCTCTTTTTCTTTCTTTTCTTTTTTTTCAAGACAGGGTTTTTCTGTAGCTTTTGGAGCCTGTCCTGGTATTCTCTCTGTAGACCAGGTGGCCTCGAACTTACAGAGATCGCCTGTCTCTGCCCCCCCCCCCGTGCTGGGATTCAAGGTGTGTGCCACCACCGCCCTGCCATTCTGTTTCTTTTTAAAAAATAGCCCATGTCCTTCTGTGGTACAGACCTGTAATTCTGGTACTCTGTGAAGCCTAGGCTAGAAGATCTCAAGTTTAAAACCAGCCTGGGTTGCATAGCAAGAACCTGTCTCAAAAGAGCAAAACCAAAACAGGAAAGCATCTCTTTAAATATGCAGTTACTGGTCACTTCTTAGAGTGTGCAAGGAAAGAAGATATCACTTAGCTGAACATGCTGACATGTCTTAGGGACCTTTAAAAGTCACCCCCAGTGTGGTCGGTCAGAGGTCAGAGGTTGGTGAGGCCTCCTGCTCTTACTAAAAGGAAGTGTTCTGAACTGGCTTGGGAGCGGAAGAGCATTTTGATGAGTGGGGGTGTCACTGGTTGGCACTCACTGGCAAAGACACTATGTGATAAAAATCACAGAAGTGTGAAAAGCATTTCATGCTGGGGCCACTGAGGAGCCTAGCCTTCCCAGCTTACTGCTGAGGACCTCCTCACACAGCAGTGTGCTTCCTCTGACTTCCTCCTGGCCTCTTCTCTCTCATACTCTCTGACTCCCTGAAGCCCTGCAGACTCAGCACCTGGGTCAGCCAACAAATGGTGGGGTATTCCAGAGCGTGCAGACTGCTATACAATTTGATTTGGTCCGGCTCATCATGCCAGCCTTTAGAATCTCCTTCATTCGGGATCTGTTCCCCGGCTGGGAGATGTCATGTGCTGTCCTGCTTTGGGGGACCCGGCAGCAGAGTGCGCCCACTTTTCCCTTGTGACTGTCAGAGCTGTTGGCACAGAAGTTGCTGCCTGTGTGAGGTTTCCATAGCTGTGATAGACACCAAGACCAAAGGCAACTTGGGGAGGAAAT